>NC_089880.1:7500-607500 GCF_040182565.1 Anser cygnoides | reverse complement strand
TGCATCAACAGTGGTGCCTCTGCACTCTCTGGAGTCACTGCACTGCATCCCCAGTGGTGCCAGTGCACTCTCTGGACTCACTGCAGTGCATCCCCAGTGGTGCCAGTGCACTCTCTGGACTCACTGCAGTGCATCCCCAGTGGTGCCAGTGCACTCTCTGGACTCACTGCAGTGCATCCCAAGTGCTGCCAGTGCACTCTCTGGACTCACTGCACTGCATCCCCAGTGGTGCCAGTGCACTCTCCGGAATCACTGCAGTGCATCCCCAGTGGTGCCACTGCACTCTCTGGACTCACTGCACTGCATCCCCAGTGGTGCCAGGGCACTCTCTGGACTCACTGCAGTGCATCCCCAGTGGTGCCAGTGCACTCTCTGCCCTCACTGCAGTGCATCCCCAGTGGAGACAGTGCACTCTCTGCACTCACTGCAGTGCATCCCCAGTGGTGCCAGTGCAATCTCTGGGCTCACCGGGGTGCATCCCCAGTGGTGCCAGTGCACTCTCTGGACTCACGGCACTGCATCCCCAGTGGTGCCAGTGCACTCTCTGGACTCACTGCACTGCATCCCCAGTGCTGCCAGGGCACTCTCTGCACTCACTGCACTGCAACCCCAGTGGTGCCAGTGCACTCTCTGGTCTCACTGCAGTGCACCCCCAGTGGTGCCAGTGCACTCTCTCGACTCACTGCAGTGCATCCCCAGTGGTGCCAGTGCACTCTCTGGACTCACTGCACTGCATCCCCAAGGTGCCAGTGCACTCTCTGGACTCAACTGCACTGCATCCCCAGTGCTGCCAGTGCACTCTCTGGACTCACTGCAGTGCATCCCGAGTGGTGCCAGTGCACTCTCTGGACTCACTGCAGTGCATCCCCAGTGGTGCCAGTGCACTCTCTGGACTCACTGCACTGCATCCCCAGTGGTGCCAGTGCACTCTCTGGACTCACTGCACTTCATCCCCAGTGGTGCCAGTGCACTCTCTGGACTCACTGCATTGCATCCCCAGTGGTGCCAGTGCACTCTCTGGACTCACTGCACTGCATCCCCAGCGGTGTCACTGCACTCTCTGGACTCGCTGCACTGCATCACCATTGGTGCCAGGGCACACTCCGGACTTACTGCAGTGCATCTGCAGTGGTGCCAGTGCACTCTTTCGAGTCACTGCAGTGCATCCCCAGTGGTGCCAGTGCACTCTCTGGACTCACTGCACTGCATCCCCAGTGGTGCCAGTGCACTCTCTGGAATCACTGCAGTGCATCCCCAGTGGTGCCAGTGCACTCTCTGGACTCCCTGCACTGCATCTCCAGTGGTGCCAGTGCACTCTCTGGACTCACTGCAGTGCTTCCGCACTGGTGCCAGTGCACTCTCTGCACTCACTGCACTGCATCCCCAGTGGTGCCACTGCACTCTCTGGACTCACTGCACTGCATCCCCAGCGGTGTCACTGCACTCTCTGGACTCGCTGCACTGCATCACCATTGGTGCCAGGGCACACTCCGGACTTACTGCAGTGCATCTGCAGTGGTGCCAGTGCACTCTTTCGAGTCACTGCAGTGCATCCCCAGTGGTGCCAGTGCACTCTCTGGACTCACTGCACTGCATCCCCAGTGGTGCCAGTGCACTCTCTGGAATCACTGCAGTGCATCCCCAGTGGTGCCAGTGCACTCTCTGGACTCCCTGCACTGCATCTCCAGTGGTGCCAGTGCACTCTCTGGACTCACTGCAGTGCTTCCGCACTGGTGCCAGTGCACTCTCTGCACTCACTGCACTGCATCCCCAGTGGTGCCACTGCACTCTCTGGACTCACTGCACTGCATCACCATTGGTGCCAGGGCACTCTCCGGACTCACTGCAGTGCATCCGCAGTGGTGCCAGTGCACTCTTTCGAGTCACTGCAGTGCATCCCCAGTGGTGCCAGTGTACTCTCTGGACTCACTGCACTGCATCCCCAGTGGTGCCAGTGCACTCTCTGCACTCACTGCACTGCATCCCCAGTGATCCCAGAGCACTCTCTGGACTCACTGCAGTGCATCCCCAGTGGTGCCAGTGCACTCTCTGGACTCACTGCAGTGCATCCCCAGTGGTGCCAGTGCACTCTCTGCACTCACTGCACTGCATCCCCAGTGGTGCCACTGCACTCTCTGGACTCACTGCACTGCATCACCATTGGTGCCAGGGCACTCTCCGGACTCACTGCAGTGCATCCGCAGTGGTGCCAGTGCACTCTTTCGAGTCACTGCACTGCATCCCCATTGCTGACAGTGCACTCTCTGGACTCACTGCAGTGCATTCCCAGTGGTGTCAGTGCACTCTCTGGACTCACTGCAGTGCATCCCCAGTGGTGACAGTGCACTCTCCGGACTCACTGCACTGCATCCCTAATGGTGCCAGTGCACTCTCTGGACTCACTGCACTGCATCCCCAGTGGTGCCAGTGCACTCTCTGCACTCACTGCACTGCATCCCCAGTGGTGCCAGTGCACTCTCTGCACTCACTGCCCTGCATCCCCGGTGTTCCCAGAGCACTCTCTGGACTCACTGCAGTGCAGCCCCTAAGGTGCCACTGTTCTCTCTGGACTCACTGCACTGCATCCCCAGTGGTGACAGTGCACTCTCTGGAATCACTGCAGTGCATCCCCTGTGGTGCCATTGCACTCTCTGGACTCACTGCACTGCATCCCCAGTGGTGCCTGTGCACTCTCTTGAGTCACTGCACTGCATCCCCAGTGGAGCCAGTGCACTCTATGGACTAACTGCACTGCATACCCAGTGGTGCCAGTGCACTCTCTGGACTCACTGCACTGCATCCCCAGTGGTGCCAGTGCACTCTCCGTACTCACTGCAGTGCATCCCCAGTGGTGCCAGTGCTCTCTTTCGAGTCACTGCACTGCATCCCCAGTGGTGCCAGTGCATTCTCTGGACTCACTGCAGTGCATCCCCATTGTTGCCAGCGCAGTCTCTGGATTCACTGCACTGCATCCCCAGTGGAGACAGTGCACTCTCTGTAGTCACTGCGCTGCATCCCCAGTGGTTCCAGGGCACTCTCTCGACTCACTGCACTGCAACTCCATTGGTGCCAGTGTAGTCTCTGGACTCACTGCAGTGCATCCCCAGTGGTGCCAGTGCACTCTCTGGAGTCACTGCGCAGCATCCCCAGTGGAGCCAGTGCACTCTGTGGACTCACTGCACTACATCTCCTCTGGGGCCAGTGCACTCTCTGGACTCACTGCACTGCATCCCCAGTGGTGCGAGTGCACTCTCTGGACTCAACTGCACTGCATCCCAAGTGTTGCCCGTGCACTCTCTGGACTCACTGCAGTGCATCCCCAATGGTGCCAGTGCACTCTGTGGACTCACTGCAGTGCATCCCCAGTGTTGCCATTGCACTCTCTGGAGTCACTGCACTGCATCCTCAGTGGTGCCAGTGCACTCTCTGGACTCACTGCACTGCATCCCCAGTGGTGCCAGTGCACTCTCTGGACTCACTGCACTAAAACCCCAGTGGTGGCAGTGCACTCTCTGGACTCACTGCACTGCATCCCCAATGGTGCCAGTGCACTCTCTGGACTCACCGGGGTGCATCCCCAGTGGTGCCAGTGCACTCTCTGGACTCACTGCACTGCATACCCTGTGGTGCCAGTACACTCTCTGGACTCACTGCATTGCATCCCCAGTGGTGCCAGTGTACTCTCTGGTCTCACTGCACTGCACCACCAGCGGTGCCAGTGCACTCTCTGGACTCTACGCACTGCATCCCCAAGGTGCCAGTGCACTCTCTGGACTCACTGCACTGCATCCCGAGTGGAGCCATAGAACTCTCTGGACTCACTGCACTGCATCCCCAGTGGTGACAGTGCACTCTCTGTAGTCACTGCACTGCATCCCCAGTGGTGACAGTGCACTCTCTGGACTCACTGTGCTGCATCCCCAGTGGTGCCAGTGCACTCTCTGGACTCACTGCAGTGTAACCCCTTTGGTGCCAGTGCACTCTGTGCTCTCAGTGCAATGCATCCCCAGTGGTGCCAGTGCACTCTCTGGACTCACCGCACTGCAGCCCACGTGGCGCCAGTGCACTCTCTGGACTCACTGCAGTTCAGCCCCTTAGGTGCCAGTTCACTCTCTGGACTCACTGCAGTGCATTCCCAGTGGTGCCAGAGCACTCTCTGGACTCACTGCACTAAATCCCCCGTTGTGCCAGTTCACTCTCTGGACTCACTGAACTGAATCCCCAGTGGTGCCAGTGCACTCTCTGCACTCACTGTACTGCATCCCCAGTGGTGCCTGTGAAGTCTCTGGACTCATTGCAGTGCATCCCCATTGGTGCAAGAGAACTCTCTGGACTCACTGCAGTGCATCCCCAGTGGTGCCAGTGCACTCTCCGGACTCACTGCACTGCATCCCCAATGGTGCCAGTGCACTCTCTGGACTCACTGCACTGCATCCCCAGTGGTGCCAGTGCACTGTCTGGACTCACTGCAGTGCATCCCCTGTGGTGCCATTGCACTCTCTGGACTCACTGCACTGCATCCCCAGTGGTGCCAGTGCACTCTCTGGTCTCACTGCACTGCATCCCCATTGCTGACAGTGCCTTCTCTGGACTCACTGCACTGCATTCCCAGTGGTGCCAGTCCACTTTCTGTACTCACTGCAGTCCATCCCAAGTGGTGCCAGGGCACTCTTTGCAGACAATGCAGTGCATCCCCAAAGGTGACAGTGCACTCTCTGGACTCACTGTACTGCTCGAGCCGCGGCAGCCTCTCCAGCCGCGTTAGCCCCTCCAGCCTCGGCAGCCGCTCCAGCCGCTCCAGCCGCGGCAGCCGCGGCAGCCGGTCCAGCCGCGGCAGCCGCTCCATCCGCGGCATACGCGGCAGCCGCTCCAGCCGCTCCAGCCGCGGCAGCCGCTCCAACCGCGGCAGGCGCTGCAGCCGCGGCATCCGCGGCAGCCGCTCCAGCCGCGGCAGCCGCTCCAACCGCGGCAGCCGCTCCAGCCGTGGCAGCAGCTCCTCTCGGTAGCGGCTTTCGCGGCTGCCGCGGATGGAGCGGCTGCCGCGGCTGCCGCGGCTGGAGCGGCTGCCGCGGTTGGAGCGGCTGCGGCGGCTGGAGCGTCTAGAGCCTCTGCCGCGGCTGGAGGGGCTACGGCGGCTGGAGCGGCTGAGGCGGCTGGAGCGGATGCCGCGGCTGGAGCAGTGCAGTGAGTCCAGAGAGTCAACTGGCACCACTGAGGATGCAGTACAGTGAGTCCAGAGAGTGCACTGGCACCACAGGGGATGCACTGCAGTTACCCCAGAGAGTGCGCTGGAACCACTGGGGATGCAGTTCAGTGAGTCCAGAGAGTGCACTGGCACCACCGGGGATTCAGATACATTCTCACTTCAGTGAGATCCCCAGTAGTGTCACTGCACTCTCTGGACTCACTGCACTGCATCCCCATTGCTGACAGTGCCCTCTCTGGACTCACTGCACTGCATCCCCAGTGGTGCCAGTGCACTCTCTGGACTCACTGAAGTGCATCCCCAGTGGAGCCAGTGCTCTCTGAGGACTCACTGCACTGCATCCCCAGTGGTGCCAGTGCACTCTCTGGACTCACTGCACTGCATCCACAAGGTGCCAGTGCACTCTCTGGACTCACTGCACTGCATCCCCAGTGGTGACAGTGCACTCTCTGGACTCACTGCAGTGCATCCCCAGTGGTGACAGTGCACTCTCTGGACTCACTGCACTGCATCCCCAGTGGTGCCACTGCACTCTCTGGACTCACTGCACTGCATCACCATTGGTGCCAGGGCACTCTCCGGACTCACTGCAGTGCATCCGCAGTGGTGCCAGTGCACTCTTTCGAGTCACTGCACTGCATCCCCATTAGTGCCAGTGCATTCTCTGGACTCATTGCAGTGCATCCCCAGTGGTGCCAGTGCACTCTCTGGACTCACTGCACTGCATCCCCAGTGGTGCCAGTGCACTCTCTGGAATCACTGCAGTGCATCCCCAGTGGTGCCAGTGCAGTCTCTGGACTCACTGCACTGCATCCCCATTAGTGCCAGTGCACTCTCTGGACTCACTGCATTGCATCCCCAGTGGTGCCAGTGCACTCTCTGGACTCACTGCACTGCATCCCCAGTGGTGCCACTGCACTCTCTGGACTCACTGCACTGCATCACCATTGGTGCCAGGGCACTCTCCGGACTCACTGCAGTGCATCCCCAGTGGTGCCAGTGCACTCTCTGGACTCACTGCAGTGCATCCCCAGTGGTGCCACTGCACTCTCTGGACTCACTGCACTAAATCCCCCGTTGTGCCAGTTCACTCTCTGGACTCACTGAACTGAATCCCCAGTGGTGCCAGTGCACTCTCTGCACTCACTGTACTGCATCCCCAGTGGTGCCTGTGAAGTCTCTGGACTCATTGCAGTGCATCCCCAGTGGTGCAAGAGAACTCTCTGGACTCACTGCAGTGCATCCCCAGTGGTGCCAGTGCAATCTCAGGACTCACAGCAGTGCAGCTCCAGTTGGTGCCAGTGCACTCTCTGGACTCACTGCACTGCATCCCCAGTGGTGCCAGTGCACTCTCTGGACTCACTGCACTGCATCCCCAGTGGTGCCAGTGCACTGTCTGGACTCACTGCAGTGCATCCCCTGTGGTGCCATTGCACTCTCTGGACTCACTGCACTGCATCCCCAGTGGTGCCAGTGCACTCTCTGGTCTCACTGCACTGCATCCCCATTGCTGACAGTGCCTTCTCTGGACTCACTGCACTGCATTCCCAGTGGTGCCAGTCCACTTTCTGTACTCACTGCAGTCCATCCCAAGTGGTGCCAGGGCACTCTTTGCAGACAATGCAGTGCATCCCCAAAGGTGACAGTGCACTCTCTGGACTCACTGTGCTGCATCCCCAGTGGTGCCATTGCAGTCTCTGGACTCACTGCAGTGTAACCCCTGTGGTGCCAGTGCACTCTGTGCTCTCAGTGCAATGCATCCCCAGTTGTGCCAGTGCACTCTCTGGACTCACCGCACTGCAGCCCACGTGGCGCCAGTGCACTCTCTGGACTCACTGCAGTGCAGCCCCTTAGGTGCCAGTTCACTCTCTGGACTCACTGCAGTGCATTCCCGGTGGTGCCAGAGCACTCTCTGGACTCACTGCACTAAATCCCCCGTTGTGCCAGTTCACTCTCTGGACTCACTGAACTGAATCCCCAGTGGTGCCAGTGCACTCTCTGCACTCACTGTACTGCATCCCCAGTGGTGCCTGTGAAGTCTCTGGACTCATTGCAGTGCATCCCCAGTGGTGCAAGAGAACTCTCTGGACTCACTGCAGTGCATCCCCAGTGGTGCCAGTGCAATCTCAGGACTCACAGCAGTGCAGCTCCAGTTGGTGCCAGTGCACTCTCCGGACTCACTGCACTGCATCCCCAGTGGTGCCAGTGCACTCTCTGGACTCACTGCACTGCATCCCCAGTGGTGCCAGTGCACTGTCTGGACTCACTGCACTGCATCCCCTGTGGTGCCATTGCACTCTCTGGACTCACTGCACTGCATCCCCAGTGGTGCCAGTGCACTCTCTGGTCTCACTGCACTGCATCCCCATTGCTGACAGTGCCTTCTCTGGACTCACTGCACTGCATTCCCAGTGGTGCCAGTCCACTTTCTGTACTCACTGCAGTCCATCCCAAGTGGTGCCAGGGCACTCTTTGCAGACAATGCAGTGCATCCCCAAAGGTGACAGTGCACTCTCTGGACTCACTGTACTGCTCGAGCCGCGGCAGCCTCTCCAGCCGCGTTAGCCCCTCCAGCCTCGGCAGCCGCTCTAGCCGCTCCAGCCGCGGCAGCCGCGGCAGCCGGTCCAGCCGCGGCAGCCGCTCCATCCGCGGCATACGCGGCAGCCGCTCCAGCCGCTCCAGCCGCGGCAGCCGCTCCAACCGCGGCAGGCGCTGCAGCCGCGGCATCCGCGGCAGCCGCTCCAGCCGCGGCAGCCGCTCCAACCGCGACAGCCGCTCCAGCCGTGGCAGCCGCTCCTCTCGGTAGCGGCTTTCGCGGCTGCCGCGGCTGGAGCGGCTGCCGCGGCTGCCGCGGCTGGAGCGGCTACCGCGGCTGGAGCGGCTGCGGCGGCTGGAGCGTCTAGAGCCTCTGCCGCGGCTGGAGCGGCTGCCACGGCTGGAGCGGCTGCCGCGGTTGGAGCGGCTGCCGCGGCTGGAGCGACTGGAGCGGCTGCCGCGGCTGGAGCGCCTGCAGCGGATGGAGCGGCTGCCGCGGCTGGACCGGCTGCCGCGGCTGCCGCTGCTGGAAAGGCTGCCGAGGCTGGAGGGGCTACCGCGGCTGGAGCGGCTGCCGCGGCTCGAGCAGTACAGTGAGTCCAGAGAGTGCACTGTCACCTTTGGGGATGCACTGCATTGTCTGCAGAGAGTGCCCTGGCACTACTGGGGATGCACTGCAGTGAGTCCAGAGAGTGCACTGGCACCACTGGGGATGCACCACGGCAAGTCCAGAGAGTGCACTGGCACCACTGGGGATGCAGTGCAGTGAGTCCAGAGAGTGCACTGGCACCACTGGGGATGCACTGCAGTGAGTCCAGAGAGTGCACTGGCACCACTGGGGATGCAGTGCAGTGAGTCCAGAGAGTGCACTGGCACCACTGGTGATGCAGTGCAGTGAGTCCAGAGAGTGCACTGGCACCACTGGGGATGCAGTGCAGTGAGTCCAGAGAGTGCACTGGCACCACTGGGGATGCACTGCAGTGAGTAAAGAGAGTGCACTGGCACCACTGTGGATGCAGTGCAGTGAGTCCAGAGAGTGCACTGGCACCACTGGGGATGGACTGTAGTGAGTCCAGAGAGTGCACTGGCACCACTGGGGATGCAGTGCAGTGAGTCCAGAGAGTGCACTGGCACCACTGGGGATGCACTGCAGTGAGTCCAGAGAGTGCACTGGCACCACTGGGATGCAGTGCACTGAGTCCACAGAGTGCACTGGCACCACAGTGGATACACTGCAGTGACTCCAGAGAGTGCACTGGCACCACTGGGATGCAGTGCACTGAGTCCACAGAGTGCACTGGCACCACAGTGGATACACTGCAGTGACTCCAGAGAGTGAACTGGCAACACTGGGGATGCAGTGCACTGAGTCCAGAGAGGGCACTGTCATCAATGGGGATGCAGTGCAGTGAGTCCAGAGAGTGCACTGGCACCACTGGGGATGCACTGCAGTGAGACCAGAGACTTCACAGGCACCACTGGGGATGCAGTGCAGTGAGTGCAGAGAGTGCACTGGCACAAAAGGGGATGCAAAGCAGTGAGTCCAGAGAGTGCACTGGCACCACTGGGGATGAAGTGCAGTGAGTCCAGAGAGTGCACTGGCACCACTGGGGATGCACTGCAGTGAGTCCAGAGAGTGCACTGGCACCACTGGGGATATAGTGCACTGAGTCCACAGAGGGCACTGGCACCACTGGGGATGCAGTGTAGTGAGTCCAGAGAGTACAGTGGCACCACTGGGGATGCAGTGCCGTGAGTCCAAAGAGTGCACTGGCACAAAAGGGGATGCACAGCAGTGAGTCCAGAGACTTCACAGGCACCACTGGGAATGCAGTGCAGTGAGTCCAGAGACTGCCCTGGCACCACTGGGAATGCAGTGAGTCCAGACAGGGCACTGGCACCACTGGGGATGCACTGCAGTGAGTCCAGAGAGTGCACTGGCACCACTGGGGATGCACTGCAGTGAGTGCAGAGAGTTCACTGTCACCAATGGGGATGCAGTGCAGTGAGTCCAGAGCGTGCACTGGCACCACTGGGGATGCAGTGCAGTGAGTCCAGAGCGTGCACTGGCACCTCTGGGGATGCAGTGCAGTGAGTCAAGAGAGTGCTCTGGCACCACTGGGGATGCAGTACAGTGAGTCCAGAGCGTGCACTGGCACCACTGGGGATGCACTGCAGTGAGTCCAGAGAGTGCACTGGCACCACAGGGGGTGCACTGCAGTGAGTCCAGAGAGTGCACTGGCACCATTGGGATGCAGTGCAGTGAGTCCAGAGAGTGCACTGGCACCACTGGGGATGCAGTGCAGTGAGTCCAGAGAGTGCACTGGCACCACTGGGATGCAGTGCACTGAGTCCACAGAGTGCACTGGCACCACAGGGGATACACTGCAGTGAGTCCAGAGAGTGCACTGGCACCACTGGGGATGCAGTGCCGTGAGTGCAGAGAGTGCACTGGCACTGCTGCGGTTGCATCCCGGTCTTTTCAGAGAGTGCAGTGGCACCACTGGGGATGCAGTGCAGTGAGTCCAGAGAGTGCACTGGCACCACGGGGGATGCAGTGCAGTGAGTCCAGAGAGTGCACTGTCACCACTGGGGATGCAGTGCAGTGAGTCCAGAGAGTGCACTGGCACCACTGGGTATGCAGTGCAGTGAGTCCAGAGAGTGCACTGGCACCTTGGGGATGCAGTTCAGTGAGTCCAGAGAGTGCACTGGCACCACTGGGGATGCAGTGCAGTGAGTTAAGAGAGTACAATGGCGCCACTGTGGATGCACTGCAGTGAGTCCAGAGAGTGCACTGGCACCACTGGTGATGCAGTGCAATGAGTCCAGAGAGCCACTGGCACCACTGGGGATGCAGTGCTTTTAGTCCAGAGAGTGAACTGGCACCACTGAGGATGCAGTGCACTGAGTCCAGAGAGGGTACTGTCAGCAATGGGGATGCAGTGCAGTGAGTCCAGAGAGTGCACTGGCACCACTGGGGATGCAGTGCAGTGAGACCAGAGACTTCACAGGCACCACTGGGGATGCAGTGCAGTGAGTCCAGAGAGTGCACTGGCACCACTGGGGATGCAGTGCAGTGAGTGCAGAGAGTGCACTGGCACAAAAGGGAATGCACTGCAGTGAGTCCAGAGAGTGCACTGGCACCACTGGGGATGCAGTGCAATGAGTCCAGAGAGCCACTGGCACCACTGGGGATGCAGTGCATTTAGTCCAGAGAGTGAACTGGCACCACTGGGGATGCAGTGCACTGAGTCCAGAGAGGGCACTGTCAGCAATGGGGATGCAGTGCAGTGAGTCCAGAGAGTGCACTGGCACCACTGGGGATGCAGTGCAGTGAGACCAGAGACTTCACAGGCACCACTGGGGATGCAGTGCAGTGAGTCCAGAGAGTGCACTGGCACCTCTGGGGATGCAGTGCAGTGAGTGCAGAGAGTGCACTGGCTCAAAAGGTAATGCACTGCAGTGAGTCCAGAGAGTGCACTGCCACCATTGGGAATGCAGTGCAGTGAGTCCAGAGAGTGCACTGGCACCACTGGGGATGCACTGCAGTGAGTCCAGAGAGTGCAGTGGCACCACTGGGGATGCAGTCCACTGAGTCCAGAGAGTACACTGGCACCACTGGGGATGCAGTGCAGTGAGTCCAGAGAGTGCACTGGCACCACTGGGGATGCACTGCAGTGAGTCCAGAGAGTGCACTGGCACCAACTGGAGCTGCACTGCTGTGATTCCTGAGATTGCACTGGCACCACTGGGGATGCACTGCAGTGAGTCCAGAGACTTCACAGGCACCACTGGGGATGCAGTGCAGTGAGTCCAGAGAGTGCACTGGCACCACTGGGGATGCAGTGCCGTGAGTCCAGAGAGTGCATTGGCACCACTGGGGATGCACTGCAATGAGTCCAGAGAGTGCACTGGCACCAATGGTAACGCAGAGCAGTGAGTCGAGAGAGTGCACTCGCACCACAGGGGATGCAGTGCAGTGAGTCCAGAGAGTGCACTGGCACCACTGGGGATGCACTGCAGTGAGTCCAGAGTGTGCACTGGCACCACTGGGGATGCAGTGCAGTGAGCCCAGAGAGTGCACTGGCACCACTGGGGATGCAGTGCAGTGAGTCCAGAGAGTGCACTGGCACCACTGGGGATGTAGTGCAGTGAGTCCACAGAGGGCACTGGCACCATAGGGGATGCAGTGTACTGAGTCCAGAGAGTACAGTGGCACCACTGGGGATGCAGTGCAGTGAGTCCAAAGAGTGCACTGGCACCACTGGGGATGCAGTGCAGTGAGTCCAGAGACTTCACAGGCACCACTGGGGATGCAGTGCAGTGAGTCCAGAGAGTGCCCTGGCACCACTGGGAATGCAGTGACTCCAGAGAGTGCACTGGCACCACTGGGGATGCAATGCAGTGAGTCCAGAGAGTGCACTGGCACCACTGGGGATGCACCCCGGCAAGTCCAGAGAGTGCACTGGCACCACTGGGGATGCAGTGCAGTGAGTCCAGAGAGTGCACTGGCACCACTGGGGATGCACTGCAGTGAGTCCAGAGAGTGCACTGGCACCACTGGGGATGCAGTGCAGTGAGTCCAGAGAGTGCACTGGCACCACTGGGGATGCAGTGCAGTGAGTCCAGAGAGTGCACTGGCACCACTGGGGATGCAGTGCAGTGAGTCCAGAGAGTGCCCTGGCACCACTGGGAATGCAGTGAGTCCACAGAGTGCACTGTCAGCACTGGGGATGCAGTGCAGTGAGTCCAGACAGTGTACTGGCACCACTGGGGATGCACCCCGGCAAGTCCAGAGAGTGCACTGGCACAACTGGGGATGCAGTGCAGTGAGTCCAGAGACTGCCCTGGCACCACTGGGAATGCAGTGAGTCCAGACAGTGCACTGGCACCACTGGGGATGCACTGCAGTGAGTCCAGAGAGTGCACTGGCACCACTGGGGATGCACACCGGCAAGTCCAGAGAGTGCACTGGCACCACTGGGGATGCAGTGCATTTAGTCCAGAGAGTGAACTGGCACCACTGGGGATGCACTGCAGTGAGTCCAGAGAGTGCACTGGCACCACTGGGGATGCAGTGCAGTGAGTCCAGAGAGTGCACTGGCACCACTGGGGATGAAGTGCAGTGAGTCAAGAGAGTGCTCTGGCACCACTGGGGATGCAGTACAGTGAGTCCAGAGAGTGCACTGGCACCACTGGGGATGCACTGCAGTGAGTCCAGAGAGTGCACTGGCACCACTGGGGATGCAGTGCCGTGAGTGCAGAGAGTGCACTGGCACCGCTGCGGTTGCACCCCGGTCTTTTCAGAGAGTGCAGTGGCACCACTGGGGATGCAGTGCAGTGAGTCCAGAGAGTGCACTGGCACCACGGGGGATGCAGTGCAGTGAGTCCAGAGAGTGCACTGTCACCACTGGGAATGCAGTGCATTGAGTCCAGAGAGTGCACTGGCACCACTGGGGATGCAGTGCAGTGAGTCCAGAGAGTGCACTGGCACCTTGGGGATGCAGTTCAGTGAGTCCAGAGAGTGCACTGGCACCACTGGGGATGCAGTGCAGTGAGTTAAGAGAGTACACTGGCGCCACTGTGGATGCAGTGCAGTGAGTCCAAAGAGTGCACTGGCACCACTGGTGATGCAGTGCAATGAGTCCAGAGAGCCACTGGCACCACTGGGGATGCAGTGCATTTAGTCGAGAGAGTGAACTGGCACCACTGGGGATGCAGTGCACTGAGTCCAGAGAGTGTACTGTCAGCAATGGGGATGCAGTGCAGTGAGACCAGAGACTTCACAGGCACCACTGGGGATGCAGTGCAGTGAGTCCAGAGAGTGCACTGGCACCACTGGGGATGCAGTGCAGTGAGTGCAGAGAGTGCACTGGCACAAAAGGGAATGCACTGCAGTGAGTCCAGAGAGTGCACTGGCACCACTGGGGATGCAGTGCAATGAGTCCAGAGAGCCACTGGCACCACTGGGGATGCAGTGCATTTAGTCCAGAGAGTGAACTGGCACCACTGGGGATGCAGTGCACTGAGTCCAGAGAGGGCACTGTCAGCAATGGGGATGCAGTGCAGTGAGTCCAGAGAGTGCACTGGCACCACTGGGGATGCAGTGCAGTGAGACCAGAGACTTCACAGGCACCACTGGGGATGCAGTGCAGTGAGTCCAGAGAGTGCACTGGCACCACTGGGGATGCAGTGCAGTGAGTGCAGAGAGTGCACTGGCACAAAAGGTAATGCACTGTAGTGAGTCCAGAGAGTGCACTGCCACCACTGGGAATGCAGTGCAGTGAGTCCAGAGAGTGCACTGGCACCACTGGGGATGCAGTGCAGTGAGACCAGAGAGCCACTGGCACCACTGGGGATGCAGTGCAGTGAGTCCAGAGAGTGCACTGGCACAAAAGGTAATGCACTGTAGTGAGTCCAGAGAGTGCACTGCCACCACTGGGAATGCAGTGCAGTGAGTCCAGAGAGTGCACTGGCACCACTGGTGATGCAGTGCAATGAGTCCAGAGAGCCACTGGCACCACTGGGGATGCAGTGCATTTAGTCGAGAGAGTGAACTGGCACCACTGGGGATGCAGTGCACTGAGTCCAGAGAGTGCACTGGCACCACTGGGGATGCAGTGCAGTGAGACCAGAGACTTCACAGGCACCACTGGGGATGCAGTGCAGTGAGTCCAGAGAGTGCACTGGCACCACTGGGGATGCAGTGCAGTGAGTGCAGAGAGTGCACTGGCACAAAAGGGAATGCACTGCAGTGAGTCCAGAGAGTGCACTGGCACCACTGGGGATGCAGTGCAATGAGTCCAGAGAGCCACTGGCACCACTGGGGATGCAGTGCATTTAGTCCAGAGAGTGAACTGGCACCACTGGGGATGCAGTGCACTGAGTCCAGAGAGGGCACTGTCAGCAATGGGGATGCAGTGCAGTGAGTCCAGAGAGTGCACTGGCACCTTAGGGATGCAGTGCAGTGAGACCAGAGACTTCACAGGCACCACTGGGGATGCAGTGCAGTGAGTCCAGAGAGTGCACTGGCACCACTGGGGATGCAGTGCAGTGAGTGCAGAGAGTGCACTGGCACAAAAGGTAATGCACTGTAGTGAGTCCAGAGAGTGCACTGCCACCACTGGGAATGCAGTGCAGTGAGTCCAGAGAGTGCACTGGCACCACTGGGGATGCACTGCAGTGAGTCCAGAGAGTGCAGTGGCACCACTGGGGATGCAGTCCACTGAGTCCAGAGAGTACACTGGCACCACTGGGGATGCAGTGCAGTGAGTCCAGAGAGTGCACTGGCACCACTGGGGATGCACTGCAGTGAGTCCAGAGAGTGCACTGGCACCAACTGGAGCTGCACTGCTGTGATTCCTGAGATTGCACTGGCACCACTGGGGATGCACTGCAGTGAGTCCAGAGACTTCACAGGCACCACTGGGGATGCACTGCAGTGACTCCAGAGAGTGCACTGGCACCACCGGGGATGCAGTGCCGTGAGTCCAGAGAGTGCATTGGCACCACTGGGGATGCACTGCAATGAGTCCAGAGAGTGCACTGGCACCAATGGTAACGCAGAGCAGTGAGTCGAGAGAGTGCACTCGCACCACAGGGGATGCAGTGCAGTGAGTCCAGAGAGTGCACTGCACCACTGGGGATGCACTGCAGTGAGTCCAGAGTGTGCACTGGCACCACTTGGGATGCAGTGCCGTGAGTGCAGAGAGTGCACTGGCACCGCTGCGGTTGCACCCCGGTGTTTTCAGAGAGTGCACTGGCACCACTGGGGATGCAGTGCAGTGAGTCCAGAGAGTGCACTGGCACCACGGGGGATGCAGTGCAGTGAGTCCAGAGAGTGCACTGTCACCACTGGGGATGCAGTGCAGTGAGTCCAGAGAGTGCACTGGCACCACTGGGGATGCAGTGCAGTGAGTCCAGAGAGTGCACTGGCACCTTGGGGATGCAGTTCAGTGAGTCCAGAGAGTGCACTGGCACAACTGGGGATGCAGTGCAGTGAGTTAAGAGAGTACACTGGCGCCACTGTGGATGCACTGCAGTGAGTCCAGAGAGTGCACTGGCACCACTGGTGATGCAGTGCAATGAGTCCAGAGAGCCACTGGCACCACTAGGGGTGCAGTGCATTTAGTCCAGAGAGTGAACTGGCACCACTGGGGATGCAGTGCACTGAGTCCAGAGAGGGCACTGTCAGCAATGGGGATGCAGTGCAGTGAGTCCAGAGAGTGCACTGGCACCACTGGGGATGCAGTGCTGTGAGACCAGAGACTTCACAGGCACCACTGGGGATGCAGTGCAGTGAGTCCAGAGAGTGCACTGGCAGCACTGGGTATGCAGTGCAGTGAGTCCAGAGAGTGCACTGGCACCACAGGGGATGTAGTGCACTGAGTCCACAGAGGGCACTGGCACCACTGGGGATGCAGTGTAGTGAGTCCAGAGAGTACAGTGGCACCACTGGGGATGCAGTGCAGTGAGTCCAGAGAGTGCACTGGCACCATTGGGGATGCACTACAGTGAGTCCAGAGACTTCACAGGCACCACTGGGGATGCAGTGCAGTGAGTCCAGAGAGTGCCCTGGCACCACTGGGAATGCAGTGAGTCCCGAGAGTGCACTGGCACCACTGGGGATGCACCCCGGCAAGTCCAGAGAGTGCACTGGCACCACTGGGGATGCACTGCAGTGAGTGCAGAGAGTGCACTGTCACCACTGGGGATGCAGTGCAGTGAGTCCAGAGAGTGCACTGGCACCACTGGGGATGCAGTGCAGTGAGTCCAGAGAGTGCACTGGCACCACTGGGGATGCAGTGCAGTGAGTCCAGAGAGTGCACTGGCACCATTGGGATGCAGTGCAGTGAGTCCAGAGAGTGCACTGGCACCACTGGGGATGCACTGCAGTGAGTCCAGAGAGTGCACTGGCACCACTGGGATGCAGTGCACTGAGTCCACAGAGTGCACTGGCACCACAGGGGATACACTGCAGTGGAGTCCAGAGAGTGCACTGGCACCACTGGGGATGCAGTGCAGTGAGTCCAGAGAGTGCACTGGCACCACTGGGGATGCACTGCAGTGAGTCCAGAGAGTGCACTGGCACCACTGGGGATGCACTGCAGTGAGTCCAGAGAGTGCACTGGCACCACTCGGGATGCAGTGCAGTGAGTCCAGAGAGTGCACTGGCACCACTGGGGATGCAGTGCAGTGAGTCCACAGAGTACACTGGCACCACTGGTGGTGCAGTGCAGTGAGTCCAGAGAGTGCACTGGCACCACTGGGGATGCAGTGCAGTGAGTCCAGAGAGTGCACTGGCACCACTGGGGATGCAGTGCCGTGAGTGCAGAGAGTGCACTGGCACCACTGGGGATGCACTGCAGTGAGTCCAGAGAGTACACTGGCGCCACTGTGGATGCACTGCAGTGAGTCCAGAGAGTGCACTGGCACCACTGGTGATGCAGTGCAATGAGTCCAGAGAGCCACTGGCACCACTGGGGATGCAGTGAATTTAGTCCAGAGAGTGAACTGGCACCACTGGGGATGCAGTGCACTGAGTCCAGAGAGGGCACTGTCAGCAATGGGGATGCAGTGCAGTGAGTCCAGAGAGTGCACTGGCACCACTGGGGATGCAGTGCAGTGAGACCAGAGACTTCACAGGCACCACTGGTGATGCAGTGCAGTGAGTCCAGAGAGTGCACTGGCACCACTGGGGATGCAGTGCAGTGACTCCAGAGAGTGCACTGGCACAAAAGGGAATGCACTGCAGTGAGTACAGAGAGTGCACTGGCACCACTGGGGATGCAGTGCAGTGAGTCCAGAGAGTGCACTGGCACCACTGGGGATGCACTGCAGTGAGTCCAGAGAGTGCACTGGCACCACTGGGGATGCAGTCCACTGAGTCCAGAGAGTACACTGGCACCACTGGGGATGCAGTGCAGTGAGTCCAGAGAGTGCACTGTCAGCACTGGGGATGCAGTGCAGTGAGTCCAGAGAGTGCACTGGCACCAACTGCAGCTGCACTGCTGTGAGTCCTGAGATTGCACTGGCACCACTGGGGATGCACTGCAGTGAGTCCAGAGACTTCACAGGCACCACTGGGGATGCAGTACAGTGAGTCCAGAGAGTGCACTGGCACCACTGGGGATTCAGTTCAGTGAGTCCAGAGAGTGAACTGGCACCACTGGGGATGTAGTGCAGTGAGTCCAGAGAGTGCACTGGCACCTCTGGGGATGCACCCCGGTGACTCCAGAGAGTGCACTGGCACCACTGGGGATGCACCCCGGCAAGTCCAGAGAGTGCACTGTCACCACTGGGGATGCAGTGCAGTGAGTCCAGAGAGTGCACTGGCACCACTGGGGATGCAGTGCAGTGAGTCCAGAGAGTGCACTGGCACCACTGGGGATGCAGTGCAGTGAGTCCAGAGAGTGCACTGGTACCACTGGGGATGCAGTGCAGTGAGTCCAGAGAGTGCACTGGTACGATTGGGGATGCACTGCAGTGAGTCCAGAGAGTGCACTGGCACCACTGGGTATGCACTGCAGTGAGTCCAGAGAGTGCACTGGCACCACTGGGGATGCAATGCAGTGAGTCCAGAGAGTGCACTGGCACCACTGGGGATGCACTGCAGTGAGTCCAGGGAGTGCACTGGCACCACTGGGGATGCACTGCAGTGACTCCAGAGAGTGCACTGGCACCGCTGGGGATGCACTGCACTGAGTCCAGATGTTAGCCTAGCAACCACATAATCACCAAGTGATTATATGAAGGTGCTTTATTCAGCGCTGGAAGCCGGGGCAGGTGCCCAAATCTGGCTTCAAGTCCCGTTACTTCCCAGCCGTTATTTATACATACAATATTGCGTCAGGTATACATATTCATTACAGGTTGCAACAGCAGCCTCGCTTTTCATTCTAATTAGCTCCCCTCCCCTTTGCACATGCGTGGCGCACTCTGGTGGTCGTCCAGGTGGTCGTGCAGATGAAGTAAGGAGTCTTCCTCTCCGCTAAACTTTTCACCTTTCTTACTCGACGCATGCTCCCTCCGCTTCTTGGTTCTGCTTCAACTCATTTCATCATTTCCAGGCCCTTATCCAAGGTCAGGTTGTACCTGTTCCCTCCCAAGGTTCCCCTTCAATGATTCTTTTGATTGTTCAATGTACTCCCTAAGTATCCAATATACATAGATTAATTGATAATGTAAGTACATTTGGCAATGCTTAATTATACTGTAGGTCCCATTACCTAAGAGACATTAGTAAAACATCCATTCGATTCTCCCCAACACTAACACAGAGACTGCACTGGCACCACTGGGGATGCACCCCGGCAAGTCCAGAGAGTGCACTGTCACCACTGGGGATGCAGTGCAGTGAGTCCAGAGAGTGCACTGGCACCACTGGGGATGCATTGCCGCGAGTCCAGAGAGTGCACTGGCACATCTGGGGATGCACTGCAGTGAGTCCAGAGAGTGCACTGGCACCACTGGGGATGCAGTGCAGTGAGTCCAGAGTGTGCACTGGCACCACTGGGGATGCAGTGCAGTGAGTTCAGAGAGTGCACTGGAACCACTGTTGATGCAGTGCAGTGAGTGCAGAGAGTGCACTGGCAACACTGGGGATGCAGTGCAGTGAGTCCAGAGAGTGCACTGGCACCACTGGGGATGCAACCCCGTGAGTCCAGAGAGTGCACTGGCACCACTGGGGATGCACCCCGGCAAGTCCAGAGAGTGCACTCTCTGGACTCACTGACGTGCATCCCCAGTGCACTGGCACCACTGGGGATGCACCCCGGCAAGTCCAGAGAGTGCACTCTCTGGACTCACTGACGTGCATCCCCAGTGGTGCCATTGCACTCTCTGGACTCACTGCACTGCATCCCCAGTGGTGCCAGTGCACTCACTGGACTCACTGCAGTGCATCCCCAGTGGTGCCAGTGCACTCACTGGACTCACTGCACTGCATCAATAGTGGTGCCAGAGCACTCTCTGGACTCACTGCACTGCATCCCCAGTGGTGCCAGTGCACTCTCTGGACTCACTGCACTGCATCCCAGTGGTGCCAGTGCACTCTCTGGACTCACTGCACTGCATCCCCAGTGGTGCCAGTGCACTCTCTGGACTCACTGTACTGCATCCCCAGTGGTGCCAGTGCACTCTCTGGACTCACTGCACTGCATCGCCAGTGGTGCCAGTGCACTCTCTGGACTCACTGCACTGCATCCCCAGTGGTGCCAGTGCACTCTCTGGACTCAGTGCAGTGCATCCCCAGTGGTGCCAGTGCACTCTCTGGACTCACTGCACTGCATCCCCACTGGTGCCAGTGCACTCTCTGGACTCACTGCAGTGCATCCCCAGTGGTGCCAGTGCACTCTCTGGACTCACCGCACTGCATCCCCAGTGGTGCCAGTGCACTCTCTGGAGTCACTGCAATACATCCCAAGTGGTGCCAGTGCACTCTCTGGACTGACTGCACTGCATCCCCAGTGGTGCCAGTGTACTCTCTGGACTCACTGCAGTGCATCCCCAAGGTGCCAGTGCACTCTCTGGACTCACTGCACTGCATCCCGAGTGGTGCCAGTGCACTCTCTGGACTCACTGCAGTGCATCCCCAGTGGTGCCAGTGCACTCTCTGGACTCACTGCACTGCATTCCCAGTGGTGCCAGTGCACTCTCTGGAATCACTGCAGTGCATCCCCTGTGGTGCCAGTGCACTCTCTGTACTCACTGCACTGCATCACATGTGGTGCCAGTGCACTCTCTGGACTCACTGCACTGCATCCCCAGTGGTGCCAGTGCACTCTCTGAACTCACCGCACTGCATCCCCAGTGGTGCCAGTGCACTCTCTGGACTCACTGCACTGCATTCCCAGTGGTGCCAGTGCACTCTCTGGAATCACTGCAGTGCATCCCCTGTGGTGCCAGTGCACTCTCTGTACTCACTGCACTGCATCACATGTGGTGCCAGTGCACTCTCTGGACTCACTGCACTGCATCCCCAGTGGTGCCAGTGCACTCTCTGGACTCACTGCACTGCATCCTCAGTGGTGCCAGTGCACTCTCTGGACTCACTGCACTGCATCCCCAGTGGTGCCAGGGCACTCTCTGGACTCACTGCACTGCATCCCCTGTGGTCCCAGTGCACTCTCTGCCCTCACTGCAGTGCATCCCCAGTGGTGCCAGTGCACTCTCTGCACTCACTGCAGTGCATCCCCAGTGGTGCCAGTGCACTCTCTGCACTCACTGCAGTGCATCCCCTGTGGTCCCAGTGCACTCTCTGCCCTCACTGCAGTGCATCCCCAGTGGTGCCAGTGTACTCTCTGGACTCACTGCAGTGCACCCCCACTGGTGCCAGTGCACTCTCTGGACTCACTACACTGCATCCCCAGTGGTGCCAGTGCACTCTCTGGACTCACTGCACTGCATCCACAATGTGCCATTGCACTCTCTGGACTCAACTGCACTGCATCCCCAGTGCTGCCAGTGCACTCTCTGGACTCACTGCAGTGCATCCCCAGTGGTGCCAGTGCACTCTCTGGACTCACTGCACTGCATCCCCAGTGGTGCCAGTGCACTCTCTGGACTCACTGCACTTCATCCCCAGTGGTGCCAGTGCACTCTCTGGACTCACTGCATTGCATCCCCAGTGGTGCCAGTACACTCTTTCGAGTCACTGCAGTGCATCCCCAGTGGTGCCAGTGCACTCTCTGGACTCACTGCACTGCATCCCCAGTGGTGCCAGTGCACTCTCTGGAATCACTGCAGTGCATCCCCAGTGGTGCCAGTGCACTCTCTGGACTCACTGCACTGCATCCCCAGTGGTGCCAGTGCACTCTCTGGACTCACTGTATTGCATCCCCAGTGGTGCCAGTGCACTCTCTGGACTCACTGCACTGCATCCCCAGTGGTGCCACTGCACTCTCTGGACTCACTGCACTGCATCCCCAGTGGTGCCAGTGCACTCTCCGGACTCACTGCAGCGCATCCGCAGTGCTGCCAGTGCACTCTTTTGAGTCACTGCAGTGCATCCCCAGTGGTGCCAGTGCACTCTCTGGACTCACTGCACTGCATCCCCAGTGGTGCCAGTGCACTCTCTGGACTCACTGCACTGCATCCCAGTGGTGCCAGTGCACTCTCTGGACTCACTGCACTGCATCCCCAGTGGTGCCAGTGCACTCTCTGGACTCACTGTACTGCATCCCCAGTGGTGCCAGTGCACTCTCTGGACTCACTGCACTGCATCGCCAGTGGTGCCAGTGCACTCTCTGGACTCACTGCACTGCATCTCCAGTGGTGCCAGTGCACTCTCTGGACTCACTGCACTGCATCCCCAGTGGTGCCAGTGCACTCTCTGGACTCACTGCACTGCATTCCCAGTGGTGCCAGTGCACTCTCTGGACTCACTGCACTGCATCCCCAGTGGTGCCAGTGCACTCTCTGGACTCACTGCACTTCATTCCCAGTGGTGCCAGTGCACTCTCTGGACTCACTGCACTGCATCCCCGGTGGTGCCAGTGCACTCTCTGGAATCACTGCATTGCATCCCCAGTGGTGCCAGTGCACTCTCTGGACTCACTGCACTGCATCCCCAGTGGTGCCAGTGCACTCTCTGGACTCACTGCACTGCATCCCCACTGGTGCCAGTGCACTCTCTGGACTCACTGCACTGCATCCCCAGTGGTGCCACTGCACTCTCTAGACCCACTGCACTGCATCACCATTGGTGCCAGGGCACTCTCCGGACTCACTGCAGTGCATCCCCAGTTGTGCCAGTGCACTCTTTCGAGTCACTGCACTGCATCCCCATTAAAGCCAGTGCATTCTCTGGACTCACTGCACTGCATCCCCAGTTGTGCCAGTGCACTCTCTGGACTCACTGCAGTGCATCCCCAGTGGTGCCAGTGCACTCTCTGGACTCACTGCAGTGCTTCCGCACTGGTGCCAGTGCACTCTCTGCACTCACTGCACTGCATCAACAGTGGTGCCTCTGCACTCTCTGGAGTCACTGCACTGCATCCCCAGTGGTGCCAGTGCACTCTCTGGACTCACTGCAGTGCATCCCCAGTGGTGCCAGTGCACTCTCTGGACTCACTGCACTGCATCCCCAGTGGAGCCAGTGCACTCTCTGGACTCACTGCAGTGCATCCCTTATAGTGCCTTTGCACTCTCAGGACTCACTGCACTGCATCCCCAGTGGTGCCAGTGCACTCTCTGGACTCACTGCAGTGCATCCCCAGTGGTGCCAGTGCACTCTCTGCACTCACTGCATTGCATCACCAGTGGTGCCAGTGCACTCTCTGGACTCACTGCAGTGCATCCCCAGTGCTGCCAGTGCACTCTCTGGACTCACTGCAGTGCATCCCCAGTGGTGCCATTGCACTCTCTGGACTCACTGCACTGCATCCCCAGTGGTGCCAGTGTAATCTCTGGGCTCACCGGGGTGCATCCCCAGTGGTGCTAGTGCTCTCTCTGGACTCACTGCACTGCATCCCCAGTGGTGCCAGTGCACTCTCTGGACTCACTGCACTGCATCCCCAGTGGTGCCAGGGCACTCTCTGCACTCACTGCACTGCATGCCCAGTGGTGCCAGTGCACTCTCTGGACTCACTGCACTGCAACTCCAGTGGTGCCAGTGCACTCTCTGGACTCACTGCAGTGCACCCCCACTGGTGCCAGTGCACTCTCTGGACTCACTGCACTGCATCCCCAGTGGTGCCAGTGCACTCTCTGGACTCACTGCACTGCATCCCCAAGGTGCCAGTGCACTCTCTGGACTCAACTGCACTGCATCCCCAATGGTGCCAGTGCACTCTCTGGACTCACTGCAGTGCATCCCCAGTGGTGCCAGTGCACTCTCTGGACTCACTGCACTGCATCCCCAGTGGTGCCAGTGCACTCTCTGGACTCACTGCACTTCATCCCCAGTGGTGCCAGTGCACTCTCTGGACTCACTGCATTGCATCCCCAGTGGTGCCAGTGCACTCTCTGGACTCACTGCACTGCATCCCCAGTGGTGTCACTGCACTCTCTGGACTCACTGCACTGCATCACCATTGGTGCCAGGGCACTCTCCGGACTCACTGCAGTGCATCCGCAGTGGTGCCAGTGCACTCTTTCGAGTCACTGCAGTGCATCCCCAGTGGTGCCAGTGCACTCTCTGGACTCACTGCACTGCATCCCCAGTGGTGCCAGTGCACTCTCTGGAATCACTGCAGTGCATCCCCTGTGGTGCCAGTGCACTCTCTGGACTCACTGCACTGCATCCCCAGTGCTGACAGTGCACTCTCTGGACTCACTGCATTGCATCCCCAGTGGTGCCAGTGCACTCTCTGGACTCACTGCACTGCATCCCCAGTGGTGCCACTGCACTCTCTGGACTCACTGCACTGCATCACCATTGGTGCCAGTGCACTCTCCGGACTCACTGCAGTGCATCCGCAGTGGTGCCAGTGCACTCTTTTGAGTCACTGCAGTGCATCCCCAGTGGTGCCAGTGCACTCTCTGGACTCACTGCAGTGCATCCCCAGTGGTGCCAGTGCACTCTCTGCACTCACTGCACTGCATCACCAGTGGTGCCAGTGCACTCTCTGGACTCACTGCAGTGCATCCCCAGTGGTGCCAGTGCACTCTCTGGACTCACTGCACTGCATCCCCAGTGGTGCCAGTGCACTCTCTGGAGTCGCAGCACTGCATCAACAGTGGTGCCTCTGCACTCTCTGGAGTCACTGCACTGCATCCCCAGTGCTGCCAGTGCACTCTCTGGACTCACTGCAGTGCATCCCCAGTGGTGCCAGTGCACTCTCTGGACTCACTGCAGTGCATCCCCAGTAGTGCCAGTGCACTCTCTGGACTCACTGCACTGCATCCCCAGTGGTGCCAGTGCACTCTCTGGACTCACTGCACTTCATCCCCAGTGGTGCCAGTGCACTCTCTGGACTCACTGGATTGCATCCCCAGTGGTGCCAGTGCACTCTCTGGACTCACTGCACTGCATCCCCAGTGGTGCCAGGGCACTCTCTGGACTCACTGCACTGCATCACCGTTGGTGCCAGGGCACTCTCCGGACTCACTGCAGTGCATCCGCAGTGGTGCCAGTGCACTCTTTCGAGTCACTGCAGTGCATCCCAAGTGGTGCCAGTGCACTCTCTGGACTCACTGCACTGCATCCCCAGTGGTGTCAGTGCACTCTCTGCACTCACTGCACTGCATCCCCAGTGTTCCCAGAGCACTCTCTGGACTCACTGCAGTGCATCCCCAGTGGTGCCAGTGCACTCTCTGGACTCACTGCAGTGCATCCCCAGTGGTGCCAGTGCACTCTCTGGACTCACTGCACTGCATCCCCAATGGTGCCACTGCACTCTTTGGACTCACTGCACTGCATCACCATTGGTGCCAGGGCACTCTCCGGACTCACTGTGTGCATCCGCAGTGGTGCCAGTGCACTCTTTCGAGTTACTGCACTGCATCCCCATTAAAGCCAGTGCATTCTCTGGACTCATTGCAGTGCATCCCCAGTGGTGCCAGTGCACTCTCTGGACTCACTGCACTGCATCCCCAGTGGTGCCAGTGCACTCTCTGGACTCACTGCACTGCATCCCCAGTGGTGACAGTGCACTCTCTGGACTCACTGCACTGCATCCCCATTGCTGACAGTGCACTCTCTGGACTCACTGCAGTGCATCCCCAGTGGTGCCAGTGCACTCTCCGGACTCACTGCACTGCATCCCCAGTGGTGCCAGTGCACTCTCCGGACTCACTGCACTGCATCCCCAGTGGTGCCAGTGCACTCTCTGGACTCACTGCACTGCATCCCCAGTGGTGCCAGTGCACTCTCTGCACTCACTGCACTGCATCCCCAGTGGTGCCACTGCACTCTCTGCACTCACTGCACTGCATCCCCGGTGTTCCCAGAGCACTCTCTGGAATCACCGAGGTGCATCCCCAGTGGTGCCAGTGTACTCTCTGGACTCACCGCACTGCATCCCCAGTGGTGCCAGTGCACTCTCTGGACTCACTGCAGTGCAGCCCCTGAGGTGCCAGTGTACTCTCTGGACTCACTGCACTGCATCCCCAGTGGTGACAGTGCACTCTCTGGAATCACTGCACTGCATCCCCAGTGGAGCCAGTGTACTCTATGGACTAACTGCACTGCATACCCAGTGGTGCCAGTGCACTCTTTGGACTCACTGCACTGCATCCCCAGTGGTGCCAGTGCACTCTCTGGACTCAGTGCACTGCATCCCCAGTGGTTCCAGTGCACTCTCTGGATCACTGCACTGCATCACCATTGGTGCCAGGGCACTCTCCGGACTCACTGCAGTGCATCCCCATTGGTGCCAGTGCACTCTCTGGAGTCACTGCAGTGCATCCCCAGTGGTGCCAGTGCACTCTCTGGACTCACTGCACTGCATCCCCAGTGCTGACAGTGCACTCTCTGGACTCACTGCACTGCATCCCCAGTGGTGCCAGTGCACTCTCTGGACTCACTGCAGTGCATCCCCTTTTGTGCCAGTGCACTCTCTGGACTCACTGCACTGCATCCCCAGTGGTGCCAGTGCACTCTCTGGAGTCACTGCGCTGCATCCCCAGTGGTGCCAGTGCACTCTGTGGACTCACTGCACTACATCCCCTGTGGGGCCAGTGCACTCTCTGGACTCACTGCAGTGCATCCCCAGTGGTGCCAGTGCACTCTCTGGACTCACTGCACTGCATCCCCTGTGGTGCCAGTGCACTCTCTGGACTCACTGCACTGCATCCCCAGTGGTGCCAGTGCACTCTCTGGACTCACTGCACTGCATCCCCAGTGGTGCCAGTGCACTCTGTGGACTCACTGCAGTGCATCCCCAGTGATGCCAGTGCACTCTCTGGAGTCACTGCACTGCATCCCCAGTGGTGCCAGTGCACTCTCTGGACTCACTGCACTGCATCCCCAGAAGTGCCAGTGCACTCTCTGGACTCACTGCAGTGCATCCCCAGTGGCGCCAGTGCACTCTCTGGACTCACTGCACTGCATCCCATTGGTGCTAGTGCACTCTCGGGACTCACTGCACTGCATCCCCAGTGGTGCCAGTGCACTCTCTGGACTCACTGCACTGCATCCCCAGTGGTGCCAGTGCACTCTCTGGACTCACTGCAGTGCATCTCCAGTGGTGCCAGTGCACTCTCTGGACTCACTGCAGTGCTTCCGCACTGGTGCCAGTGCACTCTCTGCACTCACTGCACTGCATCAACAGTGGTGCCTCTGCACTCTCTGGAGTCACTGCACTGCATCCCCAGTGGTTCCATTGCACTCTCTGGACTCACTGCACTGCATCCCCAGTGGTACCTGTGCACTCTCTTGAGTCACTGCACTGCATCCCCAGTGGAGCCAGTGCACTCTGTGGACTAACTGCACTGCATACCCAGTGGTGCCAGTGCACTCTCTGGACTCACTGCACTGCATCCCCAGTGGTGCCAGTGCACTCTCTGGACTCACTGCACTGCATCCCCAGTGGTGCCAGTGCACTCTCTGGACTCAGTGCACTGCATCCCCAGTGGTGCCAGTGCACTCTCTGAACTCAGTGCACTGCATCCCCAATGGTGCCACTGCACTCTCTGGACTCACTGCAGTGCATCCCCAGTGGTGCCAGTGCACTCTCTGGACTCACTGCAGTGCATCCCCAGTGGTGCCAGTGCACTCTCTGAGCTCTTTGCAGTGCATCCCAAGTGATGCCAGTGCACTCTCTGGACTCACTGCACTGCATCCCCAGTGGTGCCAGTGCACTCTCTGGACTCACTGCAGTGCATCCCCAGTGGTGCCAGTGCACTCTGTGGACTCACTGCAGTGCATCCCCAGTGGTGCCAGTGTAGTCTCTGGACTCACAGCAGTGCATCCCCAGTGGTGCCAGTGCAACTACTGGACTCACTGCAGTGTAGCTCAGTGGTGCCAGAGCACTCTCTGGACTCACTGCACTGCATCCCCAGTGGTGCCAGTGCACTCTCTGGACTCACTGCACTGCATCCCCAGTGGTGCCAGTGCACTGTCTGGACTCACTGCAGTGCATCCCCAGTGGTGCCAGTGCACTGTCTGGACTCACTGCATCCCCAGTGGTGCCAGGGCACTCTCTGGACTCACAGCACTGCATCCCCATTGGTGCCAGTGCACTCTCTGGACTCACTGCACTAAAACCCCAGTGGTGCCAGTGCAGTCTCTGGACTCACTGCACTGCATCCCCAGTGGTGCCAGTGCACTCTCTGGACTCACCGGGGTGCATCCCCAGTGGTGCCAGTGCACTCTCTGGACTCACTGCACTGCATCCCCTGTGGTGCCAGTACACTCTCTGGACTCACTGCAGTGCATCCCCAGTGGTGCCAGTGTACTCTCTGGACTCACTGCACTGCATCCCCAGTGGTGCCAGTGCACTTTCTGGACTCACTGCAGTGTATCCCCTGTGGTGCCAGTGCACTCTCTGGACTCACTGCACTGCATCCCAGTGGTGCCAGTGCACTCTCTGGACTCACTGCACTGCATCCCCAAGGTGCCAGTGCACTCTCTGGACTCAACTGCACTGCATCCCCAGTGCTGCCAGTGCACTCTCTGGACTCACTGCAGTGCATCCCCAGTGGTGCCAGTGCACTCTCTGGACTCACTGCAGTGCATCCCCACTGGTGCCAGTGCACTCTCTGCACTCACTGCACTGCATCCCCAGTGGTGCCAGTGCACTCTCTGGACTCACTGCACTTCATCCCCAGTGGTGCCAGTGCACTCTCTGGACTCACTGCATTGCATCCCCAGTGGTGCCAGTGCACTCTCTGGACTCACTGCACTGCATCCCCAGTGGTGTCACTGCACTCTCTGGACTCACTGCACTGCATCACCATTGGTGCCAGGGCACTCTCCGGACTCACTGCAGTGCATCCGCAGTGGTGCCAGTGCACTCTTTTGAGTCACTGCAGTGCATCCCCAGTGGTGCCAGTGCACTCTCTGGACTCACTGCACTGCATCCCCAATGGTGCCAGTGCACTCTCTGGAATCACTGCAGTGCATCCCCAGTGGTGCCAGTGCACTCTCTGGACTCACTGCATTGCATCCCCAGTGGTGCCAGTGCACTCTCTGGACTCACTGCACTGCATCCCCAGTGGTGCCAGTGCACTCTCTGGACTCACTGCACTGCATCACCATTGGTGCCAGTGCACTCTCCGGACTCACTGCAGTGCATCCGCAGTGGTGCCAGTGCACTCTTTTGAGTCACTGCAGTGCATCCCCAGTGGTGCCAGTGCACTCTCTGGACTCACTGCAGTGCATCCCCAGTGGTGCCAGTGCACTCTCAGCACTCACTGCATTGCATCACCAGTGGTGCCAGTGCACTCTCTGGACTCACTGCAGTGCATCCCCAGTGGTGCCAGTGCACTCTCTGGACTCACTGCACTGCATCCCCAGTGGTGCCAGTGCACTCTCTGGACTCACTGCACTGCATCCCCAGTGGTGCCACTGCACTCTCTGGACTCACTGCACTGCATCACCGTTGGTGCCAGGGCACTCTCCGGACTCACTGCAGTGCATCCGCAGTGGTGCCAGTGCACTCTTTCGAGTCACTGCAGTGCATCCCCAGTGGTGCCAGTGCACTCTCTGGACTCACTGCACTGCATCCCCAGTGGTGCCAGTGCACTCTCTGCACTCACTGCACTGCATCCCCAGTGTTCCCAGAGTACTCTCTGGACTCACTGC
Source organism: Anser cygnoides (assembly GCF_040182565.1). Taxonomy (NCBI): domain Eukaryota; kingdom Metazoa; phylum Chordata; class Aves; order Anseriformes; family Anatidae; genus Anser; species Anser cygnoides. Next base: position 578,071 of record NC_089880.1, on the reverse strand, counting down.
AGTGCATCCCCAGTGGTGCCAGTGCACTCTCTGGACTCACTGCACTGCATCCCCAGTGGTGCCAGTGCACTCTCTGCACTCACTGCACTGCATCCCCAGTGGTTCCAGTGCACTCTCTGGATCACTGCACTGCATAACCTTTGGTGCCAGGGCACTCTCCGGACTCACTGCAGTGCATCCCCAGTGGTGCCAGTGCACTCTTTCGAGTCACTGAACTGCATCCCCAGTGGTGCCAGTGCACTCTCTGGACTCACTGCACTGAGTCCCCAGTGGTGCCAGTGCACTCTCTGGACTCACTGCAGTGTATCCCCTGTGGTGCCAGTGCACTCTGTGGACTCACTGCACTGCATCCCAGTGGTGCCAGTGCACTCTCTGGACTCACTGCACTGCATCCCCAGTGTTGCCAATGCACTCTCTGGACTCAACTGCACTGCATCCCCAGTGCTGCCAGTGCACTCTCTGGACTCACTGCAGTGCATCCCCAGTGGTGCCAGTGCACTCTCTGGACTCACTGCAGTGCATCCCCAGTGGTGCCAGTGCACTCTCTGGACTCACTGCAGTGCATCCCCAGTGGTGCCAGTGCACTCTCTGGACTCACTGCACTGCATCCCCAGTGGTGCCAGTGCACTCTCTGGACTCACTGCACTTCATCCCCAGTGGTGCCAGTGCACTCTCTGGACTCACTGGATTGCATCCCCAGTGGTGCCAGTGCACTCTCTGGACTCACTGCACTGCATCCCCAGTGGTGCCAGGGCACTCTCTGGACTCACTGCACTGCATCACCGTTGGTGCCAGGGCACTCTCCGGACTCACTGCAGTGCATCCGCAGTGGTGCCAGTGCACTCTTTCGAGTCACTGCAGTGCATCCCAAGTGGTGCCAGTGCACTCTCTGGACTCACTGCACTGCATCCCCAGTGGTGTCAGTGCACTCTCTGCACTCACTGCACTGCATCCCCAGTGTTCCCAGAGCACTCTCTGGACTCACTGCAGTGCATCCCCAGTGGTGCCAGTGCACTCTCTGGACTCACAGCAGTGCATCCCCAGTGGTGCCAGTGCACTCTCTGGACTCACTGCACTGCATCCCCAATGGTGCCACTGCACTCTTTGGACTCACTGCACTGCATCACCATTGGTGCCAGGGCACTCTCCGGACTCACTGTGTGCATCCGCAGTGGTGCCAGTGCACTCTTTCGAGTTACTGCACTGCATCCCCATTAAAGCCAGTGCATTCTCTGGACTCATTGCAGTGCATCCCCAGTGGTGCCAGTGCACTCTCTGGACTCACTGCACTGCATCCCCAGTGGTGCCAGTGCACTCTCTGGACTCACTGCACTGCATCCCCAGTGGTGACAGTGCACTCTCTGGACTCACTGCACTGCATCCCCATTGCTGACAGTGCACTCTCTGGACTCACTGCAGTGCATCCCCAGTGGTGCCAGTGCACTCTCCGGACTCACTGCACTGCATCCCCAGTGGTGCCAGTGCACTCTCCGGACTCACTGCACTGCATCCCCAGTGGTGCCAGTGCACTCTCTGGACTCACTGCACTGCATCCCCAGTGGTGCCAGTGCACTCTCTGCACTCACTGCACTGCATCCCCAGTGGTGCCACTGCACTCTCTGCACTCACTGCACTGCATCCCCGGTGTTCCCAGAGCACTCTCTGGAATCACCGAGGTGCATCCCCAGTGGTGCCAGTGTACTCTCTGGACTCACCGCACTGCATCCCCAGTGGTGCCAGTGCACTCTCTGGACTCACTGCAGTGCAGCCCCTGAGGTGCCAGTGTACTCTCTGGACTCACTGCACTGCATCCCCAGTGGTGACAGTGCACTCTCTGGAATCACTGCAGTGCATCCCCAGTGGTGCCTGTGCACTCTCTTGAGTCACTGCACTGCATCCCCAGTGGAGCCAGTGCACTCTATGGACTAACTGCACTGCATACCCAGTGGTGCCAGTGCACTCTTTGGACTCACTGCACTGCATCCCCAGTGGTGCCAGTGCACTCTCTGGACTCAGTGCACTGCATCCCCAGTGGTTCCAGTGCACTCTCTGGATCACTGCACTGCATCACCATTGGTGCCAGGGCACTCTCCGGACTCACTGCAGTGCATCCCCATTGGTGCCAGTGCAGTCTCTGGAGTCACTGCAGTGCATCCCCAGTGGTGCCAGTGCACTCTCTGGACTCACTGCACTGCATCCCCAGTGCTGACAGTGCACTCTCTGGACTCACTGCACTGCATCCCCAGTGGTGCCAGTGCACTCTCTGGACTCACTGCAGTGCATCCCCTTTTGTGCCAGTGCACTCTCTGGACTCACTGCACTGCATCCCCAGTGGTGCCAGTGCACTCTCTGGAGTCACTGCGCTGCATCCCCAGTGGTGCCAGTGCACTCTGTGGACTCACTGCACTACATCCCCTGTGGGGCCAGTGCACTCTCTGGACTCACTGCAGTGCATCCCCAGTGGTGCCAGTGCACTCTCTGGACTCACTGCACTGCATCCCCTGTGGTGCCAGTGCACTCTCTGGACTCACTGCACTGCATCCCCAGTGGTGCCAGTGCACTCTCTGGACTCACTGCACTGCATCCCCAGTGGTGCCAGTGCACTCTGTGGACTCACTGCAGTGCATCCCCAGTGATGCCAGTGCACTCTCTGGAGTCACTGCACTGCATCCCCAGTGGTGCCAGTGCACTCTCTGGACTCACTGCACTGCATCCCCAGAAGTGCCAGTGCACTCTCTGGACTCACTGCAGTGCATCCCCAGTGGCGCCAGTGCACTCTCTGGACTCACTGCACTGCATCCCATTGGTGCTAGTGCACTCTCGGGACTCACTGCACTGCATCCCCAGTGGTGCCAGTGCACTCTCTGGACTCACTGCACTGCATCCCCAGTGGTGCCAGTGCACTCTCTGGACTCACTGCAGTGCATCTCCAGTGGTGCCAGTGCACTCTCTGGACTCACTGCAGTGCTTCCGCACTGGTGCCAGTGCACTCTCTGCACTCACTGCACTGCATCAACAGTGGTGCCTCTGCACTCTCTGGAGTCACTGCACTGCATCCCCAGTGGTTCCATTGCACTCTCTGGACTCACTGCACTGCATCCCCAGTGGTACCTGTGCACTCTCTTGAGTCACTGCACTGCATCCCCAGTGGAGCCAGTGCACTCTGTGGACTAACTGCACTGCATACCCAGTGGTGCCAGTGCACTCTCTGGACTCACTGCACTGCATCCCCAGTGGTGCCAGTGCACTCTCTGGACTCACTGCACTGCATCCCCAGTGGTGCCAGTGCACTCTCTGGACTCAGTGCACTGCATCCCCAGTGGTGCCAGTGCACTCTCTGAACTCAGTGCACTGCATCCCCAATGGTGCCACTGCACTCTCTGGACTCACTGCAGTGCATCCCCAGTGGTGCCAGTGCACTCTCTGGACTCACTGCAGTGCATCCCCAGTGGTGCCAGTGCACTCTCTGAGCTCTTTGCAGTGCATCCCAAGTGATGCCAGTGCACTCTCTGGACTCACTGCACTGCATCCCCAGTGGTGCCAGTGCACTCTCTGGACTCACTGCAGTGCATCCCCAGTGGTGCCAGTGCACTCTGTGGACTCACTGCAGTGCATCCCCAGTGGTGCCTGTGTAGTCTCTGGACTCACAGCAGTGCATCCCCAGTGGTGCCAGTGCAACTACTGGACTCACTGCAGTGTAGCTCAGTGGTGCCAGAGCACTCTCTGGACTCACTGCACTGCATCCCCAGTGGTGCCAGTGCACTCTCTGGACTCACTGCACTGCATCCCCAGTGGTGCCAGTGCACTGTCTGGACTCACTGCAGTGCATCCCCAGTGGTGCCAGTGCACTGTCTGGACTCACTGCATCCCCAGTGGTGCCAGGGCACTCTCTGGACTCACAGCACTGCATCCCCATTGGTGCCAGTGCACTCTCTGGACTCACTGCACTAAAACCCCAGTGGTGCCAGTGCAGTCTCTGGACTCACTGCACTGCATCCCCAGTGGTGCCAGTGCACTCTCTGGACTCACCGGGGTGCATCCCCAGTGGTGCCAGTGCACTCTCTGGACTCACTGCACTGCATCCCCTGTGGTGCCAGTACACTCTCTGGACTCACTGCAGTGCATCCCCAGTGGTGCCAGTGTACTCTCTGGACTCACTGCACTGCATCCCCAGTGGTGCCAGTGCACTTTCTGGACTCACTGCAGTGTATCCCCTGTGGTGCCAGTGCACTCTCTGGACTCACTGCACTGCATCCCAGTGGTGCCAGTGCACTCTCTGGACTCACTGCACTGCATCCCCAAGGTGCCAGTGCACTCTCTGGACTCAACTGCACTGCATCCCCAGTGCTGCCAGTGCACTCTCTGGACTCACTGCAGTGCATCCCCAGTGGTGCCAGTGCACTCTCTGGACTCACTGCAGTGCATCCCCACTGGTGCCAGTGCACTCTCTGCACTCACTGCACTGCATCCCCAGTGGTGCCAGTGCACTCTCTGGACTCACTGCACTTCATCCCCAGTGGTGCCAGTGCACTCTCTGGACTCACTGCATTGCATCCCCAGTGGTGCCAGTGCACTCTCTGGACTCACTGCACTGCATCCCCAGTGGTGTCACTGCACTCTCTGGACTCACTGCACTGCATCACCATTGGTGCCAGGGCACTCTCCGGACTCACTGCAGTGCATCCGCAGTGGTGCCAGTGCACTCTTTTGAGTCACTGCAGTGCATCCCCAGTGGTGCCAGTGCACTCTCTGGACTCACTGCACTGCATCCCCAATGGTGCCAGTGCACTCTCTGGAATCACTGCAGTGCATCCCCAGTGGTGCCAGTGCACTCTCTGGACTCACTGCATTGCATCCCCAGTGGTGCCAGTGCACTCTCTGGACTCACTGCACTGCATCCCCAGTGGTGCCAGTGCACTCTCTGGACTCACTGCACTGCATCACCATTGGTGCCAGTGCACTCTCCGGACTCACTGCAGTGCATCCGCAGTGGTGCCAGTGCACTCTTTTGAGTCACTGCAGTGCATCCCCAGTGGTGCCAGTGCACTCTCTGGACTCACTGCAGTGCATCCCCAGTGGTGCCAGTGCACTCTCAGCACTCACTGCATTGCATCACCAGTGGTGCCAGTGCACTCTCTGGACTCACTGCAGTGCATCCCCAGTGGTGCCAGTGCACTCTCTGGACTCACTGCACTGCATCCCCAGTGGTGCCAGTGCACTCTCTGGACTCACTGCACTGCATCCCCAGTGGTGCCACTGCACTCTCTGGACTCACTGCACTGCATCACCGTTGGTGCCAGGGCACTCTCCGGACTCACTGCAGTGCATCCGCAGTGGTGCCAGTGCACTCTTTCGAGTCACTGCAGTGCATCCCCAGTGGTGCCAGTGCACTCTCTGGACTCACTGCATTGCATCCCCAGTGGTGCCAATGCACTCTCTGGACTCACTGCACTGCATCCCCAGTGGTGTCACTGCACTCTCTGGACTTACTGCACTGCATCACCATTGGTGCCAGGGCACTCTCCGGACTCACTGCAGTGCATCCGCAGTGGTGCCAGTGCACTCTGTCGAGTCACTGCAGTGCATCCCCAGTGGTGCCAGTGCACTCTCTGGACTCACTGCACTGCATCCCCAGTGGTGCCAGTGCACTCTCTGGAATCACTGCAGTGCATCCCCAGTGGTGCCAGTGCACTCTCTGGACTCACTGCATTGCATCCCCAGTGGTGCCAGTGCACTCTCTGGACTCACTGCACTGCATCCCCAGTGGTGCCAGTGCACTCTCTGGACTCACTGCACTGCATCACCATTGGTGCCAGTGCACTCTCCGGACTCACTGCAGTGCATCCTCAGTGGTGCCAGTGCACTCTTTTGAGTCACTGCAGTGCATCCCCAGTGGTGCCAGTGCACTCTCTGGACTCACTGCAGTGCATCCCCAGTGGTGCCAGTGCACTCTCTGCACTCACTGCATTGCATCACCAGTGGTGCCAGTGCACTCTCTGGACTCACTGCAGTGCATCCCCAGAGGTGCCAGTGCACTCTCTGGACTCACTGCACTGCATCCCCAGTGGTGCCAGTGCACTCTCTGGACTCACTGCACTGCATCCCCAGTGGTGCCACTGCACTCTCTGGACTCACTGCACTGCATCACCGTTGGTGCCAGGGCACTCTCCGGACTCACTGCAGTGCATCCGCAGTGGTGCCAGTGCACTCTTTCGAGTCACTGCAGTGCATCCCCAGTGGTGCCAGTGCACTCTCTGGCCTCACTGCACTGCATCCCCAGTGGTGCCAGTGCACTCTCTGCACTCACTGCACTGCATCCCCAGTGTTCCCAGAGCACTCTCTGGACTCACTGCAGTGCATCCCCAGTGCTGACAGTGCACTCTCTGGACTCACTGCACTGCATCCCCAGTGCTGACAGTGCACTCTCTGGACTCACTGCAGTGCATCCTCAGTGGTGCCAGTGCACTCTCCGGACTCACTGCACTGCATCCCCAGTGGTGCCAGTGCACTCTCCGGACTCACTGCACTGCATCCCCAGTGGTGCCAGTGCACTCTCTGGAGTCACTGCAGTGCATCCCCAGTGGTGCCAGTGCACTCTCTGCACTCACTGCACTGCATCCCCAGTGGTGCCAGTGCACTCTCTGCACTCACTGCACTGCATCCCCGGTGTTCCCAGAGCACTCTCTGGACTCACCGAGGTGCATCCCCAGTGGTGCCAGTGTACTCTCTGGACTCACCGCACTGCATCCCCAGTGGTGCCAGTGCACTCTCTGGACTCAGTGCACTGCATCCCCAGTGGTGCCAGTGCACTCTCTGAACTCAGTGCACTGCATCCCCAGTGGTGCCAGTGCACTCTCTGGACTCACTGCAGTGCATCCCCAGTGGTGCCAGTGCACTCTCTGCACTCACTGCATTGCATCACCAGTGGTGCCAGTGCACTCTCTGGACTCACTGCAGTGCATCCCCAGAGGTGCCAGTGCACTCTCTGGACTCACTGCACTGCATCCCCAGTGGTGCCAGTGCACTCTCTGGACTCACTGCACTGCATCCCCAGTGGTGCCACTGCACTCTCTGGACTCACTGCACTGCATCACCGTTGGTGCCAGGGCACTCTCCGGACTCACTGCAGTGCATCCGCAGTGGTGCCAGTGCACTCTTTCGAGTCACTGCAGTGCATCCCCAGTGGTGCCAGTGCACTCTCTGGCCTCACTGCACTGCATCCCCAGTGGTGCCAGTGCACTCTCTGCACTCACTGCACTGCATCCCCAGTGTTCCCAGAGCACTCTCTGGACTCACTGCAGTGCATCCCCAGTGCTGACAGTGCACTCTCTGGACTCACTGCACTGCATCCCCAGTGCTGACAGTGCACTCTCTGGACTCACTGCAGTGCATCCCCAGTGGTGCCAGTGCACTCTCCGGACTCACTGCACTGCATCCCCAGTGGTGCCAGTGCACTCTCCGGACTCACTGCACTGCATCCCCAGTGGTGCCAGTGCACTCTCTGGAGTCACTGCAGTGCATCCCCAGTGGTGCCAGTGCACTCTCTGCACTCACTGCACTGCATCCCCAGTGGTGCCAGTGCACTCTCTGCACTCACTGCACTGCATCCCCGGTGTTCCCAGAGCACTCTCTGGACTCACCGAGGTGCATCCCCAGTGGTGCCAGTGTACTCTCTGGACTCACCGCACTGCATCCCCAGTGGTGCCAGTGCACTCTCTGGACTCAGTGCACTGCATCCCCAGTGGTGCCAGTGCACTCTCTGAACTCAGTGCACTGCATCCCCAGTGGTGCCAGTGCACTCTCTGGACTCACTGCAGTGCATCCCCAGTGGTGCCAGTGCACTGTCTGGACTCACTGCATCCCCAGTGGTGCCAGTGCAGTCTCTGGACTCACTGCACTGCATCCCCAGTGGTGCCAGTGCACTCTCTGGACTCACCGGGGTGCATCCCCAGTGGTGCCAGTGCACTCTCTGGACTCACTGCACTGCATCCCCTGTGGTGCCAGTACACTCTCTGGACTCACTGCAGTGCATCCCCAGTGGTGCCAGTGTACTCTCTGGACTCACTGCAGTGCATCCCCAGTGGTGCCATTGCACTCTCTGGACTCACTGCACTGCATCCCCAGTGGTGCCTGTGCACTCTCTTGAGTCACTGCACTGCATCCCCAGTGGAGCCAGTGCACTCTATGGACTAACTGCACTGCATACCCAGTGGTGCCAGTGCACTCTTTGGACTCACTGCACTGCATCCCCAGTGGTGCCAGCGCACTCTCTGGACTCACTGCACTGCATCCACAGTGGTTCCAGTGCACTCTCTGGATCACTGCACTGCATCACCATTGGTGCCAGGTCACTCTCTGGACTCACTGCAGTGCATCCCCATTGGTGCCAGTGCAGTCTCTGGAGTCACTGCACTGCATCCCCAGTGGTGCCAGTGCACTCTCTGGACTCACTGCACTGCATCCCCAGTGGTGTCACTGCACTCTCTGGACTTACTGCATTGCATCCCCAGTGGTGCCAGTGCACTCTCTGGACTCACTGCAGTGCATCCCCTTTTGTGCCAGTGCACTCTCTGGACTCACTGCACTGCATCCCCAGTGGTGCCAGTGCACTCTCTGGACTCACTGCAGTGCATCCCCAGTGGTGCCAGTGCACTCTCTGGACTCACTGCACTGCATCCCCAGTGCTGACAGTGCACTCTCTGGACTCACTGCACTGCATCACCAGTGGTGGCAGTGTATTCTCTGGACTCACTGCACTGCATCCCCAGTGGAGACAGTGCACTCTCTGTAGTCACTGCGCTGCATCCCCAGTGGTTCCAGTGCACTCTCTGAACTCAGTGCACTGCATCCCCAATGGTGCCACTGCACTCTCTGGACTCACTGCAGTGCATCCCCAGTGGTGCCAGTGCACTGTCTGGACTCACTGCATCCCCAGTGGTGCCAGTGCAGTCTCTGGACTCACTGCACTGCATCCCCAGTGGTGCCAGTGCACTCTCTGGATTCACTGCACTGCATCCCCAGTGGTGCCAGTGCACTCTCTGGACTCACTGCAGTGCATCCCCAGTGGTGCCAGTGCACTTTCTGGAGTCACTGCAGTGCATCCCCTGTTGTGCCAGTGCACTCTCTGCACTCACTGCACTACATCCCCAGAAGTGCCAGTGCACTCCCTGGACTCAATGCACTGCATCCCCAGTGGTTCCATTGCACTCTCTGGACTCACTGCACTGCATCCCCAGTGGTGCCTGTGCACTCTCTTGATTCACTGCACTGCATCCCCAGTGGAGCCAGTGCACTCTATGGACTAACTGCACTGCATACTCAGTGGTGCCAGTGCACTCTTTGGACTCACTGCACTGCATCCCAAGTGGTGCCAGTGCACTCTCTGGACTCACTGCACTGCATCCCCAGTGGAGCCAGTGCACTCTCTGGATCACTGCACTGCATCACCATTGGTGCCAGGGCACTCTCCGGACTCACTGCAGTGCATCCCCAGTGGTGCCAGTGCACTCTTTCGAGTCACTGAACTGCATCCCCAGTGGTGCCATTGCATTCTCTGGACTCACTGCACTGCATCCCCAGTGCTGACAGTGCACTCTCTGGACTCACTGCACTGCATCCCCAGTGGTGCCAGTGCACTCTCTGGACTCACTGCAGTGCATCCCCTTTTGTGCCAGTGCACTCTCTGGACTCACTGCACTGCATCCCCAGTGGTGCCAGTGCACTCTCTGGACTCACTGCACTGCATCCCCAGTGGTGCCAGTGCACTCTCTGGACTCACTGCACTGCATCCCCAGTGGTGCCAGTGCACTCTCTGGACTCACTGCACTGCATCCCCAGTGCTGACAGTGCACTCTCTGGACTCACTGCACTGCATCACCAGTGGTGGCAGTGTACTCTCTGGACTCACTGCACTGCATCCCCAGTGGAGACAGTGCACTCTCTGTAGTCACTGCGCTGCATCCCCAGTGGTTCCAGGGCACTCTCTCGACTCACTGCACTGCAACTCCAGTGGTGCCAGTGCACTCTCTGGACTCACTGCACTGCATCCCCAGTGCTGACAGTGCACTCTCTGGAGTCACTGCGCTGCATCCCCAGTGGTGCCAGTGCACTCTCTGGACTCACTGCACTACATCCCCTGTGGGGCCAGTGCACTCTCTGGACTCACTGCAGTGCATCCCCAGTGGTGCCAGTGCACTCTCTGGACTCACCGGGGTGCATCTCCAGTGGTGCCAGTGCACTCTCTGGACTCACCGGGGTGCATCCCCAGTGGTGCCAGTGCACTCTCTGGACTCACTGCAGTGCATCCCCAGTGGTGCCAGTGCACTCTGTGGACTCACTGCAATGCATCCCCAGTGGTGCCAGTGCACTCTCTGGAGTCACTGCACTGCATCCCCAGTGGTGCCAGTGCACTCTCTGGACTCACTGCACTGCATCCCCAGTGGTGCCAGTGCACTCTCTGGACTCACTGCAGTGCATCCCCAGTGGCGCCAGTGCACTCTCTGGACTCACTGCACTGCATCCCATTGGTGCTAGTGCACTCTCTGGACTCACTGCACTGCATCCCCAGTGGTGCCAGTGCACTCTCTGGACTCACTGCACTGCATCCCCAGTTGTGCCAGTGCACTCTCTGGACTCACTGCAGTGCATCCCCAGTGGTGCCATTGCATTCTCTGGATCACTGCAGTGCATCCCCAGTGCTACCAGTGCACTCTCTGGACTCACCGCACTGCATCCCCATTGCTGACAGTGCACTCTCTGGACTCACTGCAGTGCATCCCCAGTGGTGCCAGTGCACTCTCCGGACTCAGTGCACTGCATCCCCAGTGGTGCCAGTGCACTCTCTGGAGTCACAGCACTGCATCAACAGTGGTGCCTCTGCACTCTCTGGAGTCACTGCACTGCATCCCCAGTGGTGCCAGTGCACTCTCTGGACTCACTGTAGTGCATCCCCAGTGGTGCCAGTGCACTCTCTGGACTCACTGCAGTGCATCCCCAGTAGTGCCAGTGCACTCTCTGGACTCACTGCACTGCATCCCCAGTGGTGCCAGTGCACTCTCTGGAATCACTGCAGTGCATCCCAGTGGTGCCAGTGCACTCTCTGGAGTCACTGCACTGCATCCCCAGTGGTGCCAGTGCACTCTCTGGACTCACTGCACTGCATCCCCAGTGGTGCCTGTGCAGTCTCTGGACTCACTAAAGTTCATCCCCAGTGGAGCCAGTGCACTCTCTGGACTCACTGCACTGCATCCCCAGTGGTGCCAGTGCACTCTCTGGACTCACTGCACTCCATCCCCAGTGGTGCCAGTCCACTCTCTGGACTCACTGCACTGCATCCCCAGTGGTGCCAGTGCACTCTCTGCACTCATGCACTGCATCCCCAGTGGTGCCAGTGCACCCTTTGGACTCACTGCACTGCATCCCCAGTGGTGCCAGTGCACTCTCTGGACTCACTGCACTGCATCCCCAGTGGTGCCAGTGTAGTCTCTGGACTCACTGTAGTGCATCCCCAGTGGTGCCAGTGCAATCTCAGGACTCACTGCAGTGCAGCTCCAGTTGGAGCCAGTGCAGTCTCTGGACTCACTGCACTGCATCCCCAGTGGTGCCAGTGCACTCTCTGGAGTCACAGCACTGCATCAACAGTGGTGCCTCTGCACTCTCTGGAGTCACTGCACTGCATCCCCAGTGGTGCCAGTGCACTCTCTGGACTGACTGCAGTGCATCCCCAGTGGTGCCAGTGCACTCTCTGGACTCACTGCAGTGCATCCCCAGTAGTGCCAGTGCACTCTCTGGACTCACTGCACTGAATCCCCAGTGGTGCCAGTGCACTCTCTGGAGTCACTGCACTGCATCCCCAGTGGTGCCAGTGCACTCTCTGGACTCACTGCACTGCATCCCCAGTGGTGCCAGTGCACTCTCTGGACTCACTGCAGTGCATCACCATTAGTGCCAGGGCACTCTCCGGACTCACTGCAGTGCATCCGCAGTGGTGCCAGTGCACTCTTTCGAGTCACTGCAGTGCATCCCCAGTGGTGCCAGTGCACTCTTTCGAGTCACTGCAGTGCATCCCCAATGGTGCCAGTGCACTCTCTGGACTCACTGCAGTGCATCCCCAGTGGTGCCAGTGCACTCTCTGGACTCACAGCACTGCATCCCCAGTGGTGCCAGTGCACTCTCTGGACTCACTGCACTGCATCAACAGTGGTGCCTCTGCACTCTCTGGAGTCACTGCACTGCATCCCCAGTGGTGCCAGTGCACTCTCTGGACTCACTGCAGTGCATCCCCAGTGGTGCCAGTGCACTCTCTGGACTCACTGCAGTGCATCCCCAGTGGTGCCAGTGCACTCTCTGGACTCACTGCAGTGCATCCCAAGTGCTGCCAGTGCACTCTCTGGACTCACTGCACTGCATCCCCAGTGGTGCCAGTGCACTCTCCGGAATCACTGCAGTGCATCCCCAGTGGTGCCACTGCACTCTCTGGACTCACTGCACTGCATCCCCAGTGGTGCCAGGGCACTCTCTGGACTCACTGCAGTGCATCCCCAGTGGTGCCAGTGCACTCTCTGCCCTCACTGCAGTGCATCCCCAGTGGAGACAGTGCACTCTCTGCACTCACTGCAGTGCATCCCCAGTGGTGCCAGTGCAATCTCTGGGCTCACCGGGGTGCATCCCCAGTGGTGCCAGTGCACTCTCTGGACTCACGGCACTGCATCCCCAGTGGTGCCAGTGCACTCTCTGGACTCACTGCACTGCATCCCCAGTGCTGCCAGGGCACTCTCTGCACTCACTGCACTGCAACCCCAGTGGTGCCAGTGCACTCTCTGGTCTCACTGCAGTGCACCCCCAGTGGTGCCAGTGCACTCTCTCGACTCACTGCAGTGCATCCCCAGTGGTGCCAGTGCACTCTCTGGACTCACTGCACTGCATCCCCAAGGTGCCAGTGCACTCTCTGGACTCAACTGCACTGCATCCCCAGTGCTGCCAGTGCACTCTCTGGACTCACTGCAGTGCATCCCGAGTGGTGCCAGTGCACTCTCTGGACTCACTGCAGTGCATCCCCAGTGGTGCCAGTGCACTCTCTGGACTCACTGCACTGCATCCCCAGTGGTGCCAGTGCACTCTCTGGACTCACTGCACTTCATCCCCAGTGGTGCCAGTGCACTCTCTGGACTCACTGCATTGCATCCCCAGTGGTGCCAGTGCACTCTCTGGACTCACTGCACTGCATCCCCAGCGGTGTCACTGCACTCTCTGGACTCGCTGCACTGCATCACCATTGGTGCCAGGGCACACTCCGGACTTACTGCAGTGCATCTGCAGTGGTGCCAGTGCACTCTTTCGAGTCACTGCAGTGCATCCCCAGTGGTGCCAGTGCACTCTCTGGACTCACTGCACTGCATCCCCAGTGGTGCCAGTGCACTCTCTGGAATCACTGCAGTGCATCCCCAGTGGTGCCAGTGCACTCTCTGGACTCCCTGCACTGCATCTCCAGTGGTGCCAGTGCACTCTCTGGACTCACTGCAGTGCTTCCGCACTGGTGCCAGTGCACTCTCTGCACTCACTGCACTGCATCCCCAGTGGTGCCACTGCACTCTCTGGACTCACTGCACTGCATCACCATTGGTGCCAGTGCACTCTCCGGACTCACTTCAGTGCATCCCCTGTGGTGCCAGTGCACTCTTTTGAGTCACTGCAGTGTATCCCCAGTGGTGCCAGTGCACTCTCTGGACTCACTGCAGTGCATCCCCAGTGGTGCCAGTGCACTCTCTGCACTCACTGCACTGCATCACCAGTGGTGCCAGTGCACTCTCTGGACTCACTGCAGTGCATCGCCAGTGGTGCCAGTGCACTCTCTGGACTCACTGCACTGCATCCCCAGTGGTGCCAGTGCACTCTCTGGAGTCGCAGCACTGCATCAACAGTGGTGCCTCTGCACTCTCTGGAGTCACTGCACTGCATCCCCAGTGCTGCCAGTGCACTCTCTGGACTCACTGCACTGCATCCCCAGTGGTGCCAGTGCACTCTCTGGACTCACTGCACTGCATCCCCAGTGGTGCCAGTGCACTCTCTGGACTCACTGCACTGCATCCCCAGTGGTGCCAGTGCACTCTCTGGACTCACTGCACTTCATCCCCAGTGGTGCCTCTGCACTCTCTGGAGTCACTGCACTGCATCCCCAGTGGTTCCATTGCACTCTCTGGACTCACTGCACTGCATCCCCAGTGGTGCCACTGCACTCTCTGGACTCACTGCACTGCATCACCATTGGTGCCAGGGCACTCTCCAGACTCACTGCAGTGCATCCGCAGTGGTGCCAGTGCACTCTTTCGAGTCACTGCAGTGCATCCCCAGTGGTGCCAGTGTACTCTCTGGACTCACTGCACTGCATCCCCAGTGGTGCCAGTGCACTCTCTGCACTCACTGCACTGCATCCCCAGTGTTCCCAGAGCACTCTCTGGACTCACTGCAGTGCATCCCCAGTGGTGCCAGTGCACTCTCTGGACTCACTGCAGTGCATCCCCAGTGGTGCCAGTGCACTCTCTGCACTCACTGCACTGCATCCCCAGTGGTGCCACTGCACTCTCTGGACTCACTGCACTGCATCACCATTGGTGCCAGGGCACTCTCCGGACTCACTGCAGTGCATCCGCAGTGGTGCCAGTGCACTCTTTCGAGTCACTGCACTGCATCCCCATTAGTGCCAGTGCATTCTCTGGACTCACTGCACTGCATCCCCAGTGGTGCCAGTGCACTCTCTGGACTCACTGCAGTGCATCCCCAGTGGTGCCAGTGCACTCTCTGGAATCACTGCAGTGCATCCCCAGTGGTGCCAGTGCACTCTCTGGACTCACTGCACTGCATCCCCAGTGGTGCCAGTGCACTCTCTGGACTCACTGCATTGCATCCCCAGTGGTGCCAGTGCACTCTCTGGACTCACTGCACTGCATCCCCAGTGGTGCCACTGCACTCTCTGGACTCACTGCACTGCATCACCATTGGTGCCAGTGCACTCTCCGGACTCACTGCAGTGCATCCCCAGTGGTGCCAGTGCACTCTTTTGAGTCACTGCAGTGCATCCCCAGTGCTGCCAGTGCACTCTCTGGACTCACTGCAGTGCATTCCCAGTGGTGCCAGTGCACTCTCTGGACTCACTGCAGTGCATCCCCAGTGGTGCCAGTGCACTCTCTGGACTCACTGCACTGCATCCCCAGTGGTGCCAGTGCACTCTCTGGACTCACTGCACTTCATCCCCAGTGGTGCCAGTGCACTCTCTGGACTCACTGCATTGCATCCCCAGTGGTGCCAGTGCACTCTCTGGACTCACTGCACTTCATCCCCAGTGGTGCCAGTGCACTCTCTGGACTCACTGCACTACATCACCATTGGTGCCAGGGCACTCTCCGGACTCACTGCAGTGCATCCGCAGTGGTGCCAGTGTACTCTTTCGAGTCACTGCAGTGCATCCCCAGTGGTGCCAGTGTACTCTCTGGACTCACTGCACTGCATCCCCAGTGGTGCCAGTGCACTCTCTGCACTCACTGCACTGCATCCCCAGTGTTCCCAGAGCACTCTCTGGACTCACTGCACTGCATCCCCAGTGGTGCCAGTGCACTCTGTGGACTCACTGCAGTGCATCCCCAGTGGTGCCAGTGCACTCTCTGGACTCACTGCACTGCATCCCCAGTGGTGCCACTGCACTCTCTGGACTCACTGCACTGCATCACCATTGGTGCCAGGGCACTCTGCGGACTCACTGCAGTGCATCCGCAGTGGTGCCAGTGCACTCTTTCGAGTCACTGCACTGCATCCCCATTAGTGCCAGTGCATTCTCTGGACTCATTGCAGTGCATCCCCAGTGGTGCCAGTGCACTCTCTGGACTCACTGCACTGCATACCCAGAGGTGCCAGTGCACTCTCTGGACTCACTGCACTGCATCCCCAGTGCTGACAGTGCACTCTCTGGACTCACTGCACTGCATCCCCAGTGCTGACAGTGCACTCTCTGGACTCACTGCATTGCATCCCCAGTGGTGCCAGTGCACTCTCTGGACTCACTGCACTGCATCCCCAGTGGTGCCAGTGCACTCTCCGGAATCACTGCAGTGCATCCACAGTGGTGCCAGTGCACTCTCTGGACTCACTGCAGTGCATCCCCAGTGGTGCCAGTGCACTCTCTGCACTCACTGCACTGCATCCCCAGTGGTGCCAGTGCACTCTCTGCACTCACTGCACTGCATCCCCGGTGTTCCCAGAGCACTCTCTGGACTCACCGAGGTGCATCCCCAGTGGTGCCAGTGCACTCTCTGGACTCACCGCATTGCATCCCCAGTGGTGCCAGTGCACTCTCTGGACTCACTGCAGTGCAGCCCCTGAGGTTCCAGTGTACTCTCTGGACTCACTGCAGTGCATCCCCAGTGGTGCCAGTGCACTCTCTGGACTCACTGCAGTGCAGCCCCTGAGGTTCCAGTGCACTCTCTGGAGTCACTGCACTGCATCCCCAGTGGTGCCAGTGCACTCTCTGGACTCACTGCACTGCATCCCTGGTGGTTCCAGTGCACTCTCTGGATCACTGCACTGCATCACCATTGGTGCCAGGGCACTCTCCGGACTCACTGCAGTGCATTCCCAGTGGTGCCAGTGCACTCTTTCGAGTCACTGCACTGCATCCCCAGTGGTGCCAGTGCATTCTCTGGACTCACTGCAGTGCATCCCCATTGGTGCCAGTGCAGTCTCTGGAGTCACTGCAGTGCATCCCCAGTGGTGCCAGTGCACTCTCTGGACTCACTGCACTGCATCCCCAGTGCTGACAGTGCACTCTCTGGACTCACTGCACTGCATCCCCAGTGGTGCCAGTGCAGTCTCTGGACTCACTGCAGTGCGTCCCCAGTGGCGCCAGTGCACTCTCTGGACTCACTGCACTGCATCCCATTGGTGCTAGTGCACTCTCTGGACTCACTGCACTGCATCCCCAGTGGTGCCAGTGCACTCTCTGGACTCACTGTACTGCATCCCCTGTTGTGCCAGTGCACTCTCTGGACTCACTGCAATGCATCCCCAGTGGTGCCAGTGCACTCTCTGGACTCACTGCAGTGCTTCCGCACTGGTGCCGCTGCACTCTCTGCACTCACTGCACTGCATCACCAGTGGTGCCTCTGCACTCTCTGGAGTCACTGCACTGCATCCCCAGTGGTGCCAGTGCACTCTCTGGACTCACTGTAGTGCATCCCCAGTGGTGCCAGTGCACTCTCTGGACTCACTGCACTGCATCCCCAGTGGTGCCAGTGCACTCTCTGGACTCACTGCAGTGCATCCCCAGTGGTGCCAGTGCACTCTCAGGACTCACTGCACTGCATCCTCAGTGGTGCCAGTGCACTCTCTGGACTCAGTGCACTGCATCCCCAGTGGTGCCAGTGCACTCTCTGGACTCAGTGCACTGCATCCCCAATGGTGCCACTGCACTCTCTGGACTGACTGCAGTGCATCCCCAGTGGTGCCAGTGCACTCTCTGGACTCACTGCAGTGCATCCCCAGTGGTGCCAGTGCACTCTCTGGACTCACTGCAGTGCATCCCCAGTGGTGCCAGTGCACTCTCTGGACTCACTGCACTGCATCCCCAGTGTTGCCAGTGCACTCTCTGCACTCACTGCACTGCATCCCCAGTGGTGCCAGTGTATTCTCTGGACTCACAGCAGTGCATCCCCAGTGGTGCCAGTGCAACTACTGGACTCACTGCAGTGTAGCTCAGTGGTGCCAGAGCACTCTCTGGACTCACTGCACTGCATCCCCAGTGGTGCCAGTGCACTCTCTGGACTCACAGCAGTGCATCCCCAGTGGTGCCAGTGCACTCTCTGGACTCACTGCACTGCATCCCCAGTGGTACCAGTGCACTCTCTGGACTCTCTGCACTTCATCCCCAGTGGTGCCAGTGCACTCTCTGGACTCACTGCATTCCATCCCCAGTGGTGCCAGTGCACTCTCTGGACTCACTGCACTGCATCCCCAGTGGTGCCAGTGCACTCTCTGCACTCACTGCACTGCATCCCCGGTGTTCCCAGAGCACTCACTGGACTCACCGAGGTGCATCCCCAGTGGTGCCAGTGCACTCTCTGGACTCACTGCACTGCATCCCCAGTGGTGCCAGTGCACTCTCTGGACTCACTGCAGTGCAGCCCCTGAGGTGCCAGTGTACTCTCTGGACTCACTGCACTGCATCCCCAGTGGTGACAGTGCACTCTCTGGAATCACTGCAGTGCATCCCCTGTGGTGCCATTGCACTCTCTGGACTCACTGCACTGCATTCCCAGTGGTGCCTGTGCACTCTCTTGAGTCACTGCAGTGCATCCCCAGTGGTGCCAGTGCACTCTCTGGACTCACTGCACTGCATCCACAGTGGTGCCAGTGCACTCTCTTTACTCACTGCACTGCATCACATGTGGTGCCAGTGCACTCTCTGGACTCACTGCAGTGCATCCCCAGTGGTGCCAGTGCACTCTCTGGACTCACTGCACTGCATCACCAGTGGTGCCAGTGCACTCTCTGGACTCACTGCACTGCATCCCCAGTGGTGCCAGTGCACTCTCTGGACTCACTGCAGTGCATCCCCAGTGGTGCCAGTGCACTCTCTGGACTCACTGCACTGCATCCCCTGTGGTGCCACTGCACTCTCTGGACTCACTGCACTGCATCACCATTGGTGCCAGTGCACTCTTTGGACTCACTGCACTGCATCCCCAGTGGTGCCAGTGCACTCTCTGGACTCACTGCACTGCATCCCCATTGCTGACAGTGCACTCTCTGGACTCACTGCAGTGCATTCCCAGTGGTGTCAGTGCACTCTCTGGACTCACTGCAGTGCATCCCCAGTGGTGCCAGTGCACTCTCTGCACTCACTGCACTGCATCCCCAGTGGTGCCAGTGCACTCTCTGCACTCACTGCACTGCATCCCCGGTGTTCCCAGAGCACTCTCTGGACTCAGGGATGTGCATCCCCAGTGGTGCCAGTGTACTCTCTGGACTCACCGCACTGCATCCCCAGTGGTGCCAGTGCACTCTCTGGACTCACTGCAGTGCAGCCCCTGAGGTGCCAGTGTACTCTCTGGAGTCACTGCACTGCATCCCCAGTGGTGACAGTGCACTCTCTGGAATTACTGCAGTGCATCCCCAGTGGTGCCATTGCACTCTCTGGACTCACTGCACTGCATCCCCAGTGGTGCCTGTGCACTCTCTTGAGTCACTGCACTGCATCCTCAGTGGAGCCAGTGCACTCTATGGACTAACTGCACTGCATACCCAGTGGTGCCAGTGCACTCTTTGGACTCACTGCACTGCATCCCCAGTGGTGCCAGTGCACTCTCTGGACTCACTGCACTGCATCCCCAGTGGTTCCAGTGCACTCTCTGGATCACTGCACTGCATAACCTTTGGTGCCAGGGCACTCTCCGGACTCACTGCAGTGCATCCCCAGTGGTGCCAGTGCACTCTTTCGAGTCACTGAACTGCATCACCAGTGGTGCCAGTGCACTCTCTGGACTCAATGCACTTAGTCCCCAGTGGTGCCAGTGCACTCTCTGGACTCACTGCAGTGTATCCCCTGTGGTGCCAGTGCACTCTCTGGACTCACTGCACTGCATCCCAGTGGTGCCAGTGCACTCTCTGGACTCACTGCACTGCATCCCCAAGGTGCCAGTGCACTCTCTGGACTCAACTGCACTGCATCCCCAGTGCTGCCAGTGCACTCTCTGGACTCACTGCAGTGCATCCCCAGTGGTGCCAGTGCACTCTCTGGACTCACTGCACTGCATCCCCAGTGGAGCCAGTGCACTCTCTGCACTCACTGCACTGCATCCCCAGTGGTGCCAGTGCACTCTCTGGACTCACTGCACTTCATCTCCAGTGGTGCCAGTGCACTCTCTGGACTCACTGCATTGCATCCCCAGTGGTGCCAATGCACTCTCTGGACTCACTGCACTGCATCCCCAGTGGTGTCACTGCACTCTCTGGACTCACTGCACTGCATCACCATTGGTGCCAGGGCACTCTCCGGACTCACTGCAGTGCATCCCCAGTGGTGCCAGTGCACTCTTTCGAGTCACTGCAGTGCATCCCCAGTGGTGCCAGTGCACTCTCTGGACTCACTGCACTGCATCCCCAGTGGTGCCAGTGCACTCTCTGGAATCACTGCAGTGCATACCCAGTGGTGCCAGTGCACTCTCTGGACTCACTGCATTGCAT
This sequence comes from Anser cygnoides, assembly GCF_040182565.1. Lineage (NCBI taxonomy): Eukaryota > Metazoa > Chordata > Aves > Anseriformes > Anatidae > Anser > Anser cygnoides. Next base: position 557,842 of record NC_089880.1, on the reverse strand, counting down.
CCCCAGTGGTGCCAGTGCACTCTCTGGAATCACTGCACTGCATCCCCAGTGGTGCCAGTGCACTCTCTGGACTCACTGCACTGCATCACCATTGGTGCCAGTGCACTCTCCGGACTCACTGCAGTGCATCCGCAGTGGTGCCAGTGCACTCTTTTGAGTCACTGCAGTGCATCCCCAGTGGTGCCAGTGCACTCTCTGGACTCACTGCAGTGCATCCCCAGTGGTGCCAGTGCACTCTCTGCACTCACTGCATTGCATCACCAGTGGTGCCAGTGCACTCTCTGGACTCACTGCAGTGCATCCCCAGTGGTGCCAGTGCACTCTCTGGACTCACTGCACTGCATCCCCAGTGGTGCCAGTGCACTCTCTGGACCCACTGCACTGCATCCCCAGTGGTGCCACTGCACTCTCTGGACTCACTGCACTGCATCACCGTTGGTGCCAGGGAACTCTCCGGACTCACTGCAGTGCATCCGCAGTGGTGCCAGTGCACTCTTTCGAGTCACTGCAGTGCATCCCCAGTGGTGCCAGTGCACTCTCTGGACTCACTGCACTGCATCCCCAGTGGTGCCAGTGCACTCTCTGCACTCACTGCACTGCATCCCCAGTGGTGCCAGTGCACTCTCTGGACTCACTGCAGTGCATCCCCAGTGGTGCCAGTGCACTCCCTGGACTCACTGCACTGCATCCCCAGTGCTGACAGTACACTCTCTGGACTCACTGCACTGCATCCCCAGTGCTGACAGTGCACTCTCTGGACTCACTGCAGTGCATCCCCAGTGGTGCCAGTGCACTCTCCGGACTCACTGCACTGCATCCCCAGTGGTGCCAGTACACTCTCCGGACTCACTGCACTGCATCCCCAGTGGTGCCAGTGCACTCTCTGGAGTCACTGCAGTGCATCCCCAGTGGTGCCAGTGCACTCACTGCACTGCATCCCCAGTGGTGCCAGTGCACTCTCTGCACTCACTGCACTGCATCCCCGGTGTTCCCAGAGCACTCTCTGGACTCACCGAGGTGCATCCCCAGTGGTGCCAGTGTACTCTCTGGACTCACCGCACTGCATCCCCAGTGGTGCCAGTGCACTCTCTGGACTCACTGCAGTGCAGCCCCTGAGGTGCCAGTGTACTCTCTGGACTCACTGCACTGCATCCCCAGTGGTGACAGTGCACTCTCTGGAATTACTGCAGTGCATCCCCAGTGGTGCCATTGCACTCTCTGGACTCACTGCACTGCATCCCCAGTGGTGCCTGTGCACTCTCTTGAGTCACTGCACTGCATCCCCAGTGGAGCCAGTGCACTCTATGGACTAACTGCACTGCATACCCAGTGGTGCCAGTGCACTCTTTGGACTCACTGCACTGCATCCCCAGTTTTGCCAGTGCACTCTCTGGACTCACTGCACTGCATCCCCAGTGGTTCCAGTGCACTCTCTGGATCACTGCACTGCATCACCATTGGTGCCAGGTCACTCTCTGGACTCACTGCAGTGCATCCCCAGTGGTGCCAGTGCACTCTTTCGAGTCACTGAACTGAATCCCCAGTGGTGCCAGTGCATTCTCTGGACTCACTGCAGTGCATCCCCATTGGTGCCAGTGCAGTCTCTGGAGTCACTGCACTGCATCCCCAGTGGTGCCAGTGCACTCTCTGGACTCACTGCACTGCATCCCCAGTGCTGACAGTGCACTCTCTGGACTCACTGCACTGCATCCCCAGTGGTGCCAGTGCACTCTCTGGACTCACTGCAGTGCATCCCCTTTTGTGCCAGTGCACTCTCTGGACTCACTGCACTGCATCCCCAGTGGTGCCAGTGCACTCTCTGGACTCACTGCACTGCATCCCCAGTGGTGCCAGTGCACTCTCTGGACTCACTGCAGTGCATCCCCAGTGGTGCCAGTGCACTCTCTGGACTCACTGCACTGCATCCCCAGTGCTGACAGTGCACTCTCTGGACTCACTGCACTGCATCACCAGTGGTGGCAGTGTACTCTCTGGACTCACTGCACTGCATCCCCAGTGGAGACAGTGCACTCTCTGTAGTCACTGCGCTGCATCCCCAGTGGTTCCAGGGCACTCTCTCGACTCACTGCACTGCATCCCCAGTGGTGCCAGTGCCCTCTCTGGACTCACTGCACTACATCCCCTGTGGGGCCAGTGCACTCTCTGGACTCACTGCAGTGCATCCCCAGTGGTGCGAGTGCACTCTCTGGACTCACCGGGGTGCATCCCCAGTGGTGCCAGTGCACTCTCTGGACTCACCGGGGTGCATCCCCAGTGGTGCCAGTGCACTCTCTGGACTCACTGCAGTGCATCCCCAGTGGTGCCAGTGCACTCTGTGGACTCACTGCAATGCATCCCCAGTGTTGCCAGGGCACTCTCTGGAGTCACTGCACTGCATCCCCAGTGGTGCCAGTGCACTGCTCTGGACTCACTGCACTGCATCCCCAGTGGTGCCAGTGCACTCTCTGGACTCACTGCAGTGCATCCCCAGTGGCGCCAGTGCACTCTCTGGACTCACTGCACTGCATCCCATTGGTGCTAGTGCACTCTCTGGACTCACTGCACTGCATCCCCAGTGGTGCCAGTGCACTCTCTGGACTCACTGCACTGCATCCCCAGTGGTGCCAGTGCACTCTCTGCACTCACTGCACTGCATCCCCAGTGGTGCCAGTGCACTCTCTGGACTCACTGCAGTGCTTCCGCACTGGTGCCAGTGCACTCTCTGCACTCACTGCACTGCATCAACATTGGTGCCTCTGCACTCTCTGGAGTCACTGCACTGCATCCCCAGTGGTGCCAGTGCACTCTCTGGACTCACTGTAGTGCATCCCCAGTGGTGCCAGTGTACTCTCTGGACTCACTGCACTGCATCCCCAGTGGTGCCAGTGCACTCTCTGGACTCACTGCAGTGCATCCCTTGTGGTGCCTTTGCACTATCAGGACTCACTGAACTGCATCCCCAGTGGTGCCAGTGCACTCTCTGGACTCAGTGCACTGCATCCCCAGTGGTGCCAGTGCACTCTCTGAACTCAGTGCACTGCATCCCCAATGGTGCCACTGCACTCTCTGGACTCACTGCAGTGTATCCCCAGTGGTGCCAGTGCACTCTCTGGACTCACTGCATCCCCAGTGGTGCCAGTGCAGTCTCTGGACTCACTGCACTGCATCCCCAGTGGTGCCAGTGCACTCTCTGGACTCACCGGGGTGCATCCCCAGTGGTGCCAATGCACTCTCTGGACTCACTGCACTGCATCCCCTGTGGTGCCAGTACACTCTCTGGACTCACTGCAGTGCATCCCCAGTGGTGCCAGTGTACTCTCTGGACTCACTGCACTGCATCCCCAGTGTTGCCAGTGCACTCTCTGGACTCACTGCAGTGCATCCCCAGTGGTGCCAGTGCACTTTCTGGAGTCACTGCAGTGCATCCCCTGTTGTGCCAGTGCACTCTCTGCACTCACTGCACTGCATCCCCAGTGGTTCCATTGCACTCTCTGGACTCACTGCACTGCATCCCCAGTGGTGCCTGTGCACTCTCTTGAGTCACTGCACTGCATCCCCAGTGGAGCCAGTGCACTCTATGGACTAACTGCACTGCATACCCAGTGGTGCCAGTGCACTCTTTGGACTCACTGCACTGCATCCCCAGTGGTGCCAGTGCACTCTCTGGACTCACTGCACTGCATCCCCAGTGGTTCCAGTGCACTCTCTGGATCACTGCACTGCATCACCATTGGTGCCAGGGCACTCTCCGGACTCACTGCAGTGCATCCCCAGTGGTGCCAGTGCACTCTTTCGAGTCACTGAACTGCATCCCCAGTGGTGCCAGTGCATTCTCTGGACTCACTGCAGTGCATCCCCATTGGTGCCAGTGCAGTCTCTGGAGTCACTGCAGTGCATCCCCAGTGGTGCCAGTGCACTCTCTGGACTCACTGCACTGCATCCCCAGTGCTGACAGTGCACTCTCTGGACTCACTGCACTGCATCCCCAGTGGTGCCAGTGCACTCTCTGGACTCACTGCAGTGCATCCCCTTTTGTGCCAGTGCACTCTCTGGACTCACTGCACTGCATCCCCAGTGGTGCCAGTGCACTCTCTGGACTCACTGCACTGCATCGCCAGTGGTGCCAGTGCACTCTCTGGACTCACTGCACTGCATCCCCAGTGCTGACAGTGCACTCTCTGGACTCACTGCACTGCATCCCCAGTGGTGCCAGTGCACTCTCTGGACTCACTGCAGTGCAGCCCCTGAGGTTCCAGTGCACTCTCTGGAGTCACTGCACTGCATCCCCAGTGGTGCCAGTGCACTCTCTGGACTCACTGCACTGCATCCCTGGTGGTTCCAGTGCACTCTCTGGATCACTGCACTGCATCACCATTGGTGCCAGGGCACTCTCCGGACTCACTGCAGTGCATTCCCAGTGGTGCCAGTGCACTCTTTCGAGTCACTGCACTGCATCCCCAGTGGTGCCAGTGCATTCTCTGGACTCACTGCAGTGCATCCCCATTGGTGCCAGTGCAGTCTCTGGAGTCACTGCAGTGCATCCCCAGTGGTGCCAGTGCACTCTCTGGACTCACTGCACTGCATCCCCAGTGCTGACAGTGCACTCTCTGGACTCACTGCACTGCATCCCCAGTGGTGCCAGTGCAGTCTCTGGACTCACTGCAGTGCGTCCCCAGTGGCGCCAGTGCACTCTCTGGACTCACTGCACTGCATCCCATTGGTGCTAGTGCACTCTCTGGAGTCACTGCACTGCATCCCCAGTGGTGCCAGTGCACTCTCTGGACTCACTGTACTGCATCCCCTGTTGTGCCAGTGCACTCTCTGGACTCACTGCAATGCATCCCCAGTGGTGCCAGTGCACTCTCTGGACTCACTGCAGTGCTTCCGCACTGGTGCCACTGCACTCTCTGCACTCACTGCACTGCATCAACAGTGGTGCCTCTGCACTCTCTGGAGTCACTGCACTGCATCCCCAGTGGTGCCAGTGCACTCTCTGGACTCACTGTAGTGCATCCCCAGTGGTGCCAGTGCACTCTCTGGACTCACTGCACTGCATCCCCAGTGGTGCCAGTGCACTCTCTGGACTCACTGCAGTGCTTCCCCACTGGTGCCAGTGCACTCTCTGGACTCACTGCACTGCATCCCCAGTGGTGCCAGTGCACTCTCTGGACTCACTGCACTAAAACCCCAGTGGTGCCAGTGCACTCTCTGGACTCACCGGGGTGCATCCCCAGTGGTGCCAGTGCACTCTCTGGACTCACTGCACTGCATCCCCTGTGGTGCCAGTACACTCTCTGGACTCACTGCAGTGCATCCCCAGTGGTGCAAGTGTACTCTCTGCACTTACCGCACTGCATCACCAGCGGTGCCAGTGCACTCTCTGGACTCACTGCAGTGCATCCACAGTGGTGCCAGTGCACTCTCTGGACTCACTGCACTTCATCTCCAGTGATGCCAGTGCACTCTCTGGACTCACTGCATTGCATCCCCAGTGGTGCCAATGCACTCTCTGGACTCACTGCACTGCATCACCATTGGTGCCAGGGCACTCTCCGGACTCACTGCAGTGCATCCGCAGTGGTGCCAGTGCACTCTTTCGAGTCACTGCAGTGCATCCCCAGTGGTGCCAGTGCACTCTCTGGACTCACTGCACTACATCCCCTGTGGGGCCAGTGCACTCTCTGGACTCACTGCAGTGCATCCCCAGTGGTGCCAGTGCACTCTCTGGACTCACCGGGGTGCATCCCCAGTGGTGCCAGTGCACTCTCTGGACTCAGTGCACTGCATCCCCAGTGGTGCCAGTGCACTCTGTGGACTCACTGCAATGCATCCCCAGTGTTGCCAGTGCACTCTCTGGAGTCACTGCACTGCATTCCCAGTGGTGCCAGTGCACTCTCTGGACTCACTGCACTGCATCCCCAGTGGTGCCAGTGCACTCTCTGGACTCACTGCAGTGCATCCCCAGTGGCGCCAGTGCACTCTCTGGACTCACTGCACTGCATCCCATTGGTGCTAGTGCACTCTCTGGACTCACTGCACTGCATTCCCAGTGGTGCCAGTGCACTCTCTGGACTCACTGCACTGCATCCCCAGTTGTGCCAGTGCACTCTCTGGACTCACTGCACTGCATCCCCAGTGGTGCCAGTGCACTCTCTGGACTCACTGCAGTGCTTCCGCACTGGTGCCAGTGCACTCTCTGCACTCACTGCACTGCATCAACAGTGGTGCCTCTGCACTCTCTGGAGTCACTGCACTGCATCCCCAGTGGTGCCAGTTCACTCTCTGGACTCACTGTAGTGCATCCCCAGTGGTGCCAGTGCACTCTCTGGACTCACTGCACTGCATCCCCAGTGGTGCCAGTGCACTCTCTGGACTCACTGCAGTGCATCACTTGTGGTGCCTTTGCACTCTCTGTACTCAGTGCACTGCATCCCCAGTGGTGCCAGTGCACTCTCTGAACTCAGTGCACTTCATCCCCAATGGTGCCACTGCACTCTCTGGACTCACTGCAGTGCATCCCCAGTGGTGCCAGTGCACTGTCTGGACTCACTGCATCCCCAGTGGTGCCAGTGCAGTCTCTGGACTCACTGCACTGCATCCCCAGTGGTGCCAGTGCACTCTCTGGACTCACCGGGGTGCATCCCCAGTGGAGCCAGTGCACTCTCTGGACTCACTGCACTGCATCCCCTGTTGTGCCAGTGTACTCTCTGGACTCACTGCACTGCATCCCCAGTGGTGCCAGTGCACTCTCTGGACTCACTGCAGTGCATCCCCAGTGGTGCCAGTGCACTTTCTGGAGTCACTGCAGTGCATCCCCTGTTGTGCCAGTGCACTCTCTGCACTCACTGCACTGCATCCCCAGAAGTGCCAGTGCACTCTCTGGACTCACTGCACTGCATCCCCAGTGGTTCCATTGCACTCTCTGGACTCACTGCACTGCATCCCCAGTGGTGCCTGTGCACTCTCTTGAGTCACTGCACTGCATACCCAGTGGTGCCAGTGCACTCTCTGGACACACTGCAGTGCATCCCCAGTGGTGCCAGTGCACTCTCTGGACTCACTGCAGTGCATCACCAGTGGTGCCAGTGCACTCTCTGGAGTCACTGCACTGCATCCCCAGTGGTGCCAGTGCACTCTCTGGACTCACTGCACTGCATTCCCAGTGGTGCCAGTGCACTCTCTGGACTCACTGCACTGCATACCCAGTGGTGCCAGTGCACTCTCTGGACCCACTGCAGTGCATCCCCACTGGTGCCAGTGCACTCTCTGGACTCAGTGCACTGCATCCCCAATGGTGCCAGTGCACTCTCTGTAGTCACTGCACTGCGTCCCCAGTGGTGCCAGTGCACTCTCTGCACTCACTGCAGTGTATCCCCTGTGGTGCCAGTGCAATCTGTGGACTCACTGCACTGCATCCCAGTGGTGCCAGTGCACTCTCTGGACTCACTGCACTGCATCACCATTGGTGCCAGGGCACTCTCCGGACTCACTGCAGTGCATCCGCAGTGGTGCCAGTGCACTCTCTGGACTCACTGCAGTGCATCCCCAGTGGTGCCAGTGCACTCTCTGCACTCACTGCATTGCATCACCAGTGGTGCCAGTGTACTCTCTGGACTCACTGCAGTGCATCCCCAGTGGTGCCAGTGCACTCTCTGGACTCACTGCACTGCATCCCCAGTGGTGCCAGTGCACTCTCTGGAGTCGCAGCACTGCATCAACAGTGGTGCCTCTGCACTCTCTGGACTCACTGCAGTGCATCCCCAGTGGTGCCAGTGCACTCTCTGGACTCACTGCAGTGCATCCCCAGTGGTACCAGTGCACTCTCTGGACTCACTGCAGTGCATCCCCAGTGGTGCCAGTGCACTCTCTGGACTCACTGCACTGCATCCCCAGTGGTGCCAGTGCACTCTCTGCACTCACTGCACTGCATCCCCAATGTTCCCAGAGCACTCTCTGGACTCACTGCAGTGCATCCCCAGTGGTGCCAGTGCACTCTCTGGACTCACTGCACTGCATCCCCAGTGGTGCCAGTGCACTCTCTGGACTCACTGCACTGCATCCCCAGTGGTGCCACTGCACTCTCTGGACTCACTGCACTGCATCACCATTGGTGCCAGGGCACTCTCCGGACTCACTGCAGTGCATCCGCAGTGGTGCCAGTGCACTCTTTCGAGTCACTGCACTGCATCCCCATTAGTGCCAGTGCATTCTCTGGACTCATTGCAGTGCATCCCCAGTGGTGCCAGTGCACTCTCTGGACTCACTGCACTGCATCCCCTGTTGTGCCAGTGCACTCTCTGGACTCACTGCAATGCATCCCCAGTGGTGCCAGTGCACTCTCTGGACTCACTGCAGTGCTTCCGCACTGGTGCCACTGCACTCTCTGCACTCACTGCACTGCATCAACAGTGGTGCCTCTGCACTCTCTGGAGTCACTGCACTGCATCCCCAGTGGTGCCAGTGCACTCTCTGGACTCACTGTAGTGCATCCCCAGTGGTGCCAGTGCACTCTCTGGACTCACTGCACTGCATCCCCAGTGGTGCCAGTGCACTCTCTGGACTCACTGCAGTGCATCCCAGTGGTGCCTTTGCACTCTCAGGACTCACTGCACTGCATCCCCAGTGGTGCCAGTGCACTCTCTGGACTCAGTGCACTGCATCCCCAGTAGTGCCAGTGCACTCTCTGGACTCAGTGCACTGCATCCCCAATGGTGCCACTGCACTCTCTGGACTGACTGCAGTGCATCCCCAGTGGTGCCAGTGCACTCTCTGGACTCACTGCAGTGCATCCCCAGTGGTGCCAGTGCACTCTCTGGACTCACTGCAGTGCATCCCCAGTGGTGCCAGTGCACTCTCTGGACTCACTGCACTGCATCCCCAGTGTTGCCAGTGCACTCTCTGCACTCACTGCACTGCATCCCCAGTGGTGCCAGTGTATTCTCTGGACTCACAGCAGTGCATCCCCAGTGGTGCCAGTGCAACTACTGGACTCACTGCAGTGTAGCTCAGTGGTGCCAGAGCACTCTCTGGACTCACTGCACTGCATCCCCAGTGGTGCCAGTGCACTCTCTGGACTCACTGCACTGCATCCCCAGTGGTGCCAGTGCACTCTCTGGAGTCACTGCAGTGTATCGCCATTGGAGCCGGTGCACTCTCTGGACTCACTAAACTGCATCCCCAGTGGTGCCAGAGAACTCTCTGGTCTCACTGCAGTGCATCCCCAGTGGTGCCAGTGCACTCTCTGGACTCACTGCATCCCCAGTGGTGCCAGGGCACTCTCTGGACTCACAGCACTGCATCCCCATTGGTGCCAGTGCACTCTCTGGACTCACTGCACGAAAACCCCAGTGGTGCCAGTGCAGTCTCTGGACTCACTGCACTGCATCCCAAGTGGTGCCAGTGCACTCTCTGGACTCACCGGGGTGCATCCCCAGTGGTGCCAGTGCACTCTCTGGACTCACTGCACTGCATCCCCTGTGGTGCCAGTACACTCTCTGGACTCACTGCAGTGCATCCCCAGAGGTGCCAGTGTACTCTCTGCACTTACCGCACTGCATCACCAGCGGTGCCAGTGCACTCTCTGGACTCACTGCAGTGCATCCCCAGTGGTGCCAGTGCACTTTCTGGAGTCACTGCAGTGCATCCCCTGTTGTGCCAGTGCACTCTCTGTACTCACTGCACTGCATCCCCAGAAGTGCCAGTGCACTCTCTGGACTCACTGCACTGCATCCCCAGTGGTTCCATTGCACTCTCTGGACTCACTGCATTGGATCCCCAGTGGTGTCAGTGCACTCTCTGGACTCAGTGCAGTGCATCCCCAGTGGTGCCAGTGCACTCTTTCGAGTCACTGAACTGCATCCCCAGTGGTGCCAGTGCATTCTCTGGACTCACTGCAGTGCATCCCCATTGGTGCCAGTGCAGTCTCTGGAGTCACTGCAGTGCATCCCCAGTGGTGCCAGTGCACTCTCTGGACTCACTGCACTGCATCCCCAGTGCTGACAGTGCACTCTCTGGACTCACTGCACTGCATCCCCAGTGGTGCCAGTGCACTCTCTGGACTCACTGCAGTGCATCCCCTTTTGTGCCAGTGCACTCTCTGGACTCACTGCACTGCATCCCCAGTGGTGCCAGTGCACTCTCTGGACTCACTGCACTGCATCGCCAGTGGTGCCAGTGCACTCTCTGGACTCACTGCACTGCATCCCCAGTGCTGACAGTGCACTCTCTGGACTCACTGCACTGCATCCCCAGTGGTGCCAGTGCACTCTCTGGACTCACTGCAGTGCAGCCCCTGAGGTTCCAGTGCACTCTCTGGAGTCACTGCACTGCATCCCCAGTGGTGCCAGTGCACTCTCTGGACTCACTGCACTGCATCCCTGGTGGTTCCAGTGCACTCTCTGGATCACTGCACTGCATCACCATTGGTGCCAGGGCACTCTCCGGACTCACTGCAGTGCATTCCCAGTGGTGCCAGTGCACTCTTTCGAGTCACTGCACTGCATCCCCAGTGGTGCCAGTGCATTCTCTGGACTCACTGCAGTGCATCCCCATTGGTGCCAGTGCAGTCTCTGGAGTCACTGCAGTGCATCCCCAGTGGTGCCAGTGCACTCTCTGGACTCACTGCACTGCATCCCCAGTGCTGACAGTGCACTCTCTGGACTCACTGCACTGCATCCCCAGTGGTGCCAGTGCAGTCTCTGGACTCACTGCAGTGCGTCCCCAGTGGCGCCAGTGCACTCTCTGGACTCACTGCACTGCATCCCATTGGTGCTAGTGCACTCTCTGGAGTCACTGCACTGCATCCCCAGTGGTGCCAGTGCACTCTCTGGACTCACTGTACTGCATCCCCTGTTGTGCCAGTGCACTCTCTGGACTCACTGCAATGCATCCCCAGTGGTGCCAGTGCACTCTCTGGACTCACTGCAGTGCTTCCGCACTGGTGCCACTGCACTCTCTGCACTCACTGCACTGCATCAACAGTGGTGCCTCTGCACTCTCTGGAGTCACTGCACTGCATCCCCAGTGGTGCCAGTGCACTCTCTGGACTCACTGTAGTGCATCCCCAGTGGTGCCAGTGCACTCTCTGGACTCACTGCACTGCATCCCCAGTGGTGCCAGTGCACTCTCTGGACTCACTGCAGTGCTTCCCCACTGGTGCCAGTGCACTCTCTGGACTCACTGCACTGCATCCCCAGTGGTGCCAGTGCACTCTCTGGACTCACTGCACTAAAACCCCAGTGGTGCCAGTGCACTCTCTGGACTCACCGGGGTGCATCCCCAGTGGTGCCAGTGCACTCTCTGGACTCACTGCACTGCATCCCCTGTGGTGCCAGTACACTCTCTGGACTCACTGCAGTGCATCCCCAGTGGTGCAAGTGTACTCTCTGCACTTACCGCACTGCATCACCAGCGGTGCCAGTGCACTCTCTGGACTCACTGCAGTGCATCCACAGTGGTGCCAGTGCACTCTCTGGACTCACTGCACTTCATCTCCAGTGATGCCAGTGCACTCTCTGGACTCACTGCATTGCATCCCCAGTGGTGCCAATGCACTCTCTGGACTCACTGCACTGCATCACCATTGGTGCCAGGGCACTCTCCGGACTCACTGCAGTGCATCCGCAGTGGTGCCAGTGCACTCTTTCGAGTCACTGCAGTGCATCCCCAGTGGTGCCAGTGCACTCTCTGGACTCACTGCACTACATCCCCTGTGGGGCCAGTGCACTCTCTGGACTCACTGCAGTGCATCCCCAGTGGTGCCAGTGCACTCTCTGGACTCACCGGGGTGCATCCCCAGTGGTGCCAGTGCACTCTCTGGACTCAGTGCACTGCATCCCCAGTGGTGCCAGTGCACTCTGTGGACTCACTGCAATGCATCCCCAGTGTTGCCAGTGCACTCTCTGGAGTCACTGCACTGCATTCCCAGTGGTGCCAGTGCACTCTCTGGACTCACTGCACTGCATCCCCAGTGGTGCCAGTGCACTCTCTGGACTCACTGCAGTGCATCCCCAGTGGCGCCAGTGCACTCTCTGGACTCACTGCACTGCATCCCATTGGTGCTAGTGCACTCTCTGGACTCACTGCACTGCATTCCCAGTGGTGCCAGTGCACTCTCTGGACTCACTGCACTGCATCCCCAGTTGTGCCAGTGCACTCTCTGGACTCACTGCACTGCATCCCCAGTGGTGCCAGTGCACTCTCTGGACTCACTGCAGTGCTTCCGCACTGGTGCCAGTGCACTCTCTGCACTCACTGCACTGCATCAACAGTGGTGCCTCTGCACTCTCTGGAGTCACTGCACTGCATCCCCAGTGGTGCCAGTTCACTCTCTGGACTCACTGTAGTGCATCCCCAGTGGTGCCAGTGCACTCTCTGGACTCACTGCACTGCATCCCCAGTGGTGCCAGTGCACTCTCTGGACTCACTGCAGTGCATCACTTGTGGTGCCTTTGCACTCTCTGTACTCAGTGCACTGCATCCCCAGTGGTGCCAGTGCACTCTCTGAACTCAGTGCACTTCATCCCCAATGGTGCCACTGCACTCTCTGGACTCACTGCAGTGCATCCCCAGTGGTGCCAGTGCACTGTCTGGACTCACTGCATCCCCAGTGGTGCCAGTGCAGTCTCTGGACTCACTGCACTGCATCCCCAGTGGTGCCAGTGCACTCTCTGGACTCACCGGGGTGCATCCCCAGTGGAGCCAGTGCACTCTCTGGACTCACTGCACTGCATCCCCTGTTGTGCCAGTACACTCTCTGGACTCACTGCAGTGCATCCCCAGTGGTGCCAGTGTACTCTCTGGACTCACTGCACTGCATCCCCAGTGGTGCCAGTGCACTCTCTGGACTCACTGCAGTGCATCCCCAGTGGTGCCAGTGCACTTTCTGGAGTCACTGCAGTGCATCCCCTGTTGTGCCAGTGCACTCTCTGCACTCACTGCACTGCATCCCCAGAAGTGCCAGTGCACTCTCTGGACTCACTGCACTGCATCCCCAGTGGTTCCATTGCACTCTCTGGACTCACTGCACTGCATCCCCAGTGGTGCCTGTGCACTCTCTTGAGTCACTGCACTGCATACCCAGTGGTGCCAGTGCACTCTCTGGACTCACTGCAGTGCATCCCCAGTGGTGCCAGTGCACTCTCTGGACTCACTGCAGTGCATCACCAGTGGTGCCAGTGCACTCTCTGGAGTCACTGCACTGCATCCCCAGTGGTGCCAGTGCACTCTCTGGACTCACTGCACTGCATTCCCAGTGGTGCCAGTGCACTCTCTGGACTCACTGCACTGCATACCCAGTGGTGCCAGTGCACTCTCTGGACCCACTGCAGTGCATCCCCACTGGTGCCAGTGCACTCTCTGGACTCAGTGCACTGCATCCCCAATGGTGCCAGTGCACTCTCTGTAGTCACTGCACTGCGTCCCCAGTGGTGCCAGTGCACTCTCTGCACTCACTGCAGTGTATCCCCTGTGGTGCCAGTGCAATCTGTGGACTCACTGCACTGCATCCCAGTGGTGCCAGTGCACTCTCTGGACTCACTGCACTGCATCACCATTGGTGCCAGGGCACTCTCCGGACTCACTGCAGTGCATCCGCAGTGGTGCCAGTGCACTCTCTGGACTCACTGCAGTGCATCCCCAGTGGTGCCAGTGCACTCTCTGCACTCACTGCATTGCATCACCAGTGGTGCCAGTGTACTCTCTGGACTCACTGCAGTGCATCCCCAGTGGTGCCAGTGCACTCTCTGGACTCACTGCACTGCATCCCCAGTGGTGCCAGTGCACTCTCTGGAGTCGCAGCACTGCATCAACAGTGGTGCCTCTGCACTCTCTGGACTCACTGCAGTGCATCCCCAGTGGTGCCAGTGCACTCTCTGGACTCACTGCAGTGCATCCCCAGTGGTACCAGTGCACTCTCTGGACTCACTGCAGTGCATCCCCAGTGGTGCCAGTGCACTCTCTGGACTCACTGCACTGCATCCCCAGTGGTGCCAGTGCACTCTCTGCACTCACTGCACTGCATCCCCAATGTTCCCAGAGCACTCTCTGGACTCACTGCAGTGCATCCCCAGTGGTGCCAGTGCACTCTCTGGACTCACTGCACTGCATCCCCAGTGGTGCCAGTGCAGTCTCTGGAGTCACTGCAGTGCATCCCCAGTGGTGCCAGTGCACTCTCTGGACTCACTGCACTGCATCCCCAGTGCTGACAGTGCACTCTCTGGACTCACTGCACTGCATCCCCAGTGGTGCCAGTGCAGTCTCTGGACTCACTGCAGTGCGTCCCCAGTGGCGCCAGTGCACTCTCTGGACTCACTGCACTGCATCCCATTGGTGCTAGTGCACTCTCTGGAGTCACTGCACTGCATCCCCAGTGGTGCCAGTGCACTCTCTGGACTCACTGTACTGCATCCCCTGTTGTGCCAGTGCACTCTCTGGACTCACTGCAATGCATCCCCAGTGGTGCCAGTGCACTCTCTGGACTCACTGCAGTGCTTCCGCACTGGTGCCACTGCACTCTCTGCACTCACTGCACTGCATCAACAGTGGTGCCTCTGCACTCTCTGGAGTCACTGCACTGCATCCCCAGTGGTGCCAGTGCACTCTCTGGACTCACTGTAGTGCATCCCCAGTGGTGCCAGTGCACTCTCTGGACTCACTGCACTGCATCCCCAGTGGTGCCAGTGCACTCTCTGGACTCACTGCAGTGCTTCCCCACTGGTGCCAGTGCACTCTCTGGACTCACTGCACTGCATCCCCAGTGGTGCCAGTGCACTCTCTGGACTCACTGCACTAAAACCCCAGTGGTGCCAGTGCACTCTCTGGACTCACCGGGGTGCATCCCCAGTGGTGCCAGTGCACTCTCTGGACTCACTGCACTGCATCCCCTGTGGTGCCAGTACACTCTCTGGACTCACTGCAGTGCATCCCCAGTGGTGCAAGTGTACTCTCTGCACTTACCGCACTGCATCACCAGCGGTGCCAGTGCACTCTCTGGACTCACTGCAGTGCATCCACAGTGGTGCCAGTGCACTCTCTGGACTCACTGCACTTCATCTCCAGTGATGCCAGTGCACTCTCTGGACTCACTGCATTGCATCCCCAGTGGTGCCAATGCACTCTCTGGACTCACTGCACTGCATCACCATTGGTGCCAGGGCACTCTCCGGACTCACTGCAGTGCATCCGCAGTGGTGCCAGTGCACTCTTTCGAGTCACTGCAGTGCATCCCCAGTGGTGCCAGTGCACTCTCTGGACTCACTGCACTACATCCCCTGTGGGGCCAGTGCACTCTCTGGACTCACTGCAGTGCATCCCCAGTGGTGCCAGTGCACTCTCTGGACTCACCGGGGTGCATCCCCAGTGGTGCCAGTGCACTCTCTGGACTCAGTGCACTGCATCCCCAGTGGTGCCAGTGCACTCTGTGGACTCACTGCAATGCATCCCCAGTGTTGCCAGTGCACTCTCTGGAGTCACTGCACTGCATTCCCAGTGGTGCCAGTGCACTCTCTGGACTCACTGCACTGCATCCCCAGTGGTGCCAGTGCACTCTCTGGACTCACTGCAGTGCATCCCCAGTGGCGCCAGTGCACTCTCTGGACTCACTGCACTGCATCCCATTGGTGCTAGTGCACTCTCTGGACTCACTGCACTGCATTCCCAGTGGTGCCAGTGCACTCTCTGGACTCACTGCACTGCATCCCCAGTTGTGCCAGTGCACTCTCTGGACTCACTGCACTGCATCCCCAGTGGTGCCAGTGCACTCTCTGGACTCACTGCAGTGCTTCCGCACTGGTGCCAGTGCACTCTCTGCACTCACTGCACTGCATCAACAGTGGTGCCTCTGCACTCTCTGGAGTCACTGCACTGCATCCCCAGTGGTGCCAGTTCACTCTCTGGACTCACTGTAGTGCATCCCCAGTGGTGCCAGTGCACTCTCTGGACTCACTGCACTGCATCCCCAGTGGTGCCAGTGCACTCTCTGGACTCACTGCAGTGCATCACTTGTGGTGCCTTTGCACTCTCTGTACTCAGTGCACTGCATCCCCAGTGGTGCCAGTGCACTCTCTGAACTCAGTGCACTTCATCCCCAATGGTGCCACTGCACTCTCTGGACTCACTGCAGTGCATCCCCAGTGGTGCCAGTGCACTGTCTGGACTCACTGCATCCCCAGTGGTGCCAGTGCAGTCTCTGGACTCACTGCACTGCATCCCCAGTGGTGCCAGTGCACTCTCTGGACTCACCGGGGTGCATCCCCAGTGGAGCCAGTGCACTCTCTGGACTCACTGCACTGCATCCCCTGTTGTGCCAGTACACTCTCTGGACTCACTGCAGTGCATCCCCAGTGGTGCCAGTGTACTCTCTGGACTCACTGCACTGCATCCCCAGTGGTGCCAGTGCACTCTCTGGACTCACTGCAGTGCATCCCCAGTGGTGCCAGTGCACTTTCTGGAGTCACTGCAGTGCATCCCCTGTTGTGCCAGTGCACTCTCTGCACTCACTGCACTGCATCCCCAGAAGTGCCAGTGCACTCTCTGGACTCACTGCACTGCATCCCCAGTGGTTCCATTGCACTCTCTGGACTCACTGCACTGCATCCCCAGTGGTGCCTGTGCACTCTCTTGAGTCACTGCACTGCATACCCAGTGGTGCCAGTGCACTCTCTGGACTCACTGCAGTGCATCCCCAGTGGTGCCAGTGCACTCTCTGGACTCACTGCAGTGCATCACCAGTGGTGCCAGTGCACTCTCTGGAGTCACTGCACTGCATCCCCAGTGGTGCCAGTGCACTCTCTGGACTCACTGCACTGCATTCCCAGTGGTGCCAGTGCACTCTCTGGACTCACTGCACTGCATACCCAGTGGTGCCAGTGCACTCTCTGGACCCACTGCAGTGCATCCCCACTGGTGCCAGTGCACTCTCTGGACTCAGTGCACTGCATCCCCAATGGTGCCAGTGCACTCTCTGTAGTCACTGCACTGCGTCCCCAGTGGTGCCAGTGCACTCTCTGCACTCACTGCAGTGTATCCCCTGTGGTGCCAGTGCAATCTGTGGACTCACTGCACTGCATCCCAGTGGTGCCAGTGCACTCTCTGGACTCACTGCACTGCATCACCATTGGTGCCAGGGCACTCTCCGGACTCACTGCAGTGCATCCGCAGTGGTGCCAGTGCACTCTCTGGACTCACTGCAGTGCATCCCCAGTGGTGCCAGTGCACTCTCTGCACTCACTGCATTGCATCACCAGTGGTGCCAGTGTACTCTCTGGACTCACTGCAGTGCATCCCCAGTGGTGCCAGTGCACTCTCTGGACTCACTGCACTGCATCCCCAGTGGTGCCAGTGCACTCTCTGGAGTCGCAGCACTGCATCAACAGTGGTGCCTCTGCACTCTCTGGACTCACTGCAGTGCATCCCCAGTGGTGCCAGTGCACTCTCTGGACTCACTGCAGTGCATCCCCAGTGGTACCAGTGCACTCTCTGGACTCACTGCAGTGCATCCCCAGTGGTGCCAGTGCACTCTCTGGACTCACTGCACTGCATCCCCAGTGGTGCCAGTGCACTCTCTGCACTCACTGCACTGCATCCCCAATGTTCCCAGAGCACTCTCTGGACTCACTGCAGTGCATCCCCAGTGGTGCCAGTGCACTCTCTGGACTCACTGCACTGCATCCCCAGTGGTGCCAGTGCACTCTCTGGACTCACTGCACTGCATCCCCAGTGGTGCCACTGCACTCTCTGGACTCACTGCACTGCATCACCATTGGTGCCAGGGCACTCTCCGGACTCACTGCAGTGCATCCGCAGTGGTGCCAGTGCACTCTTTCGAGTCACTGCACTGCATCCCCATTAGTGCCAGTGCATTCTCTGGACTCATTGCAGTGCATCCCCAGTGGTGCCAGTGCACTCTCTGGACTCACTGCACTGCATCCCCAGTGGTGCCAGTGCACTCTCTGGACTCACTGTACTGCATCCCCTGTTGTGCCAGTGCACTCTCTGGACTCACTGCAATGCATCCCCAGTGGTGCCAGTGCACTCTCTGGACTCACTGCAGTGCTTCCGCACTGGTGCCACTGCACTCTCTGCACTCACTGCACTGCATCAACAGTGGTGCCTCTGCACTCTCTGGAGTCACTGCACTGCATCCCCAGTGGTGCCAGTGCACTCTCTGGACTCACTGTAGTGCATCCCCAGTGGTGCCAGTGCACTCTCTGGACTCACTGCACTGCATCCCCAGTGGTGCCAGTGCACTCTCTGGACTCACTGCAGTGCATCCCAGTGGTGCCTTTGCACTCTCAGGACTCACTGCACTGCATCCCCAGTGGTGCCAGTGCACTCTCTGGACTCAGTGCACTGCATCCCCAGTGGTGCCAGTGCACTCTCTGGACTCAGTGCACTGCATCCCCAATGGTGCCACTGCACTCTCTGGACTGACTGCAGTGCATCCCCAGTGGTGCCAGTGCACTCTCTGGACTCACTGCAGTGCATCCCCAGTGGTGCCAGTGCACTCTCTGGACTCACTGCAGTGCATCCCCAGTGGTGCCAGTGCACTCTCTGGACTCACTGCACTGCATCCCCAGTGTTGCCAGTGCACTCTCTGCACTCACTGCACTGCATCCCCAGTGGTGCCAGTGTATTCTCTGGACTCACAGCAGTGCATCCCCAGTGGTGCCAGTGCAACTACTGGACTCACTGCAGTGTAGCTCAGTGGTGCCAGAGCACTCTCTGGACTCACTGCACTGCATCCCCAGTGGTGCCAGTGCACTCTCTGGACTCACTGCACTGCATCCCCAGTGGTGCCAGTGCACTCTCTGGAGTCACTGCAGTGTATCGCCATTGGAGCCGGTGCACTCTCTGGACTCACTAAACTGCATCCCCAGTGGTGCCAGAGAACTCTCTGGTCTCACTGCAGTGCATCCCCAGTGGTGCCAGTGCACTCTCTGGACTCACTGCATCCCCAGTGGTGCCAGGGCACTCTCTGGACTCACAGCACTGCATCCCCATTGGTGCCAGTGCACTCTCTGGACTCACTGCACGAAAACCCCAGTGGTGCCAGTGCAGTCTCTGGACTCACTGCACTGCATCCCAAGTGGTGCCAGTGCACTCTCTGGACTCACCGGGGTGCATCCCCAGTGGTGCCAGTGCACTCTCTGGACTCACTGCACTGCATCCCCTGTGGTGCCAGTACACTCTCTGGACTCACTGCAGTGCATCCCCAGAGGTGCCAGTGTACTCTCTGCACTTACCGCACTGCATCACCAGCGGTGCCAGTGCACTCTCTGGACTCACTGCAGTGCATCCCCAGTGGTGCCAGTGCACTTTCTGGAGTCACTGCAGTGCATCCCCTGTTGTGCCAGTGCACTCTCTGTACTCACTGCACTGCATCCCCAGAAGTGCCAGTGCACTCTCTGGACTCACTGCACTGCATCCCCAGTGGTTCCATTGCACTCTCTGGACTCACTGCATTGGATCCCCAGTGGTGTCAGTGCACTCTCTGGACTCAGTGCAGTGCATCCCCAGTGGTGCCAGTGCACTCTCTGGACTCACTGCAGTGCTTCCCCACTGGTGCCAGTGCACTCTCTGGACTCACTGCACTGCATCCCCAGTGGTGCCAGTGCACTCTCTGGACTCACTGCACTAAAACCCCAGTGGTGCCAGTGCAGTCTCTGGACTCACTGCACTGTATCCCAAGTGGTGCCAGTGCACTCTCTGGACTCACCGGGGTGCATCCCCAGTGGTGCCAGTGCACTCTCTGGACTCACTGCACTGCATCCCCTGTGGTGCCAGTACACTCTCTGGACTCACTGCAGTGCATCCCCAGTGGTGCAAGTGTACTCTCTGCACTTACCGCACTGCATCACCAGCGGTGCCAGTGCACTCTCTGGACTCACTGCAGTGCATCCACAGTGGTGCCAGTGCACTCTCTGGACTCACTGCACTTCATCTCCAGTGGTGCCAGTGCACTCTCTGGACTCACTGCATTGCATCCCCAGTGGTGCCAATGCACTCTCTGGACTCACTGCACTGCATCACCATTGGTGCCAGGGCACTCTCCGGACTCACTGCAGTGCATCCGCAGTGGTGCCAGTGCACTCTTTCGAGTCACTGCAGTGCATCCCCAGTGGTGCCAGTGCACTCTCTGGACTCACTGCACTACATCCCCTGTGGGGCCAGTGCACTCTCTGGACTCACTGCAGTGCATCCCCAGTGGTGCCAGTGCACTCTCTGGACTCACCGGGGTGCATCCCCAGTGGTGCCAGTGCACTCTCTGGACTCAACGGGGTGCATCCCCAGTGGTGCCAGTGCACTCTCTGGACTCACTGCACTGCATCCCCAGTGGTGCCAGTGCACTCTGTGGACTCACTGCAATGCATCCCCAGTGTTGCCAGTGCACTCTCTGGAGTCACTGCACTGCATTCCCAGTGGTGCCAGTGCACTCTCTGGACTCACTGCACTGCATCCCCAGTGGTGCCAGTGCACTCTCTGGACTCACTGCAGTGCATCCCCAGTGGCGCCAGTGCACTCTCTGGACTCACTGCACTGCATCCCATTGGTGCTAGTGCACTCTCTGGACTCACTGCACTGCATCCCCAGTGGTGCCAGTGCACTCTCTGGACTCACTGCACTGCATCCCCAGTGCTGACAGTGCACTCTCTGGACTCACTGCACTGCATCCCCAGTGGTGCCAGTGCACTCTCTGGACTCACTGCAGTGCTTCCGCACTGGTGCCAGTGCACTCTCTGCACTCACTGCACTGCATCAACAGTGGTGCCTCTGCACTCTCTGGAGTCACTGCACTGCATCCCCAGTGGTGCCAGTTCACTCTCTGGACTCACTGTAGTGCATCCCCAGTGGTGCCAGTGCACTCTCTGGACTCACTGCACTGCATCCCCAGTGGTGCCAGTGCACTCTCTGGACTCACTGCAGTGCATCCCTTGTGGTGCCTTTGCACTCTCTGTACTCAGTGCACTGCATCCCCAGTAGTGCCAGTGCACTCTCTGAACTCAGTGCACTTCATCCCCAATGGTGCCACTGCACTCTCTGGACTCACTGCAGTGCATCCCCAGTGGTGCCAGTGCACTGTCTGGACTCACTGCATCCCCAGTGGTGCCAGTGCAGTCTCTGGACTCACTGCACTGCATCCCCAGTGGTGCCAGTGCACTCTCTGGACTCACCGGGGTGCATCCCCAGTGGAGCCAGTGCACTCTCTGGACTCACTGCACTGCATCCCCTGTGGTGCCAGTACACTCTCTGGACTCACTGCAGTGCATCCCCAGTGGTGCCAGTGTACTCTCTGGACTCACTGCACTGCATCCCCAGTGGTGCCAGTGCACTCTCTGGACTCACTGCAGTGCATCCCCAGTGGTGCCAGTGCACTTTCTGGAGTCACTGCAGTGCATCCCCTGTTGTGCCAGTGCACTCTCTGCACTCACTGCACTGCATCCCCAGAAGTGCCAGTGCACTCTCTGGACTCACTGCACTGCATCCCCAGTGGTTCCATTGCACTCTCTGGACTCACTGCACTGCATCCCCAGTGGTGCCTGTGCACTCTCTTGAGTCACTGCACTGCATACCCAGTGGTGCCAGTGCACTCTCTGGACTCACTGCAGTGCATCCCCAGTGGTGCCAGTGCACTCTCTGGACTCACTGCAGTGCATCACCAGTGGTGCCAGTGCACTCTCTGGAGTCACTGCAGTGCATCCCCAGTGGTGCCAGTGCACTCTCTGGACTCACTGCACTGCATTCCCAGTGGTGCCAGTGCACTCTCTGGACTCACTGCACTGCATACCCAGTGGTGCCAGTGCACTCTCTGGACCCACTGCAGTGCATCCCCACTGGTGCCAGTGCACTCTCTGGACTCACTGCACTGCATCCCCAATGGTGCCAGTGCACTCTCTGTAGTCACTGCACTGCGTCCCCAGTGGTGCCAGTGC
Source organism: Anser cygnoides (assembly GCF_040182565.1). Taxonomy (NCBI): domain Eukaryota; kingdom Metazoa; phylum Chordata; class Aves; order Anseriformes; family Anatidae; genus Anser; species Anser cygnoides. The sequence goes on along the minus strand of NC_089880.1, from coordinate 535,913 downwards.
ACTCTCTGCACTCACTGCAGTGTATCCCCTGTGGTGCCAGTGCACTCTGTGGACTCACTGCACTGCATCCCAGTGGTGCCAGTGCACTCTCTGGACTCACTGCATTGCATCCCCAGTGGTGCCAGTGCACTCTCTGGACTCACTGCACTGCATCACCATTGGTGCCAGGGCACTCTCCGGACTCACTGCAGTGCATCCGCAGTGGTGCCAGTGCACTCTTTCGAGTCACTGCAGTGCATCCCCAGTGGTGCCAGTGCACTCTCTGGACTCACTGCACTGCATCCCCAGTGGTGCCAGTGCACTCTCTGGACTCACTGCATTGCATCCCCAGTGGTGCCAGTGCACTCTCTGGACTCACTGCACTGCATCCCAAGTGGTGCCACTGCACTCTCTGGACTCACTGCACTGCATCACCATTGGTGCCAGTGCACTCTCCGGACTCACTGCAGTGCATCCGCAGTGGTGCCAGTGCACTCTTTTGAGTCACTGCAGTGCATCCCCAGTGGTGCCAGTGCACTCTCTGCACTCACTGCATTGCATCCCCAGTGGTGCCAGTGTACTCTCTGGACTCACTGCAGTGCATCCCCAGTGGTGCCAGTGCACTCTCTGGACTCACTGCACTGCATCCCCAGTGGTGCCAGTGCACTCTCTGGAGTCGCAGCACTGCATCAACAGTGGTGCCTCTGCACTCTCTGGACTCACTGCAGTGCATCCCCAGTGGTGCCAGTGCACTCTCTGGACTCACTGCAGTGCATCCCCAGTGGTACCAGTGCACTCTCTGGACTCACTGCAGTGCATCCCCAGTGGTGCCAGTGCACTCTCTGGACTCACTGCACTGCATCCCCAGTGGTGCCAGTGCACTCTCTGCACTCACTGCACTGCATCCCCAATGTTCCCAGAGCACTCTCTGGACTCACTGCAGTGCATCCCCAGTGGTGCCAGTGCACTCTCTGGACTCACTGCACTGCATCCCCAGTGGTGCCAGTGCACTCTCTGGACTCACTGCACTGCATCCCCAGTGGTGCCACTGCACTCTCTGGACTCACTGCACTGCATCACCATTGGTGCCAGGGCACTCTCCGGACTCACTGCAGTGCATCCGCAGTGGTGCCAGTGCACTCTTTCGAGTCACTGCACTGCATCCCCATTAGTGCCAGTGCATTCTCTGGACTCATTGCAGTGCATCCCCAGTGGTGCCAGTGCACTCTCTGGACTCACTGCACTGCATCCCCAGTGGTGCCAGTGCACTCTCTGGACTCACTACACTGCATCCCCAGTGCTGACAGTGCACTCTCTGGACTCACTGCACTGCATCCCCAGTGCTGACAGTGCACTCTCCGGACTCACTGCACTGCATCCCTAATGGTGCCAGTGCACTCTCTGGACTCACTACAGTGCATCCCCAGTGGTGCCAGTGCACTCTCTGGACTCACCGCACTGCATCCCCAGTGGTGCCAGTGCACTCTCTGGACTCACTGCAGTGCAGCCCCTGAGGTGCCAGTGTACTCTCTGGACTCACTGCACTGCATCCCCAGTGGTGACAGTGCACTCTCTGGAATCACTGCAGTGCATCCGCTGTGGTGCCATTGCACTCTCTGGATCACTGCAGTGCATCCCCAGTGCTACCAGTGCACTCTCTGGACTCACTGCACTGCATCCCCATTGCTGACAGTGCACTCTCTGGACTCATTGCAGTGCATCCCCAGTGGTGCCAGTGCACTCTCTGGACTCACTGCACTGCATCCCCAGTGGTGCCACTGCACTCTCTGGAGTCACAGCACTGCATCAACAGTGGTGCCTCTGCACTCTCTGGAGTCACTGCACTGCATCCCCAGTGGTGCCAGTGCACTCTCTGGACTCACTGTAGTGCATCCCCAGTGGTGCCAGTGCACTCTCTGGACTCACTGCAGTGCATCCCCAGTAGTGCCAGTGCACTCTCTGGACTCACTGCACTGCATCCCCAGTGGTGCCAGTGCACTCTCTGGAATCACTGCAGTGCATCCCCAGTGGTGCCAGTGCACTCTCTGGAGTCACTGCACTGCATCCCCAGTGGTGCCAGTGCACTCTCTGGACTCACTGCATTGCATCCCCAGTGGTGCCAGTGCACTCTCTGGACTCACTGCACTGCATCCCCAGTGGTGCCACTGCACTCTCTGGACTCACTGCACTGCATCACCAGTGGTGCCAGGACACTCTCCCGACTCACTGCAGTGCATCCGCAGTGGTGCCAGTGCACTCCTTCGAGTCACTGCAGTGCATCCCCAGTGGTGCCAGTGCACTCTCTGGACTCACTGCAGTGCATCTCCAGTGCTGCCAGTGCACTCTCTGGACTCACTGCAGTGCATCCCCAGTGGTGCCAGTGCACTCTCTGGACTCACTGCACTGCATCCCCAGTGGTGCCAGTGCACTCTCCGGAATCACTGCACTGCATCCCCAGTGGTGTCAGTGCACTCTCTGGACTCACTGCAGTGCATACCCAGTGGTGCCAGTGCACTCTCTGGACTCACTGCAGTGCATCCCCAGTGGTGCCAGTGCACTCTCTGGACTCACTGCATTGCATCCCCAGTGGTGCCAGTGCACTCTCTGCACTCACTGCACTGCATCCCCAGTGGTGCCAGTGCACTCTCTGGAGTCACTGCACTGCATCCCCAGTGGTGCCTGTGCAGTCTCTGGACTCACTACAGTTCATCCCCAGTGGAGCCAGTGCACTCTCTGGACTCACTGCACTCCATCCCCACTGGTGCCAGTCCACTCTCTGGACTCACTGCACTGCATCCCCAGTGGTGCCAGTGCACTCTCTGCACTCATGCACTGCATACCCAGTGGTGCCAGTGCACCCTTTGGACTCACTGCACTGCATCCCCAGTGGTGCCAGTGCACTCTCTGGACTCACTGCACTGCATCCCCAGTGGTGCCAGTGTAGTCTCTGGACTCACTGTAGTGCATCCCCAGTGGTGCCAGTGCAATCTCAGGACTCACTGCAGTGCAGCTCCAGTTGGTGCCAGTGCAGTCTCTGGACTCACTGCACTGCATCCCCAGTGGTGCCAGTGCACTCTCTGGACTCACTGAACTGCATCCCCAGTGGTGCCAGAGCACTCTCTGGACTCACTGCAGTGCATTCCCAGTGCTGCCCGTGCACTCTCTGGACTCACTGCACTGCATCGCCAGTGGTGCCAGTGCACTCTCTGGACTCACTGCACTGCATCACCAGTGGTGCCAGTGCACTCTCTGGACTCTGTGCACTGCATCCCCAGTGGTGCCAGTGCACTCTCTGGACTCACTGCACTGCATCCCCAGTGGTGCCAGTGCACTCTCTGGAGTCACAGCACTGCATCAACAGTGGTGCCTCTGCACTCTCTGGAGTCACTGCACTGCATCCCCAGTGGTGCCAGTGCACTCTCTGGACTGACTGCAGTGCATCCCCAGTGGTGCCAGTGCACTCTCTGGACTCACTGCAGTGCATCCCCAGTAGTGCCAGTGCACTCTCTGGACTCACTGCACTGAATCCCCAGTGGTGCCAGTGCACTCTCTGGACTCACTGCACTGCATCCCCAGTGGTGCCAGTGCACTCTCTGGACTCACTGCACTGCATCCCCAGTGGTGCCAGTGCACTCTCTGGACTCACTGCACTGCATCAATAGTGGTGCCAGAGCACTCTCTGGACTCACTGCACTGCATCCCCAGTGGTGCCAGTGCACTCTCTGGACTCACTGCACTGCATCCCAGTGGTGCCAGTGCACTCTCTGGACTCACTGCACTGCATCCCCAATGGTGCCAGTGCACTCCCTGGACTCACTGCAGTGCATCCCCAGTGGTGCCAGTGCACTCTCTGGACTCACAGCACTGCATCCCCAGTGGTGCCAGTGCACTCTCTGGACTCACTGCACTGCATCAACAGTGGTGCCTCTGCACTCTCTGGAGTCACTGCACTGCATCCCCAGTGGTGCCAGTGCACTCTCTGGACTCACTGCAGTGCATCCCCAGTGGTGCCAGTGCACTCTCTGGACTCACTGCAGTGCATCCCCAGTGGTGCCAGTGCACTCTCTGGACTCAGTGCAGTGCTTCCCCAGTGGTGCCAGTGCACTCTCTGGACTCACTGCACTGCATCCCCAGTGGTGCCAGTGCACTCTCTGGACTCACTGCAGTGCATCCCAAGTGCTGCCAGTGCACTCTCTGGACTCACTGCACTGCATCCCCAGTGGTGCCAGTGCACTCTCCGGAATCACTGCAGTGCATCCCCAGTGGTGCCAGTGCACTCTCTGGACTCACTGCACTGCATCCACAGTGGTGCCAGTGCACTCTCTGGACTCACTGCATTGCATCCCCAGTGGTGCCAGTGCAGTCTCTGGACTCACTACACTGCATCCCCAGTGGTGCCAGGGCACTCTCTGGACTCACTGCAGTGCATCCCCAGTGGTGCCAGTGCACTCTCTGCCCTCACTGCAGTGCATCCCCAGTGGAGACAGTGCACTCTCTGCACTCACTGCAGTGCATCCCCAGTGGTGCCAGTGCAATCTCTGGGCTCACCGGGGTGCATCCCCAGTGGTGCCAGTGCACTCTCTGGACTCACGGCACTGCATCCCCAGTGGTGCCAGTGCACTCTCTGGACTCACTGCACTGCATCCCCAGTGCTGCCAGGGCACTCTCTGCACTCACTGCACTGCAACCCCAGTGGTGCCAGTGCACTCTCTGGTCTCACTGCAGTGCACCCCCAGTGGTGCCAGTGCACTCTCTGGACTCACTGCAGTGCATCCCCAGTGGTGCCAGTGCACTCTCTGGACTCACTGCACTGCATCCCCAAGGTGCCAGTGCACTCTCTGGACTCAACTGCACTGCATCCCCAGTGCTGCCAGTGCACTCTCTGGACTCACTGCAGTGCAACCCCAGTGGTGCCAGTGCACTCTCTGGACTCACTGCAGTGCATCCCCAGTGGTGCCAGTGCACTCTCTGGACTCACTGCACTGCATCCCCAGTGGTGCCAGTGCACTCTCTGGACTCACTGCACTTCATCCCCAGTGGTGCCAGTGCACTCTCTGGACTCACTGCATTGCATCCCCAGTGGTGCCAGTGCACTCTCTGGACTCACTGCACTGCATCCCCAGCGGTGTCACTGCACTCTCTGGACTCGCTGCACTGCATCACCATTGGTGCCAGGGCACTCTCCGGACTCACTGCAGTGCATCCGCAGTGGTGCCAGTGCACTCTTTCGAGTCACTGCAGTGCATCCCCAGTGGTGCCAGTGCACTCTCTGGACTCACTGCAGTGCATCCCCAGTGGTGCCAGTGCACTCTCTGGAATCACTGCAGTGCATCCCCAGTGGTGCCAGTGCACTCTCTGGACTCACTGCACTGCATCCCCAGTGGTGCCAGTGCACTCTCTGGACTCACTGCATTGCATCCCCAGTGGTGCCAGTGCACTCTCTGGACTCACTGCAGTGCATCCCCAGTGGTGCCACTGCACTCTCTGGACTCACTGCAGTGCATCACCATTGGTGCCAGTGCACTCTCCGGACTCACTGCAGTGCATCCCCTGTGGTGCCAGTGCACTCTTTTGAGTCACTGCAGTGCATCCCCAGTGGTGCCAGTGCACTCTCTGGACTCACTGCAGTGCATCCCCAGTGGTGCCAGTGCACTCTCTGCACTCACTGCACTGCATCACCAGTGGTGCCAGTGCACTCTCTGGACTCACTGCAGTGCATCCCCAGTGGTGCCAGGGCACTCTCTGGACTCACTGCACTGCATCCCCAGTGGTGCCAGTGCACTCTCTGGAGTCGCAGCACTGCATCAACAGTGGTGCCTCTGCACTCTCTGGAGTCACTGCACTGCATCCCCAGTGGTGCCAGTGCACTCTCTGGACTCACTGCAGTGCATCCCCAGTGGTGCCAGTGCACTCTCTGGACTCACTGCACTGCATCCCCAGTGGTGCCAGTGCACTCTCTGGACTCACTGCACTTCATCCCCAGTGGTGCCAGTGCACTCTCTGGACTCACTGCACTGCATCCCCAGTGGTGCCAGTGCACTCTCTGGACTCACTGCACTGCATCCCCAGTGGTGCCACTGCACTCTCTGGACTCACTGCACTGCATCACCATTGGTGCCAGGGCACTCTCCGGACTCACTGCAGTGCATCAGCAGTGGTGCCAGTGCACTCTTTCGAGTCACTGCAGTGCATCCCCAGTGGTGCCAGTGTACTCTCTGGACTCACTGCACTGCATCCCCAGTGGTGCCAGTGCACTCTCTGCACTCACTGCACTGCATCCCCAGTGTTCCCAGAGCACTCTCTGGACTCACTGCAGTGCATCCCCAGTGGTGCCAGTGCACTCTCTGGACTCACTGCAGTGCATCCCCAGTGGTGCCAGTGCACTCTCTGGACTCACTGCACTGCATCCCCAGTGGTGCCACTGCACTCTCTGGACTCACTGCACTGCATCACCATTGGTGCCAGGGCACTCTCCGGACTCACTGCAGTGCATCCGCAGTGGTGCCAGTGCACTCTTTCGAGTCACTGCACTGCATCCCCAGTGGTGCCAGTGCACTCTCTGGAATCACTGCAGTGCATCCCCAGTGGTGCCAGTGCACTCTCTGGACTCACTGCACTGCATCCCCAGTGGTGCCAGTGCACTCTCTGGACTCACTGCATTGCATCCCCAGTGGTGCCAGTGCACTCTCTGGACTCACTGCACTGCATCCCCAGTGGTGCCACTGCACTCTCTGGACTCACTGCACTGCATCACCATTGGTGCCAGTGCACTCTCCGGACTCACTGCAGTGCATCCCCAGTGGTGCCAGTGCACTCTTTTGAGTCACTGCATTGCATCCCCAGTGCTGCCAGTGCACTCTCTGGACTCACTGCAGTGCATCCCCAGTGGTGCCAGTGCACTCTCTGGACTCACTGCACTGCATCCCCAGTGGTGCCAGTGCACTCTCTGGACTCACTGCACTTCATCCCCAGTGGTGCCAGTGCACTCTCTGGACTCACTGCATTGCATCCCCAGTGGTGCCAGTGCACTCTCTGGACTCACTGCACTGCATCCCCAGTAGTGCCACTGCACTCTCTGGACTCAATGCACTGCATCACCATTGGTGCCAGGGCACTCTCCGGACTCACTGCAGTGCATCCGCAGTGGTGCCAGTGCACTCTTTCGAGTCACTGCAGTGCATCCCCAGTGGTGCCAGTGTACTCTCTGGACTCACTGCACTGCATCACCAGTGGTGCCAGTGCACTCTCTGCACTCACTGCACTGCATCCCCAGTGTTCCCAGAGCACTCTCTGGACTCACTGCAGTGCATCCCCAGTGGTGCCAGTGCACTCTCTGGACTCACTGCAGTGCATCCCCAGTGGTGCCAGTGCACTCTCTGGACTCACTGCACTGCATCCCCAGTGGTGCCACTGCACTCTCTGGACTCACTGCACTGCATCACCATTGGTGCCAGGGCACACTGCGGACTCACTGCAGTGCATCCGCAGTGGTGCCAGTGCACTCTTTCGAGTCACTGCACTGCATCCCCATTAGTGCCAGTGCATTCTCTGGACTCATTGCAGTGCATCCCCAGTGGTGCCAGTGCACTCTCTGGACTCACTGCACTGCATACCCAGAGGTGCCAGTGCACTCTCTGGACTCACTGCACTGCATCCCCAGTGCTGACAGTGCACTCTCTGGACTCACTGCACTGCATCCCCAGTGCTGACAGTGCACTCTCTGGACTCACTGCAGTGCATCCCCAGTGGTGCCAGTGCACTCTCTGGACTCACTGCACTGCATCCCCAGTGGTGCCAGTGCACTCTCCGGAATCACTGCAGTGCATCCCCAGTGGTGCCAGTGCACTCTCTGGACTCACTGCAGTGCATCCCCAGTGGTGCCAGTGCACTCTCTGCACTCACTGCACTGCATCCCCAGTGGTGCCAGTGCACTCTCTGCACTCACTGCACTGCATCCCCGGTGTTCCCAGAGCACTCTCTGGACTCACCGAGGTGCATCCCCAGTGGTGCCAGTGCACTGTCTGGACTCACCGCATTGCATCCCCAGTGGTGCCAGTGCACTCTCTGGACTCACTGCAGTGCAGCCCCTGAGGTTCCAGTGTACTCTCTGGACTCACTGCAGTGCATCCCCAGTGGTGCCAGTGCACTCTCTGGACTCACTGCAGTGCAGCCCCTGAGGTTCCAGTGCACTCTCTGGACTCACTGCACTGCATCCCCAGTGGTGCCAGTGCACTCTCTGGACTCACTGCACTGCATCCCTGGTGGTTCCAGTGCACTCTCTGGATCACTGCACTGCATCACCATTGGTGCCAGGGCACTCTCCGGACTCACTGCAGTGCATTCCCAGTGGTGCCAGTGCACTCTTTCGAGTCACTGCACTGCATCCCCAGTCGTGCCAGTGCATTCTCTGGACTCACTGCAGTGCATCCCCATTGGTGCCAGTGCAGTCTCTGGAGTCACTGCAGTGCATCCCCAGTGGTGCCAGTGCACTCTCTGGACTCACTGCACTGCATCCCCAGTGCTGACAGTGCACTCTCTGGACTCACTGCACTGCATACCCATTGGTGCCAGTGCAGTCTCTGGACTCACTGCACTGCGTCCCCAGTGGCGCCAGTGCACTCTCTGGACTCACTGCACTGCATCCCATTGGTGCTAGTGCACTCTCTGGACTCACTGCACTGCATCCCCAGTGGTGCCAGTGCACTCTCTGGACTCGCTGTACTGCATCCCCTGTTGTGCCAGTGCACTCTCTGGACTCACTGCAATGCATCCCCAGTGGTGCCAGTGCACTCTCTGGACTCACTGCAGTGCTTCCGCACTGGTGCCACTGCACTCTCTGCACTCACTGCACTGCATCAACAGTGGTGCCTCTGCACTCTCTGGACTCACAACACTGCATCCCCAGTGGTGCCAGTGCACTCTCTGGACTCACTGTAGTGCATCCCCAGTGGTGCCAGTGCACTCTCTGGACTCACTGCACTGCATCCCCAGTGGTGCCAGTGCACTCTCTGGACTCACTGCAGTGCATCCCTTGTGGTGCCTTTGCACTCTCAGGACTCACTGCACTGCATCCCCAGTGGTGCCAGTGCACTCTCTGGACTCAGTGCACTGCATCCCCAGTGGTGCCAGTGCACTCTCTGGACTCAGTGCACTGCATCCCCAATGGTGCCACTGCACTCTCTGGACTCACTGCAGTGCATCCCCAGTGGTGCCAGTGCACTCTCTGGACTCACTGCACTGCATCCCCAGTGGTGCCAGTGCACTCTCTGGACTCACTGCAGTGCATCCGCAGTGGTGCCAGTGCACTCTTTCGAGTCACTGCAGTGCATCCCCAGTGGTGCCAGTGCACTCTCTGGACTCACTGCACTGCATCCCCAGTGGTGCCAGTGTATTCTCTGGACTCACAGCAGTGCATCCCCAGTGGTTCCATTGCACTCTCTGGACTCACTGCATTGGATCCCCAGTGGTGTCAGTGCACTCTCTGGACTCAGTGCAGTGCATCCCCAGTGGTGCCAGTGCACTCTCTGGACTCACTGCAGTGCTTCCCCACTGGTGCCAGTGCACTCTCTGGACTCACTGCACTGCATCCCCAGTGGTGCCAGTGCACTCTCTGGACTCACTGCACTAAAACCCCTGTGGTGCCAGTGCAGTCTCTGGACTCACTGCACTGCATCCCAAGTGGTGCCAGTGCATTCTCTGGACTCACTGGGTTGCATCCCCAGTGGTGCCAGTGCACTCTCTGGACTCACTGCACTGCATCCCCTGTGGTGCCAGTACACTCTCTGGACTCACTGCAGTGCATCCCCAGTGGTGCCAGTGTACTCTCTGCACTTACCGCACTGCATCACCAGCGGTGCCAGTGCACTCTCTGGACTCACTGCAGTGCATCCACAGTGGTGCCAGTGCACTTTCTGGAGTCACTGCAGTGCATCCCCTGTTGTGCCAGTGCACTCTCTGCACTCACTGCACTGCATCCCCAGAAGTGCCAGTGCACTCTCTGGACTCACTGCACTGCATCCCCAGTGGATCCATTGCACTCTCTGGACTCACTGCATTGGATCCCCAGTGGTGTCAGTGCACTCTCTGGACTCAGTGCAGTGCATCCCCAGTGGTGCCAGTGCACTCTCTGGACTCACCGGGGTGCATCCCCAGTGGTGCCAGTGCACTCTCTGGACTCACTGCACTGCATCCCCAGTGGTGCCAGTGCACTCTCTGGACTCACTGCACTTCATCCCCAGTGGTGCCAGTGCACTCTCTGGACTCACTGCATTGCATCCCCAGTGGTGCCTTTGCACTCTCTGGACTCAGTCCACTGCATCCCCAGTGGGGCCAGTGCACTCTCTGTAGTCACTGCACTGCGTCCCCAGTGGTGCCAGTGTACTCTCTGGACTCACTGCACTGTATCCCCTGTGGTGCCAGTGCACTCTGCGGACTCACTGCACTGCAACCCAGTGGTGCCAGTGCACTCTCTGGACTCACTGCACTGCATCCCCAAGGTGCCAGTGCACTCTCTGGACTCAACTGCACTGCATCCCCAGTGCTGCCAGTGCACTCTCTGGACTCACTGCAGTGCATCCCCAGTGGTGCCAGTGCACTCTCTGGACTCACTGCATTGCATCCCCAATGGTGCCAGTGCACTCTCTGGACTCACTGCACTTCATCCCCAGTGGTGCCAGTGCACTCTCTGGACTCACTGCATTGCATCCCCAGTGGTGCCAGTGCACTCGCTGGACTCACTGCACTGCATCCCCAGTGGTGTCACTGCAGTCTCTGGACTCACTGCACTACTTCACCATTGGTGCCAGGGCACTCTCCGGACTCACTGCAGTGCATCCGCAGTGGTGCCAGTGCACTCTTTCGAGTCACTGCAGTGCATCCCCAGTGGTGCCAGTGCACTCTCTGGACTCACTGCACTGCATGAACAGTGGTGCCAGTGCACTCTCTGCACTCACTGCACTGCATCACCAGTGGTGCCAGTGCACTCTCTGGACTCACTGCAGTGCATCCCCAGTGGTGCCAGTGCACTCTCTGGACTCACTGCACTGCATCCCCAGTGGTGCCAGTGCACTCTCTGGAGTCGCAGCACTGCATCAACAGTGGTGCCTCTGCACTCTCTGGAGTCACTGCACTGCATCCCCAGTGCTGCCAGTGCACTCTCTGGACTCACTGCAGTGCATCCCCAGTGGTGCCAGTGCACTCTCTGGACTCACTGCAGTGCATCCCCAGTGGTGCCAGTGCACTCTCTGGACTCTCTGCACTTCATCCCCATTGGTGCCAGTGCACTCTCTGGACTCACTGCAGTGCATCCCCAGTGGTGCCAGTGCACTGTCTGGACTCACTGCACTGCATCCCCAGTGGTGCCAGTGCACTCTCTGCACTCACTGCACTGCATCCCCGGTGTTCCCAGAGCACTCTCTGGACTCACCGAGGTGCATCCCCAGTGGTGCCAGTGCACTCTCTGGACTCACTGCACTGCATCCCCAGTGGTGCCAGTGCACTCTCTGGACTCACTGCAGTGCAGCCCCTGAGGTGCCAGTGTACTCTCTGGACTCACTGCACTGCATCCCCAGTGGTGACAGTGCACTCTCTGGAATCACTGCAGTGCATCCCCTGTGGTGCCATTGCACTCTCTGGACTCACTGCACTGCATCCCCAGTGGTGCCTGTGCACTCTCTTGAGTCACTGCACTGCATCCCCAGTGGAGCCTGTGCATTCTATGGACTAACTGCACTGCATCCCCAGTGGTGCCAGTGCACTCTCTGGACTCACTGCACTGCATCCACAGTGGTGCCAGTGCACTCTCTTTACTCACTGCACTGCATCCCCAGTGGTGCCAGTGCACTCTCTGGACTCACTGCACTGCATCCCCAGTGGTGCCAGTGCACTCTCTGGACTCACTGCACTGCATCCCCAGTGGTGCCAGTGCACTCTCTGGACTCACTGCACTGCATCCCCAGTGGTGCCAGTGCACTCTCTGGACTCACTGCAGTGCATCCCCAGTGGTGCCAGTGCACTCTCTGGACTCACTGCACTGCATCCCCTGTGGTGCCACTGCACTCTCTGGACTCACTGCACTGCATCACCATTGGTGCCAGTGCACTCTTTGGACTCACTGCACTGCATCCCCAGTGGTGCCAGTGCACTCTCTGGACTCACTGAACTGCATCCCCATTGCTGACAGTGCACTCTCTGGACTCACTGCAGTGCATTCCCAGTGGTGTCAGTGCACTCTCTGGACTCACTGCAGTGCATCCCCAGTGGTGCCAGTGCACTCTCCGGACTCACTGCACTGCATCCCTAATGGTGCCAGTGCACTCTCTGGACTCACTGCAGTGCATTCCCAGTGGTGCCAGTGCACTCTCTGGACTCACTGCACTGCATCCCCAGTGGTGCCAGTGCACTCTCTGCACTCACTGCACTGCATCCCCGGTGCTCCCAGAGCACTCTCTGGACTCACCGAGTTGCATCCCCAGTGGTGCCAGTGCACTCTCTGGACTCACTGCACTGCATCCCCAGTGGTGACAGTGCACTCTCTGGAATCACTGCAGTGCATCCCCTGTGGTGCCATTGCACTCTCTGGACTCACTGCACTGCATCCCCAGTGGTGCCTGTGCACTCTCTTGAGTCACTGCACTGCATCCCCAGTGGAGCCAGTGCACTCTATGGACTAACTGCACTGCATACCCAGTGGTGCCAGTGCACTCTCTGGACTCACTGCACTGCATCCCCAGTGGTGCCAGTGCACTCTCTGGACTCACTGCACTGCATCCCCAGTGGTTCCAGTGCACTGTCTGGATCACTGCACTGCATCACCATTGGTGCCAGGGCACTCTCCGTACTCACTGCAGTGCATCCCCAGTGGTGCCAGTGCACTCTTTCGAGTCACTGCACTGCATCCCCAGTGGTGCCAGTGCATTCTCTGGACTCACTGCAATGCATCCCCAGTGGTGCCAGCGCAGTCTCTGGATTCACTGCACTGCATCCCCAGTGGTTCCAGGGCACTCTCTCGACTCACTGCACTGCAACACCATTGGTGCCAGTGTAGTCTCTGGACTCACTGCAGTGCATCCCCAGTGGTGCCAGTGCACTCTCTGGAGTCACTGCGCAGCATCCCCAGTGGTGCCAGTGCACTCTGTGGACTCACTGCACTACATCTCCTGTGGGGCCAGTGCACTCTCTAGACTCACTGCACTGCATCCCCAGTGGTGCCAGTGCACTCTCTGGACTCAACTGCACTGCATCCCCAATGGTGCCAGTGCACTCTCTGGACTCACTGCAGTGCATCCCCAATGGTGCCAGTGCACTCTGTGGACTCACTGCAGTGCATCCCCAGTGTTGCCATTGCACTCTCTGGAGTCACTGCACAGCATCCTCAGTGGTGCCAGTGCACTCTCTGGACTCACTGCACTGCATCCCCAGTAGTGCCAGTGCACTCTCTGGACTCACTGCACTGTATCGCCTGTGGTGCCAGTGCACTCTCTGGACTCACTGCACTGCATCCCCAGTTTTGCCAGTGCACTGTCTGGACTCACTGCGATGTATCGCCATTGGAGCCGGTGCACTCTCTGGACTCACTAAACTGCATCACCAGTGGTGCCAGGACACTCTCCCGACTCACTGCAGTGCATCCGCAGTGGTGCCAGTGCACTCCTTCGAGTCACTGCAGTGCATCCCCAGTGGTGCCAGTGCACTCTCTGGACTCACTGCAGTGCATCTCCAGTGCTGCCAGTGCACTCTCTGGACTCACTGCAGTGCATCCCCAGTGGTGCCAGTGCACTCTCTGGACTCACTGCACTGCATCCCCAGTGGTGCCAGTGCACTCTCCGGAATCACTGCACTGCATCCCCAGTGGTGTCAGTGCACTCTCTGGACTCACTGCAGTGCATACCCAGTGGTGCCAGTGCACTCTCTGGACTCACTGCAGTGCATCCCCAGTGGTGCCAGTGCACTCTCTGGACTCACTGCATTGCATCCCCAGTGGTGCCAGTGCACTCTCTGCACTCACTGCACTGCATCCCCAGTGGTGCCAGTGCACTCTCTGGAGTCACTGCACTGCATCCCCAGTGGTGCCTGTGCAGTCTCTGGACTCACTACAGTTCATCCCCAGTGGAGCCAGTGCACTCTCTGGACTCACTGCACTCCATCCCCACTGGTGCCAGTCCACTCTCTGGACTCACTGCACTGCATCCCCAGTGGTGCCAGTGCACTCTCTGCACTCATGCACTGCATACCCAGTGGTGCCAGTGCACCCTTTGGACTCACTGCACTGCATCCCCAGTGGTGCCAGTGCACTCTCTGGACTCACTGCACTGCATCCCCAGTGGTGCCAGTGTAGTCTCTGGACTCACTGTAGTGCATCCCCAGTGGTGCCAGTGCAATCTCAGGACTCACTGCAGTGCAGCTCCAGTTGGTGCCAGTGCAGTCTCTGGACTCACTGCACTGCATCCCCAGTGGTGCCAGTGCACTCTCTGGACTCACTGCAGTGCATCCCCAGTGGTGCCAGTGCACTCTCTGGACTCACTGCAGTGTATCCCCAGTGGTGCCAGTGCACTCTCTGGACTCACTGAACTGCATCCCCAGTGGTGCCAGAGCACTCTCTGGACTCACTGCAGTGCATTCCCAGTGCTGCCCGTGCACTCTCTGGACTCACTGCACTGCATCGCCAGTGGTGCCAGTGCACTCTCTGGACTCACTGCACTGCATCACCAGTGGTGCCAGTGCACTCTCTGGACTCTGTGCACTGCATCCCCAGTGGTGCCAGTGCACTCTCTGGACTCACTGCACTGCATCCCCAGTGGTGCCAGTGCACTCTCTGGAGTCACAGCACTGCATCAAAAGTGGTGCCTCTGCACTCTCTGGAGTCACTGCACTGCATCCCCAGTGGTGCCAGTGCACTCTCTGGACTGACTGCAGTGCATCCCCAGTGGTGCCAGTGCACTCTCTGGACTCACTGCAGTGCATCCCCAGTAGTGCCAGTGCACTCTCTGGACTCACTGCACTGAATCCCCAGTGGTGCCAGTGCACTCTCTGGAGTCACTGCACTGCATCCCCAGTGGTGCCAGTGCACTCTCTGGACTCACTGCACTGCATCCCCAGTGGTGCCAGTGCACTCTCTGGACTCACTGCACTGCATCACCATTAGTGCCAGGGCACTCTCCGGACTCACTGCAGTGCATCCGCAGTGGTGCCAGTGCACTCTTTCGAGTCACTGCAGTGCAACACCAGTGGTGCCAGTGCACTCTTTCGAGTCACTGCAGTGCATCCCCAATGGTGCCAGTGCACTCCCTGGACTCACTGCAGTGCATCCCCAGTGGTGCCAGTGCACTCTCTGGACTCACAGCACTGCATCCCCAGTGGTGCCAGTGCACTCTCTGGACTCACTGCACTGCATCAACAGTGGTGCCTCTGCACTCTCTGGAGTCACTGCACTGCATCCCCAGTGGTGCCAGTGCACTCCCTGGACTCACTGCAGTGCATCCCCAGTGGTGCCAGGGCACTCTCTGGACTCACTGCAGTGCATCCCCAGTGGTGCCAGTGCACTCTCTGGACTCACTGCACTGCATCCCCAGTGGTGCCAGTGCACTCTCTGGACTCACTGCAGTGCATCCCAAGTGCTGCCAGTGCACTCTCTGGACTCACTGCACTGCATCCCCAGTGGTGCCAGTGCACTCTCCGGAATCACTGCAGTGCATCCCCAGTGGTGCCAGTGCACTCTCTGGACTCACTGCACTGCATCCACAGTGGTGCCAGTGCACTCTCTGGACTCACTGCATTGCATCCCCAGTGGTGCCAGTGCACTCTCTGGACTCACTGCACTGCATCCCCAGTGGTGCCAGGGCACTCTCTGGACTCACTGCAGTGCATCCCCAGTGGTGCCAGTGCACTCTCTGCCCTCACTGCAGTGCATCCCCAGTGGAGACAGTGCACTCTCTGCACTCACTGCAGTGCATCCCCAGTGGTGCCAGTGCAATCTCTGGGCTCACCGGGGTGCATCCCCAGTGGTGCCAGTGCACTCTCTGGACTCACGGCACTGCATCCCCAGTGGTGCCAGTGCACTCTCTGGACTCACTGCACTGCATCCCCATTGCTGCCAGGGCACTCTCTGCACTCACTGCACTGCAACCCCAGTGGTGCCAGTGCACTCTCTGGTCTCACTGCAGTGCACCCCCAGTGGTGCCAGTGCACTCTCTGGACTCACTGCAGTGCATCCCCAGTGGTGCCAGTGCACTCTCTGGACTCACTGCACTGCATCCCCAAGGTGCCAGTGCACTCTCTGGACTCAACTGCACTGCATCCCCAGTGCTGCCAGTGCACTCTCTGGACTCACTGCAGTGCATCCCCAGTGGTGCCAGTGCACTCTCTGGACTTGCCAGGGTGCATCCCCAGTGGTGCCAGTGCACTCTCTGGACTCACTGCACTGCATCCCCAGTGGTGCCAGTGCACTCTCTGGACTCACTGCACTTCATCCCCAGTGGTGCCAGTGCACTCTCTGGACTCACTGCATTGCATCCCCAGTGGTGCCAGTGCACTCTCTGGACTCACTGCACTGCATCCCCAGCGGTGTCACTGCACTCTCTGGACTCGCTGCACTGCATCACCATTGGTGCCAGGGCACTCTCCGGACTCACTGCAGTGCATCCGCAGTGGTGCCAGTGCACTCTTTCGACTCACTGCAGTGCATCCCCAGTGGTGCCAGTGCACTCTCTGGACTCACTGCAGTGCATCCCCAGTGGCGCCAGTGCACTCTCTGGACTCACTGCACTGCATCCCATTGGTGCTAGTGCACTCTCTGGACTCACTGCAGTGCATCCCCAGTGGTGCCAGTGCACTCTCTGGACTCACTGCACTGCATCCCCAGTTGTGCCAGTGCACTCTCTGGACTCATTGCACTGCATCCCCAGTGGTGCCAGTGCACTCTCTGGACTCACTGCAGTGCTTCCGCACTGGTGCCAGTGCACTCTCTGCACTCACTGCACTGCATCAACAGTGGTGCCTCTGCACTCTCTGGAGTCACTGCACTGCATCCCCAGTGGTGCCAGTGCACTCTCTGGACTCACTGTAGTGCATCCCCAGTGGTGCCAGTGCACTCTCTGGACTCACTGCACTGCATCCCCAGTGGTGCCAGTGCACTCTCTGGACTCACTGCAGTGCATCCCTTGTGGTGCCTTTGCACTCTCAGGACTCACTGAACTGCATCCCCAGTGGTGCCAGTGCACTCTCTGGACTCACTGCAGTGCATCCCCAGTGGTGCCAGTGCACTCTCTGGACTCACTGCACTGCATCCCCAGTGGTGCCAGTGCACTCTCTGGAGTCGCAGCACTGCATCAACAGTGGTGCCTCTGCACTCTCTGGAGTCACTGCACTGCATCCCCAGTGCTGCCAGTGCACTCTCTGGACTCACTGCACTGCATCCCCAGTGGTGCCAGTGCACTCTCTGGACTCACTGCAGTGCATCCCCAGTGGTGCCAGTGCACTCTCTGGACTCACTGCACTGCATCCCCAGTGGTTCCATTGCACTCTCTGGACTCACTGCACTTCATCCCCAGTGGTGCCAGTGCACTCTCTGGACTCACTGCACTGCATCCCCAGTGGTGCCAGTGCACTCTCTGGACTCACTGCAGTGCATCCCCAGTGGTGCCAGTGCACTCTCTGGACTCACTGCACTGCATCCCCAGTGGTGCCACTGCACTCTCTGGACTCACTGCACTGCATCACCATTGGTGCCAGGGCACTCTCCGGACTCACTGCAGTGCATCCGCAGTGGTGCCAGTGCACTCTTTCGAGTCACTGCAGTGCATCCCCAGTGGTGCCAGTGTACTCTCGGGACTCACTGCAGTGCATCCCCAGTGGTGCCAGTGCACTCTCTGCACTCACTGCACTGCATCCCCAGTGTTCCCAGAGCACTCTCTGGACTCACTGCAGTGCATCCCCAGTGGTGCCAGTGCACTCTCTGGACTCACTGCAGTGCATCCCCAGTGGTGCCAGTGCACTCTCTGGACTCACTGCACTGCATCCCCAGTGGTGCCACTGCACTCTCTGGACTCACTGCACTGCATCACCATTGGTGCCAGGGCACACTGCGGACTCACTGCAGTGCATCCGCAGTGGTGCCAGTGCACTCTTTCGAGTCACTGCACTGCATCCCCATTAGTGCCAGTGCATTCTCTGGACTCATTGCAGTGCATCCCCAGTGGTGCCAGTGCACTCTCTGGACTCACTGCACTGCATACCCAGAGGTGCCAGTGCACTCTCTGGACTCACTGCACTGCATCCCCAGTGCTGACAGTGCACTCTCTGGACTCACTGCACTGCATCCCCAGTGCTGACAGTGCACTCTCTGGACTCACTGCAGTGCATCCCCAGTGGTGCCAGTGCACTCTCTGGACTCACTGCACTGCATCCCCAGTGGTGCCAGTGCACTCTCCGGAATTACTGCAGTGCATCCCCAGTGGTGCCAGTGCACTCTCTGGACTCACTGCAGTGCATCCCCAGTGGTGCCAGTGCACTCTCTGCACTCACTGCACTGCATCCCCAGTGGTGCCAGTGCACTCTCTGCACTCACTGCACTGCATCCCCGGTGCTCCCAGAGCACTCTCTGGACTCACCGAGGTGCATCCCCAGTGGTGCCAGTGCACTCTCTGGACTCACCGCATTGCATCCCCAGTGGTGCCAGTGCACTCTCTGGACTCACTGCAGTGCAGCCCCTGAGGTTCCAGTGTCCTCTCTGGACTCACTGCAGTGCATCACCAGTGGTGCCAGTGCACTCTCTGGACTCACTGCAGTGCAGCCCCTGAGGTTCCAGTGCACTCTCTGGACTCACTGCACTGCATCCCCAGTGGTGCCAGTGCACTCTCTGGACTCACTGCACTGCATCCCTGGTGGTTCCAGTGCACTCTCTGGATCACTGCACTGCATCACCATTGGTGCCAGGGCACTCTCCGGACTCACTGCAGTGCATTCCCAGTGGTGCCAGTGCACTCTTTCGAGTCACTGCACTGCATCCCCAGTGGTGCCAGTGCATTCTCTGGACTCACTGCAGTGCATCCCCATTGGTGCCAGTGCAGTCTCTGGAGTTACTGCAGTGCATTCCCAGTGGTGCCAGTGCACTCTCTGGACTCACTGCACTGCATCCCCAGTGCTGACAGTGCACTCTCTGGACTCACTGCACTGCATACCCATTGGTGCCAGTGCAGTCTCTGGACTCACTGCACTGCGTCCCCAGTGGCGCCAGTGCACTCTCTGGACTCACTGCACTGCATCCCATTGGTGCTAGTGCACTCTCTGGACTCACTGCACTGCATCCCCAGTGGTGCCAGTGCACTCTCTGGACTCGCTGTACTGCATCCCCTGTTGTGCCAGTGCACTCTCTGGACTCACTGCAATGCATCCCCAGTGGTGCCAGTGCACTCTCTGGACTCACTGCAGTGCTTCCGCACTGGTGCCACTGCACTCTCTGCACTCACTGCACTGCATCAACAGTGGTGCCTCTGCACTCTCTGGACTCACAACACTGCATCCCCAGTGGTGCCAGTGCACTCTCTGGACTCACTGTAGTGCATCACCAGTGGTGCCAGTGCACTCTCTGGACTCACTGCACTGCATCCCCAGTGGTGCCAGTGCAATCTCTGGACTCACTGCAGTGCATCCCTTGTGGTGCCTTTGCACTCTCAGGACTCACTGCACTGCATCCCCAGTGGTGCCAGTGCACTCTCTGGACTCAGTGCACTGCATACCCAGTGGTGCCAGTGCACTCTCTGGACTCAGTGCACTGCATCCCCAATGGTGCCACTGCACTCTCTGGACTCACTGCAGTGCATCCCCAGTGGTGCCAGTGCACTCTCTGGACTCACTGCACTGCATCCCCAGTGGTGCCAGTGCACTCTCTGGACTCACTGCAGTGCATCCCCAGTGGTGCCAGTGCACTCTCTGCACTCACTGCACTGCATCCCCAGTGGTGCCAGTGCACTCTCTGGACTCACTGCACTGCATCCCCAGTGGTGCCAGTGTATTCTCTGGACTCACAGCAGTGCATACCCAGTGGTTCCATTGCACTCTCTGGACTCACTGCATTGGATCCCCAGTGGTGTCAGTGCACTCTCTGGACTCAGTGCAGTGCATCCCCAGTGGTGCCAGTGCACTCTCTGGACTCACTGTAGTGCTTCCCCACTGGTGCCAGTGCACTCTCTGGACTCACTGCACTGCATCCCCAGTGGTGCCAGTGCACTCTCTGGACTCACTGCACTAAAACCCCTGTGGTGCCAGTGCAGTCTCTGGACTCACTGCACTGCATCCCCTGTGGTGCCAGTACACTCTCTGGACTCACTGCAGTGCATCCCCAGTGGTGCCAGTGTACTCTCTGCACTTACCGCACTGCATCACCAGCGGTGCCAGTGCACTCTCTGGACTCACTGCAGTGCATCCACAGTGGTGCCAGTGCACTTTCTGGAGTCACTGCAGTGCATCCCCTGTTGTGCCAGTGCACTCTCTGCACTCACTGCACTGCATCCCCAGAAGTGCCAGTGCACTCTCTGGACTCACTGCACTGCATCCCCAGTGGATCCATTGCACTCTCTGGACTCACTGCATTGGATCCCCAGTGGTGTCAGTGCACTCTCTGGACTCAGTGCAGTGCATCCCCAGTGGTGCCAGTGCACTCTCTGGACTCACTGCAATGCTTCCCCTCTGGTGCCAGTGCACTCTCTGGACTCACTGCACTGCATCCCCAGTGGTGCCAGTGCACTCTCTGGACTCACTGCACTTCATCCCCAGTGGTGCCAGTGCACTCTCTGGACTCACTGCATTGCATCCCCAGTGGTGCCTTTGCACTCTCTGGACTCAGTCCACTGCATCCCCAGTGGGGCCAGTGCACTCTCTGTAGTCACTGCACTGCGTCCCCAGTGGTGCCAGTGCACTCTCTGTAGTCACTGCACTGTATCCCCTGTGGTGCCAGTGCACTCTGCGGACTCACTGCACTGCAACCCAGTGGTGCCAGTGCACTCTCTGGACTCACTGCACTGCATCCCCAAGGTGCCAGTGCACTCTCTGGACTCAACTGCACTGCATCCCCAGTGCTGCCTGTGCACTCTCTGGACTCACTGCAGTGCATCCCCAGTGGTGCCAGTGCACTCTCTGGACTCACTGCAGTGCATCCCCAATGGTGCCAGTGCACTCTCTGGACTCACTGCATTGCATCCCCAGTGGTGCCAGTGCACTCGCTGGACTCACTGCACTGCATCCCCAGTGGTGTCACTGCACTCTCTGGACTCACTGCACTGCTTCACCATTGGTGCCAGTGCACTCTCTGCACTCACTGGACTGCATCACCAGTGGTGCCAGTGCACTCTCTGGACTCACTGCAGTGCATCCCCAGTGGTGCCAGTGCACTCTCTGGACTCACTGCACTGCATCCCCAGTGGTGCCAGTGCACTCTCTGGAGTCGCAGCACTGCATCAACAGTGGTGCCTCTGCACTCTCTGGAGTCACTGCACTTTATCCCCAGTGCTGCCAGTGCACTCTCTGGACTCACTGCAGTGCATCCCCAGTGGTGCCAGTGCACTCTCTGGACTCACTGCAGTGCATCCCCAGTGGTGCCAGTGCACTCTCTGGACTCTCTGCACTTCATCCCCATTGGTGCCAGTGCACTCTCTGGACTCACTGCAGTGCATCCCCAGTGGTGCCAGTGCACTGTCTGGACTCACTGCACTGCATCCCCAGTGGTGCCAGTGCACTCTCTGCACTCACTGCACTGCATCCCCGGTGTTCCCAGAGCACTCTCTGGACTCACCGAGGTGCATCCCCAGTGGTGCCAGTGCACTCTCTGGACTCACTGCACTGCATCCCCAGTGGTGCCAGTGCACTCTCTGGACTCACTGCAGTGCAGCCCCTGAGGTGCCAGTGTACTCTCTGGACTCACTGCACTGCATCCCCAGTGGTGACAGTGCACTCTCTGGAATCACTGCAGTGCATCCCCTGTGGTGCCATTGCACTCTCTGGACTCACTGCACTGCATCCCCAGTGGTGCCTGTGCACTCTCTTGAGTCACTGCACTGCATCCCCAGTGGAGCCTGTGCATTCTATGGACTAACTGCACTGCATCCCCAGTGGTGCCAGTGCACTCTCTGGACTCACTGCATTGCATCCACAGTGGTGCCAGTGCACTCTCTTTACTCACTGCACTGCATCCCCAGTGGTGCCAGTGCACTCTCTGGACTCACTGCACTGCATCCCCAGTGGTGCCAGTGCACTCTCTGGACTCACTGCACTGCATCCCCAGTGGTGCCAGTGCACTCTCTGGACTCACTGCACTGCATCCCCAGTGGTGCCAGTGCACTCTCTGCACTCACTGCACTGCATCCCCAGTGTTCCCAGAGCACTCTCTGGACTCACTGCAGTGCATCCCCAGTGGTGCCAGTGCACTCTCTGGACTCACTGCAGTGCATCCCCAGTGGTGCCAGTGCACTCTCTGGACTCACTGCACTGCATCCCCAGTGGTGCCACTGCACTCTCTGGACTCACTGCACTGCATCACCATTGGTGCCAGGGCACACTGCGGACTCACTGCAGTGCATCCGCAGTGGTGCCAGTGCACTCTTTCGAGTCACTGCACTGCATCCCCATTAGTGCCAGTGCATTCTCTGGACTCATTGCAGTGCATCCCCAGTGGTGCCAGTGCACTCTCTGGACTCACTGCACTGCATACCCAGAGGTGCCAGTGCACTCTCTGGACTCACTGCACTGCATCCCCAGTGCTGACAGTGCACTCTCTGGACTCACTGCACTGCATCCCCAGTGCTGACAGTGCACTCTCTGGACTCACTGCAGTGCATCCCCAGTGGTGCCAGTGCACTCTCTGGACTCACTGCACTGCATCCCCAGTGGTGCCAGTGCACTCTCCGGAATTACTGCAGTGCATCCCCAGTGGTGCCAGTGCACTCTCTGGACTCACTGCAGTGCATCCCCAGTGGTGCCAGTGCACTCTCTGCACTCACTGCACTGCATCCCCAGTGGTGCCAGTGCACTCTCTGCACTCACTGCACTGCATCCCCGGTGTTCCCAGAGCACTCTCTGGACTCACCGAGGTGCATCCCCAGTGGTGCCAGTGCACTCTCTGGACTCACCGCATTGCATCCCCAGTGGTGCCAGTGCACTCTCTGGACTCACTGCAGTGCAGCCCCTGAGGTTCCAGTGTCCTCTCTGGACTCACTGCAGTGCATCCCCAGTGGTGCCAGTGCACTCTCTGGACTCACTGCAGTGCAGCCCCTGAGGTTCCAGTGCACTCTCTGGACTCACTGCACTGCATCCCCAGTGGTGCCAGTGCACTCTCTGGACTCACTGCACTGCATCACCATTGGTGCCAGGGCACTCTCCGGACTCACTGCAGTGCATTCCCAGTGGTGCCAGTGCACTCTTTCGAGTCACTGCACTGCATCCCCAGTGGTGCCAGTGCATTCTCTGGACTCACTGCAGTGCATCCCCATTGGTGCCAGTGCAGTCTCTGGAGTTACTGCAGTGCATTCCCAGTGGTGCCAGTGCACTCTCTGGACTCACTGCACTGCATCCCCAGTGCTGACAGTGCACTCTCTGGACTCACTGCACTGCATACCCATTGGTGCCAGTGCAGTCTCTGGACTCACTGCACTGCGTCCCCAGTGGCGCCAGTGCACTCTCTGGACTCACTGCACTGCATCCCATTGGTGCTAGTGCACTCTCTGGACTCACTGCACTGCATCCCCAGTGGTGCCAGTGCACTCTCTGGACTCGCTGTACTGCATCCCCTGTTGTGCCAGTGCACTCTCTGGACTCACTGCAATGCATCCCCAGTGGTGCCAGTGCACTCTCTGGACTCACTGCAGTGCTTCCGCACTGGTGCCACTGCACTCTCTGCACTCACTGCACTGCATCAACAGTGGTGCCTCTGCACTCTCTGGACTCACAACACTGCATCCCCAGTGGTGCCAGTGCACTCTCTGGACTCACTGTAGTGCATCACCAGTGGTGCCAGTGCACTCTCTGGACTCACTGCACTGCATCCCCAGTGGTGCCAGTGCAATCTCTGGACTCACTGCAGTGCATCCCTTGTGGTGCCTTTGCACTCTCAGGACTCACTGCACTGCATCCCCAGTGGTGCCAGTGCACTCTCTGGACTCAGTGCACTGCATCCCCAGTGGTGCCAGTGCACTCTCTGGACTCAGTGCACTGCATCCCCAATGGTGCCACTGCACTCTCTGGACTCACTGCAGTGCATCCCCAGTGGTGCCAGTGCACTCTCTGGACTCACTGCACTGCATCCCCAGTGGTGCCAGTGCACTCTCTGGACTCACTGCAGTGCATCCCCAGTGGTGCCAGTGCACTCTCTGCACTCACTGCACTGCATCCCCAGTGGTGCCAGTGCACTCTCTGGACTCACTGCACTGCATCCCCAGTGGTGCCAGTGTATTCTCTGGACTCACAGCAGTGCATCCCCAGTGGTTCCATTGCACTCTCTGGACTCACTGCATTGGATCCCCAGTGGTGTCAGTGCACTCTCTGGACTCAGTGCAGTGCATCCCCAGTGGTGCCAGTGCACTCTCTGGACTCACTGTAGTGCTTCCCCACTGGTGCCAGTGCACTCTCTGGACTCACTGCACTGCATCCCCAGTGGTGCCAGTGCACTCTCTGGACTCACTGCACTAAAACCCCTGTGGTGCCAGTGCAGTCTCTGGACTCACTGCACTGCATCCCCTGTGGTGCCAGTACACTCTCTGGACTCACTGCAGTGCATCCCCAGTGGTGCCAGTGTACTCTCTGCACTTACCGCACTGCATCACCAGCGGTGCCAGTGCACTCTCTGGACTCACTGCAGTGCATCCACAGTGGTGCCAGTGCACTTTCTGGAGTCACTGCAGTGCATCCCCTGTTGTGCCAGTGCACTCTCTGCACTCACTGCACTGCATCCCCAGAAGTGCCAGTGCACTCTCTGGACTCACTGCACTGCATCCCCAGTGGATCCATTGCACTCTCTGGACTCACTGCATTGGATCCCCAGTGGTGTCAGTGCACTCTCTGGACTCAGTGCAGTGCATCCCCAGTGGTGCCAGTGCACTCTCTGGACTCACTGCAATGCTTCCCCTCTGGTGCCAGTGCACTCTCTGGACTCACTGCACTGCATCCCCAGTGGTGCCAGTGCACTCTCTGGACTCACTGCACTTCATCCCCAGTGGTGCCAGTGCACTCTCTGGACTCACTGCATTGCATCCCCAGTGGTGCCTTTGCACTCTCTGGACTCAGTCCACTGCATCCCCAGTGGGGCCAGTGCACTCTCTGTAGTCACTGCACTGCGTCCCCAGTGGTGCCAGTGCACTCTCTGTAGTCACTGCACTGTATCCCCTGTGGTGCCAGTGCACTCTGCGGACTCACTGCACTGCAACCCAGTGGTGCCAGTGCACTCTCTGGACTCACTGCACTGCATCCCCAAGGTGCCAGTGCACTCTCTGGACTCAACTGCACTGCATCCCCAGTGCTGCCTGTGCACTCTCTGGACTCACTGCAGTGCATCCCCAGTGGTGCCAGTGCACTCTCTGGACTCACTGCAGTGCATCCCCAATGGTGCCAGTGCACTCTCTGGACTCACTGCATTGCATCCCCAGTGGTGCCAGTGCACTCGCTGGACTCACTGCACTGCATCCCCAGTGGTGTCACTGCACTCTCTGGACTCACTGCACTGCTTCACCATTGGTGCCAGTGCACTCTCTGCACTCACTGGACTGCATCACCAGTGGTGCCAGTGCACTCTCTGGACTCACTGCAGTGCATCCCCAGTGGTGCCAGTGCACTCTCTGGACTCACTGCACTGCATCCCCAGTGGTGCCAGTGCACTCTCTGGAGTCGCAGCACTGCATCAACAGTGGTGCCTCTGCACTCTCTGGAGTCACTGCACTTTATCCCCAGTGCTGCCAGTGCACTCTCTGGACTCACTGCAGTGCATCCCCAGTGGTGCCAGTGCACTCTCTGGACTCACTGCAGTGCATCCCCAGTGGTGCCAGTGCACTCTCTGGACTCTCTGCACTTCATCCCCATTGGTGCCAGTGCACTCTCTGGACTCACTGCAGTGCATCCCCAGTGGTGCCAGTGCACTGTCTGGACTCACTGCACTGCATCCCCAGTGGTGCCAGTGCACTCTCTGCACTCACTGCACTGCATCCCCGGTGTTCCCAGAGCACTCTCTGGACTCACCGTGGTGCATCCCCAGTGGTGCCAGTGCACTCTCTGGACTCACTGCACTGCATCCCCAGTGGTGCCAGTGCACTCTCTGGACTCACTGCAGTGCAGCCCCTGAGGTGCCAGTGTACTCTCTGGACTCACTGCACTGCATCCCCAGTGGTGACAGTGCACTCTCTGGAATCACTGCAGTGCATCCCCTGTGGTGCCATTGCACTCTCTGGACTCACTGCACTGCATCCCCAGTGGTGCCTGTGCACTCTCTTGAGTCACTGCACTGCATCCCCAGTGGAGCCTGTGCATTCTATGGACTAACTGCACTGCATCCCCAGTGGTGCCAGTGCACTCTCTGGACTCACTGCATTGCATCCACAGTGGTGCCAGTGCACTCTCTTTACTCACTGCACTGCATCCCCAGTGGTGCCAGTGCACTCTCTGGACTCACTGCACTGCATCCCCAGTGGTGCCAGTGCACTCTCTGGACTCACTGCACTGCATCCCCAGTGGTGCCAGTGCACTCTCTGGACTCACTGCACTGCATCCCCAGTGGTGCCAGTGCACTCTCTGGACTCACTGCAGTGCATCCCCAGTGGTGCCAGTGCACTCTCTGGACTCACTGCACTGCATCCCCTGTGGTGCCACTGCACTCTCTGGACTCACTGCACTGCATCACCATTGGTGCCAGTGCACTCTTTGGACTCACTGCACTGCATCCCCAGTGGTGCCAGTGCACTCTCTGGACTCACTGAACTGCATCCCCATTGCTGACAGTGCACTCTCTGGACTCACTGCAGTGCATTCCCAGTGGTGTCAGTGCACTCTCTGGACTCACTGCAGTGCATCCCCAGTGGTGCCAGTGCACTCTCCGGACTCACTGCACTGCATCCCTAATGGTGCCAGTGCACTCTCTGGACTCACTGCAGTGCATTCCCAGTGGTGCCAGTGCACTCTCTGGAGTCACTGCACAGCATCCCCAGTGGTGCCAGTGCACTCTCTGCACTCACTGCACTGCATCCCCGGTGCTCCCAGAGCACTCTCTGGACTCACCGAGTTGCATCCCCAGTGGTGCCAGTGCACTCTCTGGACTCACTGCACTGCATCCCCAGTGGTGACAGTGCACTCTCTGGAATCACTGCAGTGCATCCCCTGTGGTGCCATTGCACTCTCTGGACTCATTGCAGTGCATACCCAGTGGTGCCAGTGCACTCTCTGGACTCACTGCACTGCATCCCCAGTGGTGCCAGTGCACTCTCTGGACTCACTGCACTGCATCCCCAGTGGTTCCAGTGCACTGTCTGGATCACTGCACTGCATCACCATTGGTGCCAGGGCACTCTCCGTACTCACTGCAGTGCATCCCCAGTGGTGCCAGTGCACTCTTTCGAGTCACTGCACTGCATCCCCAGTGGTGCCAGGGCACTCTCTGCAGACAATGCAGTGCATCCCCAGAGGTGCCAGTGCACTCTCTGGACTCACTGTACTGTTCGAGCCGCGGCAACCGCTCCAGCCGCGGTAGCCACTCCAGCCTCGGCAGACGCTCCAGCCGCTCCAGCCGCGTCAGCCGCTCCAACCGCGGCAGGCGCTCCAGCCGCGGCAGCCGCTCCAGCCGCGGCAGCCGCTCCAGCCGCGGCAGACGCGGCAGCCGCTCCAGCCGTGGCAGCCGCTCCACTCGGTAGCGTCTTTAGCGGCTGCCGCGGCTGGAGCGCCTGTCGCGGCTGCCGAGGCTGGAGCGGCTGCCGCGGCTGGAGCGGCTGCGGCGGCTGGAGCGTCTAGAGCCTCTGCCGCGGCTGGAGGGGCTACCGCGGCTGGAGCGGCTGAGGCGGCTGGAGCGGAACCCGGCTGGAGCAGTGCAGTGAGTCCAGAGAGTCAACTGGCACCACTGAGGATGCAGTACAGTGAGTCCAGAGAGTGCACTGGCACCACAGGGGATGCACTGCAGTTACTCCAGAGAGTGCGCTGGAACCACTGGGGATGCAGTTCAGTGAGTCCAGAGAGTGCACTGGCACTACCGGGGATTCAGATACATTCTCACTTCAGTGAGATCCCCAGTAGTGTCAGTGCACTCTCTGGACTCACTGCACTGCATCCCCATTGCTGACAGTGCCCTCTCTGGACTCAGTGCACTGCATCCCCAGTGGTGCCAGTTCACTCTCTGGACTCACTGCAGTGCATCCCCAGAAGTGCCAGTGGCTCTCTGGACTCATTGCACTGCATCACCTGTGGTGCCAGTGTACTCTCTGGACACACTGCACTGCATCCCCAGTGGTGCCAGTGCACTCTCTGGACTCACTGAAGTGCATCCCCAGTGGAGCCAGTGCTCTCTGAGGACTCACTGCACTGCATCCCCAGTGGTGCCAGTGCACTCTCTGGACTCACTGCACTGCATCCGCAAGGTGCCAGTGCACTCTCTGGACTCACTGCACTGCATCCCCAGTGGTGCCACTGCACTCTCTGGACTCACTGCACTGCATCCCCAGTGGTGCCAGTGCACTCTCTGGACTCACTGCACTGCATCCGCAAGGTGCCAGTTCACTCTCTGCACTCACTGCAGTCCATCCCCAGTGGTGCCAGTGCAATCTCTGGACTCACTGCACTGCATCCCAGTGGTGCCAGTGCACTCTCTGGACTCACTGCAGTGCATCCCCAGTGGCGCCAGTGCACTCTCTGGACTCACTGCAGTGCATCCCCAGTGGTGCCAGTGCACTCTCTGGACTCACTGCACTGCATCCCCAAGGTGCCAGTGCACTCTCTGTACTCACTGCAGTGCAACCCCAATGGTGCCAGTGCATTCTCTTTACTCACCGCAGTGCATCCCCAGTGGTGCCAGTGCACTCTCTGGACTCACTGCAGTGCATCCCAAGTGGTGCCAGTGCACTCTCTGGACTCACTGCAGTCCATCCCCAGTGGTGCCAGTGCACTCTCTGGACTCACTGCAGTGCATCCCCAGTGGTGCCAGGGCACTCTCTGCAGACAATGCAGTGCATCCCCAGAGGTGCCAGTGCACTCTCTGGACTCACTGTACTGTTCGAGCCGCGGCAACCGCTCCAGCCGCGGTAGCCACTCCAGCCTCGGCAGACGCTCCAGCCGCTCCAGCCGCGGCAGCCGCTCCAACCGCGGCAGGCGCTCCAGCCGCGGCAGCCGCTCCAGCCGCGGCAGCCGCTCCAGCCGCGGCAGACGCGGCAGCCGCTCCAGCCGTGGCAGCCGCTCCACTCGGTAGCGGCTTTAGCGGCTGCCGCGGCTGGAGCGCCTGTCGCGGCTGCCGAGGCTGGAGCGGCTACCGCGGCTGGAGCGACTGCGGCGGCTGGAGCGTCTAGAGCGTCTGCCGCGGCTGGAGGGGCTATCGCGGCTGGAGCGGCTGAGGCGGCTGGAGCGGATGCCGCGGCTAGAGCAGTGCAGTGAGTCCAGAGAGTCAACTGGCACCACTGGGGATGCAGTACAGTGAGTCCAGAGAGTGCACTGGCACCACAGGGGATGCACTGCAGTTACTCCAGAGAGTGCACTGGAACCACTGGGGATGCAGTTCAGTGAGTCCAGAGAGTGCACTGGCACTACCGGGGATTCAGATACATTCTCACGGCAGTGAGATCTCCAGTAGTGCCAGTGCACTCTCTGGACTCACAGCAGTGCATCCCCAGTGGTGCCAGTGCACTCTCTGTAGTCACTGTGCTGCATCCCCAGTGGTGACAGTGCACACTCTGGACTCACTGCAGTGTATCCCCTGTGGTGCCAGTGCACTCTGTGGACTCACTGCACTGCATCCCAGTGTGCCAGTAAACTCTGTGGACTCACTGCAGTGCATCCCCAGTGGTGCCAGTGCACTCTCTGGACTCACTGTAGTGCAACCCCAGTGGTGCCAGTGCAGTCTCTTTACTCCCTGCAGTGCATCCCTAGTGGAGCCAGTGCACTCTCTGGACTCACTGCAGTGCATCCCCAGTGGTTCCAGTGCACTCTCTGGACTCACTGCAGTGCATCCCCAGTGGTTCCAGTGCACTCTCTGGACTCACTGCAGTGCATCCCCTGTGGTGCCAGTGCACTCTCTGGACTCACTGTACTGCATCCCCAGTGGTGCCAGTTGACTCTCTGGGCTCACTGCACTAATCCAGCCGCGGCATCCGCTCCAGCCGCCTCAGCCGCTCCAGCCGCGGTAGCCCCTCCAGCCGCGGCAGACGCTCTAGACGCTCCAGACTCCGCAGCCGCTCCAGCCGCGGCAGCCGCTAAAGCCGCTACCGAGTGGAGCGGCTGCCACGGCTGGAGCGGCTGCTGCGGTTGGAGCGGCTGCCGCGGCTGGAGCGACTGGAGCGGCTGCCGCGGCTGGAGCGCCTGCAGCGGATGGAGCGGCTGCCGGGGCTGGACCGGCTGCCGCGGCTGAGCGGCTGGAACGGCTGCCGAGGCTGGAGGGGCTACCGCGGCTGGAGCGGCTGCCGCGGCTCGAGCAGTACAGTGAGTCCAGAGAGTGCACTGTCACCTTTGGGGATGCACTGCATTGTCTGCAGAGAGTGCCCTGGCACCACTGGGGATGCACTGCAGTGAGTCCAGAGAGTGCACTGGCACCACTGGGGATGCAGTGCAGTGAGTCCAGAGAGTGCACTGGCACCACTGGGGATGCGCTGCAGTGAGTCCAGAGAGTGCACTGGCACCACTGGGGATGCAGTGCAGTGAGTCCAGAGAGTGCACTGGCACCACTGGTGATGCAGTGCAGTGAGTCCAGAGAGTGCACTGGCACCACTGGGGATGCAGTGCAGTGAGTCCAGAGAGTGCACTGGCACCACTGGGGATGCAGTGCAGTGAGTAAAGAGAGTGCACTGGCACCACTGTGGATGCAGTGCAGTGAGTCCAGAGAGTGCACTGGCACCACTGGGGATGGACTGTAGTGAGTCCAGAGAGTGCACTGGCACCACTGGGGATGCATTGCAGTGAGTCCAGAGAGTGCACTGGCACCACTGGGGATGCACTGCAATGAGTCCAGAGAATTCACTGGCTTTAATGGGGATGCAGTGCAGTGACTCGAAAGAGTGCACTAGCACCACTGGGATGCAGTGCAGTGAGTCCAGAGAGTGCACTGGCACCACTGGGGATGCACTGCAGTGAGTCCAGAGAGTGCACTAGCACCACTGGGATGCAGTGCACTGAGTCCACAGAGTGCACTGGCACCACAGTGGATACACTGCAGTGAGTCCAGAGAGTGCACTGGCACCACTGGGGATGCAGTGTCGTGAGTGCAGAGAGTGCACTGGCACCGCTGCGGTTGCACCCCGGTGTTTTCAGAGAGTGCAGTGGCACCACTGGGGATGCAGTGCAGTGAGTCCAGAGAGTGCACTGGTACCACTGGGGATGCAGTGCAGTGAGTCCAGAGAGTGCACTGCTTCCACTGGGAATGCAGTGCAGTGAGTCCAGAGAGTGCACTGGCACCACTGGGGATGCAGTGCAGTGAGTCCAGAGAGGGCACTGGCACCTTGGGGATGCAGTTCAGTGAGTCCAGAGAGTGCACTGGCACTACTGGGGATGCAGTGCAGTGAGTCCAGAGACTACACTGGCACCACTGGAAATGCACTGCAGTGAGTCCAGAGAGTGCACTGGCACCACTGGGGATGCAGTGCAGTGAGTCCAGAGAGTGCAGTGGCACCATTGGGGATGCAGTGCAGTGAGTCCAGAGACTGCACTGGCACCACTGGGGATGCAGTGCAGTGAGTTAAGAGAGTACACTGGCGCCACTGTGGATGCACTGCAGTGAGTCCAGAGAGTGCACTGGCACCACTGGTGATGCAGTGCAATGAGTCCAGAGAGCCACTGGCACCACTGGGGATGCAGTGCATTTAGTCCAGAGAGTGAACTGGCAACACTGGGGATGCAGTGCACTGAGTCCAGAGAGGGCACTGTCATCAATGGGGATGCAGTGCAGTGAGTCCAGAGAGTGCACTGGCACCACTGGGGATGCAATGCAGTGAGACCAGAGACCTCACAGGCACCACTGGGGGATGCAGTGCAGTGAGTCCAGAGAGTGCACTGGCACCACTGGGGATGCAGTGCAGTGAGTGCAGAGAGTGCACTGGCACAAAAGGGGATGCAAAGCAGTGAGTCCAGAGAGTGCACTGGCACCACTGGGGATGAAGTGCAGTGAGTCCAGAGAGTGCACTGGCACCACTGGGGATGCACTGCAGTGAGTCCAGAGAGTGCACTGGCACCACTGGGGATGTAGTGCACTGAGTCCACAGAGGGCACTGGCACCACTGGGGATGCAGTGTAGTGAGTCCAGAGAGTACAGTGGCACCACTGGGAATGCAGTGCAGTGAGTCCAGAGACTGCCCTGGCACCACTGGGAATGCAGTGAGTCCAGAGAGTGCACTGGCACCACTGGGGATGCACTGCAGTGAGTCCAGAGAGTGCACTGGCACCACTGGGGATGCACACCGGCAAGTCCAGAGAGTGCACTGGCACCACTGGGGATGCAGTGCAGTGAGTCCAGAGAGTGCACTGGCACCACTGGGGATGCACTGCAGTGAGTGCAGAGAGTGCACTGTCACCAATGGGATGCAGTGCACTGAGTCCAGAGAGTGCACTGGCACCGCTGCGGTTGCACCCCGGTCTTTTCAGAGAGTGCAGTGGAACCACTGGGGATGCAGTGCAGTGAGTCCAGAGAGTGCACTGGCACCACTGGGGATGCAGTGCAGTGAGTCCAGAGAGTGCACTGGCACCACTGGGGATGCAGTGCAGTGAGTAAAGAGAGTGCACTGGCACCACTGGGGATGCAGTGCAGTGAGTCCAGAGAGTGCACTGGCACCTTGGGGATGCAGTTCAGTGAGTCCAGAGAGTGCACTGGCACCACTGGGGATGCAGTGCAGTGAGTTAAGAGAGTACACTGGCGCCACTGTGGATGCACTGCAGTGAGTCCAGAGAGTGCACTGGCACCACTGGTGATGCAGTGCAATGAGTCCAGAGAGCGCACTGGCACCACTGGGGATGCAGTGCAGTGAGACCAGAGACTTCACAGGCACCACTGGGGATGCAGTGCAGTGAGTCCAGAGAGTGCACTGGCACCACTGGGGATGCAGTGCAGTGAGTGCAGAGAGTGCACTGGCACAAAAGGGAATGCACTGCAGTGAGTCCAGAGAGTGCACTGGCACCACTGGGGATGTAGTGCAATGAGTCCAGAGAGCCACTGGCACCACTGGGGATGCAGTGCATTTAGTCCAGAGAGTGCACTGGCACCACTGGGGATGCAGTGCAGTGAGTCCAGAGAGGGCACTGTCAGCAATGGGGATGCAGTGTACTGAGTCCAGAGAGTGCACTGGCACCACTGGGGATGCAGTGCAGTGAGACCAGAGACTTCACAGGCACCACTGGGGATGCAGTGCAGTGAGTCCAGAGAGTGCACTGGCACCTCTGGGGATGCAGTGCAGTGAGTGCAGAGAGTGCACTGGCACAAAAGGTAATGCAGTGCAGTGAGTCCAGAGAGTGCACTGCCACCACTGGGAATGCAATGCAGTGAGTCCAGAGAGTGCACTGGCACCACTGGGAATGCACTGCGGTGAGTCCAGAGATTGCAGTGGCACCACTGGGGATGCAGTCCACTGAGTCCAGAGAGTACACTGGCACCACTGGGGATGCAGTGCAGTGAGTCCAGAGAGTGCACTGGCACCACTGGGGATGCACTGCAGTGAGTCCAGAGAGTGCACTGGCACCAACTGGAGCTGCACTGCTGTGATTCCTGAGATTGCACTGGCACCACTGGGGATGCACTGCAGTGAGTCCAGAGACTTCACAGGCACCACTGGGGATGCAGTGCAGTGAGTCCAGAGAGTGCACTGGCACCACTGGGGATGCAGTGCCGTGAGTCCAGAGAGTGCATTGGCACCACTGGGGATGCACTGCAATGAGTCCAGAGAGTGCACTGGCACCAATGGTAACGCAGAGCAGTGAGTCGAGAGAGTGCACTCGCACCACAGGGGATGCAGTGCAGTGAGTCCAGAGAGTGCACTGGCACCACTGGGGATGCACTGCAGTGAGTCCAGAGTGTGCACTGGCACCACTGGGGATGCAGTGCAGTGAGTCCAGAGAGTGCACTGGCACCACTGGGGATGCAGTGCAGTGAGTCCAGAGAGTGCACTGGCACCACTGGGGATGTAGTGCAGTGAGTCCACAGAGGGCACTGGCACCACAGGGGATGCAGTGTAGTGAGTCCAGAGAGTACAGTGGCACCACTGGGGATGCAGTGCAGTGAGTCCAAAGAGTGCACTGGCACCATTGGGGATGCACTGCAGTGAGTCCAGAGACTTCACAGGCACCACTGGGGATGCAGTGCAGTGAGTCCAGAGATTGCCCTGGCACCACTGGGAATGCAGTGACTCCAGAGAGTGCACTGGCACCACTGGGGATGCAATGCAGTGAGTCCAGAGAGTGCACTGGCACCACTGGGGATGCACCCTGGCAAGTCCAGAGAGTGCACTGGCACCACTGGGGATGCAGTGCAGTGAGTCCAGAGAGTGCACTGGCACCACTGGGGATGCACTGCAGTGAGTCCAGAGAGTGCACTGGCACCACTGGGTATGCAGTGCAGTGAGTCCAGAGAGTGCACTGGCACCACTGGGGTTGCAGTGCAGTGAGTCCAGAGAGTGCACTGGCACCACTGGGGATGCAGTGCAGTGAGTCCAGAGAGTGCACTGGCACCAGTGGGGATGCAGTGCAGTGAGTAAAGAGAGTACAGTGGCACCACTGGGGATGCAGTGCAGTGAGTCCAGAGAGTGCCCTGGCACCACTGGGAATGCAGTGAGTCCACAGACTGCACTGTCAGCACTGGGGATGCAGTGCAGTGAGTCCAGACAGTGCACTGGCACCACTGGGGATGCACTCCGGCAAGTCCAGAGAGTGCACTGGCACCACTGGGGATGCAGTGCAGTGAGTCCAGAGAGTGCACTGGCACCACTGGGGATGCACTGCAGTGAGTGCAGAGAGTGCACTGGCACCACTGGGGATGCACTGCAGTGAGTCCAGAGAGTGCACTGGCACCACTGGGTATGCAGTGCAGTGAGTCCAGAGAGTGCACTGGCACCACTGGGGATGCAGTGCAGTGAGTACAGAGAGTGCACTGGCACCACTGGGGATGCAGTACAGTGAGTCCAGAGAGTGCACTGGCACCACTGGGGATGCAGTGCAGTGAGTAAAGAGAGTGCACTGGCACCACTGGCGATGCACTGCAGTGAGTCCAGAGAGTGCACTGGCACCACCGGTGATGGACTGCAGTGAGTCCAGAGAGTGCACTGGCACCACTGGGGATGCACTGCAGTGAGTCCAGAGAGTGCACTGGCACCACTGGGGATGCACTGCAGTGAGTCCAGAGAGTGCACTGGCACCACTGGGATGCAGTGCAGTGAGTCCAGAGAGTGCACTGGCACCACTGGGGATGCACTGCAGTGAGTCCAGAGAGTGCACTGGCACCATTGGGATGCAGTGCACTGAGTCCACAGAGTGCACTGGCACCACAGGGGATACACTGCAGTGACTCCAGAGAGTGCACTGGCACCACTGGGGATGCAGTGCCGTGAGTGCAGAGAGTGCACTGGCACCGCTGCGGTTGCACCCCGGTGTTTTCAGAGAGTGCAGTGGCACCACTGGGGATGCAGTGCAGTGAGTCCAGAGAGTGCACTGGCACCACGGGGGATGCAGTGCAGTGAGTCCAGAGAGTGCACTGTCACCACTGGTGATGCAGTGCAGTGAGTCCAGAGAGTGCACTGGCACCTCTGGGGATGCAGTGCAGTGAGTCCAGAGAGTGCACTGGCACCTTGGGGATGCAGTTCAGTGAGTCCAGAGAGTGCACTGGCACAACTGGGGATGCAGTGCAGTGAGTTAAGAGAGTACACTGGCGCCACTGTGGATGCAGTACAGTGAGTCCAGAGAGTGCACTGGCACCACTGGTGATGCAGTGCAATGAGTCCAGAGAGCCACTGGCACCACTAGGGATGCAGTGCATTTAGTCCAGAGAGTGAACTGGCACCACTGGGGATGCAGTGCACTGAGTCCAGAGAGGGCACTGTCAGCAATGGGGATGCAGTGCAGTGAGTCCAGAGAGTGCACTGGCACCACTGGGGATGCAGTGCTGTGAGACCAGAGACTTCACAGGCACCACTGGGGATGCAGTGCAGTGAGTCCAGAGAGTGCACTGGCAACAATGGGGATGCAGTGCAGTGAGTCCAGAGAGTGCACTGGCACCACAGGGGATGTAGTGCACTGAGTCCACAGAGGGCACTGGCACCACTGGGGATGCAGTGTAGTGAGTCCAGAGAGTACAGTGGCACCACTGGGGATGCAGTGCAGTGAGTCCAAAGAGTGCACTGGCACCATTGGGGATGCACTGCAGTGAGTCCAGAGACTTCACAGGCACCACTGGGGATGCAGTGCAGTGAGTCCAGAGAGTGCCCTGGCACCACTGGGAATGCAGTGAGTCCAGAGAGTGCACTGGCACCACTGGGGATGCAGTGCCGTGAGTGCAGAGAGTGCACTGGCACCACTGGGGATGCACTGCAGTGAGTCCAGAGAGTACACTGGCACCACTGGGGATGCAGTGCAGTGAGTCCAGAGAGTGCACTGGCACCACTGGTGATGCAGTGCAATGAGTCCAGAGAGCCACTGGCACCACTGGGGATGCAGTGCATTTAGTCCAGAGAGTGAACTGGCACCACTGGGGATGCAGTGCACTGAGTCCAGAGAGGGCACTGTCAGCAATGGGGATGCAGTGCAGTGAGTCCAGAGAGTGCACTGGCACCATTGGGGATGCACTGCAGTGAGTCCAGAGAGTGCACTGGCACCACTGGGGATGCAGTGCAGTGAGTCCAGAGAGTGCCCTGGCACCACTGGGAATGCAGTGAGTCCAGAGAGTGCACTGGCACCACTGGGGATGCAGTGCCGTGAGTGCAGAGAGTGCACTGGCACCACTGGGGATGCACT
Organism: Anser cygnoides; assembly: GCF_040182565.1. NCBI lineage: Eukaryota > Metazoa > Chordata > Aves > Anseriformes > Anatidae > Anser > Anser cygnoides. Next base: position 498,800 of record NC_089880.1, on the reverse strand, counting down.
GCAGTGAGTCCAGAGAGTACACTGGCACCACTGGGGATGCAGTGCAGTGAGTCCAGAGAGTGCACTGGCACCACTGGTGATGCAGTGCAATGAGTCCAGAGAGCCACTGGCACCACTGGGGATGCAGTGCATTTAGTCCAGAGAGTGCACTGGCACCACTGGGGATGCAGTGCAGTGAGACCAGAGACTTCACAGGCACCACTGGTGATGCAGTGCAGTGAGTCCAGAGAGTGCACTGGCACAACTGGGGATGCAGTGCAGTGAGTCCAGAGAATGCACTGGCTTTAATGGGGATGCAGTGCAGTGACTCGAAAGAGTGCACTGGCACAACTGGGGATGCACTGCAGTGAGTCCGGAGAGTGCACTGGCACCACTGGGGCTGCACTGCAGTGACTCGAAAGAGTGCACTGGCACCACTGCGGATGCACTGCAGTGAGTCCGGAGAGTGCCCTGGCACCAACGGTGATGCAGTGCAGTGAGTCCAGAGAGTGCAGTGGCACCACTGGGGATGCAGTGCAGTGAGTCCAGAGAGTGCACTGGCACCACTGGGGATGCAATGCAGTGAGTCCAGAGAGTGCACTGGCACCACTGGGGATGCACTGCAGTGAGTCCAGAGAGTGCACTGGCACCACTGGGGATGCAGTGCAGTGAGTGCAGAGAGTGCACTGGCACCACTGGGGATGCAGTGCAGTGAGTCCAGAGTGTGCACTGGCACCACTGGGGATGCAGTGCAGTGAGTTCAGAGAGTGCACTGGCACCACTGTTGATGCAGTGCAGTGAGTGCAGAGAGTGCACTGGCACCACTGGGGATGCAGTGCAGTGAGTCCAGAGAGTGCACTGGCACCACTGGCGATGCACTGCAGTGAGTCCAGAGAGTGCACTGGCACCAACGGTGATGGACTGCAGTGAGTCCAGAGAGTGCACTGGCACCACTGGGGATGCACTGCAGTGAGTCCAGAGAGTGCACTGGCACCACTGGGGATGCACTGCAGTGAGTCCAGAGAGTGCACTGGCACCACTGGGATGCAGTGCAGTGAGTCCAGAGAGTGCACTGGCACCACTGGGGATGCACTGCAGTGAGTCCAGAGAGTGCACTGGCACCATTGGGATGCAGTGCACTGAGTCCACAGAGTGCACTGGCACCACAGGGGATACACTGCAGTGAGTCCAGAGAGTGCACTGGCACCACTGGGGATGCAGTGCCGTGAGTGCAGAGAGTGCACTGGCACCGCTGCGGTTGCACCCCGGTGTTTTCAGAGAGTGCAGTGGCACCACTGGGGATGCAGTGCAGTGAGTCCAGAGAGTGCACTGGCACCACGGGGGATGCAGTGCAGTGAGTCCAGAGAGTGCACTGTCACCACTGGTGATGCAGTGCAGTGAGTCCAGAGAGTGCACTGGCACCTCTGGGGATGCAGTGCAGTGAGTCCAGAGAGTGCACTGGCACCTTGGGGATGCAGTTCAGTGAGTCCAGAGAGTGCACTGGCACAACTGGGGATGCAGTGCAGTGAGTTAAGAGAGTACACTGGCGCCACTGTGGATGCAGTACAGTGAGTCCAGAGAGTGCACTGGCACCACTGGTGATGCAGTGCAATGAGTCCAGAGAGCCACTGGCACCACTAGGGATGCAGTGCATTTAGTCCAGAGAGTGAACTGGCACCACTGGGGATGCAGTGCACTGAGTCCAGAGAGGGCACTGTCAGCAATGGGGATGCAGTGCAGTGAGTCCAGAGAGTGCACTGGCACCACTGGGGATGCAGTGCTGTGAGACCAGAGACTTCACAGGCACCACTGGGGATGCAGTGCAGTGAGTCCAGAGAGTGCACTGGCAACAATGGGGATGCAGTGCAGTGAGTCCAGAGAGTGCACTGGCACCACAGGGGATGTAGTGCACTGAGTCCACAGAGGGCACTGGCACCACTGGGGATGCAGTGTAGTGAGTCCAGAGAGTACAGTGGCACCACTGGGGATGCAGTGCAGTGAGTCCAAAGAGTGCACTGGCACCATTGGGGATGCACTGCAGTGAGTCCAGAGACTTCACAGGCACCACTGGGGATGCAGTGCAGTGAGTCCAGAGAGTGCCCTGGCACCACTGGGAATGCAGTGAGTCCAGAGAGTGCACTGGCACCACTGGGGATGCAGTGCCGTGAGTGCAGAGAGTGCACTGGCACCACTGGGGATGCACTGCAGTGAGTCCAGAGAGTACACTGGCACCACTGGGGATGCAGTGCAGTGAGTCCAGAGAGTGCACTGGCACCACTGGTGATGCAGTGCAATGAGTCCAGAGAGCCACTGGCACCACTGGGGATGCAGTGCATTTAGTCCAGAGAGTGAACTGGCACCAGTGGGGATGCAGTGCACTGAGTCCAGAGAGGGCACTGTCAGCAATGGGGATGCAGTGCAGTGAGTCCAGAGAGTGCACTGGCACCACTGGGGATGCAGTGCAGTGAGACCAGAGACTTCACAGGCACCACTGGTGATGCAGTGCAGTGAGTCCAGAGAGTGCACTGGCACAACTGGGGATGCAGTGCAGTGAGTCCAGAGAATGCACTGGCTTTAATGGGGATGCAGTGCAGTGACTCGAAAGAGTGCACTGGCACAACTGGGGATGCACTGCAGTGAGTCCGGAGAGTGCACTGGCACCACTGGGGCTGCACTGCAGTGACTCGAAAGAGTGCACTGGCACCACTGCGGATGCACTGCAGTGAGTCCGGAGAGTGCCCTGGCACCAACGGTGATGCAGTGCAGTGAGTCCAGAGAGTGCAGTGGCACCACTGGGGATGCAGTGCAGTGAGTCCAGAGAGTGCACTGGCACCACTGGGGATGCAATGCAGTGAGTCCAGAGAGTGCACTGGCACCACTGGGGATGCACTGCAGTGAGTCCAGAGAGTGCACTGGCACCACTGGGGATGCAGTGCAGTGAGTCCAGAGAGTGCACTGGCACCACTGGGGATGCAGTGCAGTGAGTCCAGAGTGTGCACTGGCACCACTGGGGATGCAGTGCAGTGACTCCAGAGAGTGCAGAGGCACCACTGTTGATGCAGTGCAGTGAGTGCAGAGAGTGCACTGGCAACACTGGGGATGCAGTGCAGTGAGTCCAGAGAGTGCACTGGCACCACTGGGGATGCAACCCCGTGAGTCCAGAGAGTGCACTGGCACCACTGGGGATGCACCCCGGCAAGTCCAGAGAGTGCACTCTCTGGACTCACTGACGTGCATCCCCAGTGCACTGGCACCACTGGGGATGCACCCCGGCAAGTCCAGAGAGTGCACTCTCTGGACTCACTGACGTGCATCCCCAGTGGTGCCATTGCACTCTCTGGACTCACTGCACTGCATCCCCAGTGGTGCCAGTGCACTCTCTGCACTCACTGCACTGCATCCCCAGTGGTGCCAGTGCACTCACTGGACTCACTGCACTGCATCACCAGTGGTGCCAGTGCACTCTCTGGACTCACTGCACTGCATCCCAGTGGTGCCAGTGCACTCTCTGGACTCACTGCACTGCATCCCCAGTGGTGCCAGTGCACTCTCTGGACTCACTGTACTGCATCCCCAGTGGTGCCAGTGCACTCTCTGGACTCACTGCACTGCATCGCCAGTGGTGCCAGAGCACTCTCTGGACTCACTGCACTGCATCCCCAGTGGTGCCAGGGCACTCTCTGGACTCACTGCACTGCATCCCCAGTGGTGCCAGTGCACTCTCTGGACTCACTGCAGTGCATCCCCAGTGGTGCCAGTGCACTCTCTGGACTCACTGCAGTGCATCCCCAGTGGTGCCAGTGCACTCTCTGGACTCACCGCACTGCATCCCCAGTGGTGCCAGTGCACTCTCTGGACTCACTGCACTACATCCCCAGTCGTGCCAGTGCACTCTCTGGACTCACTGCACTGCATCCCCAGTGGTGCCAGTGTACTCTCTGGACTCACTGCAGTGCATCCCCAAGGTGCCAGTGCACTCTCTGGACTCACTGCACTGCATCCCCAGTGGTGCCAGTGCACTCTCTGGACTCACTGCAGTGCATCCCCAGTGGTGCCAGTGCACTCTCTGGACTCACTGCACTGCATTCCCAGTGGTGCCAGTGCACTCTCTGGAATCACTGCAGTGCATCCCCTGTGGTGCCAGTGCACTCTCTGTACTCACTGCACTGCATCACATGTGGTGCCAGTGCACTCTCTGGACTCACTGCACTGCATCCCCAGTGGTGCCAGTGCACTCTCTGAACTCACCGCACTGCATCCCCAGTGGTGCCAGTGCACTCTCTGGACTCACTGCACTGCATTCCCAGTGGTGCCAGTGCACTCTCTGGAATCACTGCAGTGCATCCCCTGTGGTGCCAGTGCACTCTCTGTACTCACTGCACTGCATCACATGTGGTGCCAGTGCACTCTCTGGACTCACTGCACTGCATCCCCAGTGGTGCCAGTGCACTCTCTGGACTCACTGCACTGCATCCTCAGTGGTGCCAGTGCACTCTCTGGACTCACTGCACTGCATCCCCAGTGGTGCCAGTGCACTCTCTGCACTCACTGCACTGCATCCCCAGTGGTCCCAGTGCACTCTCTGCCCTCACTGCAGTGCATCCCCAGTGGTGCCAGTGTACTCTCTGGACTCACTGCAGTGCACCCCCACTGGTGCCAGTGCACTCTCTGGACTCACTACACTGCATCCCCAGTGGTGCCAGTGCACTCTCTGGACTCACTGCACTGCATCCACAATGTGCCAGTGCACTCTCTGGACTCAACTGCACTGCATCCCCAGTGCTGCCAGTGCACTCTCTGGACTCACTGCAGTGCATCCCCAGTAGTGCCAGTGCACTCTCTGGACTCACTGCAGTGCATCCCCAGTGGTGCCAGTGCACTCTCTGGACTCACTGCACTTCATCCCCAGTGGTGCCAGTGCACTCTCTGGACTCACTGCATTGCATCCCCAGTGGTGCCAGTGCACTCTTTCGAGTCACTGCAGTGCATCCCCAGTGGTGCCAGTGCACTCTCTGGACTCACTGCACTGCATCCCCAGTGGTGCCAGTGCACTCTCTGGACTCACTGCACTGCATCCCAGTGGTGCCAGTGAACTCTCTGGACTCACTGCACTGCATCCCCAGTGGTGCCAGTGCACTCTCTGGACTCACTGTACTGCATCCCCAGTGGTGCCAGTGCACTCTCTGGACTCACTGCACTGCATCGCCAGTGGTGCCAGTGCACTCTCTGGACTCACTGCACTGCATCCCCAGTGGTGCCAGTGCACTCTCTGGACTCACTGCAGTGCATCCCCAGTGGTGCCAGTGCACTCTCTGGACTCACTGCAGTGCATCCCCAGTGGTGCCAGTGCACTCTCTGGACTCACTGCACTGCATCCCCAGTGGTGCCAGTGCACTCTCTGGACTCACTGCAGTGCATCCCCAGTGGTGCCAGTGCACTCTCTGGACTCACTGCATTGCATCCCCAGTGGTGCCAGTGCACTCTCTGGACTCACTGCACTGCATCCCCAGTGGTGCCACTGCACTCTCTGGACTCACTGCACTGCATCACCGTTGGTGCCAGGGCACTCTCCGGACTCACTGCAGTGCATCCGCAGTGGTGCCAGTGCACTCTTTCGAGTCACTGCAGTGCAGCCCCAGTGGTGCCAGTGCACTCTCCGGACTCACTGCAGTGCATCCCCAGTTGTGCCAGTGCACTCTTTCGAGTCACTGCACTGCATCCCCATTAAAGCCAGTGCATTCTCTGGACTCACTGCACTGCATCCCCAGTTGTGCCAGTGCACTCTCTGGACTCACTGCAGTGCATCCCCAGTGGTGCCAGTGCACTCTCTGGACTCACTGCAGTGCTTCCGCACTGGTGCCAGTGCACTCTCTGCACTCACTGCACTGCATCAACAGTGGTGCCTCTGCACTCTCTGGAGTCACTGCACTGCATCCCCAGTGGTGCCAGTGCACTCTCTGGACTCACTGCACTGCATCCCCAGTGGTGCCAGTGCACTCTCTGGACTCACTGCACTGCATCCCCAGTGGTGCCACTGCACTCTCTGGACTCACTGCAGTGCATCCCTTATAGTGCCTTTGCACTCTCAGGACTCACTGCACTGCATCCCCAGTGGTGCCAGTGCACTCTCTGCACTCACTGCACTGCATCCCCAGTGGTGCCAGTGCACTCTCTGAACTCAGTGCACTGCATCCCCAATGGTGCCACTGCACTCTCTGGACTCACTGCACTGCATCCCCAGTGGTGCCAGTGCACTCTCTGGACTCACTGCAGTGCATCCCCAGTGGTGCCAGTGCACTCTCTGCCCTCACTGCAGTGCATCCCCAGTGGTGCCATTGCACTCTCTGGACTCACTGCACTGCATCCCCAGTGGTGCCAGTGCACTCTCTGGACTCACTGCACTGCATCCCCAGTGGTGCCAGGGCACTCTCTGCACTCACTGCACTGCATCCCCAGTGGTGCCAGTGCACTCTCTGGACTCACTGCACTGCAACCCCAGTGGTGCCAGTGCACTCTCTGGACTCACTGCAGTGCACCCTCACTGGTGCCAGTGCACTCTCTGGACTCACTGCACTGCATCCCCAGTGGTGCCAGTGCACTCTCTGGACTCACTGCACTGCATCCCCAAGGTGCCAGTGCACTCTCTGGACTCAACTGCACTGCATCCCCAGTGGTGCCAGTGCACTCTCTGGACTCACTGCAGTGCATCCCCAGTGGTGCCAGTGCACTCTCTGGACTCACTGCACTGCATCCCCAGTGGTGCCAGTGCACTCTCTGGACTCACTGCACTTCATCCCCAGTGGTGCCAGTGCACTCTCTGGACTCACTGCATTGCATCCCCAGTGGTGCCAGTGCACTCTCTGGACTCACTGCACTGCATCCCCAGTGGTGTCACTGCACTCTCTGGACTCACTGCACTGCATCACCATTGGTGCCAGGGCACTCTCCGGACTCACTGCAGTGCATCCGCAGTGGTGCCAGTGCACTCTTTCGAGTCACTGCAGTGCATCCCCAGTGGTGCCAGTGCACTCTCTGGACTCACTGCACTGCATCCCCAGTGGTGCCAGTGCACTCTCTGGAATCACTGCAGTGCATCCCCTGTGGTGCCAGTGCACTCTCTGGACTCACTGCACTGCATCCCCAGTGCTGACAGTGCACTCTCTGGACTCACTGCATTGCATCCCCAGTGGTGCCAGTGCACTCTCTGGACTCACTGCACTGCATCCCCAGTGGTGCCACTGCACTCTCTGGACTCACTGCACTGCATCACCATTGGTGCCAGTGCACTCTCCGGACTCACTGCAGTGCATCCGCAGTGGTGCCAGTGCACTCTTTTGAGTCACTGCAGTGCATCCCCAGTGGTGCCAGTGCACTCTCTGGACTCACTGCAGTGCATCCCCAGTGGTGCCAGTGCACTCTCTGCACTCACTGCACTGCATCACCAGTGGTGCCAGTGCACTCTCTGGACTCACTGCAGTGCATCCCCAGTGGTGCCAGTGCACTCTCTGGACTCACTGCACTGCATCCCCAGTGGTGCCAGTGCACTCTCTGGAGTCGCAGCACTGCATCAACAGTGGTGCCTCTGCACTCTCTGGAGTCACTGCACTGCATCCCCAGTGCTGCCAGTGCACTCTCTGGACTCACTGCAGTGCATCCCCAGTGGTGCCAGTGCACTCTCTGGACTCACTGCACTGCATCCCCAGTGGTGCCAGTGCACTCTCTGGACTCACTGCACTGCATCCCCAGTGGTGCCAGTGCACTCTCTGGACTCACTGCACTTCATCCCCAGTGGTGCCAGTGCACTCTCTGGACTCACTGCATTGCATCCCCAGTGGTGCCAGTGCACTCTCTGGACTCACTGCACTGCATCCCCAGTGGTGCCACTGCACTCTCTGGACTCACTGCACTGCATCACCGTTGGTGCCAGGGCACTCTCCGGACTCACTGCAGTGCATCCGCAGTGGTGCCAGTGCACTCTTTCGAGTCACTGCAGTGCATCCCCAGTGGTGCCAGTGCACTCTCTGGACTCACTGCACTGCATCCCCAGTGGTGTCAGTGCACTCTCTGCACTCACTGCACTGCATCCCCAGTGTTCCCAGAGCACTCTCTGGACTCACTGCAGTGCATCCCCAGTGGTGCCAGTGCACTCTCTGGACTCACTGCAGTGCATCCCCAGTGGTGCCAGTGCACTCTCTGGACTCACTGCACTGCATCCCCGGTGTTCCCAGTGCACTCTCTGGACTCACTGCACTGCATCACCATTGGTGCCAGGGCACTCTCCGGACTCACTGCAGTGCATCCGCAGTGGTGCCAGTGCACTCTTTCGAGTTACTGCACTGCATCCCCATTAAAGCCAGTGCATTCTCTGGACTCATTGCAGTGCATCCCCAGTGGTGCCAGTGCACTCTCTGGACTCACTGCACTGCATCCCCAGTGGTGCCAGTGCACTCTCTGGACTCACTGCACTGCATCCCCAGTGCTGACAGTGCACTCTCTGGACTCACTGCACTGCATCCCCATTGCTGACAGTGCACTCTCTGGACTCACTGCAGTGCATCCCCAGTGGTGCCAGTGCACTCTCTGGACTCACTGCACTGCATCCCCAGTGGTGCCAGTGCACTCTCTGGACTCACTGCAGTGCATCCCCAGTGGTGCCAGTGCACTCTCTGGACTCACTGCATTGCATCCCCAGTGGTGCCAGTGCACTCTCTGGACTCACTGCACTGCATCCCCAGTGGTGCCACTGCACCTTCTGGACTCACTGCACTGCATCACCGTTGGTGCCAGGGCACTCTCCGGACTCACTGCAGTGCATCCGCAGTGGTGCCAGTGCACTCTTTCGAGTCACTGCAGTGCAGCCCCAGTGGTGCCAGTGCACTCTCCGGACTCACTGCAGTGCATCCCCAGTTGTGCCAGTGCACTCTTTCGAGTCACTGCACTGCATCCCCATTAAAGCCAGTGCATTCTCTGGACTCACTGCACTGCATCCCCAGTTGTGCCAGTGCACTCTCTGGACTCACTGCAGTGCATCCCCAGTGGTGCCAGTGCACTCTCTGGACTCACTGCAGTGCTTCCGCACTGGTGCCAGTGCACTCTCTGCACTCACTGCACTGCATCAACAGTGGTGCCTCGGCACTCTCTGGAGTCACTGCACTGCATCCCCAGTGGTGCCAGTGCACTCTCTGGACTCACTGCACTGCATCCCCAGTGGTGCCAGTGCACTCTCTGGACTCACTGCACTGCATCCCCAGTGGTGCCACTGCACTCTCTGGACTCACTGCAGTGCATCCCTTATAGTGCCTTTGCACTCTCAGGACTCACTGCACTGCATCCCCAGTGGTGCCAGTGCACTCTCTGCACTCACTGCACTGCATCCCCAGTGGTGCCAGTGCACTCTCTGAACTCAGTGCACTGCATCCCCAATGGTGCCACTGCACTCTCTGGACTCACTGCACTGCATCCCCAGTGGTGCCAGTGCACTCTCTGGACTCACTGCAGTGCATCCCCAGTGGTGCCAGTGCACTCTCTGCCCTCACTGCAGTGCATCCCCAGTGGTGCCATTGCACTCTCTGGACTCACTGCACTGCATCCCCAGTGGTGCCAGTGCACTCTCTGGACTCACTGCACTGCATCCCCAGTGGTGCCAGGGCACTCTCTGCACTCACTGCACTGCATCCCCAGTGGTGCCAGTGCACTCTCTGGACTCACTGCACTGCAACCCCAGTGGTGCCAGTGCACTCTCTGGACTCACTGCAGTGCACCCCCACTGGTGCCAGTGCACTCTCTGGACTCACTGCACTGCATCCCCAGTGGTGCCAGTGCACTCTCTGGACTCACTGCACTGCATCCCCAAGGTGCCAGTGCACTCTCTGGACTCAACTGCACTGCATCCCCAGTGGTGCCAGTGCACTCTCTGGACTCACTGCAGTGCATCCCCAGTGGTGCCAGTGCACTCTCTGGACTCACTGCACTGCATCCCCAGTGGTGCCAGTGCACTCTCTGGACTCACTGCACTTCATCCCCAGTGGTGCCAGTGCACTCTCTGGACTCACTGCATTGCATCCCCAGTGGTGCCAGTGCACTCTCTGGACTCACTGCACTGCATCCCCAGTGGTGTCACTGCACTCTCTGGACTCACTGCACTGCATCACCATTGGTGCCAGGGCACTCTCCGGACTCACTGCAGTGCATCCGCAGTGGTGCCAGTGCACTCTTTCGAGTCACTGCAGTGCATCCCCAGTGGTGCCAGTGCACTCTCTGGACTCACCGCACTGCATCCCCAGTGGTGCCAGTGCACTCTCTGGACTCACTGCAGTGCAGCCCCTGAGGTGCCAGTGTACTCTCTGGACTCACTGCACTGCACCCCAGTGGTGACAGTGCACTCTCTGGAATCACTGCAGTGCATCCCCTGTGGTGCCATTGCACTCTCTGGACTCACTGCACTGCATCCCCAGTGGAGCCAGTGCACTCTATGGACTAACTGCACTGCATACCCAGTGGTGCCAGTGCACTCTTTGGACTCACTGCACTGCATCCCCAGTGGTGCCAGTGCACTCTCTGGACTCACTGCACTGCATCCCCAGTGGTTCCAGTGCACTCTCTGGATCACTGCACTGCATCACCATTGGTGCCAGGGCACTCTCCGGACTCACTGCAGTGCATCCCCAGTGGTGCCAGTGCACTCTTTCGAGTCACTGCACTGCATCCCCAGTGGTGCCAGTGCATTCTCTGGACTCACTGCAGTGCATCCCCATTGGTGCCAGTGCAGTCTCTGGAGTCACTGCAGTGCATCCCCAGTGGTGCCAGTGCACTCTCTGGACTCACTGCACTGCATCCCCAGTGCTGACAGTGCACTCTCTGGACTCACTGCAGTGCATCCCCAGTGGTGCCAGTGCTCTTTCTGGACTCACTGCAGTGCATCCCCAGTGCTGACAGTGCACTCTGTGGACTCACTGCACTGCATCACCAGTGGTGGCAGTGTACTCTCTGGACTCACTGCAGTGCATCACCAGTGGAGACAGTGCACTCTCTGTAGTCACTGCGCTGCATCCCCAGTGGTTCCAGGGCACTCTCTCGACTCACTGCACTGCAACTCCAGTGGTGCCAGTGCACTCTCTGGACTCACTGCACTGCATCCGCAGTGGTGCCAGTGCACTCTCTGGAGTCACTGCGCTGCATCCCCAGTGGTGCCAGTGCCCTCTGTGGACTCACTGCACTACATCCCCTGAGGGGCCAGTGCACTCTCTGGACTCACTGCACTTCATCCCCAGTGGTGCGAGTTCACTCTCTGGACTCACCGGGGTGCATCCCCAGTGGTGCCAGTGCACTCTCTGGACTCACTGCACTGCATCCCCAGTGGTGCCAGTGCACTCTCTGGACTCACTGCACTGCATCCCCAGTGGTGCCAGTGCACTCTCTGGACTCACTGCAGTGCATCCCCAGTGATGCCAGTGCACTCTCTGGAGTCACTGCACTGCATCCCCAGTGGTGCCAGTGCACTCTCTGGACTCACTGCACTGCATCCCCAAAAGTGCCAGTGCACTCTCTGGACTCACTGCAGTGCATCCCCAGTGGCGCCAGTGCACTCTCTGGACTCACTGCACTGCATCCCATTGGTGCTAGTGCACTCTCGGGACTCACTGCACTGCATCCCCAGTGGTGCCAGTGCACTCTCTGGACTCACTGCACTGCATCCCCAGTTGTGCCAGTGCACTCTCTGGACTCACTGCAGTGCATCCCCAGTGGTGCCAGTGCACTCTCTGGACTCACTGCAGTGCATCCCCAGTGGTGCCAGTGCACTCTCTGCCCTCACTGCAGTGCATCCCCAGTGGTGCCATTGCACTCTCTGGACTCACTGCACTGCATCCCCAGTGGTGCCAGTGCACTCTCTGGACTCACTGCACTGCATCCCCAGTGGTGCCAGGGCACTCTCTGCACTCACTGCACTGCATCCCCAGTGGTGCCAGTGCACTCTCTGGACTCACTGCACTGCAACCCCAGTGGTGCCAGTGCACTCTCTGGACTCACTGCAGTGCACCCCCACTGGTGCCAGTGCACTCTCTGGACTCACTGCACTGCATCCCCAGTGGTGCCAGTGCACTCTCTGGACTCACTGCACTGCATCCCCAAGGTGCCAGTGCACTCTCTGGACTCAACTGCACTGCATCCCCAGTGGTGCCAGTGCACTCTCTGGACTCACTGCAGTGCATCCCCAGTGGTGCCAGTGCACTCTCTGGACTCACTGCACTGCATCCCCAGTGGTGCCAGTGCACTCTCTGGACTCACTGCACTTCATCCCCAGTGGTGCCAGTGCACTCTCTGGACTCACTGCATTGCATCCCCAGTGGTGCCAGTGCACTCTCTGGACTCACTGCACTGCATCCCCAGTGGTGTCACTGCACTCTCTGGACTCACTGCACTGCATCACCATTGGTGCCAGGGCACTCTCCGGACTCACTGCAGTGCATCCGCAGTGGTGCCAGTGCACTCTTTCGAGTCACTGCAGTGCATCCCCAGTGGTGCCAGTGCACTCTCTGGACTCACCGCACTGCATCCCCAGTGGTGCCAGTGCACTCTCTGGACTCACTGCAGTGCAGCCCCTGAGGTGCCAGTGTACTCTCTGGACTCACTGCACTGCACCCCAGTGGTGACAGTGCACTCTCTGGAATCACTGCAGTGCATCCCCTGTGGTGCCATTGCACTCTCTGGACTCACTGCACTGCATCCCCAGTGGAGCCAGTGCACTCTATGGACTAACTGCACTGCATACCCAGTGGTGCCAGTGCACTCTTTGGACTCACTGCACTGCATCCCCAGTGGTGCCAGTGCACTCTCTGGACTCACTGCACTGCATCCCCAGTGGTTCCAGTGCACTCTCTGGATCACTGCACTGCATCACCATTGGTGCCAGGGCACTCTCCGGACTCACTGCAGTGCATCCCCAGTGGTGCCAGTGCACTCTTTCGAGTCACTGCACTGCATCCCCAGTGGTGCCAGTGCATTCTCTGGACTCACTGCAGTGCATCCCCATTGGTGCCAGTGCAGTCTCTGGAGTCACTGCAGTGCATCCCCAGTGGTGCCAGTGCACTCTCTGGACTCACTGCACTGCATCCCCAGTGGTGCCAGTGCACTCTCTGGACTCACTGCAGTGCATCCCCAGTGGTGCCAGTGCTCTTTCTGGACTCACTGCAGTGCATCCCCAGTGCTGACAGTGCACTCTGTGGACTCACTGCACTGCATCACCAGTGGTGGCAGTGTACTCTCTGGACTCACTGCACTGCATCACCAGTGGAGACAGTGCACTCTCTGTAGTCACTGCGCTGCATCCCCAGTGGTTCCAGGGCACTCTCTCGACTCACTGCACTGCAACTCCAGTGGTGCCAGTGCACTCTCTGGACTCACTGCACTGCATCCGCAGTGGTGCCAGTGCACTCTCTGGAGTCACTGCGCTGCATCCCCAGTGGTGCCAGTGCCCTCTGTGGACTCACTGCACTACATCCCCTGTGGGGCCAGTGCACTCTCTGGACTCACTGCACTTCATCCCCAGTGGTGCGAGTTCACTCTCTGGACTCACCGGGGTGCATCCCCAGTGGTGCCAGTGCACTCTCTGGACTCACTGCACTGCATCCCCAGTGGTGCCAGTGCACTCTCTGGACTCACTGCACTGCATCCCCAGTGGTGCCAGTGCACTCTCTGGACTCACTGCAGTGCATCCCCAGTGATGCCAGTGCACTCTCTGGAGTCACTGCACTGCATCCCCAGTGGTGCCAGTGCACTCTCTGGACTCACTGCACTGCATCCCCAAAAGTGCCAGTGCACTCTCTGGACTCACTGCAGTGCATCCCCAGTGGCGCCAGTGCACTCTCTGGACTCACTGCACTGCATCCCATTGGTGCTAGTGCACTCTCGGGACTCACTGCACTGCATCCCCAGTGGTGCCAGTGCACTCTCTGGACTCACTGCACTGCATCCCCAGTTGTGCCAGTGCACTCTCTGGACTCACTGCAGTGCATCCCCAGTGGTGCCAGTGCACTCTCTGGACTCACTGCAGTGCTTCCGCACTGGTGCCAGTGCACTCTCTGCACTCACTGCACTGCATCAACAGTGGTGCCTCTGCACTCTCTGGAGTCACTGCACTGCATCCCCAGTGGTTCCATTGCACTCTCTGGACTCACTGCACTGCATCCCCAGTGGTGCCTGTGCACTCTCTTGAGTCACTGCACTGCATCCCCAGTGGAGCCAGTGCACTCTATGGACTAACTGCACTGCATACCCAGTGGTGCCAGTGCACTCTCTGGACTCACTGCAGTGCATCCCCAGTGGTGCCAGTGCACTCTCTGCACTCACTGCACTGCATCCCCAGTGGTGCCAGTGCACTCTCTGGACTCAGTGCACTGCATCCCCAGTGGTGCCAGTGCACTCTCTGAACTCAGTGCACTGCATCCCCAATGGTGCCACTGCACTCTCTGGACTCACTGCAGTGCATCCCCAGTGGTGCCAGTGCACTCTCTGGACTCACTGCAGTGCATCCCCAGTGGTGCCAGTGCACTCTCTGAGCTCTTTGCAGTGCATCCCAAGTGATGCCAGTGCACTCTCTGGACTCACTGCACTGCATCCCCAGTGGTGCCAGTGCACTCTCTGGACTCACTGCAGTGCATCCCCAGTGGTGCCAGTGCACTCTGTGGACTCACTGCAGTGCATCCCCAGTGGTGCCAGTGTAGTCTCTGGACTCACAGCAGTGCATCCCCAGTGGTGCCAGTGCAACTACTGGACTCACTGCAGTGTAGCTCAGTGGTGCCAGAGCACTCTCTGGACTCACTGCACTGCATCCCCCGTGGTGCCAGTGCACTCTCTGGACTCACTGCAGTGCATCCCCAGTGGTGCCAGTGCACTCTGTGGACTCACTGCAGTGCATCCCCAGTGGTGCCAGTGTAGTCTCTGGACTCACTGCAGTGCATCCCCAGTGGTGCCAGTGCAACTACTGGACTCACTGCAGTGTAGCTCAGTGGTGCCAGAGCACTCTCTGGACTCACTAAACTGCATCCCCAGTGGTGCCAGAGAACTCTCTGGTCTCACTGCAGTGCATCCCCAGTGGTGCCAGTGCACTGTCTGGACTCACTGCATCCCCAGTGGTGCCAGGGCACTCTATGGACTCACAGCACTGCATCCCCATTGGTGCCAGTGAACTCTCTGGACTCACTGCACTAAAACCCCAGTGGTGCCAGTGCAGTCTCTGAACTCACTGCACTGCATCCCCAGTGGTGCCAGTGCACTCTCTGGACTCACCGGGGTGCATCCCCAGTGGTGCCAGTGCACTCTCTGGACTCACTGCACTGCATCCCCTGTGGTGCCAGTACACTCTCTGGACTCACTGCAGTGCATCCCCAGTGGTGCCAGTGTACTCTCTGGACTCACTGCACTGCATCCCCAGTGGTTCCATTGCACCCTCTGGACTCACTGCACTGCATCCCCAGTGGTGCCTGTGCACTCTGTTGAGTCACTGCACTGCATCCCCAGTGGAGCCAGTGCACTCTATGGACTAACTGCACTGCATACCCAGTGGTGCCAGTGCACTCTCTGGACTCACTGCACTGCATCCCCAGTGGTGCCAGTGCACTCTCTGGACTCACTGCAGTGCATCACCAGTGGTGCCAGTGCACTCTCTGGAGTCACTGCACTGCATCCCCAGTGGTGCCAGTGCACTCTCTGGACTCACTGCACTGCGTCCCCAGTGGTGCCAGTGCACTCTCTGGACTCACTGCAGTGTATCCCCTGTGGTGCCAGTGCACTCTCTGGACTCACTGCACTGCATCCCAGTGGTGCCAGTGCACTCTCTGGACTCACTGCACTGCATCCCCAAGGTGCCAGTGCACTCTCTGGACTCAACTGCACTGCATCCCCAGTGCTGCCAGTGCACTCTCTGGACTCACTGCAGTGCATCCCCAGTGCTGCCAGTGCACTCTCTGCACTCACTGCACTGCATCCCCAGTGGTGCCACTGTACTCTCTGGACTCACTGCACTGCATCACCATTGGTGCCAGGGCACTCTCCGGACTCACTGCAGTGCATCCGCAGTGGTGCCAGTGCACTCTTTCGAGTCACTGCAGTGCATCCCCAGTGGTGCCAGTGTACTCTCTGGACTCACTGCACTGCATCCCCAGTGGTGCCAGTGCACTCTCTGCACTCACTGCACTGCATCCCCAGTGTTCCCAAAGCACTCTCTGGACTCACTGCAGTGCATCCCCAGTGGTGCCAGTGCACTCTCTGGACTCACTGCAGTGCATCCCCAGTGGTGCCAGTGCACTCTCTGGACTCACTGCACTGCATCCCCAGTGGTGCCACTGCACTCTCTGGACTCACTGCACTGCATCACCATTGGTGCCAGGGCACTCTCCGGACTCACTGCAGTGCATCCGCAGTGGTGCCAGTGCACTCTTTCGAGTCACTGCACTGCATCCCCATTAGTGCCAGTGCATTCTCTGGACTCATTGCAGTGCATCCCCAGTGGTGCCAGTGCACTCTCTGGAATCACTGCAGTGCATCCCCAGTGGTGCCAGTGCACTCTCTGGACTCACTGCATTGCATCCCACGTGGTGCCAGTGCACTCTCTGGACTCACTGCACTGCATCACCATTGGTGCCAGTGCACTCTCCGGACTCACTGCAGTGCATCCCCAGTGGTGCCAGTGCACTCTTTTGAGTCACTGCATTGCATCCCCAGTGGTGCCAGTGCACTCTCTGGACTCACTGCAGTGCATCCCCAGTGGTGCCAGTGCACTCTCTGGACTCACTGCACTGCATCCCCAGTGGTTCCAGTGCACTCTCTGGACTCACTGCACTGCATCCCCAGTGGTGCCAGTGCACTCTCTGGACTCACTGCACTTCATCCCCAGTGGTGCCAGTGCACTCTCTGGACTCACTGCATTGCATCCCCAGTGGTGCCAGTGCACTCTCTGGACTCACTGCACTGCATCCCCTGTAGTGCCACTGCACTCTCTGGACTCACTGCACTGCATCACCATTGGTGCCAGGGCACTCTCCGGACTCACTGCAGTGCATCCGCAGTGGTGCCAGTGCACTCTTTCGAGTCACTGCAGTGCATCCCCAGTGGTGCCAGTGTACTCTCTGGACTCACTGCACTGCATCCCCAGTGGTGCCAGTGCACTCTCTGCACTCACTGCACTGCATCCCCAGTGTTCCCAGAGCACTCTCTGGACTCAGTGGACTGCATCCCCAGTGGTGCCAGTGCACTCTCTGGACTCACTGCATTGCATCCCCAGTGGTGCCAGTGCACTCTCTGGACTCACTGCACTGCATCCCCAGTGGTGCCACTGCACTCTCTGGACTCACTGCACTGCATCACCATTGGTGCCAGGGCACTCTGCGGACTCATTGCAGTGCATCCGCAGTGGTGCCAGTGCACTCTTTCGAGTCACTGCACTGCATACCCATTAGTGCCAGTGCATTCTCTGGACTCATTGCAGTGCATCCCCAGTGGTGCCAGTGCACTCTCTGGACTCACTGCACTGCATACCCAGAGGTGCCAGTGCACTCTCTGGACTCACTGCACTGCATCCCCAGTGCTGACAGTGCACTCTCTGGACTCACTGCACTGCATCCCCAGTGCTGACAGTGCACTCTCTGGACTCACTGCAGTGCATCCCCAGTGGTGCCAGTGCACTCTCTGGACTCACTGCACTGCATCCCCAGTGGTGCCAGTGCACTCTCCGGAATCACTGCAGTGCATCCCCAGTGGTGCCAGTGCACTCTCTGCACTCACTGCACTGCATCCCCAGTGGTGCCAGTGCACTCTCTGCACTCACTGCACTGCATCCCCGGTGTTCCCAGAGCACTCTCTGGACTCACCGAGGTGCATCCCCAGTGGTGCCAGTGCACTCTCTGGACTCACCGCATTGCATCCCCAGTGGTGCCAGTGCACTCTCTGGACTCACTGCAGTGCAGCCCCTGAGGTTCCAGTGTACTCTCTGGACTCACTGCAGTGCATCCCCAGTGGTGCCAGTGCACTCTCTGGACTCACTGCAGTGCAGCCCCTGAGGTTCCAGTGCACTCTCTGGACTCACTGCACTGCATCCCCAGTGGTGCCAGTGCACTCTCTGGACTCACTGCACTGCATCCCTGGTGGTTCCAGTGCACTCTCTGGATCACTGCACTGCATCACCATTGGTGCCAGGGCACTCTCCGGACTCACTGCAGTGCATTCCCAGTGGTGCCAGTGCACTCTTTCGAGTCACTGCACTGCATCCCCAGTGGTGCCAGTGCATTCTCTGGACTCACTGCAGTGCATCCCCAATGGTACCAGTGCACTCTCTGGACTCACTGCACTGCATCCCCAGTGCTGACAGTGCACTCTCTGGACTCACTGCACTGCATCCCCATTGGTGCCAGTGCAGTCTCTGGACTCACTGCAGTGCGTCCCCAGTGGCGCCAGTGCACTCTCTGGACTCACTGCACTGCATCCCATTGGTGCTAGTGCACTCTCTGGACTCACTGCACTGCATCCCCAGTGGTGCCAGTGCACTCTCTGGACTCACTGTACTGCATCCCCTGTTGTGCCAGTGCACTCTCTGGACTCACTGCAATGCATCCCCAGTGGTGCCAGTGCACTCTCTGGACTCACTGCAGTGCTTCCGCACTGGTGCCACTGCACTCTCTGCACTCTCTGCACTGCATCAACAGTGGTGCCTCTGCACTCTCTGGAGTCACTGCACTGCATCCCCAGTGGTGCCAGTGCACTCTCTGGACTCACTGTAGTGCATCCCCAGTGGTGCCAGTGCACTCTCTGGACTCACTGCACTGCATCCCCAGTGGTGCCAGTGCACTCTCTGGACTCACTGCACTGCATCCCCAGTGGTGCCAGTGCACTCTCTGCACTCACTGCACTGCATCCCAAGTGGTGCCAGTGTATTCTCTGGACTCACAGCAGTGCATCCCCAGTGGTTCCATTGCACTCTCTGGACTCACTGCATTGGATCCCCAGTGGTGTCAGTGCACTCTCTGGACTCAGTGCAGTGCATCCCCAGTGGTGCCAGTGCACTCTCTGGACTCACTGCACTGCATCCCCAAGGTGCCAGTGCACTCTCTGGACTCAACTGCACTGCATCCCCAGTGCTGCCAGTGCACTCTCTGGACTCACTGCAGTGCATCCCCAGTGGTGCCAGTGCACTCTCTGGACTCACTGCAGTGCATCCCCAGTGGGGCCAGTGCACTCTCTGGACTCACTGCACTTCATCCCCAGTGGTGCCAGTGCACTCTCTGGACTCACTGCATTGCATCCCCAGTGGTGCCAGTGCACTCTCTGGACTCACTGCACTGCATCCCCAGTGGTGTCACTGCACTCTCTGGACTCACTGCACTGCTTCACCATTGGTGCCAGGGCACTCTCCGGACTCACTGCAGTGCATCCCCAGTGGTGCCAGTGCACTTTCTGGAGTCACTGCAGTGCATCCCCTGTTGTGCCAGTGCACTCTCTGCTCTCACTGCACTGCATCCCCAGAAGTGCCAGTGCACTCTCTGGACTCACTGCACTGCATCCCCAGTGGATCCATTGCACTCTCTGGACTCACTGCATTGGATCCCCAGTGGTGTCAGTGCACTCTCTGGACTCACTGCAGTGCATCCCCAGTGGTGCCAGTGCACTCTCTGGACTCACTGCAATGCTTCCCCTCTGGTGCCAGTGCACTCTCTGGACTCACTGCACTGCATCCCCAGTGGTGCCAGTGCACTCTCTGGACTCACTGCACTTCATCCCCAGTGGTGCCAGTGCACTCTCTGGACTCACTGCATTGCATCCCCAGTGGTGCCAGTGCACTCTCTGGACTCAGTCCACTGCATCCCCAGTGGTGCCAGTGCACTCTCTGTAGTCACTGCACTGCGTCCCCAGTGGTGCCAGTGCACTCTCTGGACTCACTGCACTGTATCCCCTGTGGTGCCAGTGCACTCTGCGGACTCACTGCACTGCAACCCAGTGGTGCCAGTGCACTCTCTGGACTCACTGCACTGCATCCCCAAGGTGCCAGTGCACTCTCTGGACTCAACTGCACTGCATCCCCAGTGCTGCCAGTGCACTCTCTGGACTCACTGCAGTGCATCCCCAGTGGTGCCAGTGCACTCTCTGGACTCACTGCAGTGCATCCCCAGTGGGGCCAGTGCACTCTCTGGACTCACTGCACTTCATCCCCAGTGGTGCCAGTGCACTCTCTGGACTCACTGCATTGCATCCCCAGTGGTGCCAGTGCACTCTCTGGACTCACTGCACTGCATCCCCAGTGGTGTCACTGCACTCTCTGGACTCACTGCACTGCTTCACCATTGGTGCCAGGGCACTCTCCGGACTCACTGCAGTGCATCCGCAGTGGTGCCAGTGCACTCTTTCGAGTCACTGCAGTGCATCCCCAGTGGTGCCAGTGCACTCTCTGGACTCACTGCACTGCATGAACAATGGTGCCAGTGCACTCTCTGCACTCACTGCACTGCATCCCCAGTGGTGCCTGTACACTCTCTTGAGTCACTGCACTGCATCCCCAGTGGAGCCAGTGCATTCTATGGACTAACTGCACTGCATCCCCAGTGGTGCCAGTGCACTCTCTGGACTCACTGCACTGCATCCACAGTGGTGCCAGTGCACTCTCTTTACTCACTGCACTGCATCCCCAGTGGTGCCAGTGCACTCTCTGGACTCACTGCACTGCATCCCCAGTGGTGCCAGTGCACTCTCTGGACTCACTGCACTGCATCACCAGTGGTGCCAGTGCACTCTCTGGACTCACTGCACTGCATCCCCAGTGGTGCCAGTGCACTCTCTGGACTCACTGCAGTGCATCCCCAGTGGTGCCAGTGCACTCTCTGGACTCACTGCACTGCATCCCCTGTGGTGCCACTGCACTCTCTGGACTCACTGCACTGCATCACCATTGGTGCCAGTGCACTCCTTGGACTCACTGCAGTGCATCCCCAGTGGTGCCAGTGCACTCTCTGGACTCACTGAACTGCATCCCCATTGCTGACAGTGCACTCTCTGGACTCACTGCAGTGCATTCCCAGTGGTGTCAGTGCACTCTCTGGACTCACTGCAGTGCATCCCCAGTGGTGCCAGTGCACTCTCCGGACTCACTGCACTGCATCCCTAATGGTGCCAGTGCGCTCTCTGGACTCACTGCACTGCATCCCCAGTGGTGCCAGTGCACTCTCTGGACTCACTGCACTGCATCCCCAGTGGTGCCAGTGCACTCTCTGCACTCACTGCACTGCATCCCCGGTGTTCCCAGAGCACTCTCTGGACTCACCGAGTTGCATCCCCAGTGGTGCCAGTGCACTCTCTGGACTCACTGCACTGCATCCCCAGTGGTGCCAGTGCACTCTCTGGACTCACTGCAGTGCAGTCCCTGAGGTGCCACTGTACTCTCTGGACTCACTGCACTGCATCCCCTGTGGTGACAGTGCACTCTCTGGAATCACTGCAGTGCATCCCCTGTGGTGCCATTGCACTCTCTGGACTCACTGCAGTGCATCCCCATTGTTGCCAGCGCAGTCTCTGGATTCACTGCACTGCATCCCCAGTGGAGCCAGTGCAGTCTATGGACTAACTGCACTGCATACCCAGTGGTGCCAGTGCACTCTCTGGACTCACTGCACTGCATCCCCAGTGGTGCCAGTGCACTCTCTGGACTCACTGCACTGCATCCCCAGTGGTTCCAGTGCACTGTCTGGATCACTGCACTGCATCACCATTGGTGCCAGGGCACTCTCCGTACTCACTGCAGTGCATCCCCAGTGGTGCCAGTGCACTCTCTTGAGTCACTGCACTGCATCCCCAGTGGAGCCAGTGCAGTCTATGGACTAACTGCACTGCATACCCAGTGGTGCCAGTGCACTCTCTGGACTCACTGCACTGCATCCCCAGTGGTGCCAGTGCACTCTCTGGACTCACTGCACTGCATCCCCAGTGGTTCCAGTGCACTGTCTGGATCACTGCACTGCATCACCATTGGTGCCAGGGCACTCTCCGTACTCACTGCAGTGCATCCCCAGTGGTGCCAGTGCACTCTTTCGAGTCACTGCACTGCATCCCCAGTGGTGCCAGTGCATTCTCTGGACTCACTGCAGTGCATCCCCATTGTTGCCAGCGCAGTCTCTGGATTCACTGCACTGCATCCACAGTGGAGACAGTGCACTCTCTGTAGTCACTGCGCTGCATCCCCAGTGGTTCCAGGGCACTCTCTCGACTCACTGCACTGCAACTCCATTGGTGCCAGTGTAGTCTCTGGACTCACTGCAGTGCATCCCCAGTGGTGCCAGTGCACTCTCTGGAGTCACTGCGCAGCATCCCCAGTGGTGCCAGTGCACTCTGTGGACTCACTGCACTACATCTCCTGTGGGGCCAGTGCACTCTCTGGGCTCAACTGCACTGCATCCCCAGTGTTGCCCGTGCACTCTCTGGACTCACTGCAGTGCATCCCCAATGGTGCCAGTGCACTCTGTGGACTCACTGCAGTGCATCCCCAGTGTTGCCATTGCACTCTCTGGAGTCACTGCACTGCATCCTCAGTAGTGCCAGTGCACTCTCTGGACTCACTGCACTGCATCGCCTGTGGTGCCAGTGCACTCTCTGGACTCACTGCACTGCATCGCCTGTGGTGCCAGTGCACTCTCTGGACTCACTGCACTGCATCCCCAGTTTTGCCAGTGCACTGTCTGGACTCACTGCAATGTATCGCCATTGGAGCCGGTGCACTCTCTGGACTCACTAGACTGCATCCCCAGTGGTGCCAGTGCACTCTCTGGTCTCACTGCAGTGCATCCCCAGTGGTGCCAGTGCAATGTCTGGACTCAATGCATCCCCAGTGGTGCCAGGGCACTCTCTGGACTAACAGCACTGCATCCCCTTTGGTGCCAGTGCACTCTCTGGACTCACTGCACTAAAACCCCAGTGGTGGCAGTGCACTCTCTGGACTCACTGCACTGCATCCCCAATGGTGCCAGTGCACTCTCTGGACTCACCGGGGTGCATCCCCAGTGGTGCCAGTGCACTCTCTGGACTCACTGCACTGCATACCCTGTGGTGCCAGTACACTCTCTGGACTCACTGCATTGCATCCCCAGTGGTGCCAGTATACTCTCTGGTCTCACTGCACTGCACCACCAGCGGTGCCAGTGCACTCTCTGGACTCAACGCACTGCATCCCCAAGGTGCCAGTGCACTCTCTGGACTCACTGCACTGCATCCCGAGTGGAGCCATAGAACTCTCTGGACTCACTGCACTGCATCCCCAGTGGTGACAGTGCACTCTCTGTAGTCACTGCGCTGCATCCCCAGTGGTGACAGTGCACTCTCTGGACTCACTGTGCTGCATCCCCAGTGGTGCCAGTGCACTCTCTGGACTCACTGCAGTGTAACCCCTGTGGTGCCTGTGCACTCTGTGCTCTCAGTGCAATGCATCCCCAGTTGTGCCAGTGCACTCTCTGGACTCACCGCACTGCAGCCCACGTGGCGCCAGTGCACTCTCTGGACTCACTGCAGTGCAGCCCCTTAGGTGCCAGTTCACTCTCTGGACTCACTGCAGTGCATTCCCAGTGGTGCCAGAGCACTCTCTGGACTCACTGCACTAAATCCCCCGTTGTGCCAGTTCACTCTCTGGACTCACTGAACTGAATCCCCAGTGGTGCCAGTGCAATCTCAGGACTCACAGCAGTGCAGCTCCAGTTGGTGCCAGTGCACTCTCCGGACTCACTGCACTGCATCCCCAGTGGTGCCAGTACACTCTCTGGACTCACTGCAGTGCATCCCCTGTGGTGCCATTGCACTCTCTGGACTCACTGCACTGCATCCCCAGTGGAGCCAGTGCACTCTCTGGTCTCACTGCACTGCATCCCCATTGCTGACAGTGCCTTCTCTGGACTCACTGCACTGCATTCCCAGTGTTGCCAGTCCACTTTCTGTACTCACTGCAGTCCATCCCAAGTGGTGCCAGGGCACTCTTTGCAGACAATGCAGTGCATCCCCAAAGGTGACAGTGCACTCTCTGGACTCACTGTACTGCTCGAGCCGCGGCAGCCTCTCCAGCCGCGTTAGCCCCTCCAGCCTCGGCAGCCGCTCCAGCCGCTCCAGCCGCGGCAGCCGCGGCAGCCGGTCCAGCCGCGGCAGCCGCTCCATCCGCGGCATACGCGGCAGCCGTTCCAGCCGCTCCAGCCTTGGCAGCCGCTCCTCTCGGTAGCGGCTTTAGCGGCTGCCGCGGCTGGAGCGCCTGTCGCGGCTGCCGAGGCTGGAGCGGCTACCGCGGCTGGAGCGACTGCGGCGGCTGGAGCGTCTAGAGCGTCTGCCGCGGCTGGAGGGGCTATCGCGGCTGGAGCGGCTGAGGCGGCTGGAGCGGATGCCGCGGCTGGAGCAGTGCAGTGAGTCCAGAGAGTCAACTGGCACCACTGGGGATGCAGTACAGTGAGTCCAGAGAGTGCACTGGCACCACAGGGGATGCACTGCAGTTACTCCAGAGAGTGCACTGGAACCACTGGGGATGCAGTTCAGTGAGTCCAGAGAGTGCACTGGCACTACCGGGGATTCAGATACATTCTCACGGCAGTGAGATCCCCAGTAGTGCCAGTGCACTCTCTGGACTCACAGCAGTGCATCCCCAGTGGTGCCAGTGCACTCTCTGTAGTCACTGTGCTGCATCCCCAGTGGTGACAGTGCACAGTCTGGACTCACTGCATTGTATCCCCTGTGGTGCCAGTGCACTCTCTGGACTCACTGTAGTGCAACCCCAGTGGTGCCAGTGCACTCTCTGGACTCACTGTAGTGCATCCCTAGTGGTGCCAGTGCACTCTGTGGACTCACTGCACTGCATCCCAGTGTGCCAGTGCACTCTGTGGACTCACTGTAGTGCATCCCCAGTGGTGCCAGTGCACTCTCTGGACTCACTGTAGTGCAACCCCAGTGGTGCCAGTGCAGTCTCTTTACTCCCTGCAGTGCATCCCTAGTGGAGCCAGTGCACTCTCTGGACTCACTGCAGTGCATCCCCAGTGGTTCCAGTGCACTCTCTGGACTCACTGCAGTGCATCCCCAGTGGTTCCAGTGCACTCTCTGGACTCACTGCAGTGCATCCCCTGTGGTGCCAGTGCACTCTCTGGACTCACTGTACTGCATCCCCAGTGGTGCCAGTTGACTCTCTGGGCTCACTGCACTAATCCAGCCGCGGCATCCGCTCCAGCCGCCTCAGCCGCTCCAGCCGCGGTAGCCCCTCCAGCCGCGGCAGACGCTCTAGACGCTCCAGACGCCGCAGCCGCTCCAGCCGCGGCAGCCGCTAAAGCCGCTACCGAGTGGAGCGGCTGCCACGGCTGGAGCGGCTGCCACGGTTGGAGCGGCTGCCACGGCTGGAGCGACTGGAGCGGCTGCCGCGGCTGGAGCGCCTGCAGCGGATGGAGCGGCTGCCGCGGCTGGACCGGCTGCCGCGGCTGCCGCGGCTGGAACGGCTGCCGAGGCTGGAGGGGCTACCGCGGCTGGAGCGCCTGCCGCGGCTCGAGCAGTACAGTGAGTCCAGAGAGTGCACTGTCACCTTTGGGGATGCACTGCATTGTCTGCAGAGAGTGCCCTGGCACCACTGGGGATGCAGTGCAGTGAGTCCAGAGAGTGCACTGGCACCACTGGGGATGCACTGCAGTGAGTCCAGAGAGTGCACTGGCACCACTGGGGATGCAGTGCAGTGAGTAAAGAGAGTGCACTGGCACCACTGTGGATGCAGTGCAGTGAGTCCAGAGAGTGCACTGGCACCACTGGGGATGGACTGTAGTGAGTCCAGAGAGTGCACTGGCACCACTGGGGATGCATTGCAGTGAGTCCAGAGAGTGCACTGGCACCACTGGGGATGCACTGCAATGAGTCCAGAGAATTCACTGGCTTTAATGGGGATGCAGTGCAGTGACTCGAAAGAGTGCACTAGCACCACTGGGATGCAGTGCAGTGAGTCCAGAGAGTGCACTGGCACCACTGGGGATGCACTGCAGTGAGTCCAGAGAGTGCACTGGCACCACTGGGATGCAGTGCACTGAGTCCACAGAGTGCACTGGCACCACAGTGGATACACTGCAGTGAGTCCAGAGAGTGCACTGGCACCACTGGGGATGCAGTGCCGTGAGTGCAGAGAGTGCAATGGCACCGCTGCGGTTGCACCCCGGTGTTTTCAGAGAGTGCAGTGGCACCACTGGGGATGCAGTGCAGTGAGTCCAGAGAGTGCACTGGCACCACGGGGGATGCAGTGCAGTGAGTCCAGAGAGTGCACTGTCTCCACTGGGAATGCACTGCAGTGAGTCCAGAGAGTGCACTGGCACCACTGGGGATGCAGTGCAGTGAGTCCAGAGAGGGCACTGGCACCTTGGGGATGCAGTTCAGTGAGTCCAGAGAGTGCACTGGCACAACTGGGGATGCAGTGCAGTGAGTCCAGAGACTACACTGGCACCACTGGAAATGCACTGCAGTGAGTCCAGAGAGTGCACTGGCACCACTGGGGATGCAGTGCAGTGAGTCCAGAGAGTGCAGTGGCACCATTGGGGATGCAGTGCAGTGAGTCCAGAGAGTGCACTGGCACCACTGGTGATGCAGTGCAGTGAGTCCAGAGAGCCACTGGCACCACTGGGGATGCAGTGCATTTAGTCCAGAGAGTGAACTGGCATCACTGGGGATGCAGTGCACTGAGTCCAGAGAGGGCACTGTTATCAATGGGGATGCAGTGCAGTGAGTCCAGAGAGTGCACTGGCACCACTGGGGATGCACTGCAGTGAGACCAGAGACTTCACAGGCACCACTGGGGATGCAGTGCAGTGAGTCCAGAGAGTGCACTGGCACCACTGGGGATGCACTGCAGTGAGTCCAGAGAGTGCACTGGCACCACTGGGGATGTAGTGCACTGAGTCCACAGAGGGCACTGGCACCACAGGGAATGCAGTGTAGTGAGTCCAGAGAGTACAGTGGCACCACTGGGAATGCAGTGCAGTGAGTCCAGAGACTGCCCTGGCACCACTGGGAATGCAGTGAGTCCAGACAGTGCACTGGCACCACTGGGGATGCACTGCAGTGAGTCCAGAGAGTGCACTGGCACCACTGGGGATGCACACCGGCAAGTCCAGAGAGTGCAGTGGCACCACTGGGGATGCAGTGCAGTGAGTCCAGAGAGTGCACTGTCACCACTGGGGATGCAGTGCAGTGAGTGCAGAGAGTGCACTGGCACCACTGGGGATGCAGTGCAGTGAGTCCAGAGAGTGCACTGGCACCTTGGGGATGCAGTTCAGTGAGTCCAGAGAGTGCACTGGCACCACTGGGGATGCAGTGCAATGAGTTAAGAGAGTACACTGGCGCCACTGTGGATGCACTGCAGTGAGTCCAGAGAGTGCACTGGCACCACTGGGGATGCAGTGCAATGAGTCCAGAGAGCACACTGGCACCACTGGGGATGCAGTGCATTTAGTCCAGAGAGTGAACTGGCACCACTGGGGATGCAGTGCACTGAGTCCAGAGAGGGTACTGTCAGCAATGGGGATGCAGTGCAGTGAGTCCAGAGAGTGCACTGGCACCACTGGGGATGCAGTGCAGTGAGACCAGAGACTTCACAGGCACCACTGGGGATGCAGTGCAGTGAGTCCAGAGAGTGCACTGGCACCACTGGGGATGCAGTGCAGTGAGTGCAGAGAGTGCACTGGCACAAAAGGGAATGCAGTGCAGTGAGTCCAGAGAGTGCACTGGCACCACTGGGGATGCAGTGCAATGAGTCCAGAGAGCCACTGGCACCAATGGGGATGCAGTGCATTTAGTCCATAGAGTGAACTGGCACCACTGGGGATGCAGTGCACTGAGTCCAGAGAGGGCACTGTCAGCAGTGGGGATGCAGTGCAGTGAGTCCAGAGAGTGCACTGGCACCACTGGGGATGCAGTGCAGTGAGACCAGAGACTTCACAGGCACCACGGGGGATGCAGTGCAGTGAGTCCAGAGAGTGCACTGGCACCTCTGGGGATGCAGTGCAGTGAGTGCAGAGAGTGCACTGGCACAAAAGGTAATGCACTGCAGTGAGTCCAGAGAGTGCACTGCCACCACTGGGAATGCAGTGCAGTGAGTCCAGAGAGTGCACTGGCACCACTGGGGATGCACTGCAGTGAGTCCAGAGAGTGCAGTGGCACCACTGGGGATGCAGTCCACTGAGTCCAGAGAGTACACTGGCACCACTGGGGATGCAGTGCAGTGAGTCCAGAGAGTGCACTGGCACCACTGGGGATGCACTGCAGTGAGTCCAGAGAGTGCACTGGCACCAACTGGAGCTGCACTGCTGTGATTCCTGAGATTGCACTGGCACCACTGGGGATGCACTGCAGTGAGTCCAGAGACTTCACAGGCACCACTGGGGATGCAGTGCAGTGAGTCCAGAGAGTGCACTGGCACCACCGGGGATGCAGTGCCGTGAGTCCAGAGAGTGCATTGGCACCACTGGGGATGCACTGCAATGAGTCCAGAGAGTGCACTGGCACCAATGGTAACGCAGAGCAGTGAGTCGAGAGAGTGCACTCGCACCACAGGGGATGCAGTGCAGTGAGTCCAGAGAGTGCACTGGCACCACTGGGGATGCACTGCAGTGAGTCCAGAGTGTGCACTGGCACCTCTGGGGATGCAGTGCAGTGAGTCCAGAGAGTGCACTGGCACCACTGGGGATGCAGTGCAGTGAGTCCAGAGAGTGCACTGGCACCACTGGGGATGTAGTGCAGTGAGTCCACAGAGGGCACTGGCACCACAGGGGATGCAGTGTAGTGAGTCCAGAGAGTACAGTGGCACCACTGGGGATGCAGTGCAGTGAGTCCAAAGAGTGCACTGGCACCATTGGGGATGCACTGCAGTGAGTCCAGAGAGTGCACAGGCACCACTGGGGATGCAGTGCAGTGAGTCCAGAGAGTGCCCTGGCACCACTGGGAATGCAGTGACTCCAGAGAGTGCACTGGCACCACTGGGGATGCAATGCAGTGAGTCCAGAGAGTGCACTGGCACCACTGGGGATGCACGCCGGCAAGTCCAGAGAGTGCACTGGCACCACTGGAGTTGCAGTGCAGTGAGTCCAGAGAGTGCAGTGGCACCATTGGGGATGCAGTGCAGTGAGTCCAGAGAGTGCACTGGCACCACTGGTGAT
Organism: Anser cygnoides; assembly: GCF_040182565.1. NCBI lineage: Eukaryota > Metazoa > Chordata > Aves > Anseriformes > Anatidae > Anser > Anser cygnoides. The sequence goes on along the minus strand of NC_089880.1, from coordinate 469,650 downwards.
GCAGTGCAGTGAGTCCAGAGAGCCACTGGCACCACTGGGGATGCAGTGCATTTAGTCCAGAGAGTGAACTGGCATCACTGGGGATGCAGTGCACTGAGTCCAGAGAGGGCACTGTTATCAATGGGGATGCAGTGCAGTGAGTCCAGAGAGTGCACTGGCACCACTGGGGATGCACTGCAGTGAGACCAGAGACTTCACAGGCACCACTGGGGATGCAGTGCAGTGAGTCCAGAGAGTGCACTGGCACCACTGGGGATGCACTGCAGTGAGTCCAGAGAGTGCACTGGCACCACTGGGGATGTAGTGCACTGAGTCCACAGAGGGCACTGGCACCACAGGGAATGCAGTGTAGTGAGTCCAGAGAGTACAGTGGCACCACTGGGAATGCAGTGCAGTGAGTCCAGAGACTGCCCTGGCACCACTGGGAATGCAGTGAGTCCAGACAGTGCACTGGCACCACTGGGGATGCACTGCAGTGAGTCCAGAGAGTGCACTGGCACCACTGGGGATGCACACCGGCAAGTCCAGAGAGTGCAGTGGCACCACTGGGGATGCAGTGCAGTGAGTCCAGAGAGTGCACTGTCACCACTGGGGATGCAGTGCAGTGAGTGCAGAGAGTGCACTGGCACCACTGGGGATGCAGTGCAGTGAGTCCAGAGAGTGCACTGGCACCTTGGGGATGCAGTTCAGTGAGTCCAGAGAGTGCACTGGCACCACTGGGGATGCAGTGCAGTGAGTTAAGAGAGTACACTGGCGCCACTGTGGATGCACTGCAGTGAGTCCAGAGAGTGCACTGGCACCACTGGGGATGCAGTGCAATGAGTCCAGAGAGCACACTGGCACCACTGGGGATGCAGTGCATTTAGTCCAGAGAGTGAACTGGCACCACTGGGGATGCAGTGCACTGAGTCCAGAGAGGGTACTGTCAGCAATGGGGATGCAGTGCAGTGAGTCCAGAGAGTGCACTGGCACCACTGGGGATGCAGTGCAGTGAGACCAGAGACTTCACAGGCACCACTGGGGATGCAGTGCAGTGAGTCCAGAGAGTGCACTGGCACCACTGGGGATGCAGTGCAGTGAGTGCAGAGAGTGCACTGGCACAAAAGGGAATGCAGTGCAGTGAGTCCAGAGAGTGCACTGGCACCACTGGGGATGCAGTGCAATGAGTCCAGAGAGCCACTGGCACCAATGGGGATGCAGTGCATTTAGTCCATAGAGTGAACTGGCACCACTGGGGATGCAGTGCACTGAGTCCAGAGAGGGCACTGTCAGCAGTGGGGATGCAGTGCAGTGAGTCCAGAGAGTGCACTGGCACCACTGGGGATGCAGTGCAGTGAGACCAGAGACTTCACAGGCACCACGGGGGATGCAGTGCAGTGAGTCCAGAGAGTGCACTGGCACCTCTGGGGATGCAGTGCAGTGAGTGCAGAGAGTGCACTGGCACAAAAGGTAATGCACTGCAGTGAGTCCAGAGAGTGCACTGCCACCACTGGGAATGCAGTGCAGTGAGTCCAGAGAGTGCACTGGCACCACTGGGGATGCACTGCAGTGAGTCCAGAGAGTGCAGTGGCACCACTGGGGATGCAGTCCACTGAGTCCAGAGAGTACACTGGCACCACTGGGGATGCAGTGCAGTGAGTCCAGAGAGTGCACTGGCACCACTGGGGATGCACTGCAGTGAGTCCAGAGAGTGCACTGGCACCAACTGGAGCTGCACTGCTGTGATTCCTGAGATTGCACTGGCACCACTGGGGATGCACTGCAGTGAGTCCAGAGACTTCACAGGCACCACTGGGGATGCAGTGCAGTGAGTCCAGAGAGTGCACTGGCACCACCGGGGATGCAGTGCCGTGAGTCCAGAGAGTGCATTGGCACCACTGGGGATGCACTGCAATGAGTCCAGAGAGTGCACTGGCACCAATGGTAACGCAGAGCAGTGAGTCGAGAGAGTGCACTCGCACCACAGGGGATGCAGTGCAGTGAGTCCAGAGAGTGCACTGGCACCACTGGGGATGCACTGCAGTGAGTCCAGAGTGTGCACTGGCACCTCTGGGGATGCAGTGCAGTGAGTCCAGAGAGTGCACTGGCACCACTGGGGATGCAGTGCAGTGAGTCCAGAGAGTGCACTGGCACCACTGGGGATGTAGTGCAGTGAGTCCACAGAGGGCACTGGCACCACAGGGGATGCAGTGTAGTGAGTCCAGAGAGTACAGTGGCACCACTGGGGATGCAGTGCAGTGAGTCCAAAGAGTGCACTGGCACCATTGGGGATGCACTGCAGTGAGTCCAGAGAGTGCACAGGCACCACTGGGGATGCAGTGCAGTGAGTCCAGAGAGTGCCCTGGCACCACTGGGAATGCAGTGACTCCAGAGAGTGCACTGGCACCACTGGGGATGCAATGCAGTGAGTCCAGAGAGTGCACTGGCACCACTGGGGATGCACGCCGGCAAGTCCAGAGAGTGCACTGGCACCACTGGAGTTGCAGTGCAGTGAGTCCAGAGAGTGCACTGGCACCACTGGGGATGCACTGCAGTGAGTGCAGAGAGTGCACTGGCACAAAAGGGAATGCAGTGCAGTGAGTCCAGAGAGCCACTGGCACCAATGGGGATGCAGTGCATTTAGTCCAGAGAGTGAACTGGCACCACTGGGGATGCAGTGCACTGAGTCCAGAGAGGGCACTGTCAGCAAAGGGCATGCAGTGCAGTGAGTCCAGAGAGTGCACTGGCACCACTGGGGATGCAGTGCAGTGAGACCAGAGACTTCACAGGCACCACGGGGGATGCAGTGCAGTGAGTCCAGAGAGTGCACTGGCACCTCTGGGGATGCAGTGCAGTGAGTGCAGAGAGTGCACTGGCACAAAAGGTAATGCACTGCAGTGAGTCCAGAGAGTGCACTGCCACCACTGGGAATGCAGTGCCGTGAGTCCAGAGAGTGCACTGGCACCACTGGGGATGCACTGCAGTGACGCCAGAGAGTGCAGTGGCACCACTGGGGATGCAGTCCACTGAGTCCAGAGAGTACACTGGCACCACTGGGGATGCAGTGCAGTGAGTCCAGAGAGTGCACTGGCACCACTGGGGATGCACTGCAGTGAGTCCAGAGAGTGCACTGGCACCAACTGGGGATGCAGTGCAGTGAGTCCAGAGAGTGCACTGGCACCACTGGGGATGCACTGCAGTGAGTCCAGAGTGTGCACTGGCACCACTGGGGATGCAGTGCAGTGAGTCCAGAGAGTGCACTGGCACCACTGGGGATGCAGTGCAGTGAGTCCAGAGAGTGCACTGGCACCACTGGGGATGTAGTGCAGTGAGTCCACAGAGGGCACTGGCACCACAGGGGATGCAGTGTAGTGAGTCCAGAGAGTACAGTGGCACCACTGGGGATGCAGTGCAGTGAGTCCAAAGAGTGCACTGGCACCATTGGGGATGCACTGCAGTGAGTCCAGAGACTTCACAGGCACCACTGGGGATGCAGTGCAGTGAGTCCAGAGAGTGCCCTGGCACCACTGGGAATGCAGTGACTCCAGAGAGTGCACTGGCACCACTGGGGATGCAGTGCAGTGAGTCCAGAGAGTGCACTGGCACCAATGGTGATGCAGTGCAATGAGTCCAGAGAGCCACTGGCACCACTGGGGATGCAGTGCATTTAGTCCAGAGAGTGAACTGGCACCACTGGGGATGCAGTGCACTGAGTCCAGAGAGGGCACTGTCAGCAATGGGGATGCAGTGCAGTGAGTCCAGAGAGTGCACTGGCACCACTGGGGATGCAGTGCAGTGAGACCAGAGACTTCACAGGCACCACTGGTGATGCAGTGCAGTGAGTCCAGAGAGTGCACTGGCACCACTGGGGATGCAGTGCAGTGAGTCCAGAGAGTGCACTGGCACAAAACGGAATGCACTGCAGTGAGTACAGAGAGTGCACTGGCACCACTGGGGATGCAGTGCAGTGAGTCCAGAGAGTGCACTGGCACCACTGGGGATGCACTGCAGTGAGTCCAGAGAGTGCACTGGCACCACTGGGGATGCAGTCCACTGAGTCCAGAGAGTACACTGGCACCACTGGGGATGCAGTGCAGTGAGTCCAGAGAGTGCACTGTCGCCACTGGGTATGCAGTGCAGTGAGTCCAGAGAGTGCACTGGCACCAACTGCAGCTGCACTGCTGTGAGTCCTGAGATTGCACTGGCACCACTGGGGATGCACTGCAGTGAGTCCAGAGACTTCACAGGCACCACTGGGGATGCAGTACAGTGAGTCCAGAGAGTGCACTGGCACCACTGGGGATTCAGTTCAGTGAGTCCAGAGAGTGAACTGGCACCACTGGGGATGTAGTGCAGTGAGTCCAGAGAGTGCACTGGCACCTCTGGGGATGCACCCCGGTGACTCCAGAGAGTGCACTGGCACCACTGGGGATGCACCCCGGGAAGTCCAGAGAGTGCACTGTCACCACTGGGGATGCAGTGCAGTGAGTCCAGAGAGTGCACTGGCACCACTGGGGATGCAGTGCAGTGAGTCCAGAGAGTGCACTGGCACCACTGGGGATGCAGTGCAGTGAGTCCAGAGAGTGCACTGGTACCACTGGGGATGCAGTGCAGTGAGTCCAGAGAGTGCACTGGTACGATTGGGGATGCACTGCAGTGAGTCCAGAGAGTGCACTGGCACCACTGGGTATGCACTGCAGTGAGTCCAGAGAGTGCACTGGCACCACTGGGGATGCAATGCAGTGAGTCCAGAGAGTGCACTGGCACCACTGGGGATGCACTGCAGTGAGTCCAGGGAGTGCACTGGCACCACTGGGGATGCAGTGCAGTGAGTCCAGAGAGTGCACTGGCACCACTGGGGATGCACTGCAGTGAGTCCAGATGTTAGCCTAGCAACCACATAATCACCAAGTGATTATATGAAGGTGCTTTATTCAGCGCTGGAAGCCGGGGCAGGTGCCCAAATCTGGCTTCAAGTCCCGTTACTTCTTAGCCGTTATTTATACATACAATATTGCGTCAGGTATACATATTCATTACAGGTTGCAACAGCAGCCTCGCTTTTCATTCTAATTAGCTCCCCTCCCCTTTGCACATGCGTGGCGCACTCTGGTGGTCGTCCAGGTGGTCGTCCAGATGAAGTAAGGAGTCTTCCTCTCCGCTAAACTTTTCACCTTTCTTACTCGACGCATGCTCCCTCCGCTTCTTGGTTCTGCTTCAACTCATTTCATCATTTCCAGGCCCTTATCCAAGGTCAGGTTGTAGCTGTTCCCTCCCAAGGTTCCCCTTCAATGATTCTTTTGATTGTTCAATGTACTCCCTAAGTATCCAGTATACATAGATTAATTGATAATGTAAGTACATTTGGCAATGCTTAATTATACTGTAGGTCCCATTACCTAAGAGACATTAGTAAAACATCCATTCGATTCTCCCCAACACTAACACAGAGACTGCACTGGCACCACTGGGGATGCACCCCGGCAAGTCCAGAGAGTGCACTGTCACCACTGGGGATGCAGTGCAGTGAGTCCAGAGAGTGCACTGGCACCACTGGGGATGCACTGCCGCGAGTCCAGAGAGTGCACTGTCACCACTGGGGATGCACTGCAGTGAGTCCAGAGAGTGCACTGGCACCACTGGGGATGCAGTGCAGTGAGTCCAGAGTGTGCACTGGCACCACTGGGGATGCAGTGCAGTGAGTTCAGAGAGTGCACTGGCACCACTGTTGATGCAGTGCAGTGAGTGCAGAGAGTGCACTGGCAACACTGGGGATGCAGTGCAGTGAGTCCAGAGAGTGCACTGGCACCACTGGGGATGCACCCCGGCAAGTCCAGAGAGTGCACTCTCTGGACTCACTGACGTGCATCCCCAGTGCACTGGCACCACTGGGGATGCACCCCGGCAAGACCAGAGAGTGCACTCTCTGGACTCACTGACGTGCATCCCCAGTGGTGCCATTGCACTCTCTGGACTCACTGCACTGCATCCCCAGTGGTGCCAGTGCACTCACTGGACTCACTGCAGTGCATCCCCAGTGGTGCCAGTGCACTCACTGGACTCACTGCACTGCATCACCAGTGGTGCCAGTGCACTCTCTGGACTCACTGCACTGCATCCCAGTGGTGCCAGTGCACTCTCTGGACTCACTGCAGTGCATCCCCAGTGGTGCCAGTGCACTCTCTGGACTCACTGTACTGCATCCCCAGTGGTGCCAGTGCACTCTCTGGGCTCACTGCACTGCATCGCCAGTGGTGCCAGTGCACTCTCTGGACTCACTGCACTGCATCCCCAGTGGTGCCAGTGCACTCTCTGGACTCACTGCAGTGCATCCCCAGTGGTGCCAGTGCACTCTCTGGACTCACTGCACTGCATCCCCAGTGTTGCCAGTGCACTCTCTGCACTCACTGCACTGCATCAACAGTGGTGCCAGTGCACTCTCTGAACTCACTGCACTGCATCCCCAGTGGTGCCAGTGCACTCTCTGGAGTCACTGCACTACATCCCCAGTGGTGCCAGTGCACTCTCTGGACTCACTGCACTGCATCCCCAGTGGTGCCAGTGTACTCTCTGGACTCACTGCAGTGCATCCCCAGTGGTGCCAGTGCACTCTCTGGACTCACTGCAGTGCATCCCCAGTGGTGCCAGTGCACTCTCTGGACTCACTGCAGTGCATCCCCAGTGGTGCCAGTGCACTCTCTGGACTCATCGCACTGCATCCCCAGTTGTGCCAGTGCACTCTCTGGAGTCACTGCACTGCATCCCCAGTGGTGCCAGTGCACTCTCTGGACTCACTGCACTGCATTCCCAGTGGTGCCAGTGCACTCTCTGGACTCACTGCAGTGCATCCCCAAGGTGCCAGTGCACTCTCTGGACTCACTGCACTTCATCCCCAGTGGTGCCAGTGCACTCTCTGGACTCACTGCAGTGCATCCCCAGTGGTGCCAGTGCACTCTCTGGACTCACTGCACTGCATTCCCAGTGGTGCCAGTGCACTCTCTGGAATCACTGCAGTGCATCCCCTGTGGTGCCAGTGCACTCTCTGTACTCACTGCACTGCATCACATGTGGTGCCAGTGCACTCTCTGGACTCACTGCACTGCATCCCCAGTGGTGCCAGTGCACTCTCTGCACTCACTGCACTGCATCCCCGGTGTTCCCAGTGCACTCTCTGGACTCACTGCACTGCATTCCCAGTGGTGCCAGTGCACTCTCTGGAATCACTGCAGTGCATCCCCTGTGGTGCCAGTGCACTCTCTGTACTCACTGCACTGCATCCCCAGTGGTGCCAGTGCAGTCTCTGGACTCACTGCACTGCATCCCCAGTGGTGCCAGTGCACTCTCTGGACTCACTGCACTGCATCCCCAGTGGTGCCAGTGCACTCTCTGGACTCACTGCACTGCATCCCCAGTGGTGCCAGTGCACTCTCTGCACTCACTGCACTGCATCCCCAGTGGTCCCAGTGCACTCTCTGCCCTCACTGCAGTGCATCACCAGTGGTGCCAGTGTACTCTCTGGACTCACTGCAGTGCACCCCCACTGGTGCCAATGCACTCTCTGGACTCACTACACTGCATCCCCAGTGGTGCCAGTGCACTCTCTGGACTCACTGCACTGCATCCACAATGTGCCAGTGCACTCTCTGGACTCAACTGCACTGCATCCCCAGTGCTGCCAGTGCACTCTCTGGACTCACTGCAGTGCATCCCCAGTAGTGCCAGTGCACTCTCTGCACTCACTGCACTTCATCCCCAGTGGTGCCAGTGCACTCTCTGGACTCACTGCATTGCATCCCCAGTGGTGCCAGTGCACTCTCTGGAATCACTGCAGTGCATCCCCAGTGGTGCCAGTGCACTCTCTGGACTCACTGCACTGCATCCCCAGTGGTGCCAGTGCACTCTCTGGACTCACTGTATTGCATCCCCAGTGGTGCCAGTGCACTCTCTGGACTCACTGCACTGCATCCCCAGTGGTGCCACTGCACTCTCTGGACTCACTGCACTGCATCCCCAGTGGTGCCAGTGCACTCTCCGGACTCACTGCAGCGCATCCGCAGTGCTGCCAGTGCACTCTTTTGAGTCACTGCAGTGCATCCCCAGTGGTGCCAGTGCACTCTCTGGACTCACTGCACTGCATCCCCAGTGGTGCCAGTGCACTCTCTGGACTCACTGCACTGCATCCCAGTGGTGCCAGTGCACTCTCTGGACTCACTGCACTGCATCCCCAGTGGTGCCAGTGCACTCTCTGGACTCACTGTACTGCATCCCCAGTGGTGCCAGTGCACTCTCTGGACTCACTGCACTGCATCGCCAGTGGTGCCAGTGCACTCTCTGGACTCACTGCACTGCATCGCCAGTGGTGCCAGTGCACTCTCTGGACTCACTGCAGTGCATCCCCAGTGGTGCCAGTGCACTCTCTGGACTCACTGCAGTGCATCCCCAGTGGTGCCAGTGCACTCTCTGGACTCACTGCACTGCATCCCCAGTGGTGCCAGTGCACTCTCTGGACTCACTGCACTTCATCCCCAGTGGTGCCAGTGCACTCTCTGGACTCACTGCATTGCATCCCCAGTGGTGCCAGTGCACTCTCTGGACTCACTGCACTGCATCCCCAGTGGTGCCAGTGCACTCTCTGGACTCACTGCACTGCATTACCGTTGGTGCCAGGGCACTCTCTGGACTCACTGCAGTGCATCCGCAGTGGTGCCAGTGCACTCTTTCGAGTCACTGCAGTGCAGCCCCAGTGGTGCCAGTGCACTCTCTGGACTCACTGCACTGCATCCCCGGTGGTGCCAGTGCACTCTCTGGAATCACTGCATTGCATCCCCAGTGGTGCCAGTGCACTCTCTGGACTCACTGCACTGCATCCCCAGTGGTGCCAGTGCACTCTCTGGACTCACTGCAGTGCATCCCCAGTGGTGCCAGTGCACTCTCTGGACTCACTGCACTGCATCCCCAGTGGTGCCACTGCACTCTCTGGACCCACTGCACTGCATCACCAGTGGTGCCAGGGCACTCTCCGGACTCACTGCAGTGCATCCCCAGTTGTGCCAGTGCACTCTTTCGAGTCACTGCACTGCATCCCCATTAAAGCCAGTGCATTCTCTGGACTCACTGCACTGCATCCCCAGTTGTGCCAGTGCACTCTCTGGACTCACTGCAGTGCATCCCCAGTGGTGCCAGTGCACTCTCTGGACTCACTGCAGTGCTTCCGCACTGGTGCCAGTGCACTCTCTGCACTCACTGCACTGCATCAACAGTGGTGCCTCTGCACTCTCTGGAGTCACTGCACTGCATCCCCAGTGGTGCCAGTGCACTCTCTGGACTCACTGCACTGCATCCCCAGTGGTGCCAGTGCACTCTCTGGACTCACTGCACTGCATCCCCAGTGGTGACAGTGCACTCTCTGGACTCACTGCAGTGCATCCCCAGTGGTGCCAGTGCTCTCTCTGGACTCACTGCAGTGCATCCCCAGTGCTGACAGTGCACTCTGTGGACTCACTGCACTGCATCACCAGTGGTGGCAGTGTACTCTCTGGACTCACTGCACTGCATCCCCAGTGGAGACAGTGCACTCTCTGTAGTCACTGCGCTGCATCCCCAGTGGTTCCAGGGCACTCTCTCGACTCACTGCACTGCAACTCCAGTGGTGCCAGTGCACTCTCTGGACTCACTGCACTGCATCCCCAGTGGTGCCAGTGCACTCTCTGGAGTCACTGCGCTGCATCCCCAGTGGTGCCAGTGCCCTCTGTGGACTCACTGCACTACATCCCCTGTGGGGCCAGTGCACTCTCTGGACTCACTGCAGTGCATCCCCAGTGGTGCGAGTCCACTCTCTGGACTCACCGGGGTGCATCCCCAGTGGTGCCAGTGCACTCTCTGGACTCACTGCACTGCATCCCCAGTGGTGCCAGTGCACTCTCTGGACTCACTGCACTGCATCCCCAGTGGTGCCAGTGCACTCTGTGGACTCACTGCAGTGCATCCCCAGTGATGCCAGTGCACTCTCTGGAGTCACTGCACTGCATCCCCAGTGGTGCCAGTGCACTCTCTGGACTCACTGCACTGCATCCCCAGAAGTGCCAGTGCACTCTCTGGACTCACTGCAGTGCATCCCCAGTGGTGCCAGTGCACTCTCTGGACTCACTGCACTGCATCCCATTGGTGCTAGTGCACTCTCTGGACTCACTGCACTGCATCCCCAGTGGTGCCAGTGCACTCTCTGGACTCACTGCACTGCATCCCCAGTGGTGCCAGTGCACTCTCTGGACTCACTGCAGTGCATCCCCAGTGGTGCCAGTGCACTCTCTGGACTCACTGCAGTGCTTCCGCACTGGTGCCAGTGCACTCTCCGCACTCACTGCACTGCATCAACAGTGGTGCCTCTGCACTCTCTGGAGTCACTGCACTGCATCCCCAGTGGTTCCATTGCACTCTCTGGACTCACTGCACTGCATCCCCAGTGGTGCCTGTGCACTCTCTTGAGTCACTGCACTGCATCCCCAGTGGAGCCAGTGCACTCTATGGACTAACTGCACTGCATACCCAGTGGTGCCAGTGCACTCTCTGGACTCACTGCACAGCATCCCCAGTGGTGCCAGTGCACTCTCTGGACTCACTGCACTGCATCCCCAGTGGTGCCAGTGCACTCTCTGGACTCAGTGCACTGCATCCCCAGTGGTGCCAGTGCACTCTCTGAACTCAGTGCACTGCATCCCCAATGGTGCCACTGCACTCTCTGGACTCACTGCAGTGCATCCCCAGTGGTGCCAGTGCACTCTCTGGACTCACTGCAGTGCATCCCCAGTGGTGCCAGTGCACTCTCTGAGCTCTTTGCAGTGCATCCCAAGTGATGCCAGTGCACTCTCTGGACTCACTGCACTGCATCCCAGGTGGTGCCAGTGCACTCTCTGGACTCACTGCAGTGCATCCCCAGTGGTGCCAGTGCACTCTGTGGACTCACTGCAGTGCATCCCCAGTGGTGCCAGTGTAGTCTCTGGACTCACAGCAGTGCATCCCCAGTGGTGCCAGTGCAACTACTGGACTCACTGCAGTGTAGCTCAGTGGTGCCAGAGCACTCTCTGGACTCACTGCACTGCATCCCCAGTGGTGCCAGTGCACTCTCTGGACTCACTGCACTGCATCCCCAGTGGTGCCAGTGCACTGTCTGGACTCACTGCAGTGTACCGCCATTGGAGCCGGTGCACTCTCTGGACTCACTAAACTGCATCCCCAGTGGTGCCAGTGCACTGTCTGGACTCACTGCATCCCCAGTGGTGCCAGGGCACTCTCTGGACTCACAGCACTGCATCCCCATTGGTGCCAGTGCACTCTCTGGACTCACTGCACTAAAACCCCAGTGGTGCCAGTGCAGTCTCTGGACTCACTGCACTGCATCCCCAGTGGTGCCAGTGCACTCTCTGGACTCACCGGGGTGCATCCCCAGTGGTGCCAGTGCACTCTCTGGACTCACTGCACTGCATCCCCAGTGGTGCCAGTACACTCTCTGGACTCACTGCAGTGCATCCCCAGTGGTGCCAGTGTACTCTCTGGACTCACTGCACTGCATCCCCAGTGGTGCCAGTGCACTCTCTGGACTCACTGCAGTGCATCCCCAGTGGTGCCAGTGCACTTTCTGGAGTCACTGCAGTGCATCCCCTGTTGTGCCAGTGCACTCTCTGCACTCACTGCACTGCATCCCCAGAAGTGCCAGTGCACTCTCTGGACTCACTGCACTGCATCCCCAGTGCTGACAGTGCACTCTCTGGACTCACTGCACTGCATCCCCAGTGGTGCCTGTGCACTCTCTTGAGTCACTGCACTGCATCCCCAGTGGAGCCAGTGCACTCTATGGACTAACTGCACTGCATACCCAGTGGTGCCAGTGCACTCTCTGGACTCACTGCACTGCATCCCCAGTGGTGCCAGTGCACTCTCTGGACTCACTGCAGTGCATCACCAGTGGTGCCAGTGCACTCTCTGGAGTCACTGCACTGCATCCCCAGTGGTGCCAGTGCACTCTCTGGACTCACTGCACTGCGTCCCCAGTGGTGCCAGTGCACTCTCTGGACTCACTGCAGTGTATCCCCAGTGGTGCCAGTGCACTCTCTGGACTCACTGCACTGCATCCCAGTGGTGCCAGTGCACTCTCTGGACTCACTGCACTGCATCCCCAAGGTGCCAGTGCACTCTCTGGACTCAACTGCACTGCATCCCCAGTGGTGCCAGTGCACTCTCTGGACTCACTGCAGTGCATCACCGTTGGTGCCAGGGCACTCTCCGGACTCACTGCAGTGCATCCGCAGTGGTGCCAGTGCACTCTTTCGAGTCACTGCAGTGCATCCCCAGTGGTGCCAGTGCACTCTCTGGACTCACTGTACTGCATCCCCAGTGGTGCCAGTGCACTCTCTGCACTCACTGCACTGCATCCCCAGTGTTCCCAGAGCACTCTCTGGACTCACTGCAGTGCATCCCCAGTGGTGCCAGTGCACTCTCTGGACTCACTGTACTGCATCCCCAGTGGTGCCAGTGCACTCTCTGGACTCACTGCACTTCATCCCCAGTGGTGCCAGTGCACTCTCTGGACTCACTGCATTGCATCCCCAGTGGTGCCAGTGCACTCTCTGGACTCACTGCACTTCATCCCCAGTGGTGTCACTGCACTCTCTGGACTCACTGCACTGCATCACCATTGGTGCCAGGGCACTCTCCGGACTCACTGCAGTGCATCCGCAGTGGTGCCAGTGCACTCTTTCGAGTCACTGCAGTGCATCCCCAGTGGTGCCAGTGCACTCTCTGGACTCACTGCACTGCATCCCCAGTGGTGCCAGTGCACTCTCTGGAATCACTGCAGTGCATCCCCAGTGGTGCCAGTGCACTCTCTGGACTCACTGCATTGCATCCCCAGTGGTGCCAGTGCACTCTCTGGACTCACTGCACTGCATCCCCAGTGGTGCCAGTGCACTCTCTGGACTCACTGCACTGCATCACCATTGGTGCCAGTGCACTCCCTGGACTCACTGCAGTGCATCCGCAGTGGTGCCAGTGCACTCTTTTGAGTCACTGCAGTGCATCCCCAGTGGTGCCAGTGCACTCTCTGGACTCACTGCAGTGCATCCCCAGTGGTGCCAGTGCACTCTCTGCACTCACTGCATTGCATCACCAGTGGTGCCAGTGCACTCTCTGGACTCACTGCACTGCATCCCCAGTGGTGCCAGTGCACTCTCTGGACTCACTGCACTGCAGCCCCAGTGGTGCCAGTGCACTCTCTGGACTCACTGCACTGCATCCCCAGTGGTGCCACTGCACTCTCTGGACTCACTGCACTGCATCACCGTTGGTGCCAGGGCACTCTCCGGACTCACTGCAGTGCATCCGCAGTGGTGCCAGTGCACTCTTTCGAGTCACTGCAGTGCATCCCCAGTGGTGCCAGTGCACTCTCTGGACTCACTGTACTGCATCCCCAGTGGTGCCAGTGCACTCTCTGCACTCACTGCACTGCATCCCCAGTGTTCCCAGAGCACTCTCTGGACTCACTGCAGTGCATCCCCAGTGGTGCCAGTGCACTCTCTGGACTCACTGCACTGCATCCCCAGTGCTGACAGTGCACTCTCTGGACTCACTGCACTGCATCCCCAGTGCTGACAGTGCACTCTCTGGACTCACTGCAGTGCATCCCCAGTGGTGCCAGTGCACTCTCCGGACTCACTGCACTGCATCCCCAGTGGTGCCAGTGCACTCTCCGGACTCACTGCACTGCATCCCCAGTGGTGCCAGTGCACTCTCTGGAGTCACTGCAGTGCATCCCCAGTGGTGCCAGTGCACTCTCTGCACTCACTGCACTGCATCCCCAGTGGTGCCAGTGCACTCTCTGCACTCACTGCACTGCATCCCCGGTGTTCCCAGAGCACTCTCTGGACTCACCGATGTGCATCCCCAGTGGTGCCATTGTACTCTCTGGACTCACCGCACTGCATCCCCAGTGGTGCCAGTGCACTCTCTGGACTCACTGCAGTGCAGCCCCTGAGGTGCCAGTGTACTCTCTGGAGTCACTGCACTGCATCCCCAGTGGTGACAGTGCACTCTCTGGAATTACTGCAGTGCATCCCCAGTGGTGCCATTGCACTCTCTGGACTCACTGCACTGCATCCCCAGTGGTGCCTGTGCACTCTCTTGAGTCACTGCACTGCATCCCCAGTGGAGCCAGTGCACTCTATGGACTAACTGCACTGCATAGCCAGTGGTGCCAGTGCACTCTTTGGACTCACTGCAGTGCATCCCCAGTGGTGCCAGTGCACTCTTTCGAGTCACTGAACTGCATCCCCAGTGGTGCCAGTGCACTCTCTGGACTCACTGCACTGAGTCCCCAGTGGTGCCAGTGCACTCTCTGGACTCACTGCACTGCATCCCAGTGGTGCCAGTGCACTCTCTGGACTCACTGCACTGCATCCCCAAGGTGCCAGTGCACTCTCTGGACTCAACTGCACTGCATCCCCAGAGCTGCCAGTGCACTCTCTGGACTCACTGCAGTGCATCCCCAGTGGTGCCAGTGCACTCTCTGGACTCACTGCACTGCATCCCCAGTGGTGCCAGTGCACTCTCTGCACTCACTGCACTGCATCCCCAGTGGTGCCAGTGCACTCTCTGGACTCACTGCACTTCATCTCCAGTGGTGCCAGTGCACTCTCTGGACTCACTGCATTGCATCCCCAGTGGTGCCAGTGCACTCTCTGGACTCACTGCACTGCATCCCCAATGGTGTCACTGCACTCTCTGGACTCACTGCACTGCATCACCATTGGTGCCAGGGCACTCTCCGGACTCACTGCAGTGCATCCGCAGTGGTGCCAGTGCACTCTTTCGAGTCACTGAACTGCATCCCCAGTGGTGCCAGTGCACTCTCTGGACTCACTGCACTGAGTCCCCAGTGGTGCCAGTGCACTCTCTGGACTCACTGCAGTGTATCCCCTGTGGTGCCAGTGCACTCTCTGGACTCACTGCACTGCATCCCAGTGGTGCCAGTGCACTCTCTGGACTCACTGCACTGCATCCCCAAGTTGCCAGTGCACTCTCTGGACTCAACTGCACTGCATCCCCAGTGCTGCCAGTGCACTCTCTGGACTCACTGCAGTGCATCCCCAGTGGTGCCAGTGCACTCTCTGGACTCACTGCACTGCATCCCCAGTGGTGCCAGTGCACTCTCTGCACTCACTGCACTGCATCCCCAGTGGTGCCAGTGCACTCTCTGGACTCACTGCACTTCATCTCCAGTGGTGCCAGTGCACTCTCTGGACTCACTGCATTGCATCCCCAGTGGTGCCAATGCACTCTCTGGACTCACTGCACTGCATCCCCAGTGGTGTCACTGCACTCTCTGGACTCACTGCACTGCATCACCATTGGTGCCAGGGCACTCTCCGGACTCACTGCAGTGCATCCGCAGTGGTGCCAGTGCACTCTTTCGAGTCACTGCAGTGCATCCCCAGTGGTGCCAGTGCACTCTCTGGACTCACTGCACTGCATCCCCAGTGGTGCCAGTGCACTCTCTGGAATCACTGCAGTGCATCCCCAGTGGTGCCAGTGCACTCTCTGGACTCACTGCATTGCATCCCCAGTGGTGCCAGTGCACTCTCTGGACTCACTGCACTGCATCCCCAGTGGTGCCAGTGCACTCTCTGCACTCACTGCACTGCATCACCATTGGTGCCAGTGCACTCTCCGGACTCACTGCAGTGCATCCGCAGTAGTGCCAGTGCACTCTTTTGAGTCACTGCAGTGCATCCCCAGTGGTGCCAGTGCACTCTCTGGACTCACTGCAGTGCATCCCCAGTGGTGCCAGTGCACTCTCTGCACTCACTGCATTGCATCCCCAGTGGTGCCAGTGCACTCTCTGGACTCACTGCAGTGCATCCCCAGTGGTGCCAGTGCACTCTCTGGACTCACTGCACTGCATCCCCAGTGGTGCCAGTGCACTCTCTGGACTCACTACACTGCATCCCCAGTGGTGCCACTGCACTCTCTGGACTCACTGCACTGCATCACCGTTGGTGCCAGGGCACTCTCCGGACTCACTGCAGTGCATCCGCAGTGGTGCCAGTGCACTCTTTCGAGTCACTGCAGTGCATCCCCAGTGGTGCCAGTGCACTCTCTGGCCTCACTGCACTGCATCCCCAGTGGTGCCAGTGCACTCTCTGCACTCACTGCACTGCATCCCCAGTGTTCCCAGAGCACTCTCTGGACTCACTGCAGTGCATCCCCAGTGGTGCCAGTGCACTCTCTGGACTCACTGCACTGCATCCCCAGTGGTGCCAGTGCACTCTCTGGACTCACTGCACTGCATCCCCAGTTGTGCCAGTGCACTCTCTGGACTCACTGCAGTGCATCCCCAGTGGTGCCAGTGCACTCTCCGGACTCACTGCACTGCATCCCCAGTGGTGCCAGTGCACTCTCCGGACTCACTGCACTGCATCCCCAGTGGTGCCAGTGCACTCTCTGGAGTCACTGCAGTGCATCCCCAGTGGTGCCAGTGCACTCTCTGCACTCACTGCACTGCATCCCCAGTGGTGCCAGTGCACTCTCTGCACTCACTGCACTGCATCCCCGGTGTTCCTAGAGCACTCTCTGGACTCACCGAGGTGCATCCCCAGTGGTGCCAGTGTACTCTCTGGACTCACCGCACTGCATCCCCAGTGGTGCCAGTGCACTCTCTGGACTCACTGCAGTGCAGCCCCTGAGGTGCCAGTGTACTCTCTGGACTCACTGCACTGCATCCCCAGTGGTGACAGTGCACTCTCTGGAATTACTGCAGTGCATCCCCAGTGGTGCCATTGCACTCTCTGGACTCACTGCACTGCATCCCCAGTGGTGCCTGTGCACTCTCTTGAGTCACTGCACTGCATCCCCAGTGGAGCCAGTGCACTCTATGGACTAACTGCACTGCATACCCAGTGGTGCCAGTGCACTCTTTGGACTCACTGCACTGCATCCCCAGTGGTGCCAGTGCACTCTCTGGACTCACTGCACTGCATCCCCAGTGGTTCCAGTGCACTCTCTGGATCACTGCACTGCATCACCATTGGTGCCAGGTCACTCTCTGGACTCACTGCAGTGCATCCCCAGTGGTGCCAGTGCACTCTTTCGAGTCACTGAACTGAATCCCCAGTGGTGCCAGTGCATTCTCTGGACTCACTGCAGTGCATCCCCATTGGTGCCAGTGCAGTCTCTGGAGTCACTGCACTGCATCCCCAGTGGTGCCAGTGCACTCTCTGGACTCACTGCACTGCATCCCCAGTGCTGACAGTGCACTCTCTGGACTCACTGCACTGCATCCCCAGTGGTGCCAGTGCACTCTCTGGACTCACTGCAGTGCATCCCCTTTTGTGCCAGTGCACTCTCTGGACTCACTGCACTGCATCCCCAGTGGTGCCAGTGCACTCTCTGGACTCACTGCACTGCATCCCCAGTGGTGCCAGTGCACTCTCTGGACTCACTGCAGTGCATCCCCAGTGGTGCCAGTGCACTCTCTGGACTCACTGCACTGCATCCCCAGTGCTGACAGTGCACTCTCTGGACTCACTGCACTGCATCACCAGTGGTGGCAGTGTACTCTCTGGACTCACTGCACTGCATCCCCAGTGGAGACAGTGCACTCTCTGTAGTCACTGCGCTGCATCCCCAGTGGTTCCAGGGCACTCTCTCGACTCACTGCACTGCAACTCCAGTGGTGCCAGTGCACTCTCTGGACTCACTGCACTGCATCCCCAGTGCTGACAGTGCACTCTCTGGAGTCACTGCGCTGCATCCCCAGTGGTGCCAGTGCCCTCTGTGGACTCACTGCACTACATCCCCTGTGGGGCCAGTGCACTCTCTGGACTCACTGCAGTGCATCCCCAGTGGTGCGAGTGCACTCTCTGGACTCACCGGGGTGCATCCCCAGTGGTGCCAGTGCACTCTCTGGACTCACTGCACTGCATCACCATTGGTGCCAGGGCACTCTCCGGACTCACTGCAGTGCATCCGCAGTGGTGCCAGTGCACTCTTTCGAGTCACTGCAGTGCATCCCCAGTGGTGCCAGTGCACTCTCTGGAGTCACTGCACTGCATCCCCAGTGGTGCCAGTGCACTCTCTGGACTCACTGCACTGCATCCCCAGTGGTGCCAGTGCACTCTCTGGACTCACTGCAGTGCATCCCCAGTGGCGCCAGTGCACTCTCTGGACTCACTGCACTGCATCCCATTGGTGCTAGTGCACTCTCTGGACTCACTGCACTGCATCCCCAGTGGTGCCAGTGCACTCTCTGGACTCACTGCACTGCATCCCCAGTTGTGCCAGTGCACTCTCTGGACTCATTGCACTGCATCCCCAGTGGTGCCAGTGCACTCTCTGGACTCACTGCAGTGCTTCCGCACTGGTGCCAGTGCACTCTCTGCACTCACTGCACTGCATCAACATTGGTGCCTCTGCACTCTCTGGAGTCACTGCACTGCATCCCCAGTGGTGCCAGTGCACTCTCTGGACTCACTGTAGTGCATCCCCAGTGGTGCCAGTGCACTCTCTGGACTCACTGCAGTGCATCCCCAGTGGTGCCAGTGCACTCTCTGCACTCACTGCACTGCATCCCCGGTGTTCCTAGAGCACTCTCTGGACTCACCGAGGTGCATCCCCAGTGGTGCCAGTGTACTCTCTGGACTCACCGCACTGCATCCCCAGTGGTGCCAGTGCACTCTCTGGACTCACTGCAGTGCAGCCCCT
Organism: Anser cygnoides; assembly: GCF_040182565.1. Taxonomy (NCBI): domain Eukaryota; kingdom Metazoa; phylum Chordata; class Aves; order Anseriformes; family Anatidae; genus Anser; species Anser cygnoides. The sequence goes on along the minus strand of NC_089880.1, from coordinate 450,921 downwards.
GAGGTGCCAGTGTACTCTCTGGACTCACTGCACTGCATCCCCAGTGGTGACAGTGCACTCTCTGGACTCACCGCACTGCATCCCCAGTGGTGCCAGTGCACTCTCTGGACTCACTGCAGTGCATCCCCAGTGGTGCCATTGCACTCTCTGGACTCACTGCACTGCATCCCAGTGGTGCCAGTGCACTCTCTGGACTCACTGCACTGCATCCCCAAGGTGCCAGTGCACTCTCTGGACTCAACTGCACTGCATCCCCAGTGCTGCCAGTGCACTCTCTGGACTCACTGCAGTGCATCCCCAGTGGTGCCAGTGCACTCTCTGGACTCACTGCACTGCATCCCCAGTGGTGCCAGTGCACTCTCTGCACTCACTGCACTGCATCCCCAGTGGTGCCAGTGCACTCTCTGGACTCACTGCACTTCATCTCCAGTGGTGCCAGTGCACTCTCTGGACTCACTGCATTGCATCCCCAGTGGTGCCAATGCACTCTCTGCACTCACTGCACTGCATCCCCGGTGTTCCTAGAGCACTCTCTGGACTCACCGAGGTGCATCCCCAGTGGTGCCAGTGTACTCTCTGGACTCACCGCACTGCATCCCCAGTGGTGCCAGTGCACTCTCTGGACTCACTGCAGTGCAGCCCCTGAGGTGCCAGTGTACTCTCTGGACTCACTGCACTGCATCCCCAGTGGTGACAGTGCACTCTCTGGAATTACTGCAGTGCATCCCCAGTGGTGCCATTGCACTCTCTGGACTCACTGCACTGCATCCCCAGTGGTGCCTGTGCACTCTCTTGAGTCACTGCACTGCATCCCCAGTGGAGCCAGTGCACTCTATGGACTAACTGCACTGCATACCCAGTGGTGCCAGTGCACTCTTTGGACTCACTGCACTGCATCCCCAGTGGTGCCAGTGCACTCTCTGGACTCACTGCACTGCATCCCCAGTGGTTCCAGTGCACTCTCTGGATCACTGCACTGCATCACCATTGGTGCCAGTGTACTCTCTGGACTCACTGCAGTGCATCCCCAGTGGTGCCAGTGCACTCTTTCGAGTCACTGAACTGAATCCCCAGTGGTGCCAGTGCATTCTCTGGACTCACTGCAGTGCATCCCCATTGGTGCCAGTGCAGTCTCTGGAGTCACTGCACTGCATCCCCAGTGGTGCCAGTGCACTCTCTGGACTCACTGCACTGCATCCCCAGTGCTGACAGTGCACTCTCTGGACTCACTGCACTGCATCCCCAGTGGTGCCAGTGCACTCTCTGGACTCACTGCAGTGCATCCCCTTTTGTGCCAGTGCACTCTCTGGACTCACTGCACTGCATCCCCAGTGGTGCCAGTGCACTCTCTGGACTCACTGCACTGCATCCCCAGTGGTGCCAGTGCACTCTCTGGACTCACTGCAGTGCATCCCCAGTGGTGCCAGTGCACTCTCTGGACTCACTGCACTGCATCCCCAGTGCTGACAGTGCACTCTCTGGACTCACTGCACTGCATCACCAGTGGTGGCAGTGTACTCTCTGGACTCACTGCACTGCATCCCCAGTGGAGACAGTGCACTCTCTGTAGTCACTGCGCTGCATCCCCAGTGGTTCCAGGGCACTCTCTCGACTCACTGCACTGCAACTCCAGTGGTGCCAGTGCACTCTCTGGACTCACTGCACTGCATCCCCAGTGCTGACAGTGCACTCTCTGGAGTCACTGCGCTGCATCCCCAGTGGTGCCAGTGCCCTCTGTGGACTCACTGCACTACATCCCCTGTGGGGCCAGTGCACTCTCTGGACTCACTGCAGTGCATCCCCAGTGGTGCGAGTGCACTCTCTGGACTCACCGGGGTGCATCCCCAGTGGTGCCAGTGCACTCTCTGGACTCACCGGGGTGCATCCCCAGTGGTGCCAGTGCACTCTCTGGACTCACTGCAGTGCATCCCCAGTGGTGCCAGTGCACTCTGTGGACTCACTGCAATGCATCCCCAGTGTTGCCAGGGCACTCTCTGGAGTCACTGCACTGCATCCCCAGTGGTGCCAGTGCACTCTCTGGACTCACTGCACTGCATCCCCAGTGGTGCCAGTGCACTCTCTGGACTCACTGCAGTGCATCCCCAGTGGCGCCAGTGCACTCTCTGGACTCACTGCACTGCATCCCATTGGTGCTAGTGCACTCTCTGGACTCACTGCACTGCATCCCCAGTGGTGCCAGTGCACTCTCTGGACTCACTGCACTGCATCCCCAGTTGTGCCAGTGCACTCTCTGGACTCATTGCACTGCATCCCCAGTGGTGCCAGTGCACTCTCTGGACTCACTGCAGTGCTTCCGCACTGGTGCCAGTGCACTCTCTGCACTCACTGCACTGCATCAACATTGGTGCCTCTGCACTCTCTGGAGTCACTGCACTGCATCCCCAGTGGTGCCAGTGCACTCTCTGGACTCACTGCAGTGCATCCCTTGTGGTGCCTTTGCACTCTCAGGACTCACTGAACTGCATCCCCAGTGGTGCCAGTGCACTCTCTGGACTCAGTGCACTGCATCCCCAGTGGTGCCAGTGCACTCTCTGAACTCAGTGCACTGCATCCCCAATGGTGCCACTGCACTCTCTGGACTCACTGCAGTGCATCCCCAGTGGTGCCAGTGCACTCTCTGGACTCACTGCATCCCCAGTGGTGCCAGTGCAGTCTCTGGACTCACTGCACTGCATCCCCAGTGGTGCCAGTGCACTCTCTGGACTCACCGGGGTGCATCCCCAGTGGTGCCAGTGCACTCTCTGGACTCACTGCACTGCATCCCCTGTGGTGCCAGTACACTCTCTGGACTCACTGCAGTGCATCCCCAGTGGTGCCAGTGTACTCTCTGGACTCACTGCAGTGCATCCCCAGTGGTGCCATTGCACTCTCTGGACTCACTGCACTGCATCCCCAGTGGTGCCTGTGCACTCTCTTGAGTCACTGCACTGCATCCCCAGTGGAGACAGTGCACTCTATGGACTCACTGCACTGCATCCCCAGTGGTTCCAGTGCACTCTCTGGATCACTGCACTGCATCACCATTGGTGCCAGGTCACTCTCTGGACTCAGTGCAGTGCATCCCCAGTGGTGCCAGTGCACTCTTTCGAGTCACTGAACTGAATCCCCAGTGGTGCCAGTGCATTCTCTGGACTCACTGCAGTGCATCCCCATTGGTGCCAGTGCAGTCTCTGGAGTCACTGCACTGCATCCCCAGTGGTGCCAGTGCACTCTCTGGACTCACTACACTGCATCCCCAGTGGTGCCACTGCACTCTCTGGACTCACTGCACTGCATCCCCAGTGGTGCCAGTGCACTCTCTGGACTCACTGCAGTGCATCCCCTTTTGTGCCAGTGCACTCTCTGGACTCACTGCACTGCATCCCCAGTGGTGCCAGTGCACTCTCTGGACTCACTGCACTGCATCCCCAGTGGTGCCAGTGCACTCTCTGGACTCACTGCAGTGCATCCTCAGTGGTGCCAGTGCACTCTCTGGACTCACTGCACTGCATCCCCAGTGCTGACAGTGCACTCTCTGGACTCACTGCACTGCATCACCAGTGGTGGCAGTGTACTCTCTGGACTCACTGCACTGCATCCCCAGTGGAGACAGTGCACTCTCTGTAGTCACTGCGCTGCATCCCCAGTGGTTCCAGGGCACTCTCTCGACTCACTGCACTGCAACTCCAGTGGTGCCAGTGCACTCTCTGGACTCACTGCACTGCATCCCCAGTGCTGACAGTGCACTCTCTGGAGTCACTGCGCTGCATCCCCAGTGGTGCCAGTGCCCTCTGTGGACTCACTGCACTACATCCCCTGTGGGGCCAGTGCACTCTCTGGACTCACTGCAGTGCATCCCCAGTGGTGCGAATGCACTCTCTGGACTCACCGGGGTGCATCCCCAGTGGTGCCAGTGCACTCTCTGGACTCACCGGGGTGCATCCCCAGTGGTGCCAGTGCACTCTCTGGACTCACTGCAGTGCATCCCCAGTGGTGCCAGTGCACTCTGTGGACTCACTGCAATGCATCCCCAGTGTTGCCAGGGCACTCTCTGGAGTCACTGCACTGCATCCCCAGTGGTGCCAGTGCACTCTCTGGACTCACTGCACTGCATCCCCAGTGGTGCCAGTGCACTCTCTGGACTCACTGCAGTGCATCCCCAGTGGCGCCAGTGCACTCTCTGGACTCACTGCACTGCATCCCATTGGTGCTAGTGCACTCACTGGACTCACTGCACTGCATCCCCAGTGGTGCCAGTGCACTCTCTGGACTCACTGCACTGCATCCCCAGTTGTGCCAGTGCACTCTCTGGACTCATTGCACTGCATCCCCAGTGGTGCCAGTGCACTCTCTGGACTCACTGCAGTGCTTCCGCACTGGTGCCAGTGCACTCTCTGGACTCACTGCACTGCATCAACATTGGTGCCTCTGCACTCTCTGGACTCACTGCAGTGCATCCCTTGTGGTGCCTTTGCACTCTCAGGACTCACTGTAGTGCATCCCCAGTGGTGCCAGTGCACTCTCTGGACTCAGTGCACTGCATCCCCAGTGGTGCCAGTGCACTCTCTGAACTCAGTGCACTGCATCCCCAATGGTGCCACTGCACTCTCTGGACTCACTGCAGTGCATCCCCAGTGGTGCCAGTGCACTGTCTGGACTCACTGCATCCCCAGTGGTGCCAGTGCAGTCTCTGGACTCACTGCACTGCATCCCCAGTGGTGCCAGTGCACTCTCTGGACTCACCGGGGTGCATCCCCAGTGGTGCCAGTGCACTCTCTGGACTCACTGCACTGCATCCCCAGTGGTGCCAGTGCACTCTCTGGACTCACTGCAGTGCATCCCCAGTGGTGCCAGTGCACTTTCTGGAGTCACTGCAGTGCATCCCCTGTTGTGCCAGTGCACTCTCTGCACTCACTGCACTGCATCCCCAGAAGTGCCAGTGCACTCTCTGGACTCACTGCACTGCATCCCCAGTGGTTCCATTGCACTCTCTGGACTCACTGCACTGCATCCCCAGTGGTGCCTGTGCACTCTCTTGATTCACTGCACTGCATCCCCAGTGGAGCCAGTGCACTCTATGGACTAACTGCACTGCATCCCCAGTGGTGCCAGTGCACTCTTTGGACTCACTGCACTGCATCCCCAGTGGTGCCAGTGCACTCTCTGGACTCACTGCACTGCATCCCCAGTGGTTCCAGTGCACTCTCTGGATCACTGCACTGCATCACCATTGGTGCCAGGGCACTCTCCGGACTCACTGCAGTGCATCCCCAGTGGTGCCAGTGCACTCTTTCGAGTCACTGAACTGCATCCCCAGTGGTGCCAGTGCATTCTCTGGACTCACTGCAGTGCATCCCCATTGGTGCCAGTGCAGTCTCTGGAGTCACTGCAGTGCATCCCCAGTGGTGCCAGTGCACTCTCTGGACTCACTGCACTGCATCCCCAGTGCTGACAGTGCACTCTCTGGACTCACTGCACTGCATCCCCAGTGGTGCCAGTGCACTCTCTGGACTCACTGCAGTGCATCCCCTTTTGTGCCAGTGCACTCTCTGGACTCACTGCACTGCATCCCCAGTGGTGCCAGTGCACTCTCTGGACTCACTGCACTGCATCCCCAGTGGTGCCAGTGCACTCTCTGGACTCACTGCAGTGCATCCCCAGTGGTGCCAGTGCACTCTCTGGACTCACTGCACTGCATCCCCAGTGCTGACAGTGCACTCTCTGGACTCACTGCACTGCATCACCAGTGGTGGCAGTGTACTCTCTGGACTCACTGCACTGCATCCCCAGTGGAGACAGTGCACTCTCTGTAGTCACTGCGCTGCATCCCCAGTGGTTCCAGGGCACTCTCTCGACTCACTGCACTGCAACTCCAGTGGTGCCAGTGCACTCTCTGGACTCACTGCACTGCATCCCCAGTGGTGCCAGTGCACTCTCTGGAGTCACTGCGCTGCATCCCCAGTGGTGCCAGTGCACTCTCTGGACTCACTGCACTACATCCCCTGTGGGGCCAGTGCACTCTGTGGACTCACTGCAGTGCATCCCCAGTGGTGCCAGTGCACTCTCTGGACTCACCGGGGTGCATCCCCAGTGGTGCCAGTGCACTCTCTGGACTCACCGGGGTGCATCCCCAGTGGTGCCAGTGCACTCTCTGGACTCACTGCAGTGCATCCCCAGTGGTGCCAGTGCACTCTGTGGACTCACTGCAATGCATCCCCAGTGTTGCCAGTGCACTCTCTGGAGTCACTGCACTGCATCCCCAGTGGTGCCAGTGCACTCTCTGGACTCACTGCACTGCATCCCCAGTGGTGCCAGTGCACTCTCTGTACTCACTGCAGTGCATCCCCAGTGGCGCCAGTGCACTCTCTGGACTCACTGCACTGCATCCCATTGGTGCTAGTGCACTCTCTGGACTCACTGCACTGCATCCCCAGTGGTGCCAGTGCACTCTCTGGACTCACTGCACTGCATCCCCAGTTGTGCCAGTGCACTCTCTGGACTCACTGCACTGCATCCCCAGTGGTGCCAGTGCACTCTCTGGACTCACTGCAGTGCATCCCCAGTGGTGCCAGTGCACTCTCTGGACTCACTGCAGTGCTTCCGCACTGGTGCCAGTGCACTCTCTGCACTCACTGCACTGCATCAACAGTGGTGCCTCTGCACTCTCTGGAGTCACTGCACTGCATCCCCAGTGGTGCCAGTTCACTCTCTGGACTCACTGTAGTGCATCCCCAGTGGTGCCAGTGCACTCTCTGGACTCACCGGGGTGCATCCCCAGTGGTGCCAGTGCACTCTCTGGACTCACTGCACTGCATCCCCTGTGGTGCCAGTACACTCTCTGGACTCACTGCAGTGCATCCCCAGTGGTGCCAGTGTACTCTCTGGACTCACTGCAGTGCATCCCCAGTGGTGCCATTGCACTCTCTGGACTCACTGCACTGCATCCCCAGTGGTGCCTGTGCACTCTCTTGAGTCACTGCACTGCATCCCCAGTGGAGACAGTGCACTCTATGGACTCACTGCACTGCATCCCCAGTGGTTCCAGTGCACTCTCTGGATCACTGCACTGCATCACCATTGGTGCCAGGTCACTCTCTGGACTCAGTGCAGTGCATCCCCAGTGGTGCCAGTGCACTCTTTCGAGTCACTGAACTGAATCCCCAGTGGTGCCAGTGCATTCTCTGGACTCACTGCAGTGCATCCCCATTGGTGCCAGTGCAGTCTCTGGAGTCACTGCACTGCATCCCCAGTGGTGCCAGTGCACTCTCTGGACTCACTACACTGCATCCCCAGTGGTGCCACTGCACTCTCTGGACTCACTGCACTGCATCCCCAGTGGTGCCAGTGCACTCTCTGGACTCACTGCAGTGCATCCCCTTTTGTGCCAGTGCACTCTCTGGACTCACTGCACTGCATCCCCAGTGGTGCCAGTGCACTCTCTGGACTCACTGCACTGCATCCCCAGTGGTGCCAGTGCACTCTCTGGACTCACTGCAGTGCATCCTCAGTGGTGCCAGTGCACTCTCTGGACTCACTGCACTGCATCCCCAGTGCTGACAGTGCACTCTCTGGACTCACTGCACTGCATCACCAGTGGTGGCAGTGTACTCTCTGGACTCACTGCACTGCATCCCCAGTGGAGACAGTGCACTCTCTGTAGTCACTGCGCTGCATCCCCAGTGGTTCCAGGGCACTCTCTCGACTCACTGCACTGCAACTCCAGTGGTGCCAGTGCACTCTCTGGACTCACTGCACTGCATCCCCAGTGCTGACAGTGCACTCTCTGGAGTCACTGCGCTGCATCCCCAGTGGTGCCAGTGCCCTCTGTGGACTCACTGCACTACATCCCCTGTGGGGCCAGTGCACTCTCTGGACTCACTGCAGTGCATCCCCAGTGGTGCGAATGCACTCTCTGGACTCACCGGGGTGCATCCCCAGTGGTGCCAGTGCACTCTCTGGACTCACCGGGGTGCATCCCCAGTGGTGCCAGTGCACTCTCTGGACTCACTGCAGTGCATCCCCAGTGGTGCCAGTGCACTCTGTGGACTCACTGCAATGCATCCCCAGTGTTGCCAGGGCACTCTCTGGAGTCACTGCACTGCATCCCCAGTGGTGCCAGTGCACTCTCTGGACTCACTGCACTGCATCCCCAGTGGTGCCAGTGCACTCTCTGGACTCACTGCAGTGCATCCCCAGTGGCGCCAGTGCACTCTCTGGACTCACTGCACTGCATCCCATTGGTGCTAGTGCACTCACTGGACTCACTGCACTGCATCCCCAGTGGTGCCAGTGCACTCTCTGGACTCACTGCACTGCATCCCCAGTTGTGCCAGTGCACTCTCTGGACTCATTGCACTGCATCCCCAGTGGTGCCAGTGCACTCTCTGGACTCACTGCAGTGCTTCCGCACTGGTGCCAGTGCACTCTCTGGACTCACTGCACTGCATCAACATTGGTGCCTCTGCACTCTCTGGACTCACTGCAGTGCATCCCTTGTGGTGCCTTTGCACTCTCAGGACTCACTGTAGTGCATCCCCAGTGGTGCCAGTGCACTCTCTGGACTCAGTGCACTGCATCCCCAGTGGTGCCAGTGCACTCTCTGAACTCAGTGCACTGCATCCCCAATGGTGCCACTGCACTCTCTGGACTCACTGCAGTGCATCCCCAGTGGTGCCAGTGCACTGTCTGGACTCACTGCATCCCCAGTGGTGCCAGTGCAGTCTCTGGACTCACTGCACTGCATCCCCAGTGGTGCCAGTGCACTCTCTGGACTCACCGGGGTGCATCCCCAGTGGTGCCAGTGCACTCTCTGGACTCACTGCACTGCATCCCCAGTGGTGCCAGTGCACTCTCTGGACTCACTGCAGTGCATCCCCAGTGGTGCCAGTGCACTTTCTGGAGTCACTGCAGTGCATCCCCTGTTGTGCCAGTGCACTCTCTGCACTCACTGCACTGCATCCCCAGAAGTGCCAGTGCACTCTCTGGACTCACTGCACTGCATCCCCAGTGGTTCCATTGCACTCTCTGGACTCACTGCACTGCATCCCCAGTGGTGCCTGTGCACTCTCTTGATTCACTGCACTGCATCCCCAGTGGAGCCAGTGCACTCTATGGACTAACTGCACTGCATCCCCAGTGGTGCCAGTGCACTCTTTGGACTCACTGCACTGCATCCCCAGTGGTGCCAGTGCACTCTCTGGACTCACTGCACTGCATCCCCAGTGGTTCCAGTGCACTCTCTGGATCACTGCACTGCATCACCATTGGTGCCAGGGCACTCTCCGGACTCACTGCAGTGCATCCCCAGTGGTGCCAGTGCACTCTTTCGAGTCACTGAACTGCATCCCCAGTGGTGCCAGTGCATTCTCTGGACTCACTGCAGTGCATCCCCATTGGTGCCAGTGCAGTCTCTGGAGTCACTGCAGTGCATCCCCAGTGGTGCCAGTGCACTCTCTGGACTCACTGCACTGCATCCCCAGTGCTGACAGTGCACTCTCTGGACTCACTGCACTGCATCCCCAGTGGTGCCAGTGCACTCTCTGGACTCACTGCAGTGCATCCCCTTTTGTGCCAGTGCACTCTCTGGACTCACTGCACTGCATCCCCAGTGGTGCCAGTGCACTCTCTGGACTCACTGCACTGCATCCCCAGTGGTGCCAGTGCACTCTCTGGACTCACTGCAGTGCATCCCCAGTGGTGCCAGTGCACTCTCTGGACTCACTGCACTGCATCCCCAGTGCTGACAGTGCACTCTCTGGACTCACTGCACTGCATCACCAGTGGTGGCAGTGTACTCTCTGGACTCACTGCACTGCATCCCCAGTGGAGACAGTGCACTCTCTGTAGTCACTGCGCTGCATCCCCAGTGGTTCCAGGGCACTCTCTCGACTCACTGCACTGCAACTCCAGTGGTGCCAGTGCACTCTCTGGACTCACTGCACTGCATCCCCAGTGGTGCCAGTGCACTCTCTGGAGTCACTGCGCTGCATCCCCAGTGGTGCCAGTGCACTCTCTGGACTCACTGCACTACATCCCCTGTGGGGCCAGTGCACTCTGTGGACTCACTGCAGTGCATCCCCAGTGGTGCCAGTGCACTCTCTGGACTCACCGGGGTGCATCCCCAGTGGTGCCAGTGCACTCTCTGGACTCACCGGGGTGCATCCCCAGTGGTGCCAGTGCACTCTCTGGACTCACTGCAGTGCATCCCCAGTGGTGCCAGTGCACTCTGTGGACTCACTGCAATGCATCCCCAGTGTTGCCAGTGCACTCTCTGGAGTCACTGCACTGCATCCCCAGTGGTGCCAGTGCACTCTCTGGACTCACTGCACTGCATCCCCAGTGGTGCCAGTGCACTCTCTGTACTCACTGCAGTGCATCCCCAGTGGCGCCAGTGCACTCTCTGGACTCACTGCACTGCATCCCATTGGTGCTAGTGCACTCTCTGGACTCACTGCACTGCATCCCCAGTGGTGCCAGTGCACTCTCTGGACTCACTGCACTGCATCCCCAGTTGTGCCAGTGCACTCTCTGGACTCACTGCACTGCATCCCCAGTGGTGCCAGTGCACTCTCTGGACTCACTGCAGTGCATCCCCAGTGGTGCCAGTGCACTCTCTGGACTCACTGCAGTGCTTCCGCACTGGTGCCAGTGCACTCTCTGCACTCACTGCACTGCATCAACAGTGGTGCCTCTGCACTCTCTGGAGTCACTGCACTGCATCCCCAGTGGTGCCAGTTCACTCTCTGGACTCACTGTAGTGCATCCCCAGTGGTGCCAGTGCACTCTCTGGACTCACTGCACTGCATCCCCAGTGGTGCTAGTGCACTCTCTGGACTCACTGCAGTGCATCCCTTGTGGTGCCTTTGCACTCTCAGGACTCACTGCACTGCATCCCCAGTGGTGCCAGTGCTCTCTCTGGACTCAGTGCACTGCATCCCCAGTGGTGCCAGTGCACTCTCTGAACTCAGTGCACTTCATCCCCAATGGTGCCACTGCACTCTCTGGACTCACTGCACTGCATCCCCAGTGGTGCCAGTGCACTCTCTGGACTCACCGGGGTGCATCCCCAGTGGAGCCAGTGCACTCTCTGGACTCACTGCACTGCATCCCCTGTGGTGCCAGTACACTCTCTGGACTCACTGCAGTGCATCCCCAGTGGTGCCAGTGTACTCTCTGGACTCACTGCACTGCATCCCCAGTGGTGCCAGTGCACTTTCTGGAGTCACTGCAGTGCATCCCCTGTTGTGCCAGTGCACTCTCTGCACTCACTGCACTGCATCCCCAGAAGTGCCAGTGCACTCTCTGGACTCACTGCACTGCATCCCCAGTGGTTCCATTGCACTCTCTGGACTCACTGCACTGCATCCCCAGTGGTGCCTGTGCACTCTCTTGAGTCACTGCACTGCATACCCAGTGGTGCCAGTGCACTCTCTGGACTCACTGCAGTGCATCCCCAGTGGTGCCAGTGCACTCTCTGGACTCACTGCAGTGCATCACCAGTGGTGCCAGTGCACTCTCTGGAGTCACTGCAGTGCATCCCCAATGGTGCCAGTGCACTCTCTGGACTCACTGCACTGCATTCCCAGTGGTGCCAGTGCACTCTCTGGACTCACTGCACTGCATCCCCAGTGGTGCCAGTGCACTCTCTGGACCCACTGCAGTGCATCCCCACTGGTGCCAGTGCACTCTCTGGACTCACTGCACTGCATCCCCAATGGTGCCAGTGCACTCTCTGTAGTCACTGCACTGCGTCCCCAGTGGTGCCAGTGCACTCTCTGCACTCACTGCAGTGTATCCCCTGTGGTGCCAGTGCACTCTGTGGACTCACTGCACTGCATCCCAGTGGTGCCAGTGCACTCTCTGGACTCACTGCACTGCATCCCCAAGGTGCCAGTGCACTCTCTGGACTCAACTGCACTGCATCCCCAGTGCTGCCAGTGCACTCTCTGGACTCACTGCAGTGCATCCCCAGTGGTGCCAGTGCACTCTCTGGACTCACTGCAGTGCATCCCCAGTGGTGCCAGTGCACTCTCTGGACTCACTGCACTTCATCCCCAGTGGTGCCAGTGCACTCTCTGGACTCACTGCATTGCATCCCCAGTGGTGCCAGTGCACTCTCTGGACTCACTGCACTGCATCCCCAGTGGTGCCAGTGCACTCTCTGGACTCACCGGGGTGCATCCCCAGTGGTGCCAGTGCACTCTCTGGACTCACTGCACTGCATCCCCTGTGGTGCCAGTACACTCTCTGGACTCACTGCAGTGCATCCCCAGTGGTGCCAGTGTACTCTCTGGACTCACTGCAGTGCATCCCCAGTGGTGCCATTGCACTCTCTGGACTCACTGCACTGCATCCCCAGTGGTGCCTGTGCACTCTCTTGAGTCACTGCACTGCATCCCCAGTGGAGCCAGTGCACTCTATGGACTCACTGCACTGCATCCCCAGTGGTTCCAGTGCACTCTCTGGATCACTGCACTGCATCACCATTGGTGCCAGGTCACTCTCTGGACTCAGTGCAGTGCATCCCCAGTGGTGCCAGTGCACTCTTTCGAGTCACTGAACTGAATCCCCAGTGGTGCCAGTGCATTCTCTGGACTCACTGCAGTGCATCCCCATTGGTGCCAGTGCAGTCTCTGGAGTCACTGCACTGCATCCCCAGTGGTGCCAGTGCACTCTCTGGACTCACTACACTGCATCCCCAGTGGTGCCACTGCACTCTCTGGACTCACTGCACTGCATCCCCAGTGGTGCCAGTGCACTCTCTGGACTCACTGCAGTGCATCCCCTTTTGTGCCAGTGCACTCTCTGGACTCACTGCACTGCATCCCCAGTGGTGCCAGTGCACTCTCTGGACTCACTGCACTGCATCCCCAGTGGTGCCAGTGCACTCTCTGGACTCACTGCAGTGCATCCTCAGTGGTGCCAGTGCACTCTCTGGACTCACTGCACTGCATCCCCAGTGCTGACAGTGCACTCTCTGGACTCACTGCACTGCATCCCCAGTGCTGACAGTGCACTCTCTGGAGTCACTGCGCTGCATCCCCAGTGGTGCCAGTGCCCTCTGTGGACTCACTGCACTACATCCCCTGTGGGGCCAGTGCACTCTCTGGACTCACTGCAGTGCATCCCCAGTGGTGCGAATGCACTCTCTGGACTCACCGGGGTGCATCCCCAGTGGTGCCAGTGCACTCTCTGGACTCACCGGGGTGCATCCCCAGTGGTGCCAGTGCACTCTCTGGACTCACTGCAGTGCATCCCCAGTGGTGCCAGTGCACTCTGTGGACTCACTGCAATGCATCCCCAGTGTTGCCAGGGCACTCTCTGGAGTCACTGCACTGCATCCCCAGTGGTGCCAGTGCACTCTCTGGACTCACTGCACTGCATCCCCAGTGGTGCCAGTGCACTCTCTGGACTCACTGCAGTGCATCCCCAGTGGCGCCAGTGCACTCTCTGGACTCACTGCACTGCATCCCATTGGTGCTAGTGCACTCACTGGACTCACTGCACTGCATCCCCAGTGGTGCCAGTGCACTCTCTGGACTCACTGCACTGCATCCCCAGTTGTGCCAGTGCACTCTCTGGACTCATTGCACTGCATCCCCAGTGGTGCCAGTGCACTCTCTAGACTCACTGCAGTGCTTCCGCACTGGTGCCAGTGCACTCTCTGGACTCACTGCACTGCATCAACATTGGTGCCTCTGCACTCTCTGGACTCACTGCAGTGCATCCCTTGTGGTGCCTTTGCACTCTCAGGACTCACTGTAGTGCATCCCCAGTGGTGCCAGTGCACTCTCTGGACTCAGTGCACTGCATCCCCAGTGGTGCCAGTGCACTCTCTGAACTCAGTGCACTGCATCCCCAATGGTGCCACTGCACTCTCTGGACTCACTGCAGTGCATCCCCAGTGGTGCCAGTGCACTGTCTGGACTCACTGCATCCCCAGTGGTGCCAGTGCAGTCTCTGGACTCACTGCACTGCATCCCCAGTGGTGCCAGTGCACTCTCTGGACTCACCGGGGTGCATCCCCAGTGGTGCCAGTGCACTCTCTGGACTCACTGCACTGCATCCCCAGTGGTGCCAGTGCACTCTCTGGACTCACTGCAGTGCATCCCCAGTGGTGCCAGTGCACTTTCTGGAGTCACTGCAGTGCATCCCCTGTTGTGCCAGTGCACTCTCTGCACTCACTGCACTGCATCCCCAGAAGTGCCAGTGCACTCTCTGGACTCACTGCACTGCATCCCCAGTGGTTCCATTGCACTCTCTGGACTCACTGCACTGCATCCCCAGTGGTGCCTGTGCACTCTCTTGATTCACTGCACTGCATCCCCAGTGGAGCCAGTGCACTCTATGGACTAACTGCACTGCATCCCCAGTGGTGCCAGTGCACTCTTTGGACTCACTGCACTGCATCCCCAGTGGTGCCAGTGCACTCTCTGGACTCACTGCACTGCATCCCCAGTGGTTCCAGTGCACTCTCTGGATCACTGCACTGCATCACCATTGGTGCCAGGGCACTCTCCGGACTCACTGCAGTGCATCCCCAGTGGTGCCAGTGCACTCTTTCGAGTCACTGAACTGCATCCCCAGTGGTGCCAGTGCATTCTCTGGACTCACTGCAGTGCATCCCCATTGGTGCCAGTGCAGTCTCTGGAGTCACTGCAGTGCATCCCCAGTGGTGCCAGTGCACTCTCTGGACTCACTGCACTGCATCCCCAGTGCTGACAGTGCACTCTCTGGACTCACTGCACTGCATCCCCAGTGGTGCCAGTGCACTCTCTGGACTCACTGCAGTGCATCCCCTTTTGTGCCAGTGCACTCTCTGGACTCACTGCACTGCATCCCCAGTGGTGCCAGTGCACTCTCTGGACTCACTGCACTGCATCCCCAGTGGTGCCAGTGCACTCTCTGGACTCACTGCAGTGCATCCCCAGTGGTGCCAGTGCACTCTCTGGACTCACTGCACTGCATCCCCAGTGCTGACAGTGCACTCTCTGGACTCACTGCACTGCATCACCAGTGGTGGCAGTGTACTCTCTGGACTCACTGCACTGCATCCCCAGTGGAGACAGTGCACTCTCTGTAGTCACTGCGCTGCATCCCCAGTGGTTCCAGGGCACTCTCTCGACTCACTGCACTGCAACTCCAGTGGTGCCAGTGCACTCTCTGGACTCACTGCACTGCATCCCCAGTGGTGCCAGTGCACTCTCTGGAGTCACTGCGCTGCATCCCCAGTGGTGCCAGTGCACTCTCTGGACTCACTGCACTACATCCCCTGTGGGGCCAGTGCACTCTGTGGACTCACTGCAGTGCATCCCCAGTGGTGCCAGTGCACTCTCTGGACTCACCGGGGTGCATCCCCAGTGGTGCCAGTGCACTCTCTGGACTCACCGGGGTGCATCCCCAGTGGTGCCAGTGCACTCTCTGGACTCACTGCAGTGCATCCCCAGTGGTGCCAGTGCACTCTGTGGACTCACTGCAATGCATCCCCAGTGTTGCCAGTGCACTCTCTGGAGTCACTGCACTGCATCCCCAGTGGTGCCAGTGCACTCTCTGGACTCACTGCACTGCATCCCCAGTGGTGCCAGTGCACTCTCTGTACTCACTGCAGTGCATCCCCAGTGGCGCCAGTGCACTCTCTGGACTCACTGCACTGCATCCCATTGGTGCTAGTGCACTCTCTGGACTCACTGCACTGCATCCCCAGTGGTGCCAGTGCACTCTCTGGACTCACTGCACTGCATCCCCAGTTGTGCCAGTGCACTCTCTGGACTCACTGCACTGCATCCCCAGTGGTGCCACTGCACTCTCTGGACTCACTGCAGTGCATCCCCAGTGGTGCCAGTGCACTCTCTGGACTCACTGCAGTGCTTCCGCACTGGTGCCAGTGCACTCTCTGCACTCACTGCACTGCATCAACAGTGGTGCCTCTGCACTCTCTGGAGTCACTGCACTGCATCCCCAGTGGTGCCAGTTCACTCTCTGGACTCACTGTAGTGCATCCCCAGTGGTGCCAGTGCACTCTCTGGACTCACTGCACTGCATCCCCAGTGGTGCTAGTGCACTCTCTGGACTCACTGCAGTGCATCCCTTGTGGTGCCTTTGCACTCTCAGGACTCACTGCACTGCATCCCCAGTGGTGCCAGTGCTCTCTCTGGACTCAGTGCACTGCATCCCCAGTGGTGCCAGTGCACTCTCTGAACTCAGTGCACTTCATCCCCAATGGTGCCACTGCACTCTCTGGACTCACTGCACTGCATCCCCAGTGGTGCCAGTGCACTCTCTGGACTCACCGGGGTGCATCCCCAGTGGAGCCAGTGCACTCTCTGGACTCACTGCACTGCATCCCCTGTGGTGCCAGTACACTCTCTGGACTCACTGCAGTGCATCCCCAGTGGTGCCAGTGTACTCTCTGGACTCACTGCACTGCATCCCCAGTGGTGCCAGTGCACTTTCTGGAGTCACTGCAGTGCATCCCCTGTTGTGCCAGTGCACTCTCTGCACTCACTGCACTGCATCCCCAGAAGTGCCAGTGCACTCTCTGGACTCACTGCACTGCATCCCCAGTGGTTCCATTGCACTCTCTGGACTCACTGCACTGCATCCCCAGTGGTGCCTGTGCACTCTCTTGAGTCACTGCACTGCATACCCAGTGGTGCCAGTGCACTCTCTGGACTCACTGCACTGCATCCCCAGTGGTGCCAGTGCACTCTCTGGACTCACTGCAGTGCATCACCAGTGGTGCCAGTGCACTCTCTGGAGTCACTGCAGTGCATCCCCAATGGTGCCAGTGCACTCTCTGGACTCACTGCACTGCATTCCCAGTGGTGCCAGTGCACTCTCTGGACTCACTGCACTGCATCCCCAGTGGTGCCAGTGCACTCTCTGGACCCACTGCAGTGCATCCCCACTGGTGCCAGTGCACTCTCTGGACTCACTGCACTGCATCCCCAATGGTGCCAGTGCACTCTCTGTAGTCACTGCACTGCGTCCCCAGTGGTGCCAGTGCACTCTCTGCACTCACTGCAGTGTATCCCCTGTGGTGCCAGTGCACTCTGTGGACTCACTGCACTGCATCCCAGTGGTGCCAGTGCACTCTCTGGACTCACTGCACTGCATCCCCAAGGTGCCAGTGCACTCTCTGGACTCAACTGCACTGCATCCCCAGTGCTGCCAGTGCACTCTCTGGACTCACTGCAGTGCATCCCCAGTGGTGCCAGTGCACTCTCTGGACTCACTGCAGTGCATCCCCAGTGGTGCCAGTGCACTCTCTGGACTCACTGCACTTCATCCCCAGTGGTGCCAGTGCACTCTCTGGACTCACTGCATTGCATCCCCAGTGGTGCCAGTGCACTCTCTGGACTCACTGCACTGCATCCCCAGTGGTGCCACTGCACTCTCTGGACTCACTGCACTGCATCACCATTGGTGCCAGTGCACTCTCCGGACTCACTGCAGTGCATCCGCAGTGGTGCCAGTGCACTCTTTTGAGTCACTGCAGTGCATCCCCAGTGGTGCCAGTGCACTCTCTGCACTCACTGCATTGCATCACCAGTGGTGCCAGTGTACTCTCTGGACTCACTGCAGTGCATCCCCAGTGGTGCCAGTGCACTCTCTGGAGTCGCAGCACTGCATCAACAGTGGTGCCTCTGCACTCTCTGGACTCACTGCAGTGCATCCCCAGTGGTGCCAGTGCACTCTCTGGACTCACTGCAGTGCATCCCCAGTGGTACCAGTGCACTCTCTGGACTCACTGCAGTGCATCCCCAGTGGTGCCAGTGCACTCTCTGGACTCACTGCACTGCATCCCCAGTGGTGCCAGTGCACTCTCTGCACTCACTGCACTGCATCCCCAATGTTCCCAGAGCACTCTCTGGACTCACTGCAGTGCATCCCCAGTGGTGCCAGTGCACTCTCTGGACTCACTGCAGTGCATCCCCAGTGGTGCCAGTGCACTCTCTGGACTCACTGCACTGCATCCCCAGTGGTGCCACTGCACTCTCTGGACTCACTGCACTGCATCACCATTGGTGCCAGGGCACTCTCCGGACTCACTGCAGTGCATCCGCAGTGGTGCCAGTGCACTCTTTCGAGTCACTGCACTGCATCCCCAGTGCTGACAGTGCACTCTCTGGACTCACTGCAGTGCATCCCCAGTGCTGACAGTGCACTCTCTGGACTCACTGCACTGCATCCCCAGTGCTGACAGTGCACTCTCCGGACTCACTGCACTGCATCCCTAATGGTGCCAGTGCACTCTCTGGACTCACTACAGTGCATCCCCAGTGGTGCCAGTGCACTCTCTGGACTCACCGCACTGCATCCCCAGTGGTGCCAGTGCACTCTCTGGACTCACTGCAGTGCAGCCCCTGAGGTGCCAGTGTACTCTCTGGACTCACTGCACTGCATCCCCAGTGGTGACAGTGCACTCTCTGGAATCACTGCAGTGCATCCCCTGTGGTGCCATTGCACTCTCTGGATCACTGCAGTGCATCCCCAGTGCTACCAGTGCACTCTCTGGACTCACTGCACTGCATCCCCATTGCTGACAGTGCACTCTCTGGACTCACTGCAGTGCATCCCCAGTGGTGCCAGTGCACTCTCCGGACTCACTGCACTGCATCCCCAGTGGTGCCAGTGCACTCTCTGGAGTCACAGCACTGCATCAACAGTGGTGCCTCTGCACTCTCTGGAGTCACTGCACTGCATCCCCAGTGGTGCCAGTGCACTCTCTGGACTCACTGTAGTGCATCCCCAGTGGTGCCAGTGCACTCTCTGGACTCACTGCAGTGCATCCCCAGTAGTGCCAGTGCACTCTCTGGACTCACTGCACTGCATCCCCAGTGGTGCCAGTGCACTCTCTGGACTCACTGCATTGCATCCCCAGTGGTGCCAGTGCACTCTCTGGACTCACTGCACTGCATCCCCAGTGGTGCCACTGCACTCTCTGGACTCACTGCACTGCATCACCAGTGGTGCCAGGACACTCTCCCGACTCACTGCAGTGCATCCGCAGTGGTGCCAGTGCACTCCTTCGAGTCACTGCAGTGCATCCCCAGTGGTGCCAGTGCACTCTCTGGACTCACTGCAGTGCATCTCCAGTGCTGCCAGTGCACTCTCTGGACTCACTGCAGTGCATCCCCAGTGGTGCCAGTGCACTCTCTGGACTCACTGCACTGCATCCCCAGTGGTGCCAGTGCACTCTCTGGACTCACTGCACTGCATCCCCAGTGGTGTCAGTGCACTCTCTGGACTCACTGCAGTGCATCCCCAGTGGTGCCAGTGCACTCTCTGGACTCACTGCAGTGCATCCCCAGTGGTGCCAGTGCACTCTCTGGACTCACTGCATTGCATCCCCAGTGGTGCCAGTGCACTCTCTGCACTCACTGCACTGCATCCCCAGTGGTGCCAGTGCACTCTCTGGACTCACTGCACTGCATCCCCAGTGGTGCCTGTGCAGTCTCTGGACTCACTAAAGTTCATCCCCAGTGGAGCCAGTGCACTCTCTGGACTCACTGCACTCCATCCCACTGGTGCCAGTCCACTCTCTGGACTCACTGCAGTGCATCCCCAGTGGTGCCAGTGCACTCTCTGCACTCATGCACTGCATACCCAGTGGTGCCAGTGCACTCTCTGGACTCACTGCACTGCATCCCCAGTGGTGCCAGTGCACTCTCTGGACTCACTGCACTGCATCCCCAGTGGTGCCAGTGTAGTCTCTGGACTCACTGTAGTGCATCCCCAGTGGTGCCAGTGCAATCTCAGGACTCACTGCAGTGCAGCTCCAGTTGGAGCCAGTGCAGTCTCTGGACTCACTGCACTGCATCCCCAGTGGTGCCAGTGCACTCTCTGGACTCACTGCAGTGCATCCCCAGTGGTGCCAGTGCACTCTCTGGACTCACTGAACTGCATCCCCAGTGGTGCCAGAGCACTCTCTGGACTCACTGCAGTGCATTCCCAGTGCTGCCCGTGCACTCTCTGGACTCACTGCACTGCATCGCCAGTGGTGCCAGTGCACTCTCTGGACTCACTGCACTGCATCACCAGTGGTGCCAGTGCACTCTCTGGAGTCACAGCACTGCATCAACAGTGGTGCCTCTGCACTCTCTGGAGTCACTGCACTGCATCCCCAGTGGTGCCAGTGCACTCTCTGGACTGACTGCAGTGCATCCCCAGTGGTGCCAGTGCACTCTCTGGACTCACTGCAGTGCATCCCCAGTAGTGCCAGTGCACTCTCTGGACTCACTGCACTGAATCCCCAGTGGTGCCAGTGCACTCTCTGGAGTCACTGCACTGCATCCCCAGTGGTGCCAGTGCACTCTCTGGACTCACTGCACTGCATCCCCAGTGGTGCCAGGGCACTCTCTGGACTCACTGCACTGCATCACCATTAGTGCCAGGGCACTCTCCGGACTCACTGCAGTGCATCCGCAGTGGTGCCAGTGCACTCTTTCGAGTCACTGCAGTGCATCCCCAGTGGTGCCAGTGCACTCTTTCGAGTCACTGCAGTGCATCCCCAATGGTGCCAGTGCACTCTCTGGACTCACTGCAGTGCATCCCCAGTGGTGCCAGTGCACTCTCTGGACTCACAGCACTGCATCCCCAGTGGTGCCAGTGCACTCTCTGGACTCACTGCACTGCATCAACAGTGGTGCCTCTGCACTCTCTGGAGTCACTGCACTGCATCCCCAGTGGTGCCAGTGCACTCTCTGGACTCACTGCAGTGCATCCCCAGTGGTGCCAGTGCACTCTCTGGACTCACTGCAGTGCATCCCCAGTGGTGCCAGTGCACTCTCTGGACTCACTGCAGTGCATCCCAAGTGCTGCCAGTGCACTCTCTGGACTCACTGCACTGCATCCCCAGTGGTGCCAGTGCACTCTCCGGAATCACTGCAGTGCATCCCCAGTGGTGCCACTGCACTCTCTGGACTCACTGCACTGCATCCCCAGTGGTGCCAGGGCACTCTCTGGACTCACTGCAGTGCATCCCCAGTGGTGCCAGTGCACTCTCTGCCCTCACTGCAGTGCATCCCCAGTGGAGACAGTGCACTCTCTGCACTCACTGCAGTGCATCCCCAGTGGTGCCAGTGCAATCTCTGGGCTCACCGGGGTGCATCCCCAGTGGTGCCAGTGCACTCTCTGGACTCACGGCACTGCATCCCCAGTGGTGCCAGTGCACTCTCTGGACTCACTGCACTGCATCCCCAGTGCTGCCAGGGCACTCTCTGCACTCACTGCACTGCAACCCCAGTGGTGCCAGTGCACTCTCTGGTCTCACTGCAGTGCACCCCCAGTGGTGCCAGTGCACTCTCTGGACTCACTGCAGTGCATCCCCAGTGGTGCCAGTGCACTCTCTGGACTCACTGCACTGCATCCCCAAGGTGCCAGTGCACTCTCTGGACTCAACTGCACTGCATCCCCAGTGCTGCCAGTGCACTCTCTGGACTCACTGCAGTGCATCCCGAGTGGTGCCAGTGCACTCTCTGGACTCACTGCAGTGCATCCCCAGTGGTGCCAGTGCACTCTCTGGACTCACTGCACTGCATCCCCAGTGGTGCCAGTGCACTCTCTGGACTCACTGCACTTCATCCCCAGTGGTGCCAGTGCACTCTCTGGACTCACTGCATTGCATCCCCAGTGGTGCCAGTGCACTCTCTGGACTCACTGCACTGCATCCCCAGCGGTGTCACTGCACTCTCTGGACTCGCTGCACTGCATCACCATTGGTGCCAGGGCACTCACCGGACTTACTGCAGTGCATCCGCAGTGGTGCCAGTGCACTCTTTCGAGTCACTGCAGTGCATCCCCAGTGTTCCCAGAGCACTCTCTGGACTCACTGCACTGCATCCCCAGTGGTGCCAGTGCACTCTCTGGAATCACTGCAGTGCATCCCCAGTGGTGCCAGTGCACTCTCTGGACTCACTGCACTGCATCCCCAGTGGTGCCAGTGCACTCTCTGGACTCACTGCATTGCATCCCCAGTGGTGCCAGTGCACTCTCTGGACTCACTGCACTGCATCCCCAGTGGTGCCACTGCACTCTCTGGACTCACTGCACTGCATCACCATTGGTGCCAGTGCACTCTCCGGACTCACTGCAGTGCATCCCCTGTGGTGCCAGTGCACTCTTTTGAGTCACTGCAGTGCATCCCCAGTGGTGCCAGTGCACTCTCTGGACTCACTGCAGTGCATCCCCAGTGGTGCCAGTGCACTCTCTGCACTCACTGCACTGCATCACCAGTGGTGCCAGTGCACTCTCTGGACTCACTGCAGTGCATCCCCAGTGGTGCCAGTGCACTCTCTGGACTCACTGCACTGCATCCCCAGTGGTGCGAGTGCACTCTCTGGAGTCGCAGCACTGCATCAACAGTGGTGCCTCTGCACTCTCTGGAGTCACTGCACTGCATCCCCAGTGCTGCCAGTGCACTCTCTGGACTCACTGCAGTGCATCCCCAGTGGTGCCAGTGCACTCTCTGGACTCACTGCAGTGCATCCCCAGTGGTGCCAGTGCACTCTCTGGACTCACTGCACTGCATCCCCAGTGGTGCCAGTGCACTCTCTGGACTCACTGCACTTCATCCCCAGTGGTGCCAGTGCACTCTCTGGACTCACTGCACTGCATCCCCAGTGGTGCCAGTGCACTCTCTGCACTCACTGCACTGCATCCCCAGTGTTCCCAGAGCACTCTCTGGACTCACTGCACTTCATCCCCAGTGGTGCCAGTGCACTCTCTGGACTCACTGCAGTGCATCCCCAGTGGTGCCAGTGCACTCTCTGGACTCACTGCACTGCATCCCCAGTGGTGCCACTGCACTCTCTGGACTCACTGCACTGCATCACCATTGGTGCCAGGGCACTCTCCGGACTCACTGCAGTGCATCCCCAGTGTTCCCAGAGCACTCTCTGGACTCACTGCAGTGCATCCGCAGTGGTGCCAGTGCACTCTTTCGAGTCACTGCACTGCATCCCCATTAGTGCCAGTGCATTCTCTGGACTCATTGCAGTGCATCCCCAGTGGTGCCAGTGCACTCTCTGGACTCACTGCAGTGCATCCCCAGTGGTGCCAGTGCACTCTCTGGACTCACTGCACTGCATCCCCAGTGGTGCCAGTGCACTCTCTGGACTCACTGCACTTCATCCCCAGTGGTGCCAGTGCACTCTCTGGACTCACTGCATTGCATCCCCAGTGGTGCCAGTGCACTCTCTGGACTCACTGCACTGCATCCCCAGCGGTGTCACTGCACTCTCTGGACTCGCTGCACTGCATCACCATTGGTGCCAGGGCACTCTCCGGACTTACTGCAGTGCATCCGCAGTGGTGCCAGTGCACTCTTTCGAGTCACTGCAGTGCATCCCCAGTGTTCCCAGAGCACTCTCTGGACTCACTGCACTGCATCCCCAGTGGTGCCAGTGCACTCTCTGGAATCACTGCAGTGCATCCCCAGTGGTGCCAGTGCACTCTCTGGACTCACTGCACTGCATCCCCAGTGGTGCCAGTGCACTCTCTGGACTCACTGCATTGCATCCCCAGTGGTGCCAGTGCACTCTCTGGACTCACTGCACTGCATCCCCAGTGGTGCCACTGCACTCTCTGGACTCACTGCACTGCATCACCATTGGTGCCAGTGCACTCTCCGGACTCACTGCAGTGCATCCCCTGTGGTGCCAGTGCACTCTTTTGAGTCACTGCAGTGCATCCCCAGTGGTGCCAGTGCACTCTCTGGACTCACTGCAGTGCATCCCCAGTGGTGCCAGTGCACTCTCTGCACTCACTGCACTGCATCACCAGTGGTGCCAGTGCACTCTCTGGACTCACTGCAGTGCATCCCCAGTGGTGCCAGTGCACTCTCTGGACTCACTGCACTGCATCCCCAGTGGTGCCAGTGCACTCTCTGGAGTCGCAGCACTGCATCAACAGTGGTGCCTCTGCACTCTCTGGAGTCACTGCACTGCATCCCCAGTGCTGCCAGTGCACTCTCTGGACTCACTGCAGTGCATCCCCAGTGGTGCCAGTGCACTCTCTGGACTCACTGCAGTGCATCCCCAGTGGTGCCAGTGCACTCTCTGGACTCACTGCACTGCATCCCCAGTGGTGCCAGTGCACTCTCTGGACTCACTGCACTTCATCCCCAGTGGTGCCAGTGCACTCTCTGGACTCACTGCATTGCATCCCCAGTGGTGCCAGTGCACTCTCTGGACTCACTGCACTGCATCCCCAGTGGTGCCAGTGCACTCTCTGGACTCACTGCAGTGCTTCCGCACTGGTGCCACTGCACTCTCTGCACTCACTGCTCTGCATCCCCAGTGGTGCCAGTGCAATCTCAGGAATCACAGCAGTGCAGCTCCAGTTGGTGCCAGTGCACTCTCTGGAGTCACTGCAGTGCATCCCCAGTGGTGCCAGTGCACTCTCTGGACTCACTGCACTGCATCCCCAGTGGTGCCAGTGTACTCTCTGGACTCAGTGGACTGCATCCCCAGTGGTTACCATGCACTCTCTGGACTCACTGCACTGCATCACCATTGGTGCCAGGGCACTCTCCGGACTCACTGCAGTGCATCCGCAGTGGTGCCAGTGCACTCTTTCGAGTCACTGCAGTGCATCCCCAGTGGTGCCAGTGTACTCTCTGGACTCACTGCACTGCATCCCCAGTGGTGCCAGTGCACTCTCTGCACTCACTGCACTGCATCCCCAGTGTTCCCAGAGCACTCTCTGGACTCACTGCAGTGCATCCCCAGTGTTCCCAGAGCACTCTCTGGACTCACTGCACTGCATCCCCAGTGGTGCCAGTGCACTCTCTGGAATCACTGCAGTGCATCCCCAGTGGTGCCAGTGCACTCTCTGGACTCACTGCACTGCATCCCCAGTGGTGCCAGTGCACTCTCTGGACTCACTGCATTGCATCCCCAGTGGTGCCAGTGCACTCTCTGGACTCACTGCACTGCATCCCCAGTGGTGCCACTGCACTCTCTGGACTCACTGCACTGCATCACCATTGGTGCCAGTGCACTCTCCGGACTCACTGCAGTGCATCCCCTGTGGTGCCAGTGCACTCTTTTGAGTCACTGCAGTGCATCCCCAGTGGTGCCAGTGCACTCTCTGGACTCACTGCAGTGCATCCCCAGTGGTGCCAGTGCACTCTCTGCACTCACTGCACTGCATCACCAGTGGTGCCAGTGCACTCTCTGGACTCACTGCAGTGCATCCCCAGTGGTGCCAGTGCACTCTCTGGACTCACTGCACTGCATCCCCAGTGGTGCGAGTGCACTCTCTGGAGTCGCAGCACTGCATCAACAGTGGTGCCTCTGCACTCTCTGGAGTCACTGCACTGCATCCCCAGTGCTGCCAGTGCACTCTCTGGACTCACTGCAGTGCATCCCCAGTGGTGCCAGTGCACTCTCTGGACTCACTGCAGTGCATCCCCAGTGGTGCCAGTGCACTCTCTGGACTCACTGCACTGCATCCCCAGTGTTGCCAGTGCACTCTCTGGACTCACTGCACTTCATCCCCAGTGGTGCCAGTGCACTCTCTGGACTCACTGCATTGCATCCCCAGTGGTGCCAGTGCACTCTCTGGACTCACTGAACTGCATCCCCAGTGGTGCCACTGCACTCTCTGGACTCACTGCACTGCATCACCATTGGTGCCAGGGCACTCTCCGGACTCACTGCAGTGCATCCGCAGTGGTGCCAGTGCACTCTTTCGAGTCACTGCAGTGCATCCCCAGTGGTGCCAGTGTACTCTCTGGACTCACTGCACTGCATCCCCAGTGGTGCCAGTGCACTCTCTGCACTCACTGCACTGCATCCCCAGTGTTCCCAGAGCACTCTCTGGACTCACTGCAGTGCATCCCCAGTGGTGCCAGTGCACTCTCTGGACTCACTGCAGTGCATCCCCAGTGGTGCCAGTGCACTCTCTGGACTCACTGCACTGCATCCCCAGTGGTGCCACTGCACTCTCTGGACTCACTGCACTGCATCACCATTGGTGCCAGGGCACTCTCCGGACTCACTGCAGTGCATCCCCAGTGTTCCCAGAGCACTCTCTGGACTCACTGCAGTGCATCCGCAGTGGTGCCAGTGCACTCTTTCGAGTCACTGCACTGCATCCCCATTAGTGCCAGTGCATTCTCTGGACTCATTGCAGTGCATCCCCAGTGGTGCCAGTGCACTCTCTGGACTCACTGCAGTGCATCCCCAGTGGTGCCAGTGCACTCTCTGGACTCACTGCACTGCATCCCCAGTGGTGCCAGTGCACTCTCTGGACTCACTGCACTTCATCCCCAGTGGTGCCAGTGCACTCTCTGGACTCACTGCATTGCATCCCCAGTGGTGCCAGTGCACTCTCTGGACTCACTGCACTGCATCCCCAGCGGTGTCACTGCACTCTCTGGACTCGCTGCACTGCATCACCATTGGTGCCAGGGCACTCTCCGGACTTACTGCAGTGCATCCGCAGTGGTGCCAGTGCACTCTTTCGAGTCACTGCAGTGCATCCCCAGTGTTCCCAGAGCACTCTCTGGACTCACTGCACTGCATCCCCAGTGGTGCCAGTGCACTCTCTGGAATCACTGCAGTGCATCCCCAGTGGTGCCAGTGCACTCTCTGGACTCACTGCACTGCATCCCCAGTGGTGCCAGTGCACTCTCTGGACTCACTGCATTGCATCCCCAGTGGTGCCAGTGCACTCTCTGGACTCACTGCACTGCATCCCCAGTGGTGCCACTGCACTCTCTGGACTCACTGCACTGCATCACCATTGGTGCCAGTGCACTCTCCGGACTCACTGCAGTGCATCCCCTGTGGTGCCAGTGCACTCTTTTGAGTCACTGCAGTGCATCCCCAGTGGTGCCAGTGCACTCTCTGGACTCACTGCAGTGCATCCCCAGTGGTGCCAGTGCACTCTCTGCACTCACTGCACTGCATCACCAGTGGTGCCAGTGCACTCTCTGGACTCACTGCAGTGCATCCCCAGTGGTGCCAGTGCACTCTCTGGACTCACTGCACTGCATCCCCAGTGGTGCCAGTGCACTCTCTGGAGTCGCAGCACTGCATCAACAGTGGTGCCTCTGCACTCTCTGGAGTCACTGCACTGCATCCCCAGTGCTGCCAGTGCACTCTCTGGACTCACTGCAGTGCATCCCCAGTGGTGCCAGTGCACTCTCTGGACTCACTGCAGTGCATCCCCAGTGGTGCCAGTGCACTCTCTGGACTCACTGCACTGCATCCCCAGTGGTGCCAGTGCACTCTCTGGACTCACTGCACTTCATCCCCAGTGGTGCCAGTGCACTCTCTGGACTCACTGCATTGCATCCCCAGTGGTGCCAGTGCACTCTCTGGACTCACTGCACTGCATCCCCAGTGGTGCCAGTGCACTCTCTGGACTCACTGCAGTGCTTCCGCACTGGTGCCACTGCACTCTCTGCACTCACTGCTCTGCATCCCCAGTGGTGCCAGTGCAATCTCAGGAATCACAGCAGTGCAGCTCCAGTTGGTGCCAGTGCACTCTCTGGAGTCACTGCAGTGCATCCCCAGTGGTGCCAGTGCACTCTCTGGACTCACTGCACTGCATCCCCAGTGGTGCCAGTGTACTCTCTGGACTCAGTGGACTGCATCCCCAGTGGTTCCAGTGCACTCTCTGGACTCACTGCACTGCATCACCATTGGTGCCAGGGCACTCTCCGGACTCACTGCAGTGCATCCGCAGTGGTGCCAGTGCACTCTTTCGAGTCACTGCAGTGCATCCCCAGTGGTGCCAGTGTACTCTCTGGACTCACTGCACTGCATCCCCAGTGGTGCCAGTGCACTCTCTGCACTCACTGCACTGCATCCCCAGTGTTCCCAGAGCACTCTCTGGACTCACTGCAGTGCATCCCCAGTGGTGCCAGTGCACTCTCTGGACTCACTGCAGTGCATCCCCAGTGGTTCCAGTGCACTCTCTGGACTCACTGCACTGCATCCCCAGTGGTGCCACTGCACTCTCTGGACTCACTGCACTGCATCACCATTGGTGCCAGGGCACTCTCCGGACTCACTGCAGTGCATCCGCAGTGGTGCCAGTGCACTCTTTCGAGTCACTGCACTGCATCCCCATTAGTGCCAGTGCATTCTCTGCACTCATTGCAGTGCATCCCCAGTGGTGCCAGTGCACTCTCTGGACTCACTGCACTGCATCCCCAGTGGTGCCAGTGCACTCTCTGGACTCACTGCAGTGCATCCCCAGTGGTGCCAGTGCACTCTCTGGACTCACTGCACTGCATCCCCAGTGGTGCCAGTGCACTCTCTGGACTCACTGCACTGCATCCCCAGTGGTGCCAGTGCACTCTCTGGACTCACTGCATTGCATCCCCAGTGGTGCCAGTGCACTCTCTGGACTCACTGCACTGCATCCCCAGCGGTGTCACTGCACTCTCTGGACTCGCTGCACTGCATCACCATTGGTGCCAGGGCACTCTCCGGACTTACTGCAGTGCATCCGCAGTGGTGCCAGTGCACTCTTTCGAGTCACTGCAGTGCATCCCCAGTGTTCCCAGAGCACTCTCTGGACTCACTGCA
This sequence comes from Anser cygnoides, assembly GCF_040182565.1. Lineage (NCBI taxonomy): Eukaryota > Metazoa > Chordata > Aves > Anseriformes > Anatidae > Anser > Anser cygnoides. Next base: position 422,374 of record NC_089880.1, on the reverse strand, counting down.
CTGCATCCCCAGTGGTGCCAGTGCACTCTCTGGAATCACTGCAGTGCATCCCCAGTGGTGCCAGTGCACTCTCTGGACTCACTGCACTGCATCCCCAGTGGTGCCAGTGCACTCTCTGGACTCACTGCATTGCATCCCCAGTGGTGCCAGTGCACTCTCTGGTATCACGGCACTGCATCCCCAGTGGTGCCACTGCACTCTCTGGACTCACTGCACTGCATCACCATTGGTGCCAGTGCACTCTCCGGACTCACTGCAGTGCATCCCCTGTGGTGCCAGTGCACTCTTTTGAGTCACTGCAGTGCATCCCCAGTGGTGCCAGTGCACTCTCTGGACTCACTGCAGTGCATCCCCAGTGGTGCCAGTGCACTCTCTGCACTCACTGCACTGCATCACCAGTGGTGCCAGTGCACTCTCTGGACTCACTGCAGTGCATCCCCAGTGGTGCCAGTGCACTCTCTGGACTCACTGCACTGCATCCCCAGTGGTACCAGTGCACTCTCTGGAGTCGCAGCACTGCATCAACAGTGGTGCCTCTGCACTCTCTGGAGTCACTGCACTGCATCCCCAGTGCTGCCAGTGCACTCTCTGGACTCACTGCAGTGCATCCCCAGTGGTGCCAGTGCACTCTCTGGACTCACTGCAGTGCATCCCCAGTGGTGCCAGTGCACTCTCAGGACTCACTGCACTGCATCCCCAGTGGTGCCAGTGCACTCTCTGGACTCACTGCACTTCATCCCCAGTGGTGCCAGTGCACTCTCTGGACTCACTGCATTGCATCCCCAGTGGTGCCAGTGCACTCTCTGGACTCACTGCACTGCATCCCCAGTGGTGCCACTGCACTCTCTGGACTCACTGCAGTGCATCCCCAGTGGTGCCAGTGCACTCTCTGGACTCACTGCAGTGCTTCCGCACTGGTGCCACTGCACTCTCTGCACTCACTGCTCTGCATCCCCAGTGGTGCCAGTGCAATCTCAGGAATCACAGCAGTGCAGCTCCAGTTGGTGCCAGTGCACTCTCTGGACTCACTGCAGTGCATCCCCAGTGGTGCCAGTGCACTCTCTGGACTCACTGCACTGCATCCCCAGTGGTGCCAGTGTACTCTCTGGACTCAGTGGACTGCATCCCCAGTGGTGCCACTGCACTCTCTGGACTCACTGCAGTGCATCCCCAGTGGTTCCAGTGCACTCTCTGGACTCACTGCACTGCATCACCATTGGTGCCAGGGCACTCTCCGGACTCACTGCAGTGCATCCGCAGTGGTGCCAGTGCACTCTTTCGAGTCACTGCAGTGCATCCCCAGTGGTGCCAGTGTACTCTCTGGACTCACTGCACTGCATCCCCAGTGGTGCCAGTGCACTCTCTGCACTCACTGCACTGCATCCCCAGTGTTCCCAGAGCACTCTCTGGACTCACTGCAGTGCATCCCCAGTGGTGCCAGTGCACTCTCTGGACTCACTGCAGTGCATCCCCAGTGGTGCCAGTGCACTCTCTGGACTCACTGCACTGCATCCCCAGTGGTGCCACTGCACTCTCTGGACTCACTGCACTGCATCACCATTGGTGCCAGGGCACTCTCCGGACTCACTGCAGTGCATCCGCAGTGGTGCCAGTGCACTCTTTCGAGTCACTGCACTGCATCCCCATTAGTGCCAGTGCATTCTCTGGACTCATTGCAGTGCATCCCCAGTGGTGCCAGTGCACTCTCTGGACTCACTGCACTGCATCCCCAGTGGTGCCAGTGCACTCTCTGGAATCACTGCAGTGCATCCCCAGTGGTGCCAGTGCACTCTCTGGACTCACTGCACTGCATCCCCAGTGGTGCCAGTGCACTCTCTGGACTCACTGCATTGCATCCCCAGTGGTGCCAGTGCACTCTCTGGACTCACTGCACTGCATCCCCAGTGGTGCCACTGCACTCTCTGGACTCACTGCACTGCATCACCATTGGTGCCAGTGCACTCTCCGGACTCACTGCAGTGCATCCCCAGTGGTGCCAGTGCACTCTTTTGAGTCACTGCAGTGCATCCCCAGTGCTGCCAGTGCACTCTCTGGACTCACTGCAGTGCATCCCCAGTGGTGCCATTGCACTCTCTGGACTCACTGCACTGCATCCCCAGTGGTGCCTGTGCACTCTCTTGAGTCACTGCACTGCATCCCCAGTGGAGCCAGTGCACTCTATGGACTCACTGCACTGCATCCCCAGTGGTTCCAGTGCACTCTCTGGATCACTGCACTGCATCACCATTGGTGCCAGGTCACTCTCTGGACTCACTGCAGTGCATCCGCAGTGGTGCCAGTGCACTCTTTCGAGTCACTGAACTGAATCCCCAGTGGTGCCAGTGCATTCTCTGGACTCACTGCAGTGCATCCCCATTGGTGCCAGTGCAGTCTCTGGAGTCACTGCACTGCATCCCCAGTGGTGCCAGTGCACTCTCTGGACTCACTGCACTGCATCCCCAGTGCTGACAGTGCACTCTCTGGACTCACTGCACTGCATCCCCAGTGGTGCCAGTGCACTCTCTGGACTCACTGCAGTGCATCCCCTTTTGTGCCAGTGCACTCTCTGGACTCACTGCACTGCATCCCCAGTGGTGCCAGTGCACTCTCTGGACTCACTGCACTGCATCCCCAGTGGTGCCAGTGCACTCTCTGGACTCACTGCAGTGCATCCTCAGTGGTGCCAGTGCACTCTCTGGACTCACTGCACTGCATCCCCAGTGCTGACAGTGCACTCTCTGGACTCACTGCACTGCATCACCAGTGGTGGCAGTGTACTCTCTGGACTCACTGCACTGCATCCCCAGTGGAGACAGTGCACTCTCTGTAGTCACTGCGCTGCATCCCCAGTGGTTCCAGGGCACTCTCTCGACTCACTGCACTGCAACTCCAGTGGTGCCAGTGCACTCTCTGGACTCACTGCACTGCATCCCCAGTGCTGACAGTGCACTCTCTGGAGTCACTGCGCTGCATCCCCAGTGGTGCCAGTGCCCTCTGTGGACTCACTGCACTACATCCCCTGTGGGGCCAGTGCACTCTCTGGACTCACTGCAGTGCATCCCCAGTGGTGCGAGTGCACTCTCTGGACTCACCGGGGTGCATCCCCAGTGGTGCCAGTGCACTCCCTGGACTCACCGGGGTGCATCCCCAGTGGTGCCTGTGCACTCTCTGGACTCACTGCAGTGCATCCCCAGTGGTGCCAGTGCACTCTCTGGACTCACTGCACTGCATCCCCAGTGGTGCCAGGGCACTCTCTGGAGTCACTGCACTGCATCCCCAGTGGTGCCAGTGCACTCTCTGGACTCACTGCACTGCATCCCCAGTGGTGCCAGTGCACTCTCTGGACTCACTGCAGTGCATCCCCAGTGGCGCCAGTGCACTCTCTGGACTCACTGCACTGCATCCCATTGGTGCTAGTGCACTCTCTGGACTCACTGCACTGCATCCCCAGTGGTGCCAGTGCACTCTCTGGACTCACTGCACTGCATCCCCAGTTGTGCCAGTGCACTCTCTGGACTCATTGCACTGCATCCCCAGTGGTGCCAGTGCACTCTCTGGACTCACTGCAGTGCTTCCGCACTGGTGCCAGTGCACTCTCTGCACTCACTGCACTGCATCAACATTGGTGCCTCTGCACTCTCTGGACTCACTGCAGTGCATCCCTTGTGGTGCCTTTGCACTCTCAGGACTCACTGTAGTGCATCCCCAGTGGTGCCAGTGCACTCTCTGGACTCAGTGCACTGCATCCCCAGTGGTGCCAGTGCACTCTCTGAACTCAGTGCACTGCATCCCCAATGGTGCCACTGCACTCTCTGGACTCACTGCAGTGCATCCCCAGTGGTGCCAGTGCACTGTCTGGACTCACTGCATCCCCAGTGGTGCCAGTGCAGTCTCTGGACTCACTGCACTGCATCCCCAGTGGTGCCAGTGCACTCTCTGGACTCACCGGGGTGCATCCCCAGTGGTGCCAGTGCACTCTCTGGACTCACTGCAGTGCATCCCCAGTGGTGCCAGTGCACTCTCTGGACTCACTGCAGTGCATCCCCAGTGGTGCCAGTGCACTTTCTGGAGTCACTGCAGTGCATCCCCTGTTGTGCCAGTGCACTCTCTGCACTCACTGCACTGCATCCCCAGAAGTGCCAGTGCACTCTCTGGACTCACTGCACTGCATCCCCAGTGGTTCCATTGCACTCTCTGGACTCACTGCACTGCATCCCCAGTGGTGCCTGTGCACTCTCTTGATTCACTGCACTGCATCCCCAGTGGAGCCAGTGCACTCTATGGACTAACTGCACTGCATCCCCAGTGGTGCCAGTGCACTCTTTGGACTCACTGCACTGCATCCCCAGTGGTGCCAGTGCACTCTCTGGACTCACTGCACTGCATCCCCAGTGGTTCCAGTGCACTCTCTGGATCACTGCACTGCATCACCATTGGTGCCAGGGCACTCTCCGGACTCACTGCAGTGCATCCCCAGTGGTGCCAGTGCACTCTTTCGAGTCACTGAACTGCATCCCCAGTGGTGCCAGTGCATTCTCTGGACTCACTGCAGTGCATCCCCATTGGTGCCAGTGCAGTCTCTGGAGTCACTGCAGTGCATCCCCAGTGGTGCCAGTGCACTCTCTGGACTCACTGCACTGCATCCCCGGTGCTGACAGTGCACTCTCTGGACTCACTGCACTGCATCCCCAGTGGTGCCAGTGCACTCTCTGGACTCACTGCAGTGCATCCCCTTTTGTGCCAGTGCACTCTCTGGACTCACTGCACTGCATCCCCAGTGGTGCCAGTGCACTCTCTGGACTCACTGCACTGCATCCCCAGTGGTGCCAGTGCACTCTCTGGACTCACTGCAGTGCATCCCCAGTGGTGCCAGTGCACTCTCTGGACTCACTGCACTGCATCCCCAGTGCTGACAGTGCACTCTCTGGACTCACTGCACTGCATCACCAGTGGTGGCAGTGTACTCTCTGGACTCACTGCACTGCATCCCCAGTGGACACAGTGCACTCTCTGTAGTCACTGCGCTGCATCCCCAGTGGTTCCAGGGCACTCTCTCGACTCACTGCACTGCAACTCCAGTGGTGCCAGTGCACTCTCTGGACTCACTGCACTGCATCCCCAGTGCTGACAGTGCACTCTCTGGAGTCACTGCGCTGCATCCCCAGTGGTGCCAGTGCACTCTCTGGACTCACTGCACTACATCCCCTGTGGGGCCAGTGCACTCTGTGGACTCACTGCAGTGCATCCCCAGTGGTGCCAGTGCACTCTCTGGACTCACCGGGGTGCATCCCCAGTGGTGCCAGTGCACTCTCTGGACTCACCGGGGTGCATCCCCAGTGGTGCCAGTGCACTCTCTGGACTCACTGCAGTGCATCCCCAGTGGTGCCAGTGCACTCTGTGGACTCACTGCAATGCATCCCCAGTGTTGCCAGTGCACTCTCTGGAGTCACTGCACTGCATCCCCAGTGGTGCCAGTGCACTCTCTGGACTCACTGCACTGCATCCCCAGTGGTGCCAGTGCACTCTCTGGACTCACTGCAGTGCATCCCCAGTGGCGCCAGTGCACTCTCTGGACTCACTGCACTGCATCCCCAGTGGTGCTAGTGCACTCTCTGGACTCACTGCACTGCATCCCCAGTGGTGCCAGTGCACTCTCTGGACTCACTGCACTGCATCCCCAGTTGTGCCAGTGCACTCTCTGGACTCACTGCACTGCATCCCCAGTGGTGCCAGTGCACTCTCTGGACTCACTGCAGTGCATCCCCAGTGGTGCCAGTGCACTCTCTGGACTCACTGCAGTGCTTCCGCACTGGTGCCAGTGCACTCTCTGCACTCACTGCACTGCATCAACAGTGGTGCCTCTGCACTCTCTGGAGTCACTGCACTGCATCCCCAGTGGTGCCAGTTCACTCTCTGGACTCACTGTAGTGCATCCCCAGTGGTGCCAGTGCACTCTCTGGACTCACTGCACTGCATCCCCAGTGGTGCCAGTGCACTCTCTGGACTCACTGCAGTGCATCCCTTGTGGTGCCTTTGCACTCTCAGGACTCACTGCACTGCATCCCCAGTGGTGCCAGTGCTCTCTCTGGACTCAGTGCACTGCATCCCCAGTGGTGCCAGTGCACTCTCTGAACTCAGTGCACTTCATCCCCAATGGTGCCACTGCACTCTCTGGACTCACTGCACTGCATCCCCAGTGGTGCCAGTGCACTCTCTGGACTCACCGGGGTGCATCCCCAGTGGAGCCAGTGCACTCTCTGGACTCACTGCACTGCATCCCCTGTGGTGCCAGTACACTCTCTGGACTCACTGCAGTGCATCCCCAGTGGTGCCAGTGTACTCTCTGGACTCACTGCACTGCATCCCCAGTGGTGCCAGTGCACTCTCTGGACTCACTGCAGTGCATCCCCAGTGGTGCCAGTGCACTTTCTGGAGTCACTGCAGTGCATCCCCTGTTGTGCCAGTGCACTCTCTGCACTCACTGCACTGCATCCCCAGAAGTGCCAGTGCACTCTCTGGACTCACTGCACTGCATCCCCAGTGGTTCCATTGCACTCTCTGGACTCACTGCACTGCATCCCCAGTGGTGCCTGTGCACTCTCTTGAGTCACTGCACTGCATACCCAGTGGTGCCAGTGCACTCTCTGGACTCACTGCAGTGCATCCCCAGTGGTGCCAGTGCACTCTCTGGACTCACTGCAGTGCATCACCAGTGGTGCCAGTGCACTCTCTGGAGTCACTGCACTGCATCCCCAGTGGTGCCAGTGCAGTCTCTGGACTCACTGCACTGCATTCCCAGTGGTGCCAGTGCACTCTCTGGACTCACTGCACTGCATCCCCAGTGGTGCCAGTGCACTCTCTGGACCCACTGCAGTGCATCCCCACTGGTGCCAGTGCACTCTCTGGACTCACTGCACTGCATCCCCAATGGTGCCAGTGCACTCTCTGTAGTCACTGCACTGCGTCCCCAGTGGTGCCAGTGCACTCTCTGCACTCAGTGCGGTGTATCCCCTGTGGTGCCAGTGCACTCTGTGGACTCACTGCACTGCATCCCAGTGGTGCCAGTGCACTCTCTGGACTCACTGCACTGCATCCCCAAGGTGCCAGTGCACTCTCTGGACTCAACTGCACTGCATCCCCAGTGCTGCCAGTGCACTCTCTGGACTCACTGCAGTGCATCCCCAGTGGTGCCAGTGCACTCTCTGGACTCACTGCAGTGCATCCCCAGTGGTGCCAGTGCACTCTCTGGACTCACTGCACTTCATCCCCAGTGGTGCCAGTGCACTCTCTGGACTCACTGCATTGCATCCCCAGTGGTGCCAGTGCACTCTCTGGACTCACTGCACTGCATCCCCAGTGGTGTCACTGCACTCTCTGGACTCACTGCACTGCATCACCATTGGTGCCAGGGCACTCTCCGGACTCACTGCAGTGCATCCGCAGTGGTGCCAGTGCACTCTTTCGAGTCACTGCAGTGCATCCCCAGTGGTGCCAGTGCACTCTCTGGACTCACTGCACTGCATCCCCAGTGGTGCCAGTGCACTCTCTGGACTCACTGCATTGCATCCCCAGTGGTGCCAGTGCACTCTCTGGACTCACTGCACTGCATCCCCAGTGGTGCCACTGCACTCTCTGGACTCACTGCACTGCATCACCATTGGTGCCAGTGCACTCTCCGGACTCACTGCAGTGCATCCGCAGTGGTGCCAGTGCACTCTTTTGAGTCACTGCAGTGCATCCCCAGTGGTGCCAGTGCACTCTCTGCACTCACTGCATTGCATCACCAGTGGTGCCAGGGCACTCTCTGGACTCACTGCAGTGCATCCCCAGTGGTGCCAGTGCACTCTCTGGACTCACTGCACTGCATCCCCAGTGTTGCCAGTGCACTCTCTGGAGTCGCAGCACTGCATCAACAGTGGTGCCTCTGCACTCTCTGGACTCACTGCAGTGCATCCCCAGTGGTGCCAGTGCACTCTCTGGACTCACTGCAGTGCATCCCCAGTGGTACCAGTGCACTCTCTGGACTCACTGCAGTGCATCCCCAGTGGTGCCAGTGCACTCTCTGGACTCACTGCACTGCATCCCCAGTGGTGCCAGTGCACTCTCTGCACTCACTGCACTGCATCCCCAATGTTCCCAGAGCACTCTCTGGACTCACTGCAGTGCATCCCCAGTGGTGCCAGTGCACTCTCTGGACTCACTGCAGTGCATCCCCAGTGGTGCCAGTGCACTCTCTGGACTCACTGCACTGCATCCCCAGTGGTGCCACTGCACTCTCTGGACTCACTGCACTGCATCACCATTGGTGCCAGGGCACTCTCCGGACTCACTGCAGTGCATCCGCAGTGGTGCCAGTGCACTCTTTCGAGTCACTGCACTGCATCCCCAGTGCTGACAGTGCACTCTCTGGACTCACTGCAGTGCATCCCCAGTGCTGACAGTGCACTCTCTGGACTCACTGCACTGCATCCCCAGTGCTGACAGTGCACTCTCCGGACTCACTGCACTGCATCCCTAATGGTGCCAGTGCACTCTCTGGACTCACTACAGTGCATCCCCAGTGGTGCCAGTGCACTCTCTGGACTCACCGCACTGCATCCCCAGTGGTGCCAGTGCACTCTCTGGACTCACTGCAGTGCAGCCCCTGAGGTGCCAGTGTACTCTCTGGACTCACTGCACTGCATCCCCAGTGGTGACAGTGCACTCTCTGGAATCACTGCAGTGCATCCCCTGTGGTGCCATTGCACTCTCTGGATCACTGCAGTGCATCCCCAGTGCTACCAGTGCACTCTCTGGACTCACTGCACTGCATCCCCATTGCTGACAGTGCACTCTCTGGACTCACTGCAGTGCATCCCCAGTGGTGCCAGTGCACTCTCCGGACTCACTGCACTGCATCCCCAGTGGTGCCAGTGCACTCTCTGGAGTCACAGCACTGCATCAACAGTGGTGCCTCTGCACTCTCTGGAGTCACTGCACTGCATCCCCAGTGGTGCCAGTGCACTCTCTGGACTCACTGTAGTGCATCCCCAGTGGTGCCAGTGCACTCTCTGGACTCACTGCAGTGCATCCCCAGTAGTGCCAGTGCACTCTCTGGACTCACTGCACTGCATCCCCAGTGGTGCCAGTGCACTCTCTGGACTCACTGCATTGCATCCCCAGTGGTGCCAGTGCACTCTCTGGACTCACTGCACTGCATCCCCAGTGGTGCCACTGCACTCTCTGGACTCACTGCACTGCATCACCAGTGGTGCCAGGACACTCTCCCGACTCACTGCAGTGCATCCGCAGTGGTGCCACTGCACTCCTTCGAGTCACTGCAGTGCATCCCCAGTGGTGCCAGTGCACTCTCTGGACTCACTGCATTGCATCCCCAGTGGTGCCAGTGCACTCTCTGCACTCACTGCACTGCATCCCCAGTGGTGCCAGTGCAGTCTCTGGACTCACTGCAGTGCATCCCCAGTGGTGCCTGTGCAGTCTCTGGACTCACTAAAGTTCATCCCCAGTGGAGCCAGTGCACTCTCTGGACTCACTGCACTGCATCCCCAGTGGTGCCAGTGCACTCTCTGGACTCACTGCACTCCATCCCCTGTGGTGCCAGTCCACTCTCTGGACTCACTGCACTGCATCCCCAGTGGTGCCAGTGCACTCTCTGCACTCATGCACTGCATACCCAGTGGTGCCAGTGCACCCTTTGGACTCACTGCACTGCATCCCCAGTGGTGCCAGTGCACTCTCTGGACTCACTGCACTGCATCCCCAGTGGTGCCAGTGTAGTCTCTGGACTCACTGTAGTGCATCCCCAGTGGTGCCAGTGCAATCTCAGGACTCACTGCAGTGCAGCTCCAGTTGGAGCCAGTGCAGTCTCTGGACTCACTGCACTGCATCCCCAGTGGTGCCAGTGCACTCTCTGGACTCACTGCAGTGCATCCCCAGTGGTGCCAGTGCACTCTCTGGACTCACTGAACTGCATCCCCAGTGGTGCCAGAGCACTCTCTGGACTCACTGCAGTGCAGCCCCTGAGGTTCCAGTGCACTCTCTGGAGTCACTGCAGTGCATCGCCAGTGGTGCCAGTGCACTCTCTGGACTCACTGCACTGCATCACCAGTGGTGCCAGTGCACTCTCTGGAGTCACAGCACTGCATCAACAGTGGTGCCTCTGCACTCTCTGGAGTCACTGCACTGCATCCCCAGTGGTGCCAGTGCACTCTCTGGACTGACTGCAGTGCATCCCCAGTGGTGCCAGTGCACTCTCTGGACTCACTGCAGTGCATCCCCAGTAGTGCCAGTGCACTCTCTGGACTCACTGCACTGAATCCCCAGTGGTGCCAGTGCACTCTCTGGACTCACTGCACTGCATCCCCAGTGGTGCCAGTGCACTCTCTGGACTCACTGCACTGCATCCCCAGTGGTGCCAGTGCACTCTCTGGACTCACTGCACTGCATCACCATTAGTGCCAGGGCACTCTCCGGACTCACTGCAGTGCATCCGCAGTGGTGCCAGTGCACTCTTTCGAGTCACTGCAGTGCATCCCCAGTGGTGCCAGTGCACTCTTTCGAGTCACTGCAGTGCATCCCCAATGGTGCCAGTGCACTCTCTGGACTCACTGCAGTGCATCCCCAGTGGTGCCAGTGCACTCTCTGGACTCACAGCACTGCATCCCCAGTGGTGCCAGTGCACTCTCTGGACTCACTGCACTGCATCAACAGTGGTGCCTCTGCACTCTCTGGAGTCACTGCACTGCATCCCCAGTGGTGCCAGTGCACTCTCTGGACTCACTGCAGTGCATCCCCAGTGGTGCCAGTGCACTCTCTGGACTCACTGCAGTGCATCCCCAGTGGTGCCAGTGCACTCTCTGGACTCACTGCAGTGCATCCCAAGTGCTGCCAGTGCACTCTCTGGACTCACTGCACTGCATCCCCAGTGGTGCCAGTGCACTCTCCGGAATCACTGCAGTGCATCCCCAGTGGTGCCACTGCACTCTCTGGACTCACTGCACTGCATCCCCAGTGGTGCCAGGGCACTCTCTGGACTCACTGCAGTGCATCCCCAGTGGTGCCAGTGCACTCTCTGCCCTCACTGCAGTGCATCCCCAGTGGAGACAGTGCACTCTCTGCACTCACTGCAGTGCATCCCCAGTGGTGCCAGTGCAATCTCTGGGCTCACCGGGGTGCATCCCCAGTGGTGCCAGTGCACTCTCTGGACTCACGGCACTGCATCCCCAGTGGTGCCAGTGCACTCTCTGGACTCACTGCACTGCATCCCCAGTGCTGCCAGGGCACTCTCTGCACTCACTGCACTGCAACCCCAGTGGTGCCAGTGCACTCTCTGGTCTCACTGCAGTGCACCCCCAGTGGTGCCAGTGCACTCTCTGGACTCACTGCAGTGCATCCCCAGTGGTGCCAGTGCACTCTCTGGACTCACTGCACTGCATCCCCAAGGTGCCAGTGCACTCTCTGGACTCAACTGCACTGCATCCCCAGTGCTGCCAGTGCACTCTCTGGACTCACTGCAGTGCATCCCGTGTGGTGCCAGTGCACTCTCTGGACTCACTGCAGTGCATCCCCAGTGGTGCCAGTGCACTCTCTGGACTCACTGCACTGCATCCCCAGTGGTGCCAGTGCACTCTCTGGACTCACTGCACTTCATCCCCAGTGGTGCCAGTGCACTCTCTGGACTCACTGCATTGCATCCCCAGTGGTGCCAGTGCACTCTCTGGACTCACTGCACTGCATCCCCAGCGGTGTCACTGCACTCTCTGGACTCGCTGCACTGCATCACCATTGGTGCCAGGGCACTCTCCGGACTTACTGCAGTGCATCCGCAGTGGTGCCAGTGCACTCTTTCGAGTCACTGCAGTGCATCCCCAGTGTTCCCAGAGCACTCTCTGGACTCACTGCACTGCATCCCCAGTGGTGCCAGTGCACTCTCTGGAATCACTGCAGTGCATCCCCAGTGGTGCCAGTGCACTCTCTGGACTCACTGCACTGCATCCCCAGTGGTGCCAGTGCACTCTCTGGACTCACTGCATTGCATCCCCAGTGGTGCCAGTGCACTCTCTGGACTCACTGCACTGCATCCCCAGTGGTGCCACTGCACTCTCTGGACTCACTGCACTGCATCACCATTGGTGCCAGTGCACTCTCCGGACTCACTGCAGTGCATCCCCTGTGGTGCCAGTGCACTCTTTTGAGTCACTGCAGTGCATCCCCAGTGGTGCCAGTGCACTCTCTGGACTCACTGCAGTGCATCCCCAGTGGTGCCAGTGCACTCTCTGCACTCACTGCACTGCATCACCAGTGGTGCCAGTGCACTCTCTGGACTCACTGCAGTGCATCCCCAGTGGTGCCAGTGCACTCTCTGGACTCACTGCACTGCATCCCCAGTGGTGCCAGTGCACTCTCTGGAGTCGCAACACTGCATCAACAGTGGTGCCTCTGCACTCTCTGGAGTCACTGCACTGCATCCCCAGTGCTGCCAGTGCACTCTCTGGACTCACTGCAGTGCATCCCCAGTGGTGCCAGTGCACTCTCTGGACTCACTGCAGTGCATCCCCAGTGGTGCCAGTGCACTCTCTGGACTCACTGCACTGCATCCCCAGTGGTGCCAGTGCACTCTCTGGACTCACTGCACTTCATCCCCAGTGGTGCCAGTGCACTCTCTGGACTCACTGCATTGCATCCCCAGTGGTGCCAGTGCACTCTCTGGACTCACTGCACTGCATCCCCAGTGGTGCCACTGCACTCTCTGGACTCACTGCACTGCATCACCATTGGTGCCAGGGCACTCTCCGGACTCACTGCAGTGCATCCGCAGTGGTGCCAGTGCACTCTTTCGAGTCACTGCAGTGCATCCCCAGTGGTGCCAGTGTACTCTCTGGACTCACTGCACTGCATCCCCAGTGGTGCCAGTGCACTCTCTGCACTCACTGCACTGCATCCCCAGTGTTCCCAGAGCACTCTCTGGACTCACTGCAGTGCATCCCCAGTGGTGCCAGTGCACTCTCTGGACTCACTGCAGTGCATCCCCAGTGGTGCCAGTGCACTCTCTGGACTCACTGCACTGCATCCCCAGTGGTGCCACTGCACTCTCTGGACTCACTGCACTGCATCACCATTGGTGCCAGGGCACTCTCCGGACTCACTGCAGTGCATCCCCAGTGGTGCCAGTGCACTCTCTGGACTCACTGCAGTGCATCCCCAGTGGTGCCAGTGCACTCTCTGGAATCACTGCAGTGCATCCCCAGTGGTGCCAGTGCACTCTCTGGACTCACTGCACTGCATCCCCAGTGGTGCCAGTGCACTCTCTGGACTCACTGCATTGCATCCCCAGTGGTGCCAGTGCACTCTCTGGACTCACTGCACTGCATCCCCAGTGGTGCCACTGCACTCTCTGGACTCACTGCACTGCATCACCATTGGTGCCAGTGCACTCTCCGGACTCACTGCAGTGCATCCCCAGTGGTGCCAGTGCACTCTTTTGAGTCACTGCAGTGCATCCCCAGTGCTGCCAGTGCACTCTCTGGACTCACTGCAGTGCATCCCCAGTGGTGCCAGTGCACTCTCTGGACTCACTGCAGTGCATCCCCAGTGGTGCCAGTGCACTCTCTGGACTCACTGCACTGCATCCCCAGTGGTGCCAGTGCACTCTCTGGACTCACTGCACTTCATCCCCAGTGGTGCCAGTGCACTCTCTGGACTCACTGCATTGCATCCCCAGTGGTGCCAGTGCACTCTCTGGACTCACTGCACTGCATCCCCAGTGCTGACAGTGCACTCTCTGGACTCACTGCACTACATCACCATTGGTGCCAGGGCACTCTCCGGACTCACTGCAGTGCATCCGCAGTGGTGCCAGTGCACTCTTTCGAGTCACTGCACTGCATCCCCAGTGGTGCCAGTGTACTCTCTGGACTCACTGCACTGCATCCCCAGTGGTGCCAGTGCACTCTCTGCACTCACTGCACTGCATCCCCAGTGGTGCCAGTGCACTCTCTCGACTCACTGCAGTGCATCCGCAGTGGTGCCAGTGCACTCTCTGGACTCACTGCAGTGCATCCCCAGTGGTGCCAGTGCACTCTCTGGACTCACTGCACTGCATCCCCAGTGGTGCCACTGCACTCTCTGGACTCACTGCACTGCATCACCATTGGTGCCAGGGCACTCTGCGGACTCACTGCAGTGCATCCGCAGTGGTGCCAGTGCACTCTTTCGAGTCACTGCACTGCATCCCCATTAGTGCCAGTGCATTCTCTGGACTCATTGCAGTGCATCCCCAGTGGTGCCAGTGCACTCTCTGGACTCACTGCAGTGCATCCCCAGTGGTGCCAGTGCACTCTCTGGACTCACTGCACTGCATCCCCAGTGGTGCCAGTGCACTCTCTGGACTCACTGCACTTCATCCCCAGTGGTGCCAGTGCACTCTCTGGACTCACTGCATTGCATCCCCAGTGGTGCCAGTGCACTCTCTGGACTCACTGCACTGCATCCCCAGCGGTGTCACTGCACTCTCTGGACTCGCTGCACTGCATCACCATTGGTGCCAGGGCACTCTCCGGACTTACTGCAGTGCATCCGCAGTGGTGCCAGTGCACTCTTTCGAGTCACTGCAGTGCATCCCCAGTGTTCCCAGAGCACTCTCTGGACTCACTGCACTGCATCCCCAGTGGTGCCAGTGCACTCTCTGGAATAACTGCAGTGCATCCCCAGTGGTGCCAGTGCACTCTCTGGACTCACTGCACTGCATCCCCAGTGGTGCCAGTGCACTCTCTGGACTCACTGCATTGCATCCCCAGTGGTGCCAGTGCACTCTCTGGTATCACGGCACTGCATCCCCAGTGGTGCCACTGCACTCTCTGGACTCACTGCACTGCATCACCATTGGTGCCAGTGCACTCTCCGGACTCACTGCAGTGCATCACCTGTGGTGCCAGTGCACTCTTTTGAGTCACTGCAGTGCATCCCCAGTGGTGCCAGTGCACTCTCTGGACTCACTGCAGTGCATCCCCAGTGGTGCCAGTGCACTCTCTGCACTCACTGCACTGCATCACCAGTGGTGCCAGTGCACTCTCTGGACTCACTGCAGTGCATCCCCAGTGGTGCCAGTGCACTCTCTGGACTCACTGCACTGCATCCCCAGTGGTGCCAGTGCACTCTCTGGAGTCGCAGCACTGCATCAACAGTGGTGCCTCTGCACTCTCTGGACTCACTGCACTGCATCCCCAGTGCTGCCAGGGCACTCTCTGGACTCACTGCAGTGCATCCCCAGTGGTGCCAGTGCACTCTCTGGACTCACTGCAGTGCATCCCCAGTGGTGCCAGTGCACTCTCTGGACTCACTGCACTGCATCCCCAGTGGTGCCAGTGCACTCTCTGGACTCACTGCACTTCATCCCCAGTGGTGCCAGTGCACTCTCTGGACTCACTGCATTGCATCCCCAGTGGTGCCAGTGCACTCTCTGGACTCACTGCACTGCATCCCCAGTGGTGCCACTGCACTCTCTGGACTCACTGCAGTGCATCCCCAGTGGTGCCAGTGCACTCTCTGGACTCACTGCAGTGCTTCCGCACTGGTGCCACTGCACTCTCTGCACTCACTGCTCTGCATCCCCAGTGGTGCCAGTGCAATCTCAGGAATCACAGCAGTGCAGCTCCAGTTGGTGCCAGTGCACTCTCTGGACTCACTGCAGTGCATCCCCAGTGGTGCCAGTGCACTCTCTGGACTCACTGCACTGCATCCCCAGTGGTGCCAGTGTACTCTCTGGACTCAGTGGACTGCATCCCCAGTGGTGCCACTGCACTCTCTGGACTCACTGCAGTGCATCCCCAGTGGTTCCAGTGCACTCTCTGGACTCACTGCACTGCATCACCATTGGTGCCAGGGCACTCTCCGGACTCACTGCAGTGCATCCGCAGTGGTGCCAGTGCACTCTTTCGAGTCACTGCAGTGCATCCCCAGTGGTGCCAGTGTACTCTCTGGACTCACTGCACTGCATCCCCAGTGGTGCCAGTGCACTCTCTGCACTCACTGCACTGCATCCCCAGTGTTCCCAGAGCACTCTCTGGACTCACTGCAGTGCATCCCCAGTGGTGCCAGTGCACTCTCTGGACTCACTGCAGTGCATCCCCAGTGGTGCCAGTGCACTCTCTGGACTCACTGCACTGCATCCCCAGTGGTGCCACTGCACTCTCTGGACTCACTGCACTGCATCACCATTGGTGCCAGGGCACTCTCCGGACTCACTGCAGTGCATCCGCAGTGGTGCCAGTGCACTCTTTCGAGTCACTGCACTGCATCCCCATTAGTGCCAGTGCATTCTCTGGACTCATTGCAGTGCATCCCCAGTGGTGCCAGTGCACTCTCTGGACTCACTGCACTGTATCCCCAGTGGTGCCAGTGCACTCTCTGGAATCACTGCAGTGCATCCCCAGTGGTGCCAGTGCACTCTCTGGACTCACTGCACTGCATCCCCAGTGGTGTCAGTGCACTCTCTGGACTCACTGCATTGCATCCCCAGTGGTGCCAGTGCACTCTCTGGACTCACTGCACTGCATCCCCAGTGGTGCCACTGCACTCTCTGGACTCACTGCACTGCATCACCATTGGTGCCAGTGCACTCTCCGGACTCACTGCAGTGCATCCCCAGTGGTGCCAGTGCACTCTTTTGAGTCACTGCAGTGCATCCCCAGTGCTGCCAGTGCACTCTCTGGACTCACTGCAGTGCATCCCCAGTGGTGCCAGTGCACTCTCTGGACTCACTGCAGTGCATGCCCAGTGGTGCCAGTGCACTCTCTGGACTCACTGCACTGCATCCCCAGTGGTGCCAGTGCACTCTCTGGACTCACTGCACTTCATCCCCAGTGGTGCCAGTGCACTCTCTGGACTCACTGCATTGCATCCCCAGTGGTGCCAGTGCACTCTCTGGACTCACTGCACTGCATCCCCAGTGGTGCCACTGCACTCTCTGGACTCACTGCACTACATCACCATTGGAGCCAGGGCACTCTCCGGACTCACTGCAGTGCATCCGCAGTGGTGCCAGTGCACTCTTTCGAGTCACTGCAGTGCATCCCCAGTGGTGCCAGTGTACTCTCTGGACTCACTGCACTGCATCCCCAGTGGTGCCAGTGCACTCTCTGCACTCACTGCACTGCATCCCCAGTGTTCCCAGAGCACTCTCTGGACTCACTGCAGTGCATCCCCAGTGGTGCCAGTGCACTCTCTGGACTCACTGCAGTGCATCCCCAGTGGTGCCAGTGCACTCTCTGGACTCACTGCACTGCATCCCCAGTGGTGCCACTGCACTCTCTGGACTCACTGCACTGCATCACCATTGGTGCCAGGGCACTCTGCGGACTCACTGCAGTGCATCCGCAGTGGTGCCAGTGCACTCTTTCGAGTCACTGCACTGCATCCCCATTAGTGCCAGTGCATTCTCTGGACTCATTGCAGTGCATCCCCAGTGGTGCCAGTGCACTCTCTGGACTCACTGCACTGCATACCCAGAGGTGCCAGTGCACTCTCTGGACTCACTGCACTGCATCCCCAGTGCTGACAGTGCACTCTCTGGACTCACTGCACTGCATCCCCAGTGCTGACAGTGCACTCTCTGGACTCACTGCATTGCATCCCCAGTGGTGCCAGTGCACTCTCTGGACTCACTGCACTGCATCCCCAGTGGTGCCAGTGCACTCTCCGGAATCACTGCAGTGCATCCCCAGTGGTGCCAGTGCACTCTCTGGACTCACTGCAGTGCATCCCCAGTGGTGCCAGTGCACTCTCTGCACTCACTGCACTGCATCCCCAGTGGTGCCAGTGCACTCTCTGCACTCACTGCACTGCATCCCCGGTGTTCCCGGAGCACTCTCTGGACTCACTGAGGTGCATCCCCAGTGGTGCCAGTGCACTCTCTGGACTCACCGCATTGCATCCCCAGTGGTGCCAGTGCACTCTCTGGACTCACTGCAGTGCAGCCCCTGAGTTTCCAGTGTACTCTCTGGACTCACTGCAGTGCATCCCCAGTGGTGCCAGTGCACTCTCTGGACTCACTGCAGTGCAGCCCCTGAGGTTCCAGTGCACTCTCTGGAGTCACTGCAGTGCATCCCCAGTGGTGCCAGTGCACTCTCTGGACTCACTGCACTGCATCCCTGGTGGTTCCAGTGCACTCTCTGGATCACTGCACTGCATCACCATTGGTGCCAGGGCACTCTCCGGACTCACTGCAGTGCATTCCCAGTGGTGCCAGTGCACTCTTTCGAGTCACTGCACTGCATCCCCAGTGGTGCCAGTGCATTCTCTGGACTCACTGCAGTGCATCCCCATTGGTGCCAGTGCAGTCTCTGGATTCACTGCAGTGCATCCCCAGTGGTGCCAGTGCACTCTCTGGACTCACTGCAGTGCATCCCCAGTGGTGCCAGTGCACTCTCTGGACTCACTGCACTGCATCCCCAGTGGTGCCAGTGCACTCTCTGGACTCACTGCACTTCATCCCCAGTGGTGCCAGTGCACTCTCTGGACTCACTGCATTGCATCCCCAGTGGTGCCAGTGCACTCTCTGGACTCACTGCACTGCATCCCCAGCGGTGTCACTGCACTCTCTGGACTCGCTGCACTGCATCACCATTGGTGCCAGGGCACTCTCCGGACTTACTGCAGTGCATCCGCAGTGGTGCCAGTGCACTCTTTCGAGTCACTGCAGTGCATCCCCAGTGTTCCCAGAGCACTCTCTGGACTCACTGCACTGCATCCCCAGTGGTGCCAGTGCACTCTCTGGAATAACTGCAGTGCATCCCCAGTGGTGCCAGTGCACTCTCTGGACTCACTGCACTGCATCCCCAGTGGTGCCAGTGCACTCTCTGGACTCACTGCATTGCATCCCCAGTGGTGCCAGTGCACTCTCTGGTATCACGGCACTGCATCCCCAGTGGTGCCACTGCACTCTCTGGACTCACTGCACTGCATCACCATTGGTGCCAGTGCACTCTCCGGACTCACTGCAGTGCATCACCTGTGGTGCCAGTGCACTCTTTTGAGTCACTGCAGTGCATCCCCAGTGGTGCCAGTGCACTCTCTGGACTCACTGCAGTGCATCCCCAGTGGTGCCAGTGCACTCTCTGCACTCACTGCACTGCATCACCAGTGGTGCCAGTGCACTCTCTGGACTCACTGCAGTGCATCCCCAGTGGTGCCAGTGCACTCTCTGGACTCACTGCACTGCATCCCCAGTGGTGCCAGTGCACTCTCTGGAGTCGCAGCACTGCATCAACAGTGGTGCCTCTGCACTCTCTGGACTCACTGCACTGCATCCCCAGTGCTGCCAGGGCACTCTCTGGACTCACTGCAGTGCATCCCCAGTGGTGCCAGTGCACTCTCTGGACTCACTGCAGTGCATCCCCAGTGGTGCCAGTGCACTCTCTGGACTCACTGCACTGCATCCCCAGTGGTGCCAGTGCACTCTCTGGACTCACTGCACTTCATCCCCAGTGGTGCCAGTGCACTCTCTGGACTCACTGCATTGCATCCCCAGTGGTGCCAGTGCACTCTCTGGACTCACTGCACTGCATCCCCAGTGGTGCCACTGCACTCTCTGGACTCACTGCAGTGCATCCCCAGTGGTGCCAGTGCACTCTCTGGACTCACTGCAGTGCTTCCGCACTGGTGCCACTGCACTCTCTGCACTCACTGCTCTGCATCCCCAGTGGTGCCAGTGCAATCTCAGGAATCACAGCAGTGCAGCTCCAGTTGGTGCCAGTGCACTCTCTGGACTCACTGCAGTGCATCCCCAGTGGTGCCAGTGCACTCTCTGGACTCACTGCACTGCATCCCCAGTGGTGCCAGTGTACTCTCTGGACTCAGTGGACTGCATCCCCAGTGGTGCCACTGCACTCTCTGGACTCACTGCAGTGCATCCCCAGTGGTTCCAGTGCACTCTCTGGACTCACTGCACTGCATCACCATTGGTGCCAGGGCACTCTCCGGACTCACTGCAGTGCATCCGCAGTGGTGCCAGTGCACTCTTTCGAGTCACTGCAGTGCATCCCCAGTGGTGCCAGTGTACTCTCTGGACTCACTGCACTGCATCCCCAGTGGTGCCAGTGCACTCTCTGCACTCACTGCACTGCATCCCCAGTGTTCCCAGAGCACTCGCTGGACTCACTGCAGTGCATCCCCAGTGGTGCCAGTGCACTCTCTGGACTCACTGCAGTGCATCCCCAGTGGTGCCAGTGCACTCTCTGGACTCACTGCACTGCATCCCCAGTGGTGCCACTGCACTCTCTGGACTCACTGCACTGCATCACCATTGGTGCCAGGGCACTCTCCGGACTCACTGCAGTGCATCCGCAGTGGTGCCAGTGCACTCTTTCGAGTCACTGCACTGCATCCCCATTAGTGCCAGTGCATTCTCTGGACTCATTGCAGTGCATCCCCAGTGGTGCCAGTGCACTCTCTGGACTCACTGCACTGCATCCCCAGTGGTGCCAGTGCACTCTCTGGAATCACTGCAGTGCATCCCCAGTGGTGCCAGTGCACTCTCTGGACTCACTGCACTGCATCCCCAGTGGTGCCAGTGCACTCTCTGGACTCACTGCATTGCATCCCCAGTGGTGCCAGTGCACTCTCTGGACTCACTGCACTGCATCCCCAGTGGTGCCACTGCACTCTCTGGACTCACTGCACTGCATCACCATTGGTGCCAGTGCACTCTCCGGACTCACTGCAGTGCATCCCCAGTGGTGCCAGTGCACTCTTTTGAGTCACTGCAGTGCATCCCCAGTGCTGCCAGTGCACTCTCTGGACTCACTGCAGTGCATCCCCAGTGGTGCCAGTGCACTCTCTGGACTCACTGCAGTGCATGCCCAGTGGTGCCAGTGCACTCTCTGGACTCACTGCACTGCATCCCCAGTGGTGCCAGTGCACTCTCTGGACTCACTGCACTTCATCCCCAGTGGTGCCAGTGCACTCTCTGGACTCACTGCATTGCATCCCCAGTGGTGCCAGTGCACTCTCTGGACTCACTGCACTGCATCACCATTGGTGCCAGGGCACTCTGCGGACTCACTGCAGTGCATCCGCAGTGGTGCCAGTGCACTCTTTCGAGTCACTGCAGTGCATCCCCAGTGGTGCCAGTGTACTCTCTGGACTCACTGCACTGCATCCCCAGTGGTGCCAGTGCACTCTCTGCACTCACTGCACTGCATCCCCAGTGTTCCCAGAGCACTCTCTGGACTCACTGCAGTGCATCCCCAGTGGTGCCAGTGCACTCTCTGGACTCACTGCAGTGCATCCCCAGTGGTGCCAGTGCACTCTCTGGACTCACTGCACTGCATCCCCAGTGGTGCCACTGCACTCTCTGGACTCACTGCACTGCATCACCATTGGTGCCAGGGCACTCTGCGGACTCACTGCAGTGCATCCGCAGTGGTGCCAGTGCACTCTTTCGAGTCACTGCACTGCATCCCCATTAGTGCCAGTGCATTCTCTGGACTCATTGCAGTGCATCCCCAGTGGTGCCAGTGCACTCTCTGGACTCACTGCACTGCATACCCAGAGGTGCCAGTGCACTCTCTGGACTCACTGCACTGCATCCCCAGTGCTGACAGTGCACTCTCTGGACTCACTGCACTGCATCCCCAGTGCTGACAGTGCACTCTCTGGACTCACTGCATTGCATCCCCAGTGGTGCCAGTGCACTCTCTGGACTCACTGCACTGCATCCCCAGTGGTGCCAGTGCACTCTCCGGAATCACTGCAGTGCATCCCCAGTGGTGCCAGTGCACTCTCTGGACTCACTGCAGTGCATCCCCAGTGGTGCCAGTGCACTCTCTGCACTCACTGCACTGCATCCCCAGTGGTGCCAGTGCACTCTCTGCACTCACTGCACTGCATCCCCGGTGTTCCCGGAGCACTCTCTGGACTCACTGAGGTGCATCCCCAGTGGTGCCAGTGCACTCTCTGGACTCACCGCATTGCATCCCCAGTGGTGCCAGTGCACTCTCTGGACTCACTGCAGTGCAGCCCCTGAGGTTCCAGTGTACTCTCTGGACTCACTGCAGTGCATCCCCAGTGGTGCCAGTGCACTCTCTGGACTCACTGCAGTGCAGCCCCTGAGGTTCCAGTGCACTCTCTGGAGTCACTGCAGTGCATCCCCAGTGGTGCCAGTGCACTCTCTGGACTCACTGCACTGCATCCCTGGTGGTTCCAGTGCACTCTCTGGATCACTGCACTGCATCACCATTGGTGCCAGGGCACTCTCCGGACTCACTGCAGTGCATTCCCAGTGGTGCCAGTGCACTCTTTCGAGTCACTGCACTGCATCCCCAGTGGTGCCAGTGCATTCTCTGGACTCACTGCAGTGCATCCCCATTGGTGCCAGTGCAGTCTCTGGAGTCACTGCAGTGCATCCCCAGTGGTGCCAGTGCACTCTCTGGACTCACTGCACTGCATCCCCAGTGCTGACAGTGCACTCTCTGGACTCACTGCACTGCATCCCCAGTGGTGCCAGTGCAGTCTCTGGACTCACTGCAGTGCGTCCCCAGTGGCGCCAGTGCACTCTCTGGACTCACTGCACTGCATCCCATTGGTGCTAGTGCACTCTCTGGACTCACTGCACTGCATCCCCAGTGGTGCCAGTGCACTCTCTGGACTCACTGTACTGCATCCCCTGTTGTGCCAGTGCACTCTCTGGACTCACTGCAATGCATCCCCAGTGGTGCCAGTGCACTCTCTGGACTCACTGCAGTGCTTCCGCACTGGTGCCACTGCACTCTCTGCACTCACTGCACTGCATCAACAGTGGTGCCTCTGCACTCTCTGGAGTCACTGCACTGCATCCCCAGTGGTGCCAGTGCACTCTCTGGACTCACTGTAGTGCATCCCCAGTGGTGCCAGTGCACTCTCTGGACTCACTGCACTGCATCCCCAGTGGTGCCAGTGCACTCTCTGGACTCACTGCAGTGCATCCCAGTGCTGCCTTTGCACTCTCAGGACTCACTGCACTGCATCCCCAGTGGTGCCAGTGCACTCTCTGGACTCAGTGCACTGCATCCCCAGTGGTGCCAGTGCACTCTCTGGACTCAGTGCACTGCATCCCCAATGGTGCCACTGCACTCTCTGGACTGACTGCAGTGCATCCCCAGTGGTGTCAGTGCACTCTCTGGACTCACTGCAGTGCATCCCCAGTGGTGCCAGTGCACTCTCTGGACTCACTGCAGTGCATCCCCAGTGGTGCCAGTGCACTCTCTGGACTCACTGCACTGCATCCCCAGTGTTGCCAGTGCACTCTCTGCACTCACTGCACTGCATCCCCAGTGGTGCCAGTGTATTCTCTGGACTCACAGCAGTGCATCCCCAGTGGTGCCAGTGCAACTACTGGACTCACTGCAGTGTAGCTCAGTGGTGCCAGAGCACTCTCTGGACTCACTGCACTGCATCCCCAGTGGTGCCAGTGCACTCTCTGGACTCACTGCACTGCATCCCCAGTGGTGCCAGTGCACTCTCTGGAGTCACTGCAGTGTATCGCCATTGGAGCCGGTGCACTCTCTGGACTCACTAAACTGCATCCCCAGTGGTGCCAGAGAACTCTCTGGTCTCACTGCAGTGCATCCCCAGTGGTGCCAGTGCACTCTCTGGACTCACTGCATCCCCAGTGGTGCCAGGGCACTCTCTGGACTCACAGCACTGCATCCCCATTGGTGCCAGTGCACTCTCTGGACTCACTGCACGAAAACCCCAGTGGTGCCAGTGCAGTCTCTGGACTCACTGCACTGCATCCCAAGTGGTGCCAGTGCACTCTCTGGACTCAGTGCACTGCATCCCCAGTGGTGCCAGTGCACTCTCTGGACTCAGTGCACTGCATCCCCAATGGTGCCACTGCACTCTCTGGACTGACTGCAGTGCATCCCCAGTGGTGCCAGTGTACTCTCTGCACTTACCGCACTGCATCACCAGCGGTGCCAGTGCACTCTCTGGACTCACTGCAGTGCATCCCCAGTGGTGCCAGTGCACTTTCTGGAGTCACTGCAGTGCATCCCCTGTTGTGCCAGTGCACTCTCTGTACTCACTGCACTGCATCCCCAGAAGTGCCAGTGCACTCTCTGGACTCACTGCACTGCATCCCCAGTGGTTCCATTGCACTCTCTGGACTCACTGCATTGGATCCCCAGTGGTGTCAGTGCACTCTCTGGACTCAGTGCAATGCATCCCCAGTGGTGCCAGTGCACTCTCTGGACTCACTGCAGTGCTTCCCCACTGGTGCCAGTGCACTCTCTGGACTCACTGCACTGCATCCCCAGTGGTGCCAGTGCACTCTCTGGACTCACTGCACTAAAACCCCAGTGGTGCCAGTGCAGTCTCTGGACTCACTGCACTGTATCTCAAGTGGTGCCAGTGCACTCTCTGGACTCACCGGGGTGCATCCCCAGTGGTGCCAGTGCACTCTCTGGACTCACTGCACTGCATCCCCTGTGGTGCCAGTACACTCTCTGGACTCACTGCAGTGCATCCCCAGTGGTGCAAGTGTACTCTCTGCACTTACCGCACTGCATCACCAGCGGTGCCAGTGCACTCTCTGGACTCACTGCAGTGCATCCACAGTGGTGCCAGTGCACTCTCTGGACTCACTGCACTTCATCTCCAGTGGTGCCAGTGCACTCTCTGGACTCACTGCATTGCATCCCCAGTGGTGCCAATGCACTCTCTGGACTCACTGCACTGCATCACCATTGGTGCCAGGGCACTCTCCGGACTCACTGCAGTGCATCCGCAGTGGTGCCAGTGCACTCTTTCGAGTCACTGCAGTGCATCCCCAGTGGTGCCAGTGCACTCTCTGGACTCACTGCACTACATCCCCTGTGGGGCCAGTGCACTCTCTGGACTCACTGCAGTGCATCCCCAGTGGTGCCAGTGCACTCTCTGGACTCACCGGGGTGCATCCCCAGTGGTGCCAGTGCACTCTCTGGACTCACCGGGGTGCATCCCCAGTGGTGCCAGTGCACTCTCTGGACTCAGTGCACTGCATCCCCAGTGGTGCCAGTGCACTCTGTGGACTCACTGCAATGCATCCCCAGTGTTGCCAGTGCACTCTCTGGAGTCACTGCACTGCATTCCCAGTGGTGCCAGTGCACTCTCTGGACTCACTGCACTGCATCCCCAGTGGTGCCAGTGCACTCTCTGGACTCACTGCAGTGCATCCCCTGTGGCGCCAGTGCACTCTCTGGACTCACTGCACTGCATCCCATTCGTGCTAGTGCACTCTCTGGACTCACTGCACTGCATCCCCAGTGGTGCCAGTGCACTCTCTGGACTCACTGCACTGCATCCCCAGTTGTGCCAGTGCACTCTCTGGACTCACTGCACTGCATCCCCAGTGGTGCCAGTGCACTCTCTGGACTCACTGCAGTGCTTCCGCACTGGTGCCAGTGCACTCTCTGCACTCACTGCACTGCATCAACAGTGGTGCCTCTGCACTCTCTGGAGTCACTGCACTGCATCCCCAGTGGTGCCAGTTCACTCTCTGGACTCACTGTAGTGCATCCCCAGTGGTGCCAGTGCACTCTCTGGACTCACTGCACTGCATCCCCAGTGGTGCCAGTGCACTCTCTGGACTCACTGCAGTGCATCCCTTGTGGTGCCTTTGCACTCTCTGTACTCAGTGCACTGCATCCCCAGTGGTGCCAGTGCACTCTCTGAACTCAGTGCACTTCATCCCCAATGGTGCCACTGCACTCTCTGGACTCACTGCAGTGCATCCCCAGTGGTGCCAGTGCACTGTCTGGACTCACTGCATCCCCAGTGGTGCCAGTGCAGTCTCTGGACTCACTGCACTGCATCCCCAGTGGTGCCAGTGCACTCTCTGGACTCACCGGGGTGCATCCCCAGTGGAGCCAGTGCACTCTCTGGACTCACTGCACTGCATCCCCTGTGGTGCCAGTACACTCTCTGGACTCACTGCAGTGCATCCCCAGTGGTGCCAGTGTACTCTCTGGACTCACTGCACTGCATCCCCAGTGGTGCCAGTGCACTCTCTGGACTCACTGCAGTGCATCCCCAGTGGTGCCAGTGCACTTTCTGGAGTCACTGCAGTGCATCCCCTGTTGTGCCAGTGCACTCTCTGCACTCACTGCACTGCATCCCCAGAAGTGCCAGTGCACTCTCTGGACTCACTGCATTGCATCCCCAGTGGTTCCATTGCACTCTCTGGACTCACTGCACTGCATCCCCAGTGGTGCCTGTGCACTCTCTTGAGTCACTGCACTGCATACCCAGTGGTGCCAGTGCACTCTCTGGACTCACTGCAGTGCATCCCCAGTGGTGCCAGTGCACTCTCTGGACTCACTGCAGTGCATCACCAGTGGTGCCAGTGCACTCTCTAGAGTCACTGCACTGCATCCCCAGTGGTGCCAGTGCACTCTCTGGACTCACTGCACTGCATTCCCAGTGGTGCCAGTGCACTCTCTGGACTCACTGCACTGCATACCCAGTGGTGCCAGTGCACTCTCTGGACCCACTGCAGTGCATCCCCACTGGTGCCAGTGCACTCTCTGGACTCAGTGCACTGCATCCCCAATGGTGCCAGTGCACTCTCTGTAGTCACTGCACTGCGTCCCCAGTGGTGCCAGTGCACTCTCTGCACTCACTGCAGTGTATCCCCTGTGGTGCCAGTGCACTCTGTGGACTCACTGCACTGCATCCCCAGTGGTGCCAGTGCACTCTCTGGACTCACTGCATTGCATCCCCAGTGGTGCCAGTGCACTCTCTGGACTCACTGCACTGCATCCCCAGTGGTGCCACTGCACTCTCTGGACTCACTGCAGTGCATCCCCAGTGGTGCCAGTGCACTCTCCGGACTCACTGCAGTGCATCCGCAGTGGTGCCAGTGCACTCTTTTGAGTCACTGCAGTGCATCCCCAGTGGTGCCAGTGCACTCTCTGCACTCACTGCATTGCATCACCAGTGGTGCCAGTGTACTCTCTGGACTCACTGCAGTGCATCCCCAGTGGTGCCAGTGCACTCTCTGGACTCACTGCACTGCATCCCCAGTGGTGCCAGTGCACTCTCTGGAGTCGCAGCACTGCATCAACAGTGGTGCCTCTGCACTCTCTGGGCTCACTGCAGTGCATCCCCAGTGGTGCCAGTGCACTCTCTGGACTCACTGCAGTGCATCCCCAGTGGTACCAGTGCACTCTCTGGACTCACTGCAGTGCATCCCCAGTGGTGCCAGTGCACTCTCTGGACTCACTGCACTGCATCCCCAGTGGTGCCAGTGCACTCTCTGCACTCACTGCACTGCATCCCCAATGTTCCCAGAGCACTCTCTGGACTCACTGCAGTGCATCCCCAGTGGTGCCACTGCACTCTCTGGACTCACTGCACTGCATCCCCAGTGGTGCCAGTGCACTCTCTGGACTCACTGCACTGCATCCCCAGTGGTGCCACTGCACTCTCTGGACTCACTGCACTGCATCACCATTGGTGCCAGGGCACTCTCCGGACTCATTGCAGTGCATCCGCAGTGGTGCCAGTGCACTCTTTCGAGTCACTGCACTGCATCCCCATTAGTGCCAGTGCATTCTCTGGACTCATTGCAGTGCATCCCCAGTGGTGCCAGTGCACTCTCTGGACTCACTGCACTGCATCCCCAGTGGTGCCAGTGCACTCTCTGGACTCACTGTACTGCATCCCCTGTTGTGCCAGTGCACTCTCTGGACTCACTGCAATGCATCCCCAGTGGTGCCAGTGCACTCTCTGGACTCACTGCAGTGCTTCCGCACTGGTGCCACTGCACTCTCTGCACTCACTGCACTGCATCAACAGTGGTGCCTCTGCACTCTCTGGAGTCACTGCACTGCATCCACAGTGGTGCCAGTGCACTCTCTGGACTCACTGTAGTGCATCCCCAGTGGTGCCAGTGCACTCTCTGGACTCACTGCACTGCATCCCCAGTGGTGCCAGTGCACTCTCTGGACTCACTGCAGTGCATCCCAGTGGTGCCTTTGCACTCTCAGGACTCACTGCACTGCATCCCCAGTGGTGCCAGTGCACTCTCTGGACTCAGTGCACTGCATCCCCAGTGGTGCCAGTGCACTCTCTGGACTCAGTGCACTGCATCCCCAATGGTGCCACTGCACTCTCTGGACTGACTGCAGTGCATCCCCAGTGGTGCCAGTGCACTCTCTGGACTCACTGCAGTGCATCCCCAGTGGTGCCAGTGCACTCTCTGGACTCACTGCAGTGCATCAACAGTGGTGCCTCTGCACTCTCTGGGCTCACTGCAGTGCATCCCCAGTGGTGCCAGTGCACTCTCTGCACTCACTGCACTGCATCCCCAGTGGTGCCAGTGCACTCTCTGGACTCACAGCAGTGCATCCCCAGTGGTGCCAGTGCAACTACTGGACTCACTGCAGTGTAGCTCAGTGGTGCCAGAGCACTCTCTGGACTCACTGCACTGCATCCCCAGTGGTGCCAGTGCACTCTCTGGACTCACTGCACTGCATCCCCAGTGGTGCCAGTGCACTCTCTGGAGTCACTGCAGTGTATCGCCATTGGAGCCGGTGCACTCTCTGGACTCACTAAACTGCATCCCCAGTGGTGCCAGAGAACTCTCTGGTCTCACTGCAGTGCATCCCCAGTGGTGCCAGTGCACTCTCTGGACTCACTGCATCCCCAGAGGTGCCAGGGCACTCTCTGGACTCACAGCACTGCATCCCCATTGGTGCCAGTGCACTCTCTGGACTCACTGCACGAAAACCCCAGTGGTGCCAGTGCAGTCTCTGGACTCACTGCACTGCATCCCAAGTGGTGCCAGTGCACTCTCTGGACTCACCGGGGTGCATCCCCAGTGGTGCCAGTGCACTCTCTGGACTCACTGCACTGCATCCCCTGTGGTGCCAGTACACTCTCTGGACTCACTGCAGTGCATCCCCAGTGGTGCCAGTGTACTCTCTGTACTTACCGCACTGCATCACCAGCGGTGCCAGTGCACTCTCTGGACTCACTGCAGTGCATCCCCAGTGGTGCCAGTGCACTTTCTGGAGTCACTGCAGTGCATCCCCTGTTGTGCCAGTGCACTCTCTGTACTCACTGCACTGCATCCCCAGAAGTGCCAGTGCACTCTCTGGACTCACTGCACTGCATCCCCAGTGGTTCCATTGCACTCTCTGGACTCACTGCATTGGATCCCCAGTGGTGTCAGTGCACTCTCTGGACTCAGTGCAGTGCATCCCCAGTGGTGCCAGTGCACTCTCTGGACTCACTGCAGTGCTTCCCCACTGGTGCCAGTGCACTCTCTGGACTCACTGCACTGCATCCCCAGTGGTGCCAGTGCACTCTCTGGACTCACTGCACTAAAACCCCAGTGGTGCCAGTGCAGTCTCTGGACTCACTGCACTGTATCCCAAGTGGTGCCAGTGCACTCTCTGGACTCACCGGGGTGCATCCCCAGTGGTGCCAGTGCACTCTCTGGACTCACTGCACTGCATCCCCTGTGGTGCCAGTACACTCTCTGGACTCACTGCAGTGCATCCCCAGTGGTGCAAGTGTACTCTCTGCACTTACCGCACTGCATCACCAGCGGTGCCAGTGCACTCTCTGGACTCACTGCAGTGCATCCACAGTGGTGCCAGTGCACTCTCTGGACTCACTGCACTTCATCTCCAGTGGTGCCAGTGCACTCTCTGGACTCACTGCATTGCATCCCCAGTGGTGCCAATGCACTCTCTGGACTCACTGCACTGCATCACCATTGGTGCCAGGGCACTCTCCGGACTCACTGCAGTGCATCCGCAGTGGTGCCAGTGCACTCTTTCGAGTCACTGCAGTGCATCCCCAGTGGTGCCAGTGCACTCTCTGGACTCACTGCACTACATCCCCTGTGGGGCCAGTGCACTCTCTGGACTCACTGCAGTGCATCCCCAGTGGTGCCAGTGCACTCTCTGGACTCACTGCAGTGCATACCCAGTGGTGCCAGTGCACCCTTTGGACTCACTGCACTGCATCCCCAGTGGTGCCAGTGCACTCTCTGGACTCACTGCACTGCATCCCCAGTGGTGCCAGTGTAGTCTCTGGACTCACTGTAGTGCATCCCCAGTGGTGCCAGTGCAATCTCAGGACTCACTGCAGTGCAGCTCCAGTTGGTGCCAGTGCAGTCTCTGGACTCACTGCACTGCATCCCCAGTGGTGCCAGTGCACTCTCTGGACTCACTGCAGTGCATCACCAGTGGTGCCAGTGCACTCTCTGGACTCACTGCACTTCATCCCCAGTGGTGCCAGTGCACTCTCTGGACTCACTGCATTGCATCCCCAGTGGTGCCAGTGCACTCTCTGCACTCACTGCACTGCATCCCCAGTGGTGTCACTGCACTCTCTGGACTCACTGCACTGCATCACCAGTGGTGCCAGGACACTCTCCCGACTCACTGCAGTGCATCCGCAGTGGTGCCAGTGCACTCCTTCGAGTCACTGCAGTGCATCCCCAGTGGTGCCAGTGCACTCTCTGGACTCACTGCAGTGCATCTCCAGTGCTGCCAGTGCACTCTCTGGACTCACTGCAGTGCATCCCCAGTGGTGCCAGTGCACTCTCTGGACTCACTGCACTGCATCCCCAGTGGTGCCAGTGCACTCTCCGGAATCACTGCACTGCATCCCCAGTGGTGTCAGTGCACTCTCTGGACTCACTGCAGTGCATCCCCACTGGTGCCAGTCCACTCTCTGGACTCACTGCACTGCATCCCCAGTGGTGCCAGTGCACTCTCTGCACTCATGCACTGCATACCCAGTGGTGCCAGTGCGCCCTTTGGACTCACTGCACTGCATCCCCAGTGGTGCCAGTGCACTCTCTGGACTCACTGCACTGCATCCCCAGTGGTGCCAGTGTAGTCTCTGGACTCACTGTAGTGCATCCCCAGTGGTGCCAGTGCAATCTCAGGACTCACTGCAGTGCAGCTCCAGTTGGTGCCAGTGCAGTCTCTGGACTCACTGCACTGCATCCCCAGTGGTGCCAGTGCACTCTCTGGACTCACTGCAGTGCATCCCCAGTGCTGCCAGTGCACTCTCTGGACTCACTGCAGTGTATCCCCAGTGGTGCCAGTGCACTCTCTGGACTCACTGCAGTGCATTCCCAGTGCTGCCCGTGCACTCTCTGGACTCACTGCACTGCATCGCCAGTGGTGCCAGTGCACTCTCTGGACTCACTGCACTGCATCACCAGTGGTGCCAGTGCACTCTCTGGACTCTGTGCACTGCATCCCCAGTGGTGCCAGTGCACTCTCTGGACTCACTGCACTGCATCGCCAGTGGTGCCAGTGCACTCTCTGGAGTCACAGCACTGCATCAACAGTGGTGCCTCTGCACTCTCTGGAGTCACTGCACTGCATCCCCAGTGGTGCCAGTGCACTCTCTGGACTGACTGCAGTGCATCCCCAGTGGTGCCAGTGCACTCTCTGGACTCACTGCAGTGCATCCCCAGTAGTGCCAGTGCACTCTCTGGACTCACTGCACTGAATCCCCAGTGGTGCCAGTGCACTCTCTGGAGTCACTGCACTGCATCCCCAGTGGTGCCAGTGCACTCTCTGGACTCACTGCACTGCATCCCCAGTGGTGCCAGTGCACTCTCTGGACTCACTGGACTGCATCACCATTAGTGCCAGGGCACTCTCCGGACTCACTGCAGTGCATCCGCAGTGGTGCCAGTGCACTCTTTCGAGTCACTGCAGTGCAACACCAGTGGTGCCAGTGCACTCTTTCGAGTCACTGCAGTGCATCCCCAATGGTGCCAGTGCACTCCCTGGACTCACTGCAGTGCATCCCCAGTGGTGCCAGTGCACTCTCTGGACTCACAGCACTGCATCCCCAGTGGTGCCAGTGCACTCTCTGGACTCACTGCACTGCATCAACAGTGGTGCCTCTGCACTCTCTGGAGTCACTGCACTGCATCCCCAGTGGTGCCAGTGCACTCTCTGGACTCACTGCAGTGCATCCCCAGTGGTGCCAGTGCACTCTCTGGACTCACTGCAGTGCATCCCCAGTGGTGCCAGTGCACTCTCTGGACTCACTGCAGTGCATCCCCAGTGGTGCCAGTGCACTCTCTGGACTCACTGCACTGCATCCCCAGTGGTGCCAGTGCACTCTCTGGACTCACTGCAGTGCATCCCAAGTGCTGCCAGTGCACTCTCTGGACTCACTGCACTGCATCCCCAGTGGTGCCAGTGCACTCTCCGGAATCACTGCAGTGCATCCCCAGTGGTGCCAGTGCACTCTCTGGACTCACTGCACTGCATCCACAGTGGTGCCAGTGCACTCTCTGGACTCACTGCATTGCATCCCCAGTGGTGCCAGTGCACTCTCTGGACTCACTGCACTGCATCCCCAGTGGTGCCAGGGCACTCTCTGGACTCACTGCAGTGCATCCCCAGTGGTGCCAGTGCACTCTCTGCCCTCACTGCAGTGCATCCCCAGTGGAGACAGTGCACTCTCTGCACTCACTGCAGTGCATCCCCAGTGGTGCCAGTGCAATCTCTGGGCTCACCGGGGTGCATCCCCAGTGGTGCCAGTGCACTCTCTGGACTCACGGCACTGCATCCCCAGTGGTGCCAGTGCACTCTCTGGACTCACTGCACTGCATCCCCAGTGCTGCCAGGGCACTCTCTGCACTCACTGCACTGCAACCCCAGTGGTGCCAGTGCACTCTCTGGTCTCACTGCAGTGCACCCCCAGTGGTGCCAGTGCACTCTCTGGACTCACTGCAGTGCATCCCCAGTGGTGCCAGTGCACTCTCTGGACTCACTGCACTGCATCCCCAAGGTGCCAGTGCACTCTCTGGACTCAACTGCACTGCATCCCCAGTGCTGCCAGTGCACTCTCTGGACTCACTGCAGTGCATCCCCAGTGGTGCCAGTGCACTCTCTGGACTCACTGCAGTGCATCCCCAGTGGTGCCAGTGCACTCTCTGGACTCACTGCACTGCATCCCCAGTGGTGCCAGTGCACTCTCTGGACTCACTGCACTTCCTCCCCCGTGGTGCCAGTGCACTCTCTGGACTCACTGCATTGCATCCCCAGTGGTGCCAGTGCACTCTCTGGACTCACTGCACTGCATCCCCAGCGGTGTCACTGCACTCTCTGGACTCGCTGCACTGCATCACCATTGGTGCCAGGGCACTCTCCGGACTCACTGCAGTGCATCCGCAGTGGTGCCAGAGCACTCTTTCGAGTCACTGCAGTGCATCCCCAGTGGTGCCAGTGCACTCTCTGGACTCACTGCAGTGCATCCCCAGTGGTGCCAGTGCACTCTCTGGAATCACTGCACTGCATCCCCAGTGGTGCCAGTGCACTCTCTGGACTCACTGCACTGCATCCCCAGTGGTGCCAGTGCACTCTCTGGACTCACTGCATTGCATCCCCAGTGGTGCCAGTGCACTCTCTGGACTCACTGCACTGCATCCCCAGTGGTGCCACTGCACTCTCTGGACTCACTGCACTGCATCACCATTGGTGCCAGTGCACTCTCCGGACTCACTGCAGTGCATCCCCAGTGGTGCCAGTGCACTCTTTTGAGTCACTGCAGTGCATCCCCAGTGGTGCCAGTGCACTCTCTGGACTCACTGCAGTGCATCCCCAGTGGTGCCAGTGCACTCTCTGCACTCACTGCACTGCATCACCAGTGGTGCCAGTGCACTCTCTGGACTCACTGCAGTGCATCCCCAGTGGTGCCAGTGCACTCTCTGGACTCACTGCACTGCATCCCCAGTGGTGCCAGTGCACTCTCTGGAGTCGCAGCACTGCATCAACAGTGGTGCCTCTGCACTCTCTGGAGTCACTGCACTGCATCCCCAGTGCTGCCAGTGCACTCTCTGGACTCACTGCAGTGCATCCCCAGTGGTGCCAGTGCACTCTCTGGACTCACTGCACTGCATCCCCAGTGGTTCCATTGCACTCTCTGGACTCACTGCACTTCATCCCCAGTGGTGCCAGTGCACTCTCTGGAGTCACTGCACTGCATCCCCAGTGGTGCCAGTGCACTCTCTGGACTCACTGCACTGCATCCCCAGTGGTGCCACTGCACTCTCTGGACTCACTGCAGTGCATCCCCAGTGGTGCCAGGGCACTCTCCGGACTCACTGCAGTGCATCAGCAGTGGTGCCAGTGCACTCTTTCGAGTCACTGCAGTGCATCCCCAGTGGTGCCAGTGTACTCTCTGGACTCACTGCACTGCATCCCCAGTGGTGCCAGTGCACTCTCTGCACTCACTGCACTGCATCCCCAGTGTTCCCAGAGGACTCTCTGGACTCACTGCAGTGCATCCCCAGTGGTGCCAGTGCACTCTCTGGACTCACTGCAGTGCATCCCCAGTGGTGCCAGTGCACTCTCTGGACTCACTGCACTGCATCCCCAGTGGTGCCACTGCACTCTCTGGACTCACTGCACTGCATCACCATTGGTGCCAGGGCACTCTCCGGACTCACTGCAGTGCATCCGCAGTGGTGCCAGTGCACTCTTTCGAGTCACTGCACTGCATCCCCAGTGGTGCCAGTGCATTCTCTGGACTCATTGCAGTGCATCCCCAGTGGTGCCAGTGCACTCTCTGGAATCACTGCAGTGCATCCCCAGTGGTGCCAGTGCACTCTCTGGACTCACTGCACTGCATCCCCAGTGGTGCCAGTGCACTCTCTGGACTCACTGCATTGCATCCCCAGTGGTGCCAGTGCACTCTCTGGACTCACTGCACTGCATCCCCTGTGGTGCCACTGCACTCTCTGGACTCACTGCACTGCATCACCATTGGTGCCAGTGCACTCTCCGGACTCACTGCAGTGCATCCCCAGTGGTGCCAGTGCACTCTTTTGAGTCACTGCATTGCATCCCCAGTGCTGCCAGTGCAGTCTCTGGACTCACTGCAGTGCATCCCCAGTGGTGCCAGTGCACTCTCTGGACTCACTGCACTTCATCCCCAGTGGTGCCAGTGCACTCTCTGGACTCACTGCATTGCATCCCCAGTGGTGCCAGTGCACTCTCTGGACTCACTGCACTGCATCCCCAGTAGTGCCACTGCACTCTCTGGACTCACTGCACTGCATCACCATTGGTGCCAGGGCACTCTCCGGACTCACTGCAGTGCATCCGCAGTGGTGCCAGTGCACTCTTTCGAGTCACTGCAGTGCATCCCCAGTGGTGCCAGTGTACTCTCTGGACTCACTGCACTGCATCCCCAGTGGTGCCAGTGCACTCTCTGCACTCACTGCACTGCATCCCCAGTGTTCCCAGAGCACTCTCTGGACTCACTGCAGTGCATCCCCAGTGGTGCCAGTGCACTCTCTGGACTCACTGCAGTGCATCCCCAGTGGTGCCAGTGCACTCTCTGGACTCACTGCACTGCATCCCCAGTGGTGCCACTGCACTCTCTGGACTCACTGCACTGCATCACCATTGGTGCCAGGGCACTCTGCGGACTCACTGCAGTGCATCCGCAGTGGTGCCAGTGCACTCTTTCGAGTCACTGCACTGCATCCCCATTAGTGCCAGTGCATTCTCTGGACTCATTGCCGTGCATCCCCAGTGGTGCCAGTGCACTCTCTGGACTCACTGCACTGCATACCCAGAGGTGCCAGTGCACTCTCTGGACTCACTGCACTGCATCCCCAGTGCTGACAGTGCACTCTCTGGACTCACTGCACTGCATCCCCAGTGCTGACAGTGCACTCTCTGGACTCACTGCAGTGCATCCCCAGTGGTGCCAGTGCACTCTCTGGACTCACTGCACTGCATCCCCAGTGGTGCCAGTGCACTCTCCGGAATCACTGCAGTGCATCCCCAGTGGTGCCAGTGCACTCTCTGGACTCACTGCAGTGCATCCCCAGTGGTGCCAGTGCACTCTCTGCACTCACTGCACTGCATCCCCAGTGGTGCCAGTGCACCCTCTGCACTCACTGCACTGCATCCCCGGTGTTCCCAGAGCACTCTCTGGACTCACCGAGGTGCATACCCAGTGGTGCCAGTGCACTCTCTGGACTCACCGCATTGCATCCCCAGTGGTGCCAGTGCACTCTCTGGACTCACTGCAGTGCAGCCCCTGAGGTTCCAGTGTACTCTCTGGACTCACTGCAGTGCATCCCCAGTGGTGCCAGTGCACTCTCTGGACTCACTGCAGTGCAGCCCCTGAGGTTCCAGTGCACTCTCTGGACTCACTGCACTGCATCCCCAGTGGTGCCAGTGCACTCTCTGGACTCACTGCACTGCATCCCTGGTGGTTCCAGTGCACTCTCTGGATCACTGCACTGCATCACCATTGGTGCCAGTGCACTCTCCGGACTCACTGCAGTGCATTCCCAGTGGTGCCAGTGCACTCTTTCGAGTCACTGCACTGCATCCCCAGTGGTGCCAGTGCATTCTCTGGACTCACTGCAGTGCATCCCCATTGGTGCCAGTGCAGTCTCTGGAGTCACTGCAGTGCATCCCCAGTGGTGCCAGTGCACTCTCTGGACTCACTGCACTGCATCCCCAGTGCTGACAGTGCACTCTCTGGACTCACTGCACTGCATACCCATTGGTGCCAGTGCAGTCTCTGGACTCACTGCACTGCGTCCCCAGTGGCGCCAGTGCACTCTCTGGACTCACTGCACTGCATCCCATTGGTGCTAGTGCACTCTCTGGACTCACTGCAGTGCATCCCCAGTGGTGCCAGTGCACTCTCTGGACTCGCTGTACTGCATCCCCTGTTGTGCCAGTGCACTCTCT
Organism: Anser cygnoides; assembly: GCF_040182565.1. Classification (NCBI taxonomy): domain Eukaryota; kingdom Metazoa; phylum Chordata; class Aves; order Anseriformes; family Anatidae; genus Anser; species Anser cygnoides. The sequence goes on along the minus strand of NC_089880.1, from coordinate 385,652 downwards.
GGACTCACTGCAATGCATCCCCAGTGGTGCCAGTGCACTCTCTGGACTCACTGCAGTGCATCCCTTGTGGTGCCTTTGCACTCTCAGGACTCACTGCACTGCATCCCCAGTGGTGCCAGTGCACTCTCTGGACTCAGTGCACTGCATCCCCAGTGGTGCCAGTGCACTCTCTGGACTCAGTGCACTGCATCCCCAATGGTGCCACTGCACTCTCTGGACTCACTGCAGTGCATCCCCAGTGGTGCCAGTGCACTCTCTGGACTCACTGCACTGCATCCCCAGTGGTGCCAGTGCACTCTCTGGACTCACTGCAGTGCATCCGCAGTGGTACCAGTGCACTCTTTCGAGTCACTGCAGTGCATCCCCAGTGGTGCCAGTGCACTCTCTGGACTCACTGCACTGCATCCCCAGTGGTGCCAGTGTATTCTCTGGACTCACAGCAGTGCATCCCCAGTGGTTCCATTGCACTCTCTGGACTCACTGCACTGCATCCCCAGTGGTGCCAGTGCACTCTCTGGACTCACTGCACTAAAACCCCTGTGGTGCCAGTGCAGTCTCTGGACTCACCGGGTTGCATCCCCAGTGGTGCCAGTGCACTCTCTGGACTCACTGCACTGCATCCCCTGTGGTGCCAGTACACTCTCTGGACTCACTGCAGTGCATCCCCAGTGGTGCCAGTGTACTCTCTGCACTTACCGCACTGCATCACCAGCGGTGCCAGTGCACTCTCTGGACTCACTGCAGTGCATCCACAGTGGTGCCAGTGCACTTTCTGGAGTCACTGCAGTGCATCCCCTGTTGTGCCAGTGCACTCTCTGCACTCACTGCACTGCATCCCCAGAAGTGCCAGTGCACTCTCTGGACTCACTGCACTGCATCCCCAGTGGATCCATTGCACTCTCTGGACTCACTGCATTGGATCCCCAGTGGTGTCAGTGCACTCTCTGGACTCAGTGCAGTGCATCCCCAGTGGTGCCAGTGCGCTCTCTGGACTCACTGCAATGCTTCCCCTCTGGTGCCAGTGCACTCTCTGGACTCACTGCACTGCATCCCCAGTGGTGCCAGTGCACTCTCTGGACTCACTGCACTTCATCCCCAGTGGTGCCAGTGCACTCTCTGGGCTCACTGCACTGCATCCCCAGTGGTGCCAGTGCACTCTCTGGACTCAGTCCACTGCATCCCCAGTGGTGCCAGTGCACTCTCTGTAGTCACTGCACTGCGTCCCCAGTGGTGCCAGTGCACTCTCTGGACTCACTGCACTGTATCCCCTGTGGTGCCAGTGCACTCTGCGGACTCACTGCACTGCAACCCAGTGGTGCCAGTGCACTCTCTGGACTCACTGCACTGCATCCCCAAGATGCCAGTGCACTCTCTGGACTCAACTGCACTGCATCCCCAGTGCTGCCAGTGCACTCTCTGGACTCACTGCAGTGCATCCCCAGTGGTGCCAGTGCACTCTCTGGACTCACTGCAGTGCATCCCCAGTGGTGCCAGTGCACTCTCTGGACTCACTGCACTTCATCCCCAGTGGTGCCAGTGCACTCTCTGGACTCACTGCATTGCATCCCCAGTGGTGCCAGTGCACTCTCTGGACTCACTGCACTGCATCCCCAGTGGTGTCACTGCACTCTCTGGACTCACTGCACTGCTTCACCATTGGTGCCAGGGCACTCTCCGGACTCACTGCAGTGCATCCCCAGTGGTGCCAGTGCACTCTTTCGAGTCACTGCAGTGCATCCCCAGTGGTGCCAGTGCACTCTCTGGACTCACTGCACTGCATGAACAGTGGTGCCAGTGCACTCTCTGCACTCACTGCACTGCATCACCAGTGGTGCCAGTGCACTCTCTGGACTCACTGCAGTGCATCCCCAGTGGTGCCAGTGCACTCTCTGGACTCACTGCACTGCATCCCCAGTGGTGCCAGTGCACTCTCTGGAGTCGCAGCACTGCATCAACATTGGTGCCTCTGCACTCTCTGGAGTCACTGCACTGCATCCCCAGTGCTGCCAGTGCACTCTCTGGACTCACTGCACTGCACCACCTTTGGTGCCAGTGCACTCTTTGGACTCACTGCACTGCATCCCCAGTGGTGCCAGTGCACTCTCTGGACTCACTGAACTGCATCCCCATTGCTGACAGTGCACTCTCTGGACTCACTGCAGTGCATTCCCAGTGGTGTCAGTGCACTCTCTGGACTCACTGCAGTGCATCCCCAGTGGTGCCAGTGCACTCTCCGGACTCACTGCACTGCATACCTAATGGTGCCAGTGCACTCTCTGGACTCACTGCAGTGCATTCCCAGTGGTGCCAGTGCACTCTCTGGACTCACTGCACTGCATCCCCAGTGGTGCCAGTGCACTCTCTGCACTCACTGCACTGCATCCCCGGTGTTCCCAGAGCACTCTCTGGACTCACGAGTTGCATCCCCAGTGGTGCCAGTGTACTCTCTGGACTCACTGCACTGCATCCCCAGTGGTGACAGTGCACTCTCTGGAATCACTGCAGTGCATCCCCTGTGGTGCCATTGCACTCTCTGGACTCACTGCACTGCATCCCCAGTGGTGCCTGTGCACTCTCTTGAGTCACTGCACTGCATCCCCAGTGGAGCCAGTGCACTCTATGGACTAACTGCACTGCATACCCTTTGGTGCCAGTGCACTCTCTGGACTCACTGCACTGCATCCCCAGTGGTGCCAGTGCACTCTCTGGACTCACTGCACTGCATCCCCAGTGGTTCCAGTGCACTGTCTGGATCACTGCACTACATCACCATTGGTGCCAGGGCACTCTCCGTACTCACTGCAGTGCATCCCCAGTGGTGCCAGTGCACTCTTTCGAGTCACTGCACTGCATCCCCAGTGGTGCCAGTGCATTCTCTGGACTCACTGCAATGCATCCCCATTGGTGCCAGCGCAGTCTCTGGATTCACTTTACTGCATCCCCAGTGGTTCCAGGGCACTCTCTCGACTCACTGCACTGCAACTCCATTGGTGCCAGTGTAGTCTCTGGACTCACTGCACTGCATCCCCAGTGGTGCCAGTGCACTCTCTGGAGTCACTGCGCAGCATCCCCAGTGGTGCCAGTGAAATCTGTGGACTCACTGCACTACATCTCCTGTGGGGCCAGTGCACTCTCTGGACTCACTGCACTGCATCCCCAGTGGTGCCAGTGCACTCTCTGGACTCAACTGCACTGCATCCCCAATGGTGCCAGTGCACTCTCTGGACTCACTGCAGTGCATCCCCAATGGTGCCAGTGCACTCTGTGGACTCACTGCAGTGCATCCCCAGTGTTGCCAGTGCACTCTCTGGACTCACTGGACTGCATCCACAGTAGTGCCAGTGCACTCTCTGGACTCACTGCACTGCATCGCCTGTGGTGCCAGTGCACTCTCTGGACTCACTGCACTGCATCCCCAGTTTTGCCAGTGCACTGTCTGGACTCACTGCAATGTATCGCCATTGGAGCCGGTGCACTCTCTGGACTCACTAAACTGCATCCCCAGTGGTGCCAGTGCACTCTCTGTTCTCACTGCAGTGCATCCCCAGTGGTGCCAGTGCACTGTCCGGACTCAATGCATCCCCAGTGGTGCCAGTGCACTCTCTGGACTCACTGCACTAAAACCCCCGTGGTGGCAGTGCACTCTCTGGACTCAACGCACTGCATCCCCAAGGTGCCAGTGCACTCTCTGGACTCACTGCACTGCATCCCGAGTGGAGCCATAGAACTCTCTGGACTCACTGCACTGCATCCCCAGTGGTGACAGTGCACTCTCTGTAGTCACTGCGCTGCATCCCCAGTGGTGACAGTGCACTCTCTGGACTCACTGTGCTGCATCCCCAGTGGTGCCAGTGCACTCTCTGGACTCACTGCAGTGCAGCCCACGTGGCGCCAGTGCACTCTCTGGACTCACTGCAGTGCAGCCCCTTAGGTGCCAGTTCACTCTCTGGACTCACTGCAGTGCATTTCCAGTGGTGCCAGAGCACTCTCTGGACTCACTGCACTAAATCCCCCGTTGTGCCAGTTCACTCTCTGGTCTCACTGAACTGAATCCCCAGTGGTGCCAGTGCAATCTCAGGACTCACAGCAGTGCAGCTCCAGTTGGTGCCAGTGCACTCTCCGGACTCACTGCACTGCATCCCCAGTGGTGCCAGTGCACTCTCTGGACTCACTGCACTGCATCCCCAGTGGTGCCAGTACACTCTCTGGCCTCACTGCAGTGCATCCCCTGTGGTGCCATTGCACTCTCTGGACTCACTGCACTGCATCCCCAGTGGTGCCAGTGCACTCTCTGGTCTCACTGCACTGCATCCCCATTGCTGACAGTGCCTTCTCTGGACTCACTGCACTGCATTCCCAGTGTTGCCAGTCCACTTTCTGTACTCACTGCACTCCATCCCAAGTGGTGCCAGGGCACTCTTTGCAGACAATGCAGTGCATCCCCAAAGGTGACAGTGCACTCTCTGGACTCACTGTACTGCTCGAGCCGCGGCAGCCTCTCCAGCCGCGTTAGCCCCTCCAGCCTCGGCAGCCGCTCCAGCCGTTCCAGCCGCGGCAGCCGCGGCAGCCGGTCCAGCCGCGGCAGCCGCTCCATCCGCGGCATACGCGGCAGCCGCTCCAGCCGCTCCAGCCGCGGCAGCCGCTCCAACCGCGGAAGGCGCTCCAGCCGCGGCATCCGCGGCAGCCGCTCCAGCCGCGGCAGCCGCTCCAACCGCGGCAGCCGCTCCAGCCGTGGCAGCCGCTCCTCTCGGTAGCGGCTTTCGCGGCTGCCGCGGCTGGAGCGGCTGCCGCGGCTGCCGCGGCTGGAGCGGCTACCGCGGCTGGAGCGGCTGCGGCGGCTGGAGCGTCTAGAGCCTCTGCCGCGGCTGGAGGGGCTACCGCGGCTGGAGCGGCTGAGGCGGCTGGAGCGGAACCCGGCTGGAGCAGTGCAGTGAGTCCAGAGAGTCAACTGGCACCACTGAGGATGCAGTACAGTGAGTCCAGAGAGTGCACTGGCACCACAGGGGATGCACTGCAGTTACTCCAGAGAGTGCGCTGGAACCACTGGGGATGCAGTTCAGTGAGTCCAGAGAGTGCACTGGCACCACCGGGGATTCAGATACATTCTCACTTCAGTGAGATCCCCAGTAGTGTCAGTGCACTCTCTGGACTCACTGCACTGCATCCCCATTGCTGACAGTGCTCTCTCTGGACTCAGTGCACTGCATCCCCAGTGGTGCCAGTTCACTCTCTGGACTCACTGCAGTGCATCCCCAGAAGTGCCAGTGGCTCTCTGGACTCATTGCACTGCATCACCTGTGGTGCCAGTGTACTCTCTGGACACACTGCACTGCATCCCCAGTGGTGCCAGTGCACTCTCTGGACTCACTGAAGTGCATCCCCAGTGGAGCCAGTGCACTCTCTGGACTCACTGCACTGCATCCGCAAGGTGCCAGTGCACTCTCTGGACTCACTGCACTGCATCCCCAGTGGTGACTGTGCACTCTCTGGACTCACTGCACTGCATCCCCAGTGGTGACAGTGCACTCTCTGGACTCACTGCACTGCATCCCCAGTGGTGCCACTGCACTCTCTGAAAACACCGGGGTGCAACCGCAGCGGTGCCAGTTCACTCTCTGCACTCACTGCAGTCCATCCCCAGTGGTGCCAGTGCACTCTCCGGACTCACTGCACTGCATCCCAGTGGTGCCAGTGCACTCTCTGGACTCACTGCAGTGCATCCCCAGTGGCGCCAGTGCACTCTCTGGACTCACTGCAGTGCATCCCCAGTGGTGCCAGTGCACTCTCTGGACTCACTGCACTGCATCCCCAAGGTGCCAGTGCACTCTCTGTACTCACTGCAGTGCAACCCCAATGGTGCCAGTGCACTCTCTGGACTCACTGCAGTGCATCCCCAGTGGTGCCAGTGCACTCTCTGGACTCACTGCAGTGCATCCCAAGTGGTGCCAGTGCACTCTCTGGACTCACTGCAGTCCATCCCCAGTGGTGCCAGTGCACTCTCTGGACTCACTGCAGTGCATCCCCAGTGGTGCCAGGGCACTCTCTGCAGACAATGCAGTGCATCCCCAGAGGTGCCAGTGCACTCTCTGGACTCACTGTACTGTTCGAGCCGCGGCAACCGCTCCAGCCGCGGTAGCCACTCCAGCCTCGGCAGACGCTCCAGCCGCTCCAGCCGCGGCAGCCGCTCCAACCGCGGCAGGCGCTCCAGCCGCGGCAGCCGCTCCAGCCGCGGCAGCCGCTCCAGCCGCGGCAGACGCGGCAGCCGCTCCAGCCGTGGCAGCCGCTCCACTCGGTAGCGGCTTCAGCGGCTGCCGCGGCTGGAGCGCCTGTCGCGGCTGCCGAGGCTGGAGCGGCTAACGCGGCTGGAGCGACTGCGGCGGCTGGAGCGTCTAGAGCGTCTGCCGCGGCTGGAGGGGCTATCGCGGCTGGAGCGGCTGAGGCGGCTGGAGCGGATGCCACGGCTAGAGCAGTGCAGTGAGTCCAGAGAGTCAACTGGCACCACTGGGGATGCAGTACAGTGAGTCCAGAGAGTGCACTGGCACCACAGGGGATGCACTGCAGTTACTCCAGAGAGTGCACTGGAACCACTGGGGATGCAGTTCAGTGAGTCCAGAGAGTGCACTGGCACTACCGGGGATTCAGATACATTCTCACGGCAGTGAGATCTCCAGTAGTGCCAGTGCACTCTCTGGACTCACAGCAGTGCATCCCCAGTGGTGCCAGTGCACTCTCTGTAGTCACTGTGCTGCATCCCCAGTGGTGACAGTGCACACTCTGGACTCACTGCAGTGTATCCCCTGTGGTGCCAGTGCACTCTGTGGACTCACTGCACTGCATCCCAGTGTGCCAGTGCACTCTGTGGACTCACTGCAGTGCATCCCCAGTGGTGCCAGTGCACTCTCTGGACTCACTGTAGTGCAACCCCAGTGGTGCCAGTGCAGTCTCTTTACTCCCTGCAGTGCATCCCTAGTGGAGCCAGTGCACTCTCTGGACTCACTGCAGTGCATCCCCAGTGGTTCCAGTGCACTCTCTGGACTCACTGCAGTGCATCCCCTGTGGTGCCAGTGCACTCTCTGGACTCACTGTACTGCATCCCCAGTGGTGCCAGTTGACTCTCTGGGCTCACTGCACTAATCCAGCCGCGGCATCCGCTCCAGCCGCCTCAGCCGCTCCAGCCGCGGTAGCCCCTCCAGCCGCGGCAGACGCTCTAGACGCTACAGACTCCGCAGCCGCTCCAGCCGCGGCAGCCGCTAAAGCCGCTACCGAGTGGAGCGGCTGCCACGGCTGGAGCGGCTGCTGCGGTTGGAGCGGCTGCCGCGGCTGGAGCGACTGGAGCGGCTGCCGCGGCTGGAGCGCCTGCAGCGGATGGAGCGGCTGCCGCGGCTGGACCGGCTGCCGCGGCTGCCGCGGCTGGAACGGCTGCCGAGGCTGGAGGGGCTACCGCGGCTGGAGCGGCTGCCGCGGCTCGAGCAGTACAGTGAGTCCAGAGAGTGCACTGTCACCTTTGGGGATGCACTGCATTGTCTGCAGAGAGTGCCCTGGCACCACTGGGGATGCACTGCAGTGAGTCCAGAGAGTGCACTGGCACCACTGGGGATGCAGTGCAGTGAGTCCAGAGAGTGCACTGGCACCACTGGTGATGCAGTGCAGTGAGTCCAGAGAGTGCACTGGCACCACTGGGGATGCAGTGCAGTGAGTAAAGAGAGTGCACTGGCACCACTGTGGATGCAGTGCAGTGAGTCCAGAGAGTGAACTGGCACCACTGGGGATGGACTGTAGTGAGTCCAGAGAGTGCACTGGCACCACTGGGGATGCACTGCAGTGAGTCCAGAGAGTGCACTGGCACCACTGGGGATGCACTGCAATGAGTCCAGAGAATTCACTGGCTTTAATGGGGATGCAGTGCAGTGACTCGAAAGAGTGCACTAGCACCACTGGGGATGCAATGCAGTGAGTCCAGAGAGTGCACTGGCACCACTGGGGATGCACTGCAGTGAGTCCAGAGAGTGCACTGGCACCACTGGGATGCAGTGCACTGAGTCCACAGAGTGCACTGGCACCACAGTGGATACACTGCAGTGAGTCCAGAGAGTGCACTGGCACCACTGGGGATGCAGTGCCGTGAGTGCAGAGAGTGCACTGGCACCGCTGCGGTTGCACCCCGGTGTTTTCAGAGAGTGCAGTGGCACCACTGGGGATGCAGTGCAGTGAGTCCAGAGAGTGCACTGGTACCACTGGGGATGCAGTGCAGTGAGTCCAGAGAGTGCACTGGCATCCACTGGGAATGCAGTGCAGTGAGTCCAGAGAGTGCACTGGCACCACTGGGGATGCAGTGCAGTGAGTCCAGAGAGGGCACTGGCACCTTGGGGATGCAGTTCAGTGAGTCCAGAGAGTGCACTGGCACAACTGGGGATGCAGTGCAGTGAGTCCAGAGACTACACTGGCACCACTGGAAATGCACTGCAGTGAGTCCAGAGAGTGCACTGGCACCACTGGGGATGCAGTGCAGTGAGTCCAGAGAGTGCAGTGGCACCATTGGGGATGCAGTGCAGTGAGTCCAGAGACTGCACTGGCACCACTGGGGATGCAGTGCAGTGAGTTAAGAGAGTACACTGGCGCCACTGTGGATGCACTGCAGTGAGTCCAGAGAGTGCACTGGCACCACTGGTGATGCAGTGCAATGAGTCCAGAGAGCCACTGGCACCACTGGGGATGCAGTGCATTTAGTCCAGAGAGTGAACTGGCAACACTGGGGATGCAGTGCACTGAGTCCAGAGAGGGCACTGTCATCAATGGGGATGCAGTGCAGTGATTCCAGAGAGTGCACTGGCACCACTGGGGGTGCACTGCAGTGAGACCAGAGACTTCACAGGCACCACTGGGGGATGCAGTGCAGTGAGTCCAGAGAGTGCACTGGCACCACTGGGGATGCAGTGCAGTGAGTCCAGAGAGTGCACTGGCACAAAAGGGGATGCAAAGCAGTGAGTCCAGAGAGTGCACTGGCACCACTGGGGATGAAGTGCAGTGAGTCCAGAGAGTGCACTGGCACCACTGGGGATGCACTGCAGTGAGTCCAGAGAGTGCACTGGCACCACTGGGGATGTAGTGCACTGAGTCCACAGAGGGCACTGGCACCACTGGGGATGCAGTGTAGTGAGTCCAGAGAGTACAGTGGCACCACTGGGAATGCAGTGCAGTGAGTCCAGAGACTGCCCTGGCACCACTGGGAATGCAGTGAGTCCAGACAGTGCACTGGCACCACTGGGGATGCACTGCAGTGAGTCCAGAGAGTGCACTGGCACCACTGGGGATGCACACCGGCAAGTCCAGAGAGTGCACTGGCACCTCTGGGGATGCAGTGCAGTGAGTGCAGAGAGTGCACTGGCACAAAAAGTAATGCAGTGCAGTGAGTCCAGAGAGTGCACTGCCACCACTGGGAATGCAGTGCAGTGAGTCCAGAGAGTGCACTGGCACCACTGGGGATGCACTGCAGTGAGTCCAGAGAGTGCAGTGGCACCACTGGGGATGCAGTCCACTGAGTCCAGAGAGTACACTGGCACCACTGGGGATGCAGTGCAGTGAGTCCAGAGAGTGCACTGGCACCAACTGGAGCTGCACTGCTGTGATTCCTGAGATTGCACTGGCACCACTGGGGATGCACTGCAGTGAGTCCAGAGACTTCACAGGCACCACTGGGGATGCAGTGCAGTGAGTCCAGAGAGTGCACTGGCACCACTGGGGATGCAGTGCCGTGAGTCCAGAGAGTGCATTGGCACCACTGGGGATGCACTGCAATGAGTCCAGAGAGTGCACTGGCACCAATGGTAACGCAGAGCAGTGAGTCGAGAGAGTGCACTCGCACCACAGGGGATGCAGTGCAGTGAGTCCAGAGAGTGCACTGGCACCACTGGGGATGCACTGCAGTGAGTCCAGAGTGTGCACTGGCACCACTGGGGATGCAGTGCAGTGAGTCCAGAGAGTGCACTGGCACCACTGGGGATGCAGTGCAGTGAGTCCAGAGAGTGCACTGGCACCACTGGGGATGCAGTGCAGTGAGTCCAGAGAGTGCACTGGCACCACTGGGTATGCAGTGCAGTGAGTCCAGAGAGTGCACTGGCACCACTGGGGATGCAGTGCAGTGAGTCCAGAGAGTGCACTGGCACCACTGGGGATGCAGTGCAGTGAGTCCAGAGAGTGCACTGGCACCAGTGGGGATGCAGTGCAGTGAGTAAAGAGAGTACAGTGGCACCACTGGGGATGCAGTGCAGTGAGTCCAGAGAGTGCCCTGGCACCACTGGGAATGCAGTGAGTCCACAGAGTGCACTGTCAGCACTGGGGATGCAGTGCAGTGAGTCCAGACAGTGCACTGGCACCACTGGGGATGCACCCCGGCAAGTCCAGAGAGTGCACTGGCACCACTGGGGATGCAGTGCAGTGAGTCCAGAGAGTGCACTGGCACCACTGGGGATGCAGTGCAGTGAGTGCAGAGAGTGCACTGGCACCACTGGGGATGCACTGCAGTGAGTCCAGAGAGTGCACTGGCACCACTGGGTATGCAGTGCAGTGAGTCCAGAGAGTGCACTGGCACCACTGGGGATGCAGTGCAGTGAGTCCAGAGAGTGCACTGGCACCACTGGGGATGCAGTGCAGTGAGTCCAGAGAGTGCACTGGCACCAGTGGGGATGCAGTGCAGTGAGTAAAGAGAGTACAGTGGCACCACTGGGGATGCAGTGCAGTGAGTCCAGAGAGTGCCCTGGCACCACTGGGAATGCAGTGAGTCCACAGAGTGCACTGTCAGCACTGGGGATGCAGTGCAGTGAGTCCAGACAGTGCACTGGCACCACTGGGGATGCACCCCGGCAAGTCCAGAGAGTGCACTGGAACCACTGGGGATGCAGTGCAGTGAGTCCAGAGAGTGCACTGGCACCACTGGGGATGCAGTGCAGTGAGTGCAGAGAGTGCACTGGCACCACTGGGGATGCACTGCAGTGAGTCCAGAGAGTGCACTGGCACCACTGGGTATGCAGTGCAGTGAGTCCAGAGAGTGCATTGGCACCACTGGGGATGCAGTGCAGTGAGTCCAGAGAGTGCACTGGCACCACTGGGGATGCAGTACAGTGAGTCCAGAGAGTGCACTGGCACCACTGGGGATGCAGTGCAGTGAGTAAAGAGAGTGCACTGGCACCACTGGCGATGCACTGCAGTGAGTCCAGAGAGTGCACTGGCACCACCGGTGATGGACTGCAGTGAGTCCAGAGAGTGCACTGGCTCCACTGGGGATGCACTGCAGTGAGTCCAGAGAGTGCACAGGCACCACTGGGGATGCACTGCAGTGAGTCCAGAGAGTGCACTGGCACCACTGGGATGCAGTGCAGTGAGTCCAGAGAGTGCACTGGCACCAATGGGGATGCACTGCAGTGAGTCCAGAGAGTGCACTGGCACCATTGGGATGCAGTGCACTGAGTCCACAGAGTGCACTGGCACCACAGGGGATACACTGCAGTGACTCCAGAGAGTGCACTGGCACCACTGGGGATGCAGTGCCGTCAGTGCAGAGAGTGCACTGGCACCGCTGCGGTTGCACCCCGGTGTTTTCAGAGAGTGCAGTGGCACCACTGGGGATGCAGTGCAGTGAGTCCAGAGAGTGCACTGGCACCACGGGGGATGCAGTGCAGTGAGTCCAGAGAGTGCACTGTCACCACTGGGGATGCAGTGCAGTGAGTCCAGAGAGTGCACTGGCACCACTGGGGATGCAGTGCAGTGAGTCCAGAGAGTGCACTGGCACCTTGGGGATGCAGTTCAGTGAGTCCAGAGAGTGCACTGGCAGAACTGGGGATGCAGTGCAGTGAGTTAAGAGAGTACACTGGCGCCACTGGGGATGCACTGCAGTGAGTCCAGAGAGTGCACTGGCACCACTGGTGATGCAGTGCAATGAGTCCAGAGAGCCACTGGCACCACTAGGGATGCAGTGCATTTAGTCCAGAGAGTGAACTGGCACCACTGGGGATGCAGTGCACTGAGTCCAGAGAGGGCACTGTCAGCAATGGGGATGCAGTGCAGTGAGTCCAGAGAGTGCACTGGCACCACTGGGGATGCAGTGCTGTGAGATCAGAGACATCACAGGCACCACTGGGGATGCAGTGCAGTGAGTCCAGAGAGTGCACTGGCACCACAGGGGATGTAGTGCACTGAGTCCACAGAGGGCACTGGCACCACTGGGGATGCAGTGTAGTGAGTCCAGAGAGTACAGTGGCACCACTGGGGATGCAGTGCAGTGAGTCCAAAGAGTGCACTGGCACCATTGGGGATGCACTGCAGTGAGTCCAGAGACTTCACAGGCACCACGGGGGATGCAGTGCAGTGAGTCCAGAGAGTGCCCTGGCACCACTGGGAATGCAGTGAGTCCAGAGAGTGCACTGGCACCACTGGGGATGCACCCCGGCAAGTCCAGAGAGTGCACTGGCACCACTGGGGATGCAGTGCAGTGAGTCCAGAGAGTGCACTGGCACCACTGGGGATGCACTGCAGTGAGTGCAGAGAGTGCACTGTCACCACTGGGGATGCAGTGCAGTGAGTCCAGAGAGTGCAGTGGCACCACTGGGGATGCAGTGCAGTGAGTCCAGAGAGTGCACTGGCACCACTGGGGATGCAGTGCAGTGAGTCCAGAGAGTGCACTGGCACCATTGGGATGCAGTGCAGTGAGTCCAGAGAGTGCACTGGCACCACTGGGGATGCAGTGCAGTGAGTCCAGAGAGTGCACTGGCACCACTGGGATGCAGTGCACTGAGTCCACAGAGTGCACTGGCACCACAGGGGATACACTGCAGTGAGTCCAGAGAGTGCACTGGCACCACTGGGGATGCAGTGCAGTGAGTCCAGAGAGTGCACTGGCACCACTGGGGATGGAATGCAGTGAGTCCAGAGAGTGCACTGGCACCACTGGGGATGCAGTGCAGTGAGTCCAGAGAGTGCACTGGCACCTTGGGGATACAGTTCAGTGAGTCCAGAGAGTGCACTGGCACCACTGGGGATGCAGTGCAGTGAGTCCACAGAGTACACTGGCACCACTGGTGATGCAGTGCAGTGAGTCCAGAGAGTGCACTGGCACCACTGGGGATGCAGTGCAGTGAGTCCAGAGAGTGCACTGGCACCACTGGGGATGCAGTGCCGTGAGTGCAGAGAGTGCACTGGCACCACTGGGGATGCAGTGCCGTGAGTCCAGAGAGTACACTGGCACCACTGGGGATGCAGTGCAGTGAGTCCAGAGAGTGCACTGGCACCACTGGTGATGCAGTGCAATGAGTCCAGAGAGCCACTGGCACCACTGGGGATGCAGTGCATTTAGTCCAGAGAGTGAACTGGCACCACTGGGGATGCAGTGCACTGAGTCCAGAGAGGGCACTGTCAGCAATGGGGATGCAGTGCAGTGAGTCCAGAGAGTGCACTGGCACCACTGGGGATGCAGTGCAGTGAGACCAGAGACTTCACAGGCACCACTGGTGATGCAGTGCAGTGAGTCCAGAGAGTGCACTGGCACCACTGGGGATGCAGTGCAGTGAGTGCAGAGAGTGCACTGGCACAAAAGGGAATGCACTGCAGTGAGTACAGAGAGTGCACTGGCACCACTGGGGATGCAGTGCAGTGAGTCCAGAGAGTGCACTGGCACCACTGGGGATGCACTGCAGTGAGTCCAGAGAGTGCACTGGCACCACTGGGGATGCAGTCCACTGAGTCCAGAGAGTACACTGGCACCACTGGGGATGCAGTGCAGTGAGTCCAGAGAGTGCACTGTCAGCACTGGGGATGCAGTGCAGTGAGTCCAGAGAGTGCACTGGCACCAACTGCAGCTGCACTGCTGTGAGTCCTGAGATTGCACTGGCACCACTGGGGATGCACTGCAGTGAGTCCAGAGACTTCACAGGCACCACTGGGGATGCAGTACAGTGAGTCCAGAGAGTGCACTGGCACCACTGGGGATTCAGTTCAGTGAGTCCAGAGAGTGAACTGGCACCACTGGGGATGTAGTGCAGTGAGTCCAGAGAGTGCACTGGCACCTCTGGGGATGCACCCCGGTGACTCCAGAGAGTGCACTGGCACCACTGGGGATGCAGTGCAGTGAGTCCAGAGAGTGCACTGGCACCATTGGGATGCAGTGCAGTGAGTCCAGAGAGTGCACTGGCACCACTGGGGATGCACTGCAGTGAGTCCAGAGAGTGCACTGGCACCACTGGGATGCAGTGCACTGAGTCCACAGAGTGCACTGGCACCACAGGGGATACACTGCAGTGAGTCCAGAGAGTGCACTGGCACCACTGGGGATGCAGTGCAGTGAGTCCAGAGAGTGCACTGGCACCACTGGGGATGGAATGCAGTGAGTCCAGAGAGTGCACTGGCACCACTGGGGATGCAGTGCAGTGAGTCCAGAGAGTGCACTGGCACCTTGGAGATACAGTTCAGTGAGTCCAGAGAGTGCACTGGCACCACTGGGGATGCAGTGCAGTGAGTCCACAGAGTACACTGGCACCACTGGTGATGCAGTGCAGTGAGTCCAGAGAGTGCACTGGCACCACTGGGGATGCAGTGCAGTGAGTCCAGAGAGTGCACTGGCACCAGTGGGGATGCAGTGCCGTGAGTGCAGAGAGTGCACTGGCACCACTGGGGATGCACTGCAGTGAGTCCAGAGAGTACACTGGCACCACTGGGGATGCAGTGCAGTGAGTCCAGAGAGTGCACTGGCACCACTGGTGATGCAGTGCAATGAGTCCAGAGAGCCACTGGCACCACTGGGGATGCAGTGCATTTAGTCCAGAGAGTGAACTGGCACCACTGGGGATGCAGTGCACTGAGTCCAGAGAGGGCACTGTCAGCAATGGGGATGCAGTGCAGTGAGTCCAGAGAGTGCACTGGCACCACTGGGGATGCAGTGCAGTGAGACCAGAGACTTCACAGGCACCACTGGTGATGCAGTGCAGTGAGTCCAGAGAGTGCACTGGCACCACTGGGGATGCAGTGCAGTGAGTGCAGAGAGTGCACTGGCACAAAAGGGAATGCACTGCAGTGAGTACAGAGAGTGCACTGGCACCACTGGGGATGCAGTGCAGTGAGTCCAGAGAGTGCACTGGCACCACTGGGGATGCACTGCAGTGAGTCCAGAGAGTGCACTGGCACCACTGGGGATGCAGTCCACTGAGTCCAGAGAGTACACTGGCACCACTGGGGATGCAGTGCAGTGAGTGCAGAGAGTGCACTGGCACCACTGGGGATGCAGTGCAGTGAGTCCAGAGAGTGCACTGGCACCAACTGCAGCTGCACTGCTGTGAGTCCTGAGATTGCACTGGCACCACTGGGGATGCACTGCAGTGAGTCCAGAGAGTGCACTGGCACCACTGGGATGCAGTGCAGTGAGTCCAGAGAGTGCACTGGCACCAATGGGGATGCACTGCAGTGAGTCCAGAGAGTGCACTGGCACCATTGGGATGCAGTGCACTGAGTCCACAGAGTGCACTGGCACCACAGGGGATACACTGCAGTGACTCCAGAGAGTGCACTGGCACCACTGGGGATGCAGTGCCGTCAGTGCAGAGAGTGCACTGGCACCGCTGCGGTTGCACCCCGGTGTTTTCAGAGAGTGCAGTGGCACCACTGGGGATGCAGTGCAGTGAGTCCAGAGAGTGCACTGGCACCACGGGGGATGCAGTGCAGTGAGTCCAGAGAGTGCACTGTCACCACTGGGGATGCAGTGCAGTGAGTCCAGAGAGTGCACTGGCACCACTGGGGATGCAGTGCAGTGAGTCCAGAGAGTGCACTGGCACCTTGGGGATGCAGTTCAGTGAGTCCAGAGAGTGCACTGGCAGAACTGGGGATGCAGTGCAGTGAGTTAAGAGAGTACACTGGCGCCACTGTAGATGCACTGCAGTGAGTCCAGAGAGTGCACTGGCACCACTGGTGATGCAGTGCAATGAGTCCAGAAAGCCACTGGCACCACTAGGGATGCAGTGCATTTAGTCCAGAGAGTGAACTGGCACCACTGGGGATGCAGTGCACTGAGTCCAGAGAGGGCACTGTCAGCAATGGGGATGCAGTGCAGTGAGTCCAGAGAGTGCACTGGCACCACTGGGGATGCAGTGCTGTGAGACCAGAGACTTCACAGGCACCACTGGGGATGCAGTGCAGTGAGTCCAGAGAGTGCACTGGCAACAATGGGGATGCAGTGCAGTGAGTCCAGAGAGTGCACTGGCACCACAGGGGATGTAGTGCACTGAGTCCACAGAGGGCACTGGCACCACTGGGGATGCAGTGTAGTGAGTCCAGAGAGTACAGTGGCACCACTGGGGATGCAGTGCAGTGAGTCCAAAGAGTGCACTGGCACCATTGGGGATGCACTGCAGTGAGTCCAGAGACTTCACAGGCACCACGGGGGATGCAGTGCAGTGAGTCCAGAGAGTGCCCTGGCAGCACTGGGAATGCAGTGAGTCCAGAGAGTGCACTGGCACCACTGGGGATGCACCCCGGCAAGTCCAGAGAGTGCACTGGCACCACTGGGGATGCAGTGCAGTGAGTCCAGAGAGTGCACTGGCACCACTGGGGATGCACTGCAGTGAGTGCAGAGAGTGCACTGTGACCACTGGGGATGCAGTGCAGTGAGTCCAGAGAGTGCAGTGGCACCACTGGGGATGCAGTGCAGTGAGTCCAGAGAGTGCACTGGCACCACTGGGGATGCAGTGCAGTGAGTCCAGAGAGTGCACTGGCACCATTGGGATGCAGTGCAGTGAGTCCAGAGAGTGCACTGGCACCACTGGGGATGCACTGCAGTGAGTCCAGAGAGTGCACTGGCACCACTGGGGATGCAGTGCAGTGAGTCCAGAGAGTGCACTGGCACCACTGGGGATGCAGTGCCGTGAGTGCAGAGAGTGCACTGGCACCACTGGGGATGCACTGCAGTGAGTCCAGAGAGTACACTGGCACCACTGGGGATGCAGTGCAGTGAGTCCAGAGAGTGCACTGGCACCACTGGTGATGCAGTGCAATGAGTCCAGAGAGCCACTGGCACCACTGGGGATGCAGTGCATTTAGTCCAGAGAGTGAACTGGCACCACTGGGGATGCAGTGCACTGAGTCCAGAGAGGGCACTGTCAGCAATGGGGATGCAGTGCAGTGAGTCCAGAGAGTGCACTGGCACCACTGGGGATGCAGTGCAGTGAGACCAGAGACTTCACAGGCACCACTGGTGATGCAGTGCAGTGAGTCCAGAGAGTGCACTGGCACCACTGGGGATGCAGTGCAGTGAGTGCAGAGAGTGCACTGGCACAAAAGGGAATGCACTGCAGTGAGTACAGAGAGTGCACTGGCACCACTGGGGATGCAGTGCAGTGAGTCCAGAGAGTGCACTGGCACCACTGGGGATGCACTGCAGTGAGTCCAGAGAGTGCACTGGCACCACTGGGGATGCAGTCCACTGAGTCCAGAGAGTACACTGGCACCACTGGGGATGCAGTGCAGTGAGTCCAGAGAGTGCACTGTCAGCACTGGGGATGCAGTGCAGTGAGTCCAGAGAGTGCACTGGCACCAACTGCAGCTGCACTGCTGTGAGTCCTGAGATTGCACTGGCACCACTGGGGATGCACTGTAGTGAGTCCAGAGACTTCACAGGCACCACTGGGGATGCAGTACAGTGAGTCCAGAGAGTGCACTGGCACCACTGGGGATTCAGTTCAGTGAGTCCAGAGAGTGAACTGGCACCACTGGGGATGTAGTGCAGTGAGTCCAGAGAGTGCACTGGCACCTCTGGGGATGCACCCCGGTGACTCCAGAGAGTGCACTGGCACCACTGGGGATGCACCCCGGCAAGTCCAGAGAGTGCACTGTCACCACTGGGGATGCAGTGCAGTGAGTCCAGAGAGTGCACTGGCACCACTGGGGATGCAGTGCAGTGAGTCCAGAGAGTGCACTGGCACCACTGGGGATGCAGTGCAGTGAGTCCAGAGAGTGCACTGGTACCACTGGGGATGCAGTGCAGTGAGTCCAGAGAGTGCACTGGTACGATTGGGGATGCACTGCAGTGAGTCCAGGGAGTGCACTGGCACCACTGGGTATGCACTGCAGTGAGTCCAGAGAGTGCACTGGCACCACTGGGGATGCAATGCAGTGAGTCCAGAGAGTGCACTGGCACCACTGGGGATGCACTGCAGTGAGTCCAGGGAGTGCACTGGCACCACTGGGGATGCAGTGCAGTGAGTCCAGAGAGTGCACTGGCACCACTGGGGATGCAGTGCAGTGAGTCCAGATGTTAGCCTAGCAACCACATAATCACCAAGTGATTATATGAAGGTGCTTTATTCAGCGCTGGAAGCCGGGGCAGGTGCCCAAATCTGGCTTCAAGTCCCGTTACTTCCCAGCCGTTATTTATACATACAATATTGCGTCAGGTATACATATTCATTACAGGTTGCAACAGCAGCCTCGCTTTTCATTCTAATTAGCTCCCCTCCCCTTTGCACATGCGTGGCGCACTCTGGTGGTCGTCCAGGTGGTCGTGCAGATGAAGTAAGGAGTCTTCCTCTCCGCTAAACTTTTCACCTTTCTTACTCGACGCATGCTCCCTCCACTTCTTGGTTCTGCTTCAACTCATTTCATCATTTCCAGGCCCTTATCCAAGGTCAGGTTGTACCTGTTCCCTCCCAAGGTTCCCCTTCAATGATTCTTTTGATTGTTCAATGTACTCCCTAAGTATCCAGTATACATAGATTAATTGATAATGTAAGTACATTTGGCAATGCTTAATTATACTGTAGGTCCCATTACCTAAGAGACATTAGTAAAACATCCATTCGATTCTCCCCAACACTAACACAGAGACTGCATTGGCACCACTGGGGATGCACCCCGGCAAGTCCAGAGAGTGCACTGTCACCACTGGGGATGCAGTGCAGTGAGTCCAGAGAGTGCACTGGCACCACAGGGGAAGCACTGCCGCGAGTCCAGAGAGTGCACTGGCACCACTGGGGATGCACTGCAGTGAGTCCAGAGAGTGCACTAGCTCCACTGGGGATGCAGTGCAGTGAGTCCAGAGTGTGCACTGGCACCACTGGGGATGCAGTGCAGTGAGTTCAGAGAGTGCACTGGCACCACTGTTGATGCAGTGCAGTGAGTGCAGAGAGTGCACTGGCAACACTGGGGATGCAGTGCAGTGAGTCCAGAGAGTGCACTGGCACCACTGGGGATGCAACCCCGTGAGTCCAGAGAGTGCACTGGCACCACTGGGGATGCACCCCGGCAAGTCCAGAGAGTGCACTCTCTGGACTCACTGACGTGCATCCCCAGTGCACTGGCACCACTGGGGATGCACCCCGGCAAGTCCAGAGAGTGCACTCTCTGGACTCACTGACGTGCATCCCCAGTGGTGCCATTGCACTCTCTGGACTCACTGCACTGCATCCCCAGTGGTGCCAGTGCACTCACTGGACTCACTGCAGTGCATCCCCAGTGGTGCCAGTGCACTCACTGGACTCACTGCACTGCATCCCCAGTGGTGCCAGTGCACTCTCTGGACTCACTGCACTGCATCCCAGTGGTGCCAGTGCACTCTCTGGACTCACTGCACTGCATCCCCAGTGGTGCCAGTGCACTCTCTGGACTCACTGTACTGCATCCCCAGTGGTGCCAGTGCACTCTCTGGACTCACTGCACTGCATCGCCAGTGGTGCCAGTGCACTCTCTGGACTCACTGCACTGCATCCCCAGTGGTGCCAGTGCACTCTCTGGACTCAGTGCAGTGCATCCCCAGTGGTGCCAGTGCACTCTCTGGACTCACTGCAGTGCATCCCCAGTGGTGCCAGTGCACTCTCTGGACTCACTGCAGTGCATCCCCAGTGGTGCCAGTGCACTCTCTGGACTCACCGCACTGCATCCCCAGTGGTGCCAGTGCACTCTCTGGACTCACTGCACTACATCCCCAGTCGTGCCAGTGCACTCTCTGGACTCACTGCACTGCATCCCCAGTGGTGCCAGTGTACTCTCTGGACTCACTGCAGTGCATCCCCAAGGTGCCAGTGCACTCTCTGGACTCACTGCACTGCATCCCCAGTGGTGCCAGTGCACTCTCTGGACTCACTGCAGTGCATCCCCAGTGGTGCCAGTGCACTCTCTGGACTCACTGCACTGCATTCCCAGTGGTGCCAGTGCACTCTCTGGAATCACTGCACTGCATCCCCTGTGGTGCCAGTGCACTCTCTGTACTCACTGCACTGCATCACATGTGGTGCCAGTGCACTCTCTGGACTCACTGCACTGCATCCCCAGTGGTGCCAGTGCACTCTCTGAACTCACCGCACTGCATCCCCAGTGGTGCCAGTGCACTCTCTGGACTCACTGCACTGCATTCCCAGTGGTGCCAGTGCACTCTCTGGAATCACTGCAGTGCATCCCCTGTGGTGCCAGTGCACTCTCTGTACTCACTGCACTGCATCACATGTGGTGCCAGTGCACTCTCTGGACTCACTGCACTGCATCCCCAGTGGTGCCAGTGCACTCTCTGTACTCACTGCACTGCATCACATGTGGTGCCAGTGCACTCTCTGGACTCACTGCACTGCATCCCCAGTGGTGCCAGTGCACTCTCTGGACTCACTGCACTGCATCCTCAGTGGTGCCAGTGCATTCTCTGGACTCACTGCACTGCATCCCCAGTGGTGCCAGTGCACTCTCTGCACTCACTGCACTGCATCCCCAGTGGACCCAGTGCACTCTCTGCCCTCACTGCAGTGCATCCCCAGTGGTGCCAGTGTACTCTCTGGACTCACTGCAGTGCACCCCCACTGGTGCCAGTGCACTCTCTGGACTCACTACACTGCATCCCCAGTGGTGCCAGTGCACTCTCTGGACTCACTGCACTGCATCCACAATGTGCCAGTGCACTCTCTGGACTCAACTGCACTGCATCCCCAGTGCTGCCAGTGCACTCTCTGGACTCACTGCAGTGCATCCCCAGTAGTGCCAGTGCACTCTCTGGACTCACTGCACTGCATCCCCAGTGGTGCCAGTGCACTCTCTGGACTCACTGCACTTCATCCCCAGTAGTGCCAGTGCACTCTCTGGACTCACTGCATTGCATCCCCAGTGGTGCCAGTGCACTCTTTCGAGTCACTGCAGTGCATCCCCAGTGGTGCCAGTGCACTCTCTGGACTCACTGCACTGCATCCCCAGTGGTGCCAGTGCACTCTCTGGAATCACTGCACTGCATCCCCAGTGGTGCCACTGCACTCTCTGGACTCACTGCACTGCATCACCGTTGGTGCCAGGGCACTCTCCGGACTCACTGCAGTGCATCCGCAGTGGTGCCAGTGCACTCTTTCGAGTCACTGCAGTGCAGCCCCAGTGGTGCCAGTGCACTCTCCGGACTCACTGCAGTGCATCCCCAGTTGTGCCAGTGCACTCTTTCGAGTCACTGCACTGCATCCCCATTAAAGCCAGTGCACTCTCTGGACTCACAGCACTGCATCCCCAGTGGTGCCAGTGCACTCTCTGGACTCACTGCAGTGCATCCCCAGTGGTGCCAGTGCACTCTCTGGACTCACTGCAGTGCTTCCGCACTGGTGCCAGTGCACTCTCTGCACTCACTGCACTGCATCAACAGTGGTGCCTCTGCACTCTCTGGAGTCACTGCACTGCATCCCCAGTGGTGCCAGTGCACTCTCTGGACTCACTGCACTGCATCCCCAGTGGTGCCAGTGCACTCTCTGGACTCACTGCACTGCATCCCCAGTGGTGCCAGTGCACTCTCTGGACTCACTGCAGTGCATCCCTTATAGTGCCTTTGCACTCTCTGGACTCACTGCACTGCATCCCCAGTGGTGCCAGTGCACTCTCTGCACTCACTGCACTGCATCCCCAGTGGTGCCAGTGCACTCTCTGAACTCAGTGCACTGCATCCCCAATGGTGCCACTGCACTCTCTGGACTCACTGCAGTGCATCCCCAGTGGTGCCAGTGCACTCTCTGGACTCACTGCAGTGCATCCCCAGTGGTGCCAGTGCACTCTCTGCCCTCACTGCAGTGCATCCCCAGTGGTGCCATTGCACTCTCTGGACTCACTGCACTGCATCCCCAGTGGTGCCAGTGTAATCTCTGGGCTCACCCGGGTGCATCCCCAGTGGTGCCAGTGCTCTCTCTGGACTCACTGCACTGCATCCCCAGTGGTGCCAGTGCACTCTCTGGACTCACTGCACTGCATCCCCAGTGGTGCCAGGGCACTCTCTGCACTCACTGCACTGCATCCCCAGTGGTGCCAGTGCACTCTCTGGACTCACTGCACTGCAACCCCAGTGGTGCCAGTGCACTCTCTGGACTCACTGCAGTGCACCCCCACTGGTGCCAGTGCACTCTCTGGACTCACTGCACTGCATCCCCAGTGGTGCCAGTGCACTCTCTGGACTCACTGCACTGCATCCCCAAGGTGCCAGTGCACTCTCTGGACTCAACTGCACTGCATCCCCAGTGGTGCCAGTGCACTCTCTGGACTCACTGCAGTGCATCCCCAGTGGTGCCAGTGCACTCTCTGGACTCACTGCACTGCATCCCCAGTGGTGCCAGTGCACTCTCTGGACTCACTGCACTTCATCCCCAGTGGTGCCAGTGCACTCTCTGGACTCACTGCATTGCATCCCCAGTGGTGCCAGTGCACTCTCTGGACTCACTGCACTGCATCCCCAGTGGTGTCACTGCACTCTCTGGACTCACTGCACTGCATCACCATTGGTGCCAGGGCACTCTCCGGACTCACTGCAGTGCATCCGCAGTGGTGCCAGTGCACTCTTTCGAGTCACTGCAGTGCATCCCCAGTGGTGCCAGTGCACTCTCTGGACTCACTGCACTGCATCCCCAGTGGTGCCAGTGCACTCTCTGGAATCACTGCACTGCATCCCCTGTGGTGCCAGTGCACTCTCTGGACTCACTGCACTGCATCCCCAGTGCTGACAGTGCACTCTCTGGACTCACTGCATTGCATCCCCAGTGGTGCCAGTGCACTCTCTGGACTCACTGCACTGCATCCCCAGTGGTGCCACTGCACTCTCTGGACTCACTGCACTGCATCACCATTGGTGCCAGTGCACTCTCCGGACTCACTGCAGTGCATCCGCAGTGGTGCCAGTGCACTCTTTTGAGTCACTGCAGTGCATCCCCAGTGGTGCCAGTGCACTCTCTGGACTCACTGCAGTGCATCCCCAGTGGTGCCAGTGCACTCTCTGCACTCACTGCACTGCATCACCAGTGGTGCCAGTGCACTCTCTGGACTCACTGCAGTGCATCCCCAGTGGTGCCAGTGCACTCTCTGGACTCACTGCACTGCATCCCCAGTGGTGCCAGTGCACTCTCTGGAGTCGCAGCACTGCATCAACAGTGGTGCCTCTGCACTCTCTGGAGTCACTGCACTGCATCCCCAGTGCTGCCAGTGCACTCTCTGGACTCACTGCAGTGCATCCCCAGTGGTGCCAGTGCACTCTCTGGACTCACTGCAGTGCATCCCCAGTGGTGCCAGTGCACTCTCTGGACTCACTGCACTGCATCCCCAGTGGTGCCAGTGCACTCTCTGGACTCACTGCACTTCATCCCCAGTGGTGCCAGTGCACTCTCTGGACTCACTGCATTGCATCCCCAGTGGTGCCAGTGCACTCTCTGGACTCACTGCACTGCATCCCCAGTGGTGCCACTGCACTCTCTGGACTCACTGCACTGCATCACCGTTGGTGCCAGGGCACTCTCCGGACTCACTGCAGTGCATCCGCAGTGGTGCCAGTGCACTCTTTCGAGTCACTGCAGTGCATCCCAAGTGGTGCCAGTGCACTCTCTGGACTCACTGCACTGCATCCCCAGTGGTGTCAGTGTACTCTCTGCACTCACTGCACTGCATCCCCAGTGTTCCCAGAGCACTCTCTGGACTCACTGCAGTGCATCCCCAGTGGTGCCAGTGCACTCTCTGGACTCACTGCAGTGCATCCCCAGTGGTGCCAGTGCACTCTCTGGACTCACTGCACTGCATCCCCAGTGGTGCCACTGCACTCTCTGGACTCACTGCACTGCATCACCATTGGTGCCAGGGCACTCTCCGGACTCACTGCAGTGCATCCGCAGTGGTGCCAGTGCACTCTTTCGAGTTACTGCACTGCATCCCCATTAAAGCCAGTGCATTCTCTGGACTCATTGCAGTGCATCCCCAGTGGTGCCAGTGCACTCTCTGGACTCACTGCACTGCATCCCCAGTGGTGCCAGTGCACTCTCTGGACTCACTGCACTGCATCCCCAGTGCTGACAGTGCACTCTCTGGACTCACTGCACTGCATCCCCATTGCTGACAGTGCACTCTCTGGACTCACTGCAGTGCATCCCCAGTGGTGCCAGTGCACTCTCCGGACTCACTGCACTGCATCCCCAGTGGTGCCAGTGCACTCTCCGGACTCACTGCACTGCATCCCCAGTGGTGCCAGTGCACTCTCTGGACTCACTGCAGTGCATCCCCAGTGGTGCCAGTGCACTCTCTGCACTCACTGCACTGCATCCCCAGTGGTGCCAGTGCACTCTCTGCACTCACTGCACTGCATCCCCGGTGTTCCCAGAGCACTCTCTGGAATCACCGAGGTGCATCCCCAGTGGTGCCAGTGTACTCTCTGGACTCACCGCACTGCATCCCCAGTGGTGCCAGTGCACTCTCTGGACTCACTGCAGTGCAGCCCCTGAGGTGCCAGTGTACTCTCTGGACTCACTGCACTGCATCCCCAGTGGTGACAGTGCACTCTCTGGAATCACTGCAGTGCATCCCCTGTGGTGCCATTGCACTCTCTGTACTCACTGCACTGCATCCCCAGTGGTGCCTGTGCACTCTCTTGAGTCACTGCACTGCATCCCCAGTGGAGCCAGTGCACTCTATGGACTAACTGCACTGCATACCCAGTGGTGCCAGTGCACTCTTTGGACTCACTGCACTGCATCCCCAGTGGTGCCAGTGCACTCTCTGGACTCACTGCACTGCATCCCCAGTGGTTCCAGTGCACTCTCTGGATCACTGCACTGCATCACCATTGGTGCCAGGGCACTCTCCGGACTCACTGCAGTGCATCCCCAGTGGTGCCAGTGCACTCTTTCGAGTCACTGCACTGCATCCCCAGTGGTGCCAGTGCATTCTCTGGACTCACTGCAGTGCATCCCCAGTGGTGCCAGTGCACTCTCTGGAGTCACTGCAGTGCATCCCCAGTGGTGCCAGTGCACTCTCTGGACTCACTGCACTGCATCCCCAGTGGTGACAGTGCACTCTCTGGACTCACTGCAGTGCATCCCCAGTGGTGCCAGTGCTCTTTCTGGACTCACTGCAGTGCATCCCCAGTGCTGACAGTGCACTCTGTGGACTCACTGCACTGCATCACCAGTGGTGGCAGTGTACTCTCTGGACTCACTGCACTGCATCCCCAGTGGAGACAGTGCACTCTCTGTAGTCACTGCGCTGCATCCCCAGTGGTTCCAGGGCACTCTCTCGACTCACTGCACTGCAACTCCAGTGGTGCCAGTGCACTCTCTGGACTCACTGCACTGCATCCCCAGTGGTGCCAGTGCACTCTCTGGAGTCACTGCGCTGCATCCCCAGTGGTGCCAGTGCCCTCTGTGGACTCACTGCACTACATCCCCTGTGGGGCCAGTGCACTCTCTGGACTCACTGCAGTGCATCCCCAGTGGTGCGAGTGCACTCTCTGGACTCACCGGGGTGCATCCCCAATGGTGCCAGTGCACTCTCTGGACTCACTGCACTGCATCCCCAGTGGTGCCAGTGCACTCTCTGGACTCACTGCACTGCATCCCCAGTGGTGCCAGTGCACTCTGTGGACTCACTGCAGTGCATCCCCAGTGATGCCAGTGCACTCTCTGGAGTCACTGCACTGCATCCCCAGTGGTGCCAGTGCACTCTCTGGACTCACTGCACTGCATCCCCAAAAGTGCCAGTGCACTCTCTGGACTCACTGCAGTGCATCCCCAGTGGCGCCAGTGCACTCTCTGGACTCACTGCACTGCATCCCATTGGTGCTAGTGCAGTCTCGGGACTCACTGCACTGCATCCCCAGTGGTGCCAGTGCACTCTCTGGACTCACTGCACTGCATCCCCAGTTGTGCCAGTGCACTCTCTGGACTCACTGCAGTGCATCCCCAGTGGTGCCAGTGCACTCTCTGGACTCACTGCAGTGCTTCCGCACTGGTGTCAGTGCACTCTCTGCACTCACTGCACTGCATCAACAGTGGTGCCTCTGCACTCTCTGGAGTCACTGCACTGCATCCCCAGTGGTTCCATTGCACTCTCTGGACTCACTGCACTGCATCCCCAGTGGTGCCTGTGCACTCTCTTGAGTCACTGCACTGCATCCCCAGTGGAGCCAGTGCACTCTATGGACTAACTGCACTGCATACCCAGTGGTGCCAGTGCACTCTCTGGACTCACTGCACTGCATCCCCAGTGGTGCCAGTGCACTCTCTGGACTCACTGCACTGCATCCCCAGTGGTGCCAGTGCACTCTCTGGACTCAGTGCACTGCATCCCCAGTGGTGCCAGTGCACTCTCTGAACTCAGTGCACTGCATCCCCAATGGTGCCACTGCACTCTCTGGACTCACTGCAGTGCATCCCCAGTGGTGCCAGTGCACTCTCTGGACTCACTGCAGTGCATCCCCAGTGGTGCCAGTGCACTCTCTGAGCTCTTTGCAGTGCATCCCAAGTGATGCCAGTGCACTCTCTGGACTCACTGCACTGCATCCCCAGTGGTGCCAGTGCACTCTCTGGACTCACTGCAGTGCATCCCCAGTGGTGCCAGTGCACTCTGTGGACTCACTGCAGTGCATCCCCAGTGGTGCCAGTGTAGTCTCTGGACTCACAGCAGTGCATCCCCAGTGGTGCCAGTGCAACTACTGGACTCACTGCAGTGTAGCTCAGTGGTGCCAGAGCACTCTCTGGACTCACTGCACTGCATCCCCCGTGGTGCCAGTGCACTCTCTGGACTCACTGCAGTGCATCCCCAGTGGTGCCAGTGCACTCTGTGGACTCACTGCAGTGCATCCCCAGTGGTGCCAGTGTAGTCTCTGGACTCACTGCAGTGCATCCCCAGTGGTGCCAGTACAACTACTGGACTCACTGCAGTGTAGCTCAGTGGTGCCAGAGCACTCTCTGGACTCACTAAACTGCATCCCCAGTGGTGCCAGAGAACTCTCTGGTCTCACTGCAGTGCATCCCCAGTGGTGCCAGTGCACTGTCTGGACTCACTGCATCCCCAGTGGTGCCAGGGCACTCTATGGACTCACAGCACTGCATCCCCATTGGTGCCAGTGAACTCTCTGGACTCACTGCACTAAAACCCCAGTGGTGCCAGTGCAGTCTCTGAACTCACTGCACTGCATCCCCAGTGGTGCCAGTGCACTCTCTGGACTCACCGGGGTGCATCCCCAGTGGTGCCAGTGCACTCTCTGGACTCACTGCACTGCATCCCCTGTGGTGCCAGTACACTCTCTGGACTCACTGCAGTGCATCCCCAGTGGTGCCAGTGTACTCTCTGGACTCACTGCACTGCATCCCCAGTGGTGCCAGTGCACTCTCTGGACTCACTGCAGTGCATCCCCAGTGGTGCCAGTGCACTTTCTGGAGTCACTGCAGTGCATCCCCTGTTGTGCCAGTGCACTCTCTGGACTCACTGCACTGCATCCCCAAGGTGCCAGTGCACTCTCTGGACTCAACTGCACTGCATCCCCAGTGCTGCCAGTGCACTCTCTGGACTCACTGCAGTGCATCCCCAGTGCTGCCAGTGCACTCTCTGCACTCACTGCACTGCATCCCCAGTGGTGCCACTGTACTCTCTGGACTCACTGCACTGCATCACCATTGGTGCCAGGGCACTCTCTGGACTCACTGCACTGCATCCCCAGTGTTCCCAAAGCACTCTCTGGACTCACTGCAGTGCATCCCCAGTGGTGCCAGTGCACTCTCTGGACTCACTGCAGTGCATCCCCAGTGGTGCCAGTGCACTCTCTGGACTCACTGCACTGCATCCCCAGTGGTGCCACTGCACTCTCTGGACTCACTGCACTGCATCACCATTGGTGCCAGGGCACTCTCCGGACTCACTGCAGTGCATCCGCAGTGGTGCCAGTGCACTCTTTCGAGTCACTGCACTGCATCCCCATTAGTGCCAGTGCATTCTCTGGACTCATTGCAGTGCATCCCCAGTGGTGCCAGTGCACTCTCTTTACTCACTGCACTGCATCCCCAGTGGTGCCAGTGCACTCTCTGGACTCACTGCATTGCATCCCCAGTGGTGCCAGTGCACTCTCTGGACTCACTGCACTGCATCACCATTGGTGCCAGTGCACTCTCCGGACTCACTGCAGTGCATCCCCAGTGGTGCCAGTGCACTCTTTTGAGTCACTGCATTGCATCCCCAGTGCTGCCAGTGCACTCTCTGGACTCACTGCAGTGCATCCCCAGTGGTGCCAGTGCACTCTCTGGACTCACTGCAGTGCATCCCCAGTGGTGCCAGTGCACTCTCTGGACTCACTGCACTGCATCCCCAGTGGTGCCAGTGCACTCTCTGGACTCACTGCACTTCATCCCCAGTGGTGCCAGTGCACTCTCTGGACTCACTGCATTGCATCCCCAGTGGTGCCAGTGCACTCTCTGGACTCACTGCACTGCATCCCCTGTAGCGCCACTGCACTCTCTGGACTCACTGCACTGCATCACCATTGGTGCCAGGGCACTCTCCGGACTCACTGCAGTGCATCCGCAGTGGTGCCAGTGCACTCTTTCGAGTCACTGCAGTGCATCCCCAGTGGTGCCAGTGTACTCTCTGGACTCACTGCACTGCATCCCCAGTGGTGCCAGTGCACTCTCTGCACTCACTGCACTGCATCCCCAGTGTTCCCAGAGCACTCTCTGGACTCAGTGGACTGCATCCCCAGTGGTGCCAGTGCACTCTCTGGACTCCCTGCAGTGCATCCCCAGTGGTGCCAGTGCACTCTCTGGACTCACTGCACTGCATCCCCAGTGGTGCCACTGCACTCTCTGGACTCACTGCACTGCATCACCATTGGTGCCAGGGCACTCTGCGGACTCAATGCAGTGCATCCGCAGTGGTGCCAGTGCACTCTTTCGAGTCACTGCACTGCATACCCATTAGTGCCAGTGCATTCTCTGGACTCATTGCAGTGCATCCCCAGTGGTGCCAGTGCACTCTCTGGACTCACTGCACTGCATACCCAGAGGTGCCAGTGCACTCTCTGGACTCACTGCACTGCATCCCCAGTGCTGACAGTGCACTCTCTGGACTCACTGCACTGCATCCCCAGTGCTGACAGTGCACTCTCTGGACTCACTGCAGTGCATCCCCAGTGGTGCCAGTGCACTCTCTGGACTCACTGCACTGCATCCCCAGTGGTGCCAGTGCACTCTCCGGAATCACTGCAGTGCATCCCCAGTGGTGCCAGTGCACTCTCTGCACTCACTGCAGTGCATCCCCAGTGGTGCCAGTGCACTCTCTGCACTCACTGCACTGTATCCCCAGTGGTGCCAGTGCACTCTCTGGACTCACTGCACTGCATCCCCAGTGGTGCCAGTGCACTCTCTGGACTCACTGCAGTGCAGCCCCTGAGGTTCCAGTGTACTCTCTGGACTCACTGCAGTGCAGCCCCTGAGG
Organism: Anser cygnoides; assembly: GCF_040182565.1. NCBI lineage: Eukaryota > Metazoa > Chordata > Aves > Anseriformes > Anatidae > Anser > Anser cygnoides. The sequence continues at coordinate 355,943 of NC_089880.1, read as the reverse complement.
TTCCAGTGTACTCTCTGGACTCACTGCAGTGCATCCCCAGTGGTGCCAGTGCACTCTCTGCACTCACTGCACTGCATCCCCAGTGGTGCCAGTGCACTCTCTGCACTCACTGCACTGCATCCCCAGTGGTGCCAGTGCACTCTCTGGACTCACCGCATTGCATCCCCAGTGGTGCCAGTGCACTCTCTGGACTCACTGCACTGCATCAACAGTGGTGCCTCTGCACTCTCTGGAGTCACTGCACTGCATCCCCAGTGGTGCCAGTGCACTCTCTGGACTCACTGTAGTGCATCCCCAGTGGTGCCAGTGCACTCTCTGGACTCACTGCACTGCATCCCCAGTGGTGCCAGTGCACTCTCTGGACTCACTGCAGTGCATCCCCAGTGGTGCCAGTGCACTCTCTGGACTCACTGCACTGCATCCCCAGTGGTGCCAGTGCACTCTCTGCACTCACTGCACTGCATCCCCAGTGTTGCCAGTGTATTCTCTGGACTCACAGCAGTGCATCCCCAGTGGTTCCATTGCACTCTCTGGACTCACTGCATTGGATCCCCAGTGGTGTCAGTGCACTCTCTGGACTCAGTGCAGTGCATCCCCAGTGGTGCCAGTGCACTCTCTGGACTCACTGCAGTGCTTCCCCACTGGTGCCAGTGCACTCTCTGGACTCACTGCACTGCATCCCCAGTGGTGCCAGTGCACTCTCTGGACTCACTGCACTAATACCCCTGTGGTGCCAGTGCAGTCTCTGGACTCACTGCACTGCATCCCAAGTGGTGCCAGTGCATTCTCTGGACTCACCGGGGTGCATCCCCAGTGGTGCCAGTGCACTCTCTGGACTCACTGCACTGCATACCCTGTGGTGCCAGTACACTCTCTGGACTCACTGCATTGCATCCCCAGTGGTGCCAGTGTACTCTCTGGTCTCACTGCACTGCACCACCAGCGGTGCCAGTGCACTCTCTGGACTCAACGCACTGCATCCCCAAGGTGCCAGTGCACTCTCTGTAGTCACTGTGCTGCATCCCCAATGGTGACAGTGCACACTCTGGACTCACTGCAGTGTATCCCCTGTGGTGCCAGTGCACTCTGTGGACTCACTGCACTGCATCCCAGTGTGCCAGTGCACTCTGTGGACTCACTGCAGTGCATCCCCAGTGGTGCCAGTGCACTCTCTGGACTCACTGTAGTGCAACCCCAGTGGTGCCAGTGCAGTCTCTTTACTCCCTGCAGTGCATCCCTAGTGGAGCCAGTGCACTCTCTGGACTCACTGCAGTGCATCCCCAGTGGTTCCAGTGCACTCTCTGGACTCACTGCAGTGCATCCCCAGTGGTTCCAGTGCACTCTCTGGACTCACTGCAGTGCATCCCCTGTGGTGCCAGTGCACTCTCTGGACTCACTGTACTGCATCCCCAGTGGTGCCAGTTGACTCTCTGGGCTCACTGCACTAATCCAGCCGCGGCATCCGCTCCAGCCGCCTCAGCCGCTCCAGCCGCGGTAGCCCCTCCAGCCGCGGCAGACGCTCTAGACGCTCCAGACGCCGCAGCCGCTCCAGCCGCGGCAGCCGCTAAAGCCGCTACCGAGTGAAGCGGCTGCCACGGCTGGAGCGGCTGCCGCGGTTGGAGCGGCTGCCGCGGCTGGAGCGACTGGAGCGGCTGCCGCGGCTGGAGCGCCTGCAGCGGATGGAGCGGCTGCCGCGGCTGGACCGGCTGCCGCGGCTGCCGCGGCTGGAACGGCTGCCGAGGCTGGAGGGGCTACCGCGGCTGGAGCGGCTGCCGCGGCTCGAGCAGTACAGTGAGTCCAGAGAGTGCACTGTCACCTTTGGGGATGCACTGCATTGTCTTCAGAGAGTGCCCTGGCACCACTGGGGATGCACTGCAGTGAGTCCAGAGAAGTGCACTGGCACCACTGGGGATGCAGTGCAGTGAGTCCAGAGAGTGCACTGGCACCACTGGGAATGCAGTGCAGTGAGTCTAGAGAGTGCACTGGCACCACTGGGGATGCACTGCAGTGAGTCCAGAGAGTGCACTGGCACCACTGGGGATGCAGTGCAGTGAGTCCAGAGAGTGCACTGGCACCTTGGGGATACAGTTCAGTGAGTCCAGAGAGTGCACTGGCACCACTGGGGATGCAGTGCAGTGAGTCCACAGAGTACACTGGCACCACTGGTGATGCAGTGCAGTGAGTCCAGAGAGTGCACTGGCACCACTGGGGATGCAGTGCAGTGAGTCCAGAGAGTGCACTGGCACCACTGGGGATGCAGTGCCGTGAGTGCAGAGAGTGCAATGGCACCACTGGGAATGCACTGCAGTGAGTCCAGAGAGTACACTGGCACCACTGGGGATGCAGTGCAGTGAGTCCAGAGAGTGCACTGGCACCACTGGTGATGCAGTGCAATGAGTCCAGAGAGCCACTGGCACCACTGGGGATGCAGTGCATTTAGTCCAGAGAGTGAACTGGCACCACTGGGGATGCAGTGCACTGAGTCCAGAGAGGGCACTGTCAGCAATGGGGATGCAGTGCAGTGAGTCCAGAGAGTGCACTGGCACCACTGGGGATGCAGTGCTGTGAGACCAGAGACTTCACAGGCACCACTGGGGATGCAGTGCAGTGAGTCCAGAGAGTGCACTGGCAGCACTGGGGATGCAGTGCAGTGAGTCCAGAGAGTGCACTGGCACCACAGGGGATGTAGTGCACTGAGTCCACAGAGGGCACTGGCACCACTGGGGATGCAGTGTAGTGAGTCCAGAGAGTACAGTGGCACCACTGGGGATGCAGTGCAGTGAGTCCAAAGAGTGCACTGGCACCATTGGGGATGCACTGCAGTGAGTCCAGAGACTTCACAGGCACCACTGGGGATGCAGTGCAGTGAGTCCAGAGAGTGCCCTGGCACCACTGGGAATGCAGTGAGTCCAGAGAGTGCACTGGCACCACTGGGGATGCACCCCGGCAAGTCCAGAGAGTGCACTGGCACCACTGGGGATGCAGTGCAGTGAGTCCAGAGAGTGCACTGGCACCACTGGGGATGCACTGCAGTGAGTGCAGAGAGTGCACTGTCACCACTGGGGATGCAGTGCAGTGAGTCCAGAGAGTGCACTGGCACCACTGGGGATGCAGTGCAGTGAGTCCAGAGAGTGCACTGGCACCACTGGGGATGCAGTGCAGTGAGTCCAGAGAGTGCACTGGCACCATTGGGATGCAGTGCAGTGAGTCCAGAGAGTGCACTGGCACCACTGGGGATGCACTGCAGTGAGTCCAGAGAGTGCACTGGCACCACTGGGATGCAGTGCACTGAGTCCACAGAGTGCACTGGCCCCACAGGGGATACACTGCAGTGAGTCCAGAGAGTGCACTGGCACCACTGGGGACGCAGTGCAGTGAGTCCAGAGAGTGCACTGGCACCACTGGGGATGCACTGCAGTGAGTCCAGAGAGTGCACTGGCACCACTGGGGATGCAGTGCAGTGAGTCCAGAGAGTGCACTGGCACCTTGGGGATGCAGTTCAGTGAGTCCAGAGAGTGCACTGGCACCACTGGGGATGCAGTGCAGTGAGTCCACAGAGTACACTGGCACCACTGGTGATGCAGTGCAGTGAGTCCAGAGAGTGCACTGGCACCACTGGGGATGCAGTGCAGTGAGTCCAGAGAGTGCACTGGCACCACTGGGGATGCAGTGCCGTGAGTGCAGAGAGTGCACTGGCACCACTGGGGATGCACTGCAGTGAGTCCAGAGAGTACACTGGCACCACTGGGGATGCAGTGCAGTGAGTCCAGAGAGTGCACTGGCACCACTGGTGATGCAGTGCAATGAGTCCAGAGAGCCACTGGCACCACTGGGGATGCAGTGCATTTAGTCCAGAGAGTGAACTGGCACCACTGGGGATGCAGTGCACTGAGTCCAGAGAGGGCACTGTCAGCAATGGGGATGCAGTGCAGTGAGTCCAGAGAGTGCACTGGCACCACTGGGGATGCAGTGCAGTGAGACCAGAGACTTCACAGGCACCACTGGTGATGCAGTGCAGTGAGTCCAGAGAGTGCACTGGCACCACTGGGGATGCAGTGCAGTGAGTCCAGAGAGTGCACTGGCACCACTGGGGATGCAGTGCTGTGAGACCAGAGACTTCACAGGCACTACTGGGGATGCAGTGCAGTGAGTCCAGAGAGTGCACTGGCAGCACTGGGGATGCAGTGCAGTGAGTCCAGAGAGTGCACTGGCACCACAGGGGATGTAGTGCACTGAGTCCACAGAGGGCACTGGCACCACTGGGGATGCAGTGTAGTGAGTCCAGAGAGTACAGTGGCACCACTGGGGATGCAGTGCAGTGAGTCCAAAGAGTGCACTGGCACCATTGGGGATGCACTGCAGTGAGTCCAGAGACTTCACAGGCACCACTGGGGATGCAGTGCAGTGAGTCCAGAGAGTGCCCTGGCACCACTGGGAATGCAGTGAGTCCAGAGAGTGCACTGGCACCACTGGGGATGCACCCCGGCAAGTCCAGAGAGTGCACTGGCACCACTGGGGATGCAGTGCAGTGAGTCCAGAGAGTGCACTGGCACCACTGGGGATGCACTGCAGTGAGTGCAGAGAGTGCACTGTCACCACTGGGGATGCAGTGCAGTGAGTCCAGAGAGTGCACTGGCACCACTGGGGATGCAGTGCAGTGAGTCCAGAGAGTGCACTGGCACCACTGGGGATGCAGTGCAGTGAGTCCAGAGAGTGCACTGGCACCACTGGGGATGCACTGCAGTGAGTCCAGAGAGTGCACTGGCACCACTGGGATGCAGTGCACTGAGTCCACAGAGTGCACTGGCCCCACAGGGGATACACTGCAGTGAGTCCAGAGAGTGCACTGGCACCACTGGGGATGCAGTGCAGTGAGTCCAGAGAGTGCACTGGCACCACTGGGGATGCAGTGCAGTGAGTCCAGAGAGTGCACTGGCACCTTGGGGATGCAGTTCAGTGAGTCCAGAGAGTGCACTGGCACCACTGGGGATGCAGTGCAGTGAGTCCACAGAGTACACTGGCACCACTGGTGATGCAGTGCAGTGAGTCCAGAGAGTGCACTGGCACCACTGGGGATGCAGTGCAGTGAGTCCAGAGAGTGCACTGGCACCACTGGGGATGCAGTGCCGTGAGTGCAGAGAGTGCACTGGCACCACTGGGGATGTACTGCAGTGAGTCCAGAGAGTACACTGGCACCACTGGGGATGCAGTGCAGTGAGTCCAGAGAGTGCACTGGCACCACTGGTGATGCAGTGCAATGAGTCCAGAGAGCCACTGGCACCACTGGGGATGCAGTGCATTTAGTCCAGAGAGTGAACTGGCACCACTGGGGATGCAGTGCACTGAGTCCAGAGAGGGCACTGTCAGCAATGGGGATGCAGTGCAGTGAGTCCAGAGAGTGCACTGGCACCACTGGGGATGCAGTGCAGTGAGACCAGAGACTTCACAGGCACCACTGGTGATGCAGTGCAGTGAGTCCAGAGAGTGCACTGGCACCACTGGGGATGCAGTGCAGTGAGACCAGAGACTTCACAGGCACCACTGGTGATGCAGTGCAGTGAGTCCAGAGAGTGCACTGGCACCACTGGGGATGCAGTGCAGTGAGTCCAGAGAGTGCACTGGCACCACTGGGGATGCACTGCAGTGAGTCCAGAGAGTGCACTAGCACCACTGGGGATGCAGTCCACTGAGTCCAGAGAGTACACTGGCACCACTGGGGATGCAGTGCAGTGAGTCCAGAGAGTGCACTGTCAGCACTGGGGATGCAGTGCAGTGAGTCCAGAGAATGCACTGGCACCAACTGCAGCTGCACTGCTGTGAGTCCTGAGATTGCACTGGCACCACTGGGGATGCACTGCAGTGAGTCCAGAGACTTCACAGGCACCACTGGGGATGTAGTGCAGTGAGTCCAGAGAGTGCACTGGCACCTCTGGGGATGCACCCCGGTGACTCCAGAGAGTGCACTGGCACCACTGGGGATGCACCCCGGGAAGTCCAGAGAGTGCACTGTCACCACTGGGGATGCAGTGCAGTGAGTCCAGAGAGTGCACTGGCACCACTGGGGATGCAGTGCAGTGAGTCCAGAGAGTGCACTGGCACCACTGGGGATGCAGTGCAGTGAGTCCAGAGAGTGCACTGGTACCACTGGGGATGCAGTGCAGTGAGTCCAGAGAGTGCACTGGTACGATTGGGGATGCACTGCAGTGAGTCCAGAGAGTGCACTGGCACCACTGGGTATGCACTGCAGTGAGTCCAGAGAGTGCACTGGCACCACTGGGGATGCAATGCAGTGAGTCCAGAGAGTGCACTGGCACCACTGGGGATGCACTGCAGTGAGTCCAGGGAGTGCACTGGCACCACTGGGGATGCAGTGCAGTGAGTCCAGAGAGTGCACTGGCACCACTGGGGATGCAGTGCAGTGAGTCCAGATGTTAGCCTAGCAACCACATAATCACCAAGTGATTATATGAAGGTGCTTTATTCAGCGCTGGAAGCCGGGGCAGGTGCCCAAATCTGGCTTCAAGTCCCGTTACTTCCCAGCCGTTATTTATACATACAATATTGCGTCAGGTATACATATTCATTACAGGTTGCAACAGCAGCCTCGCTTTTCATTCTAATTAGCTCCCCTCCCCTTTGCACATGCGTGGCGCACTCTGGTGGTCGTCCAGGTGGTCGTGCAGATGAAGTAAGGAGTCTTCCTCTCCGCTAAACTTTTCACCTTTCTTACTCGACGCATGCTCCCTCCGCTTCTTGGTTCTGCTTCAACTCATTTCATCATTTCCAGGCCCTTATCCAAGGTCAGGTTGTACCTGTTCCCTCCCAAGGTTCCCCTTCAATGATTCTTTTGATTGTTCAATGTACTCCCTAAGTATCCAGTATACATAGATTAATTGATAATGTAAGTACATTTGGCAATGCTTAATTATACTGTAGGTCCCATTACCTAAGAGACATTAGTAAAACATCCATTCGATTCTCCCCAACACTAACACAGAGACTGCACTGGCACCACTGGGGATGCACCCCGGCAAGTCCAGAGAGTGCACTGTCACCACTGGGGATGCAGTGCAGTGAGTCCAGAGAGTGCACTGGCACCACTGGGGATGCACTGCCGCGAGTCCAGAGAGTGCACTGGCACCACTGGGGATGCACTGCAGTGAGTCCAGAGAGTGCACTGGCACCACTGGGGATGCAGTGCAGTGAGTCCAGAGTGTGCACTGGCACCACTGGGGATGCAGTGCAGTGAGTTCAGAGAGTGCACTGGCACCACTGTTGATGCAGTGCAGTGAGTGCAGAGAGTGCACTGGCAACACTGGGGATGCAGTGCAGTGAGTCCAGAGAGTGCACTGGCACCACTGGGGATGCAACCCCGTGAGTCCAGAGAGTGCACTGGCACCACTGGGGATGCACCCCGGCAAGTCCAGAGAGTGCACTCTCTGGACTCACTGACGTGCATCCCCAGTGGTGCCATTGCACTCTCTGGACTCACTGCACTGCATCCCCAGTGGTGCCAGTGCACTCACTGGACTCACTGCAGTGCATCCCCAGTGGTGCCAGTGCACTCACTGGACTCACTGCACTGCATCACCAGTGGTGCCAGTGCACTCTCTGGACTCACTGCACTGCATCCCAGTGGTGCCAGTGCACTCTCTGGACTCACTGCACTGCATCCCCAGTGGTGCCAGTGCACTCTCTGGACTCACTGTACTGCATCCCCAGTGGAGCCAGTGCACTCTCTGGGCTCACTGCACTGCATCGCCAGTGGTGCCAGTGCACTCTCTGGACTCACTGCACTGCATCCCCAGTGGTGCCAGTGCACTCTCTGGACTCACTGCAGTGCATCCCCAGTGGTGCCAGTGCACTCTCTGGACTCACTGCACTGCATCCCCAGTGTTGCCAGTGCACTCTCTGCACTCACTGCACTGCATCAACAGTGGTGCCAGTGCACTCTCTGAACTCACTGCACTGCATCCCCAGTGGTGCCAGTGCACTCTCTGGAGTCACTGCACTACATCCCCAGTGGTGCCAGTGCACTCTCTGGACTCACTGCACTGCATCCCCAGTGGTGCCAGTGCACTCTCTGGACTCACTGCACTTCATCCCCAGTGGTGCCAGTGCACTCTCTGGACTCACTGCATTGCATCCCCAGTGGTGCCAGTGCACTCTCTGGAATCACTGCAGTGCATCCCCAGTGGTGCCAGTGCACTCTCTGGACTCACTGCACTGCATCCCCAGTGGTGCCAGTGCACTCTCTGGACTCACTGTATTGCATCCCCAGTGGTGCCAGTGCACTCTCTGGACTCACTGCAGTGCATCCCCAGTGGTGCCACTGCACTCTCTGGACTCACTGCACTGCATCCCCAGTGGTGCCAGTGCACTCTCCGGACTCACTGCAGCGCATCCGCAGTGCTGCCAGTGCACTCTTTCGAGTCACTGCACTGCATCCCCATTAAAGCCAGTGCATTCTCTGGACTCACTGCACTGCATCCCCAGTTGTGCCAGTGCACTCTCTGGACTCACTGCAGTGCATCCCCAGTGGTGCCAGTGCACTCTCTGGACTCACTGCAGTGCTTCCGCACTGGTGCCAGTGCACTCTCTGCACTCACTGCACTGCATCAACTGTGGTGCCTCTGCACTCTCTGGAGTCACTGCACTGCATCCCCAGTGGTGCCAGTGCACTCTCTGGACTCACTGCACTGCATCCCCAGTGGTGCCAGTGCACTCTCTGGACTCACTGCACTGCATCCCCAGTGGTGCCAGTGCACTCTCTGGACTCACTGCAGTGCATCCCTTATAGTGCCTTTGCACTCTCAGGACTCACTGCACTGCATCCCCAGTGGTGCCAGTGCACTCTCTGCACTCACTGCACTGCATCCCCAGTGGTGCCAGTGCACTCTCTGAACTCAGTGCACTGCATCCCCAATGGTGCCACTGCACTCTCTGGACTCACTGCAGTGCATCCCCAGTGGTGCCAGTGCACTCTCTGGACTCACTGCGGTGCATCCCCAGTGGTGCCAGTGCACTCTCTGCCCTCACTACAGTGCATCCCCAGTGGTGCCATTGCACTCTCTGGACTCACTGCACTGCATCCCCAGTGGTGCCAGTGTAATCTCTGGGCTCACCGGGGTGCATCCCCAGTGGTGCCAGTGCTCTCTCTGGACTCACTGCACTGCATCCCCAGTGGTGCCAGTGCACTCTCTGGACTCACTGCACTGCATCCCCAGTGGTGCCAGGGCACTCTCTGCACTCACTGCACTGCATCCCCAGTGGTGCCAGTGCACTCTCTGGACTCACTGCACTGCAACCCCAGTGGTGCCAGTGCACTCTCTGGACTCACTGCAGTGCACCCCCACTGGTGCCAGTGCACTCTCTGGACTCACTGCACTGCATCCCCAGTGGTGCCAGTGCACTCTCTGGACTCACTGCACTGCATCCCCAAGGTGCCAGTGCACTCTCTGGACTCAACTGCACTGCATCCCCAGTGGTGCCAGTGCACTCTCTGGACTCACTGCAGTGCATCCCCAGTGGTGCCAGTGCACTCTCTGGACTCACTGCACTGCATCCCCAGTGGTGCCAGTGCACTCTCTGGACTCACTGCACTTCATCCCCAGTGGTGCCAGTGCACTCTCTGGACTCACTGCATTGCATCCCCAGTGGTGCCAGTGCACTCTCTGGACTCACTGCACTGCATCCCCAGTGGTGTCACTGCACTCTCTGGACTCACTGCACTGCATCACCATTGGTGCCAGGGCACTCTCCGGACTCACTGCACTGCATCCCCAGTGGTGTCACTGCACTCTCTGGACTCACAGCACTGCTTCACCATTGGTGCCAGGTCACTCTCCGGACTCACTGCAGTGCATCCCCAGTGGTGCCAGTGCACTCTCTGGAATCACTGCAGTGCATCCCCTGTGGTGCCAGTGCACTCTCTGGACTCACTGCACTGCATCCCCAGTGCTGACAGTGCACTCTCTGGACTCACTGCATTGCATCCCCAGTGGTGCCAGTGCACTCTCTGGACTCACTGCACTGCATCCCCAGTGGTGCCACTGCACTCTCTGGACTCACTGCACTGCATCACCATTGGTGCCAGTGCACTCTCCGGACTCTCTGCAGTGCATCCGCAGTGGTGCCAGTGCACTCTTTTGAGTCACTGCAGTGCATCCCCAGTGGTGCCAGTGCACTCTCTGGACTCACTGCAGTGCATCCCCAGTGGTGCCAGTGCACTCTCTGCACTCACTGCACTGCATCACCAGTGGTGCCAGTGCACTCTCTGGACTCACTGCAGTGCATCCCCAGTGGTGCCAGTGCACTCTCTGGACTCACTGCACTGCATCCCCAGTGGTGCCAGTGCACTCTCTGGAGTCGCAGCACTGCATCAACAGTGGTGCCTCTGCACTCTGTGGAGTCACTGCACTGCATCCCCAGTGCTGCCAGTGCACTCTCTGGACTCACTGCAGTGCATCCGCAGTGGTGCCGGTGCACTCTTTCGAGTCACTGCAGTGCATCCCAAGTGGTGCCAGTGCACTCTCTGGACTCACTGCACTGCATCCCCAGTGGTGCCAGTGCACTCTCCTCACTCACTGCACTGCATCCCCAGTGTTCCCAGAGCACTCTCTGGACTCACTGCAGTGCATCCCCAGTGGTGCCAGTGCACTCTCTGGACTCACTGCAGTGCATCCCCAGTGGTGCCAGTGCACTCTCTGGACTCACTGCACTGCATCCCCAGTGGTGCCACTGCACTCTCTGGACTCACTGCACTGCATCACCATTGGTGCCAGTGCACTCTCCGGACTCACTGCAGTGCATCCGCAGTGGTGCCAGTGCACTCTTTCGAGTTACTGCACTGCATCCCCATTAAAGCCAGTGCATTCTCTGGACTCATTGCAGTGCATCCCCAGTGGTGCCAGTGCACTCTCTGGACTCACTGCACTGCATCCCCAGTGGTGCCAGTGCACTCTCTGGACTCACTGCACTGCATCCCCAGTGCTGACAGTGCACTCTCTGGACTCACTGCACTGCATCCCCATTGCTGACAGTGCACTCTCTGGACTCACTGCAGTGCATCCCCAGTGGTGCCAGTGCACTCTCCGGACTCACTGCAGTGCATCCCCAGTGGTGCCAGTGCACTCTCTGGACTCACTGCACTGCATCCCCAGTGGTGCCAGTGCACTCTCTGGACTCACTGCAGTGCATCCCCAGTGGTGCCAGTGCACTCTCTGCACTCACTGCACTGCATCCCCAGTGGTGCCAGTGCACTCTCTGCACTCACTGCACTGCATCCCCGGTGTTCCCAGAGCACTCTCTGGAATCACCGAGGTGCATCCCCAGTGGTGCCAGTGTACTCTCTGGACTCACCGCACTGCATCCCCAGTGGTGCCAGTGCACTCTCTGGACTCACTGCAGTGCAGCCCCCGAGGTGCCAGTGTACTCTCTGGACTCACTGCACTGCATCCCCAGTGGTGACAGTGCACTCTCTGGAATCACTGCAGTGCATCCCCTGTGGTGCCATTGCACTCTCTGGACTCACTGCACTGCATCCCCAGTGGTGCCTGTGCACTCTCTTGAGTCACTGCACTGCATCCCCAGTGGAGCCAGTGCACTCTCTGGACTCACTGCATTGCATCCCCAGTGGTTCCAGTGCACTCTCTGGATCACTGCACTGCATCACCATTGGTGCCAGGGCACTCTCCGGACTCACTGCAGTGCATCCCCAGTGGTGCCAGTGCACGCTTTCGAGTCACTGCACTGCATCCCCAGTGGTGCCAGTGCATTCTCTGGACTCACTGCAGTGCATCCCCATTGGTGCCAGTGCAGTCTCTGGAGTCACTGCAGTGCATCCCCAGTGGTGCCAGTGCACTCTCTGGACTCACTGCACTGCATCCCCAGTGCTGACAGTGCACTCTCTGGACTCACTGTACTGCATCCCCAGTGGTGCCAGTGCACTCTCTTTACTCACTGCACTGCATCCCCTTTTGTGCCAGTGCACTCTCTGGACTCACTGCACTGCATCCCCAGTGGTGCCAGTGCACTCTCTGGACTCACTGCACTGCATCCCCAGTGGTGACAGTGCACTCTCTGGACTCACTGCAGTTCATCCCCAGTGGTGCCAGTGCTCTCTCTGGACTCACTGCAGTGCATCCCCAGTGCTGACAGTGCACTCTGTGGACTCACTGCACTGCATCACCAGTGGTGGCAGTGTACTCTCTGGACTCACTGCACTGCATCCCCAGTGGAGACAGTGCACTCTCTGTAGTCACTGCGCTGCATCCCCAGTGGTTCCAGGGCACTCTCTCGACTCACTGCACTGCAACTCCAGTGGTGCCAGTGCACTCTCTGGACTCACTGCACTGCATCCCCAGTGGTGCCAGTGCACTCTCTGGACTCACCGCATTGCATCCCCAGTGGTGCCAGTGCCCTCTGTGGACTCACTGCACTACATCCCCTGTGGGGCCAGTGCACTCTCTGGACTCACTGCAGTGCATCCCCAGTGGTGCGAGTGCACTCTCTGGACTCACCGGGGTGCATCCCCAGTGGTGCCAGTGCACTCTCTGGACTCACTGCACTGCATCCCATTGGTGCTAGTGCACTCTCGGGACTCACTGCACTGCATCCCCAGTGGTGCCAGTGCACTCTCTGGACTCACTGCACTGCATCCCCAGTTGTGCCAGTGCACTCTCTGGACTCACTGCAGTGCATCCCGAGTGGTGCCAGTGCACTCTCTGGACTCACTGCAGTGCTTCCGCACTGGTGCCAGTGCACTCTCTGCACTCACTGCACTGCATCAACAGTGGTGCCTCTGCACTCTCTGGAGTCACTGCACTGCATCCCCAGTGGTTCCATTGCACTCTCTGGACTCACTGCACTGCATCCCCAGTGGTGCCTGTGCACTCTCTTGAGTCACTGCACTGCATCCCCAGTGGAGCCAGTGCACTCTATGGACTAACTGCACTGCATCCCCAGTGGTGCCAGTGCACTCTCTGGACTCACTGCACTGCATCCCCAGTGGTGCCAGTGCACTCTCTGGACTCAGTGCACTGAATCCCCTGTGGTGCCAGTGCACTCTCTGAACTCAGTGCACTGCATCCCCAATGGTGTCACTGCACTCTCTGGACTCACTGCAGTGCATCCCCAGTGGTGCCAGTGCACTCTCTGGACTCACTGCAGTGCATCCCCAGTGGTGCCAGTGCACTCTCTGAGCTCTTTGCAGTGCATCCCAAGTGATGCCAGTGCACTCTCTGGACTCACTGCACTGCATCCCCAGTGCTGACAGTGCACTCTCTGGACTCACTGCAGTGCATCCCCAGTGGTGCCAGTGCACTCTGTGGACTCACTGCAGTGCATCCCCAGTGGTGCCAGTGTAGTCTCTGGACTCACAGCAGTGCATCCCCAGTGGTGCCAGTGCAACTACTGGACTCACTGCAGTGTAGCTCAGTGGTGCCAGAGCACTCTCTGGACTCACTGCACTGCATCCCCAGTGGTGCCAGTGCACTCTCTGGACTCACTGCAGTGCATCCCCAGTGGTGCCAGTGCACTCTGTGGACTCACTGCAGTGCATCCCCAGTGGTGCCAGTGTAGTCTCCGGACTCACAGCAGTGCATCCCCAGTGGTGCCAGTGCAACTACTGGACTCACTGCAGTGTAGCTCAGTGGTGCCAGAGCACTCTCTGGACTCACTAAACTGCATCCCCAGTGGTGCCAGAGAACTCTCTGGTCTCACTGCAGTGCATCCCCAGTGGTGCCAGTGCACTGTCTGGACTCACTGCATCCCCAGTGGTGCCAGGGCACTCTCTGGACTCACAGCACTGCATCCCCATTGGTGCCAGTGAACTCTCTGGACTCACTGCACTAAAACCCCAGTGGTGCCAGTGCAGTCTCTGGACTCACTGCACTGCATCCCCAGTGGTGCCAGTGCACTCTCTGGACTCACCGGGGTGCATCCCCAGTGGTGCCAGTGCACTCTCTGGACTCACTGCACTGCATCCCCTGTGGTGCCAGTACACTCTCTGGACTCACTGCAGTGCATCCCCAGTGGTGCCAGTGTACTCTCTGGACTCACTGCACTGCATCCCCAGTGGTGCCAGTGCACTCTCTGGACTCACTACAGTGCATCCCCAGTGGTGCCAGTGCACTTTCTGGAGTCACTGCAGTGCATCCCCTGTTGTGCCAGTGCACTCTCTGCACTCACTGCACTGCATCCCCAGAAGTGCCAGTGCACTCTCTGGACTCACTGCACTGCATCCCCAGTGGTTCCATTGCACCCTCTGGACTCACTGCACTGCATCCCCATTGGTGCCTGTGCACTCTCTTGAGTCACTGCACTGCATCCCCAGTGGAGCCAGTGCACTCTATGGACTCACTGCACTGCATCCCCAGTGGTGCCAGTGCACTCTCTGGACTCACTGCACTGCATCCCCAGTGGTGCCAGTGCACTCTCTGGACTCACTGCAGTGCATCACCAGTGGTGCCAGTGCACTCTCTGGAGTCACTGCACTGCATCCCCTGTGGTGCCAGTGCACTCTCTGGACTCACTGCACTGCGTCCCCAGTGGTGCCAGTGCACTCTCTGGACTCACTGCAGTGTATCCCCTGTGGTGCCAGTGCACTCTCTGGACTCACTGCACTGCATCCCAGTGGTGCCAGTGCACTCTCTGGACTCACTGCACTGCATCCCCAGTGGTGCCAGTGCACTCTCTGCACTCACTGCACTGCATCCCCAGTGGTGCCAGTGCACTCTCTGGACTCACTGCACTTCATCCCCAGTGGTGCCAGTGCACTCTCTGGACTCACTGCATTGCATCCCCAGTGGTGCCAGTGCACTCTCTGGACTCACTGCACTGCATCCCCAGTGGTGCCAGTGCACTCTCTGCACTCACTGCAGTGCATCACCAGTGGTGCCAGTGCACTCTCTGGAGTCACTGCACTGCATCCCCTGTGGTGCCAGTGCACTCTCTGGACTCACTGCACTGCGTCCCCAGTGGTGCCAGTGCACTCTCTGGACTCACTGCAGTGTATCCCCTGTGGTGCTAGTGCACTCTCTGGACTCACTGCACTGCATCCCCAGTGCTGCCAGTGCACTCTCTGGACTCACTGCAGTGCATCCCCAGTGGTGCCAGTGCACTCTCTGCACTCACTGCACTGCATCCCCAGTGGTGCCAGTGCACTCTCTGGACTCACTGCACTTCATCCCCAGTGGTGCCAGTGCACTCTCTGGACTCACTGCATTGCATCCCCAGTGGTGCCAGTGCACTCTCTGGACTCACTGCACTGCATCCCCAGTGGTGTCACTGCACTCTCTGGACTCACTGCATTGCATCCCCAGTGGTGCCAGGGCACTCTCCGGACTCACTGCAGTGCATCCGCAGTGGTGCCAGTGCACTCTTTCGAGTCACTGCAGTGCATCCCCAGTGGTGCCAGTGCACTCTCTGGACTCACTGCACTGCATCCCCAGTGGTGCCAGTGCACTCTCTGGAATCACTGCAGTGCATCCCCAGTGGTGCCAGTGCACTCTCTGGACTCACTGCAGTGCATCCCCAGTGGTGCCAGTGCACTCTCTGGACTCACTGCACTGCATCCCCAGTGGTGCCAGTGCACTCTCTGGACTCACTGCACTGCATCCCCTTTTGTGCCAGTGCACTCTCTGGACTCACTGCAGTGCATCCCCAGTGGTGCCAGTGCACTCTCTGGACTCACTGCACTGAGTCCCCAGTGGTGCCAGTGCACTCTCTGGACTCACTGCAGTGTATCCCCTGTGGTGCCAGTGCACTCTCTGGACTCACTGCACTGCATCCCCAGTGGTGCCAGTGCACTCTCTGGACTCACTGCACTGCATCCCCAAGGTGCCAGTGCACTCTCTGGACTCAACTGCACTGCATCCCCAGTGCTGCCAGTGCACTCTCTGGACTCACTGCAGTGCATCCCCAGTGGTGCCAGTGCACTCTCTGGACTCACTACACTGCATCCCCAGTGGTGCCAGTGCACTCTCTGCACTCACTGCACTGCATCCCCAGTGGTGCCAGTGCACTCTCTGGACTCACTGCACTTCATCTCCAGTGGTGCCAGTGCACTCTCTGGACTCACTGCACTGCATCCCCAGTGGTGTCACTGCACTCTCTGGACTCACTGCACTGCATCACCATTGGTGCCAGGGCACTCTCCGGACTCACTGCAGTGCATCCGCAGTGGTGCCAGTGCACTCTTTCGAGTCACTGCAGTGCATCCCCAGTGGTGCCAGTGCACTCTCTGGACTCACTGCACTGCATCCCCAGTGGTGCCAGTGCACTCTCTGGAATCACTGCAGTGCATCCCCAGTGGTGCCAGTGCACTCTCTGGACTCACTGCATTGCATCCCCAGTGGTGCCAGTGCACTCTCTGGACTCACTGCACTGCATCCCCAGTGGTGCCAGTGCACTCTCTGGACTCACTGCACTGCATCACCATTGGTGCCAGTGCACTCTCCGGACTCACTGCAGTGCATCCGCAGTGTAGCCAGTGCACTCTTTTGAGTCACTGCAGTGCATCCCCAGTGGTGCCAGTGCACTCTCTGGACTCACTGCAGTGCATCCCCAGTGGTGCCAGTGCACTCTCTGCACTCACTGCATTGCATCACCAGTGGTGCCAGTGCACTCTCTGGACTCACTGCAGTGCATCCCCAGTGGTGCCAGTGCACTCTCTGGACTCACTGCACTGCATCCCCAGTGGTGCCAGTGCACTCTCTGGACTCACTGCACTGCATCCCCAGTGGTGCCACTGCACTCTCTGGACTCACTGCACTGCATCACCGTTGGTGCCAGGGCACTCTCCGGACTCACTGCAGTGCATCCGCAGTAGTGCCAGTGCACTCTTTCGAGTCACTGCAGTGCATCCCCAGTGGTGCCAGTGCACTCTCTGGACTCACTGCACTGCATCCCCAGTGGTGCCAGTGCACTCTCTGCACTCACTGCACTGCATCCCCAGTGTTCCCAGAGCACTCTCTGGACTCACTGCAGTGCATCCCCAGTGGTGCCAGTGCACTCTCTGGACTCACTGCACTGCATCCCCAGTGCTGACAGTGCACTCTCTGGACTCACTGCACTGCATCCCCAGTGCTGACAGTGCACTCTCTGGACTCACTGCAGTGCATCCCCAGTGGTGCCAGTGCACTCTCCGGACTCACTGCATTGCATCCCCAGTGGTGCCAGTGCACTCTCCGGACTCACTGCACTGCATCCCCAGTGGTGCCAGTGCACTCTCTGGAGTCACTGCAGTGCATCCCCAGTGGTGCCAGTGCACTCTCTGCACTCACTGCACTGCATCCCCGGTGTTCCCAGAGCACTCTCTGGACTCACCGAGGTGCATACCCAGTGGTGCCAGTGTACTCTCTGGACTCACCGCACTGCATCCCCAGTGGTGCCAGTGCACTCTCTGGACTCACTGCAGTGCAGCCCCTGAGGTGCCAGTGTACTCTCTGGACTCACTGCACTGCATCCCCAGTGGTGACAGTGCACTCTCTGGAATTACTGCAGTGCATCCCCAGTGGTGCCAGTGCACTCTCTGGACTCACTGCACTGCATCCCCAGTGGTGCCTGTGCACTCTCTTGAGTCACTGCACTGCATCCCCAGTGGAGCCAGTGCACTCTATGGACTAACTGCACTGCATACCCAGTGGTGCCAGTGCACTCTTTGGACTCACTGCACTGCATCCCCAGTGGTGCCAGTGCACTCTCTGGACTCACTGCAGTGCATCCCCAGTGGTGCCAGTGCACTCTTTCGAGTCACTGAACTGAATCCCCAGTGGTGCCAGTGCATTCTCTGGACTCACTGCAGTGCATCCCCATTGGTGCCAGTGCAGTCTCTGGAGTCACTGCACTGCATCCCCAGTGGTGCCAGTGCACTCTCTGGACTCACTGCACTGCATCCCCAGTGCTGACAGTGCACTCTCTGGACTCACTGCACTGCATCCCCAGTGGTGCCAGTGCACTCTCTGGACTCACTGCAGTGCATCCCCTTTTGTGCCAGTGCACTCTCTGGACTCACTGCACTGCATCCCCAGTGGTGCCAGTGCACTCTCTGGACTCACTGCACTGCATCCCCAGTGGTGCCAGTGCACTCTCTGGACTCACTGCAGTGCATCCCCAGTGGTGCCAGTGCACTCTCTGGACTCACTGCACTGCATCCCCAGTGCTGACAGTGCACTCTCTGGACTCACTGCACTGCATCACCAGTGGTGGCAGTGTACTCTCTGGACTCACTGCACTGCATCCCCAGTGGAGACAGTGCACTCTCTGTAGTCACTGCGCTGCATCCCCAGTGGTTCCAGGGCACTCTCTCGACTCACTGCACTGCAACTCCAGTGGTGCCAGTGCACTCTCTGGACTCACTGCACTGCATCCCCAGTGCTGACAGTGCACTCTCTGGAGTCACTGCGCTGCATCCCCAGTGGTGCCAGTGCCCTCTGTGGACTCACTGCACTACATCCCCTGTGGGGCCAGTGCACTCTCTGGACTCACTGCAGTGCATCCCCAGTGGTGCGAGTGCACTCTCTGGACTCACCGGGGTGCATCCCCAGTGGTGCCAGTGCACTCTCTGGACTCACCGGGGTGCATCCCCAGTGGTGCCAGTGCACTCTCTGGACTCACTGCAGTGCATCCCCAGTGGTGCCAGTGCACTCTGTGGACTCACTGCAATGCATCCCCAGTGTTGCCAGGGCACTCTCTGGAGTCACTGCACTGCATCCCCAGTGGTGCCAGTGCACTCTCTGGACTCACTGCACTGCATCCCCAGTGGTGCCAGTGCACTCTCTGGACTCACTGCAGTGCATCCCCAGTGGCGCCAGTGCACTCTCTGGACTCACTGCACTGCATCCCATTGGTGCTAGTGCACTCTCTGGACTCACTGCACTGCATCCCCAGTGGTGCCAGTGCACTCTCTGGACTCACTGCACTGCATCCCCAGTTGTGCCAGTGCACTCTCTGGACTCATTGCACTGCATCCCCAGTGGTGCCAGTGCACTCTCTGGACTCACTGCAGTGCTTCCGCACTGGTGCCAGTGCACTCTCTGCACTCACTGCACTGCATCAACAGTGGTGCCTCTGCACTCTCTGGAGTCACTGCACTGCATCCCCAGTGGTGCCAGTGCACTCTCTGGACTCACTGTAGTGCATCCCCAGTGGTGCCAGTGCACTCTCTGGACTCACTGCACTGCATCCCCAGTGGTGCCAGTGCACTCTCTGGACTCACTGCAGTGCATCCCTTGTGGTGCCTTTGCACTCTCAGGACTCACTGAACTGCATCCCCAGTGGTGCCAGTGCACTCTCTGGACTCAGTGCACTGCATCCCCAGTGGTGCCAGTGCACTCTCTGAACTCACTGCACTGCATCCCCAATGGTGCCACTGCACTCTCTGGACTCACTGCAGTGCATCCCCAGTGGTGCCAGTGCACTGTCTGGACTCACTGCATCCCCAGTGGTGCCAGTGCAGTCTCTGGACTCACTGCACTGCATCCCCAGTGGTGCCAGTGCACTCTCTGGACTCACCGGGGTGCATCCCCAGTGGTGCCAGTGCACTCTCTGGACTCACTGCACTGCATCCCCTGTGGTGCCAGTACACTCTCTGGACTCACTGCAGTGCATCCCCAGTGGTGCCAGTGTACTCTCTGGACTCACTGCACTGCATCCCCAGTGGTGCCAGTGCACTCTCTGGACTCACTGCAGTGCATCCCCAGTGGTGCCAGTGCACTTTCTGGAGTCACTGCAGTGCATCCCCTGTTGTGCCAGTGCACTCTCTGCACTCACTGCACTGCATCCCCAGAAGTGCCAGTGCACTCTCTGGACTCACTGCACTGCATCCCCAGTGGTTCCATTGCACTCTCTGGACTCACTGCACTGCATCCCCAGTGGTGCCTGTGCACTCTCTTGAGTCACTGCACTGCATCCCCAGTGGAGCCAGTGCACTCTATGGACTAACTGCACTGCATACCCAGTGGTGCCAGTGCACTCTTTGGACTCACTGCACTGCATCCCCAGTGGTGCCAGTGCACTCTCTGGACTCACTGCACTGCATCCCCAGTGGTTCCAGTGCACTCTCTGGATCAATGCACTGCATCACCATTGGTGCCAGGGCACTCTCCGGACTCACTGCAGTGCATCCCCAGTGGTGCCAGTGCACTCTTTCGAGTCACTGAACTGCATCCCCAGTGGTGCCAGTGCATTCTCTGGACTCACTGCAGTGCATCCCCATTGGTGCCAGTGCAGTCTCTGGAGTCACTGCAGTGCATCCCCAGTGGTGCCAGTGCACTCTCTGGACTCACTGCACTGCATCCCCAGTGCTGACAGTGCACTCTCTGGACTCACTGCACTGCATCCCCAGTGGTGCCAGTGCACTCTCTGGACTCACTGCAGTGCATCCCCTTTTGTGCCAGTGCACTCTCTGGACTCACTGCACTGCATCCCCAGTGGTGCCAGTGCACTCTCTGGACTCACTGCACTACATCCCCAGTGGTGCCAGTGCACTCTCTGGACTCACTGCAGTGCATCCGCAGTGGTGCCAGTGCACTCTCTGGACTCACTGCACTGCATCCCCAGTGCTGACAGTGCACTCTCTGGACTCACTGCACTGCATCACCAGTGGTGGCAGTGTACTCTCTGGACTCACTGCACTGCATCCCCAGTGGAGACAGTGGACTCTCTGTAGTCACTGCGCTGCATCCCCAGTGGTTCCAGGGCACTCTCTCGACTCACTGCACTGCAACTCCAGTGGTGCCAGTGCACTCTCTGGACTCACTGCACTGCATCCCCAGTGCTGACAGTGCACTCTCTGGAGTCACTGCGCTGCATCCCCAGTGGTGCCAGTGCACTCTCTGGACTCACTGCACTACATCCCCTGTGGGGCCAGTGCACTCTCTGGACTCACTGCAGTGCATCCCCAGTGGTGCGAGTGCACTCTCTGGACTCACCGGGGTGCATCCCCAGTGGTGCCAGTGCACTCTCTGGACTCACCGGGGTGCATCCCCAGTGGTGCCAGTGCACTCTCTGGACTCACTGCAGTGCATCCCCAGTGGTGCCAGTGCACTCTGTGGACTCACTGCAATGCATCCCCAGTGTTGCCAGTGCACTCTCTGGAGTCACTGCACTGCATCCCCAGTGGTGCCAGTGCACTCTCTGGACTCACTGCACTGCATCCCCAGTGGTGCCAGTGCACTCTCTGGACTCACTGCAGTGCATCCCCAGTGGCGCCAGTGCACTCTCTGGACTCACTGCACTGCATCCCATTGGTGCTAGTGCACTCTCTGGACTCACTGCACTGCATCCCCAGTGGTGCCAGTTCACTCTCTGGACTCACTGCACTGCATCCCCAGTTGTGCCAGTGCACTCTCTGGACTCACTGCAGTGCATCCCCAGTGGTGCCAGTGCACTCTCTGGACTCACTGCACTGCATCCCCAGTGGTGCCAGTGCACTCTCTGGACTCACTGCAGTGCATCCCTTGTGGTGCCTTTGCACTCTCAGGACTCACTGCACTGCATCCCCAGTGGTGCCAGTGCTCTCTCTGGACTCAGTGCACTGCATCCCCAGTGGTGCCAGTGCACTCTCTGAACTCAGTGCACTTCATCCCCAATGGTGCCACTGCACTCTCTGGACTCACTGCAGTGCATCCCCAGTGGTGCCAGTGCACTGTCTGGACTCACTGCATCCCCAGTGGTGCCAGTGCACTCTCTGGACTCACTGCACTGCATCCCCAGTGGTGCCAGTGCACTCTCTGGACTCACCGGGGTGCATCCCCAGTGGAGCCAGTGCACTCTCTGGACTCACTGCACTGCATCCCCTGTGGTGCCAGTACACTCTCTGGACTCACTGCAGTGCATCCCCAGTGGTGCCAGTGTACTCTCTGGACTCACTGCACTGCATCCCCAGTGGTGCCAGTGCACTCTCTGGACTCACTGCAGTGCATCCCCAGTGGTGCCAGTGCACTTTCTGGAGTCACTGCAGTGCATCCCCTGTTGTGCCAGTGCACTCTCTGCACTCACTGCACTGCATCCCCAGAAGTGCCAGTGCACTCTCTGGACTCACTGCACTGCATCCCCAGTGGTTCCATTGCACTCTCTGGACTCACTGCACTGCATCCCCAGTGGTGCCTGTGCACTCTCTTGAGTCACTGCACTGCATCCCCAGTGGAGCCAGTGCATTCTATGGACTAACTGCACTGCATTCCCAGTGGTGCCAGTGCACTCTCTGGACTCACTGCAGTGCATCCCCAGTGGTGCCAGTGCACTCTCTGGACTCACTGCAGTGCATCACCAGTGGTGCCAGTGCACTCTCTGGAGTCACTGCACTGCATCCCCAGTGGTGCCAGTGCACTCTCTGGACTCACTGCACTGCATTCCCAGTGGTGCCAGTGCACTCTCTGGACTCACTGCACTGCATCCCCAGTGGTGCCAGTGCACTCTCTGGACCCACTGCAGTGCATCCCCACTGGTGCCAGTGCACTCTCTGGACTCAGTGCACTGCATCCCCAATGGTGCCAGTGCACTCTCTGTAGTCACTGCACTGCGTCCCCAGTGGTGCCAGTGCACTCTCTGCACTCACTGCAGTGTATCCCCTGTGGTGCCAGTGCACTCTCTGGACTCACTGCACTGCATCCCAGTGGTGCCAGTGCACTCTCTGGACTCACTGCACTGCATCCCCAAGGTGCCAGTGCACTCTCTGGACTCAACTGCACTGCATCCCCAGTGCTGCCAGTGCACTCTCTGGACTCACTGCAGTGCATCCCCAGTGGTGCCAGTGCACTCTCTGGACTCACTGCAGTGCATCCCCAGTGGTGCCAGTGCACTCTCTGGACTCACTGCACTTCATCCCCAGTGGTGCCAGTGCACTCTCTGGACTCACTGCATTGCATCCCCAGTGGTGCCAGTGCACTCTCTGGACTCACTGCACTGCATCATCAGTGGTGTCACTGCACTCTCTGGACTCACTGCACTGCATCACCATTGGTGCCAGGGCACTCTCCGGACTCACTGCAGTGCATCCGCAGCGGTGCCAGTGCACTCTTTCGAGTCACTGCAGTGCATCCCCAGTGGTGCCAGTGCACTCTCTGGACTCACTGCACTGCATCCCCAGTGGTGCCAGTGCACTCTCTGGACTCACTGCATTGCATCCCCAGTGGTGCCAGTGCACTCTCTGGACTCACTGCACTGCATCCCCAGTGGTGCCAGTGCACTCTCTGGACTCACTGCACTGCAACTCCAGTGGTGCCAGTGCACTCTCTGGACTCACTGCACTGCATCCCCAGTGCTGACAGTGCACTCTCTGTAGTCACTGCGCTGCATCCCCAGTGGTGCCAGTGCACTCTCTGGACTCACTGCACTACATCCCCTGTGGGGCCAGTGCACTCTCTGGACTCACTGCAGTGCATCCCCAGTGGTGCGAGTGCACTCTCTGGACTCACCGGGGTGCATCCCCAGTGGTGCCAGTGCACTCTCTGGACTCACTGCAGTGCATCCCCAGTGGTGCCAGTGCACTCTCTGGACTCACTGCAGTGCATCCCCAGTGGTGCCAGTGCACTCTGTGGACTCACTGCAATGCATCCCCAGTGTTGCCAGTGCACTCTCTGGAGTCACTGCACTGCATCCCCAGTGGTGCCAGTGCACTCTCTGGACTCACTGCACTGCATCCCCAGTGGTGCCAGTGCACTCTCTGGACTCACTGCAGTGCATCCCCAGTGGCGCCAGTGCACTCTCTGGACTCACTGCACTGCATCCCATTGGTGCTAGTGCACTCTCTGGACTCACTGCACTGCATCCCCAGTGGTGCCAGTGCACTCTCTGGACTCACCGGGGTGCATCCCCAGTGGAGCCAGTGCACTCTCTGGACTCACTGCAGTGCATCCCCAGTGGTGCCAGTGCACTCTCTGGACTCACTGCACTGCATCCCCAGTGGTGCCAGTGCACTCTCTGGACTCACTGCACTGCATCCCCAGTGGTGCCAGTGCACTCTCTGGACTCACCGGGGTGCATCCCCAGTGGAGCCAGTGCACTCTCTGGACTCACTGCAGTGCATCCCCAGTGGTGCCAGTGCACTCTCTGGACTCACTGCACTGCATCCCCAGTGGTGCCAGTGCACTCTCTGGACTCACTGCAGTGCATCCCCAGTGGTGCCAGTGCACTTTCTGGAGTCACTGCAGTGCATCCCCTGTTGTGCCAGTGCACTCTCTGCACTCACTGCACTGCATCCCCAGAAGTGCCAGTGCACTCTCTGGACTCACTGCACTGCATCCCCAGTGGTTCCATTGCACTCTCTGGACTCACTGCACTGCATCCCCAGTGGTGCCTGTGCACTCTCTTGAGTCACTGCACTGCATCCCCAGTGGAGCCAGTGCATTCTATGGACTAACTGCACTGCATCCCCAGTGGTGCCAGTGCACTCTCTGGACTCACTGCAGTGCATCCCCAGTGGTGCCAGTGCACTCTCTGGACTCACTGCAGTGCATCACCAGTGGTGCCAGTGCACTCTCTGGAGTCACTGCACTGCATCCCCAGTGGTGCCAGTGCACTCTCTGGACTCACTGCACTGCATTCCCAGTGGTGCCAGTGCACTCTCTGGACTCACTGCACTGCATCCCCAGTGGTGCCAGTGCACTCTCTGGACCCACTGCAGTGCATCCCCACTGGTGCCAGTGCACTCTCTGGACTCAGTGCACTGCATCCCCAATGGTGCCAGTGCACTCTCTGTAGTCACTGCACTGCGTCCCCAGTGGTGCCAGTGCACTCTCTGCACTCACTGCAGTGTATCCCCTGTGGTGCCAGTGCACTCTGTGGACTCACTGCACTGCATCCCAGTGGTGCCAGTGCACTCTCTGGACTCACTGCACTGCATCCCCAAGGTGCCAGTGCACTCTCTGGACTCAACTGCACTGCATCCCCAGTGCTGCCAGTGCACTCTCTGGACTCACTGCAGTGCATCCCCAGTGGCGCCAGTGCACTCTCTGGACTCACTGCACTGCATCCCATTGGTGCTAGTGCACTCTCTGGACTCACTGCACTGCATCCCCAGTGGTGCCAGTTCACGCTCTGGACTCACTGCACTGCATCCCCAGTTGTGCCAGTGCACTCTCTGGACTCACTGCAGTGCATCCCCAGTGGTGCCAGTGCACTCTCTGGACTCACTGCACTGCATCCCCAGTGGTGCCAGTGCACTCTCTGGACTCACTGCAGTGCATCCCTTGTGGTGCCTTTGCACTCTCAGGACTCACTGCACTGCATCCCCAGTGGTGCCAGTGCTCTCTCTGGACTCAGTGCACTGCATCCCCAGTGGTGCCAGTGCACTCTCTGAACTCAGTGCACTTCATCCCCAATGGTGCCACTGCACTCTCTGGACTCACTGCAGTGCATCCCCAGTGGTGCCAGTGCACTGTCTGGACTCACTGCATCCCCAGTGGTGCCAGTGCACTCTCTGGACTCACTGCACTGCATCCCCAGTGGTGCCAGTGCACTCTCTGGACTCACCGGGGTGCATCCCCAGTGGAGCCAGTACACTCTCTGGACTCACTGCAGTGCATCCCCAGTGGTGCCAGTGCACTCTCTGGACTCACTGCACTGCATCCCCAGTGGTGCCAGTGCACTCTCTGGACTCACTGCAGTGCATCCCCAGTGGTGCCAGTACACTCTCTGGACTCACTGCAGTGCATCCCCAGTGGTGCCAGTGTACTCTCTGGACTCACTGCACTGCATCCCCAGTGGTGCCAGTGCACTCTCTGGACTCACTGCAGTGCATCCCCAGTGGTGCCAGTGCACTTTCTGGAGTCACTGCAGTGCATCCCCTGTTGTGCCAGTGCACTCTCTGCACTCACTGCACTGCATCCCCAGAAGTGCCAGTGCACTCTCTGGACTCACTGCACTGCATCCCCAGTGGTTCCATTGCACTCTCTGCACTCACTGCACTGCATCCCCAGTGGTGCCTGTGCACTCTCTGGACTCACTGCACTGCATCCCCAGTGGAGCCAGTGCATTCTATGGACTAACTGCACTGCATACCCAGTGGTGCCAGTGCACTCTCTGGACTCACTGCAGTGCATCCCCAGTGGTGCCAGTGCACTCTCTGGACTCACTGCAGTGCATCACCAGTGGTGCCAGTGCACTCTCTGGAGTCACTGCACTGCATCCCCAGTGGTGCCAGTGCACTCTCTGGACTCACTGCACTGCATTCCCAGTGGTGCCAGTGCACTCTCTGGACTCACTGCACTGCATCCCCAGTGGTGCCAGTGCACTCTCTGGACCCACTGCAGTGCATCCCCACTGGTGCCAGTGCACTCTCTGGACTCAGTGCACTGCATCCCCAATGGTGCCAGTGCACTCTCTGTAGTCACTGCACTGCATCCCCAGTGGTGCCAGTGCACTCTCTGCACTCACTGCAGTGTATCCCCTGTGGTGCCAGTGCACTCTGTGGACTCACTGCACTGCATCCCAGTGGTGCCAGTGCACTCTCTGGACTCACTGCACTGCATCCCCAAGGTGCCAGTGCACTCTCTGGACTCAACTGCACTGCATCCCCAGTGCTGCCAGTGCACTCTCTGGACTCACTGCAGTGCATCCCCAGTGGTGCCAGTGCACTCTCTGGACTCACTGCAGTGCATCCCCAGTGGTGCCAGTGCACTCTCTGGACTCACTGCACTTCATCCCCAGTGGTGCCAGTGCACTCTCTGGACTCACTGCATTGCATCCCCAGTGGTGCCAGTGCACTCTCTGGACTCACTGCACTGCATCCCCAGTGGTGTCACTGCACTCTCTGGACTC
Organism: Anser cygnoides; assembly: GCF_040182565.1. NCBI lineage: Eukaryota > Metazoa > Chordata > Aves > Anseriformes > Anatidae > Anser > Anser cygnoides. The sequence continues at coordinate 329,180 of NC_089880.1, read as the reverse complement.
ACTGCACTGCATCACCATTGGTGCCAGGGCACTCTCCGGACTCACTGCAGTGCATCCGCAGCGGTGCCAGTGCACTCTTTCGAGTCACTGCAGTGCATCCCCAGTGGTGCCAGTGCACTCTCTGGACTCACTGCACTGCATCCCCAGTGGTGCCAGTGCACTCTCTGGACTCACTGCATTGCATCCCCAGTGGTGCCAGTGCACTCTCTGGACTCACTGCACTGCATCCCCAGTGGTGCCAGTGCACTCTCTGGACTCACTGCACTGCAACTCCAGTGGTGCCAGTGCACTCTCTGGACTCACTGCACTGCATCCCCAGTGCTGACAGTGCACTCTCTGTAGTCACTGCGCTGCATCCCCAGTGGTGCCAGTGCACTCTCTGGACTCACTGCACTACATCCCCTGTGGGGCCAGTGCACTCTCTGGACTCACTGCAGTGCATCCCCAGTGGTGCGAGTGCACTCTCTGGACTCACCGGGGTGCATCCCCAGTGGTGCCAGTGCACTCTCTGGACTCACCGGGGTGCATCCCCAGTGGTGCCAGTGCACTCTCTGGACTCACTGCAGTGCATCCCCAGTGGTGCCAGTGCACTCTGTGGACTCACTGCAATGCATCCCCAGTGTTGCCAGTGCACTCTCTGGAGTCACTGCACTGCATCCCCAGTGGTGCCAGTGCACTCTCTGGACTCACTGCACTGCATCCCCAGTGGTGCCAGTGCACTCTCTGGACTCACTGCAGTGCATCCCCAGTGGCGCCAGTGCACTCTCTGGACTCACTGCACTGCATCCCATTGGTGCTAGTGCACTCTCTGGACTCACTGCACTGCATCCCCAGTGGTGCCAGTTCACTCTCTGGACTCACTGCACTGCATCCCCAGTTGTGCCAGTGCACTCTCTGGACTCACTGCAGTGCATCCCCAGTGGTGCCAGTGCACTCTCTGGACTCACTGCACTGCATCCCCAGTGGTGCCAGTGCACTCTCTGGACTCACTGCAGTGCATCCCTTGTGGTGCCTTTGCACTCTCAGGACTCACTGCACTGCATCCCCAGTGGTGCCAGTGCTCTCTCTGGACTCAGTGCACTGCATCCCCAGTGGTGCCAGTGCACTCTCTGAACTCAGTGCACTTCATCCCCAATGGTGCCACTGCACTCTCTGGACTCACTGCAGTGCATCCCCAGTGGTGCCAGTGCACTGTCTGGACTCACTGCATCCCCAGTGGTGCCAGTGCACTCTCTGGACTCACCGGGGTGCATCCCCAGTGGAGCCAGTGCACTCTCTGGACTCACTGCACTGCATCCCCTGTGGTGCCAGTACACTCTCTGGACTCACTGCAGTGCATCCCCAGTGGTGCCAGTGCACTCTCTGGACTCACTGCACTGCATCCCCAGTGGTGCCAGTGCACTCTCTGGACTCACTGCAGTGCATCCCCAGTGGTGCCAGTGCACTTTCTGGAGTCACTGCAGTGCATCCCCTGTTGTGCCAGTGCACTCTCTGCACTCACTGCACTGCATCCCCAGAAGTGCCAGTGCACTCTCTGGACTCACTGCACTGCATCCCCAGTGGTTCCATTGCACTCTCTGGACTCACTGCACTGCATCCCCAGTGGTGCCTGTGCACTCTCTTGAGTCACTGCACTGCATCCCCAGTGGAGCCAGTGCATTCTATGGACTAACTGCACTGCATACCCAGTGGTGCCAGTGCACTCTCTGGACTCACTGCAGTGCATCCCCAGTGGTGCCAGTGCACTCTCTGGACTCACTGCAGTGCATCACCAGTGGTGCCAGTGCACTCTCTGGAGTCACTGCACTGCATCCCCAGTGGTGCCAGTGCACTCTCTGGACTCACTGCACTGCATTCCCAGTGGTGCCAGTGCACTCTCTGGACTCACTGCACTGCATCCCCAGTGGTGCCAGTGCACTCTCTGGACCCACTGCAGTGCATCCCCACTGGTGCCAGTGCACTCTCTGGACTCAGTGCACTGCATCCCCAATGGTGCCAGTGCACTCTCTGTAGTCACTGCACTGCGTCCCCAGTGGTGCCAGTGCACTCTCTGCACTCACTGCAGTGTATCCCCTGTGGTGCCAGTGCACTCTGTGGACTCACTGCACTGCATCCCAGTGGTGCCAGTGCACTCTCTGGACTCACTGCACTGCATCCCCAAGGTGCCAGTGCACTCTCTGGACTCAACTGCACTGCATCCCCAGTGCTGCCAGTGCACTCTCTGGACTCACTGCAGTGCATCCCCAGTGGCGCCAGTGCACTCTCTGGACTCACTGCACTGCATCCCATTGGTGCTAGTGCACTCTCTGGACTCACTGCACTGCATCCCCAGTGGTGCCAGTTCACGCTCTGGACTCACTGCACTGCATCCCCAGTTGTGCCAGTGCACTCTCTGGACTCACTGCAGTGCATCCCCAGTGGTGCCAGTGCACTCTCTGGACTCACTGCACTGCATCCCCAGTGGTGCCAGTGCACTCTCTGGACTCACTGCAGTGCATCCCTTGTGGTGCCTTTGCACTCTCAGGACTCACTGCACTGCATCCCCAGTGGTGCCAGTGCTCTCTCTGGACTCAGTGCACTGCATCCCCAGTGGTGCCAGTGCACTCTCTGAACTCAGTGCACTTCATCCCCAATGGTGCCACTGCACTCTCTGGACTCACTGCAGTGCATCCCCAGTGGTGCCAGTGCACTGTCTGGACTCACTGCATCCCCAGTGGTGCCAGTGCACTCTCTGGACTCACTGCACTGCATCCCCAGTGGTGCCAGTGCACTCTCTGGACTCACCGGGGTGCATCCCCAGTGGAGCCAGTGCACTCTCTGGACTCACTGCACTGCATCCCCTGTGGTGCCAGTACACTCTCTGGACTCACTGCAGTGCATCCCCAGTGGTGCCAGTGCACTCTCTGGACTCACTGCACTGCATCCCCAGTGGTGCCAGTGCACTCTCTGGACTCACTGCAGTGCATCCCCAGTGGTGCCAGTGCACTTTCTGGAGTCACTGCAGTGCATCCCCTGTTGTGCCAGTGCACTCTCTGCACTCACTGCACTGCATCCCCAGAAGTGCCAGTGCACTCTCTGGACTCACTGCACTGCATCCCCAGTGGTTCCATTGCACTCTCTGGACTCACTGCACTGCATCCCCAGTGGTGCCTGTGCACTCTCTTGAGTCACTGCACTGCATCCCCAGTGGAGCCAGTGCATTCTATGGACTAACTGCACTGCATCCCCAGTGGTGCCAGTGCACTCTCTGGACTCACTGCAGTGCATCCCCAGTGGTGCCAGTGCACTCTCTGGACTCACTGCAGTGCATCACCAGTGGTGCCAGTGCACTCTCTGGAGTCACTGCACTGCATCCCCAGTGGTGCCAGTGCACTCTCTGGACTCACTGCACTGCATTCCCAGTGGTGCCAGTGCACTCTCTGGACTCACTGCACTGCATCCCCAGTGGTGCCAGTGCACTCTCTGGACCCACTGCAGTGCATCCCCACTGGTGCCAGTGCACTCTCTGGACTCAGTGCACTGCATCCCCAATGGTGCCAGTGCACTCTCTGTAGTCACTGCACTGCGTCCCCAGTGGTGCCAGTGCACTCTCTGCACTCACTGCAGTGTATCCCCTGTGGTGCCAGTGCACTCTGTGGACTCACTGCACTGCATCCCAGTGGTGCCAGTGCACTCTCTGGACTCACTGCACTGCATCCCCAAGGTGCCAGTGCACTCTCTGGACTCAACTGCACTGCATCCCCAGTGCTGCCAGTGCACTCTCTGGACTCACTGCAGTGCATCCCCAGTGGTGCCAGTGCACTCTCTGGACTCACTGCAGTGCATCCCCAGTGGTGCCAGTGCACTCTCTGGACTCACTGCACTTCATCCCCAGTGGTGCCAGTGCACTCTCTGGACTCACTGCATTGCATCCCCAGTGGTGCCAGTGCACTCTCTGGACTCACTGCACTGCATCCCCAGTGGTGTCACTGCACTCTCTGGACTCACTGCACTGCATCACCATTGGTGCCAGGGCACTCTCCGGACTCACTGCAGTGCATCCGCAGCGGTGCCAGTGCACTCTTTCGAGTCACTGCAGTGCATCCCCAGTGGTGCCAGTGCACTCTCTGGACTCACTGCAGTGCATCCCCAGTAGTGCCAGTGCACTCTCTGGACTCACTGCACTGAATCCCCAGTGGTGCCAGTGCACTCTCTGGAGTCACTGCACTGCATCCCCAGTGGTGCCAGTGCACTCTCTGGACTCACTGCACTGCATCCCCAGTGGTGCCAGTGCACTCTCTGGACTCACTGCACTGCATCACCATTAGTGCCAGGGCACTCTCCGGACTCACTGCAGTGCATCCGCAGTGGTGCCAGTGCACTCTTTCGAGTCACTGCAGTGCATCCCCAGTGGTGCCAGTGCACTCTTTCGAGTCACTACAGTGCATCCCCAATGGTGCCAGTGCACTCTCTGGACTCACTGCAGTGCATCCCCAGTGGTGCCAGTGCACTCTCTGGACTCACAGCACTGCATCCCCAGTGGTGCCAGTGCACTCTCTGGACTCACTGCACTGCATCAACAGTGGTGCCTCTGCACTCTCTGGAGTCACTGCAGTGCATCCCCAGTGGTGCCAGTGCACTCTCTGGACTCACTGCAGTGCATCCCCAGTGGTGCCAGTGCACTCTCTGGACTCACTGCAGTGCATCCGAAGTGCTGCCAGTGCACTCTCTGGACTCACTGCACTGCATCCCCAGTGGTGCCAGTGCACTCTCCGGAATCACTGCAGTGCGTCCCCAGTGGTGCCAGTGCACTCTCTGGACTCACTGCACTGCATCCACAGTGGTGCCAGTGCACTCTCTGGACTCACTGCATTGCATCCCCAGTGGTGCCAGTGCACTCTCTGGACTCACTGCACTGCATCCCCAGTGGTGCCAGGGCACTCTCTGGACTCACTGCAGTGCATCCCCAGTGGTGCCAGTGCACTCTCTGCCCTCACTGCAGTGCATCCCCAGTGGAGACAGTGCACTCTCTGCACTCACTGCAGTGCATCCCCAGTGGTGCCAGTGCAATCTCTGGGCTCACCGGGGTGCATCCCCAGTGGTGCCAGTGCACTCTCTGGACTCACGGCACTGCATCCCCAGTGGTGCCAGTGCACTCTCTGGACTCACTGCACTGCATCCCCAGTGCTGCCAGGGCACTCTCTGCACTCACTGCACTGCAACCCCAGTGGTGCCAGTGCACTCTCTGGTCTCACTGCAGTGCACCCCCAGTGGTGCCAGTGCACTCTCTGGACTCACTGCAGTGCATCCCCAGTGGTGCCAGTGCACTCTCTGGACTCACTGCACTGCATCCCCAAGGTGCCAGTGCACTCTCTGGACTCAACTGCACTGCATCCCCAGTGCTGCCAGTGCACTCTCTGGACTCACTGCAGTGCATCCCCAGTGGTGCCAGTGCACTCTCTGGACTCACTGCAGTGCATCCCCAGTGGTGCCAGTGCACTCTCTGGACTCCCTGCACTGCATCCCCAGTGGTGCCAGTGCACTCTCTGGACTCACTGCACTTCATCCCCAGTGGTGCCAGTGCACTCTCTGGACTCACTGCATTGCATCCCCAGTGGTGCCAGTGCACTCTCTGGACTCACTGCACTGCATCCCCAGCGGTGTCACTGCACTCTCTGGACTCGCTGCACTGCATCACCATTGGTGCCAGGGCACTCTCCGGACTCACTGCAGTGCATCCGCAGTGGTGCCAGTGCACTCTTTCGACTCACTGCAGTGCATCCCCAGTGGTGCCTGTGCACTCTCTGGACTCACTGCACTGCATCCCCAGTGGTGCCAGTGCACTCTCTGGAATCACTGCAGTGCATCCCCAGTGGTGCCAGTGCACTCTCTGGACTCACTGCACTGCATCCCCAGTGGTGCCAGTGCACTCTCTGGTCTCACTGCATTGCATCCCCAGTGGTGCCAGTGCACTCTCTGGACTCACTGCACTGCATCCCCAGTGGTGCCACTGCACTCTCTGGACTCACTGCACTGCATCACCATTGGTGCCAGTGCACTCTCCGGACTCACTGCAGTGCATCCCCAGTGGTGCCAGTGCACTCTTTTGAGTCACTGCAGTGCATCCCCAGTGGTGCCAGTGCACTCTCTGGACTCACTGCAGTGCATCCCCAGTGGTGCCAGTGCACTCTCTGCACTCACTGCACTGCATCACCAGTGGTGCCAGTGCACTCTCTGGACTCACTGCAGTGCATCCCCAGTGGTGCCAGTGCACTCTCTGGACTCACTGCACTGCATCCCCAGTGGTGCCAGTGCACTCTCTGGAGTCGCAACACTGCATCCCCAGTGGTGCCAGTGCAATCTCTGGGCTCACCGGGGTGCATCCCCAGTGGTGCCAGTGCACTCTCTGGACTCACGGCACTGCATCCCCAGTGGTGCCAGTGCACTCTCTGGACTCACTGCACTGCATCCCCAGTGCTGCCAGGGCACTCTCTGCACTCACTGCACTGCAACCCCAGTGGTGCCAGTGCACTCTCTGGTCTCACTGCAGTGCACCCCCAGTGGTGCCAGTGCACTCTCTGGACTCACTGCAGTGCATCCCCAGTGGTGCCAGTGCACTCTCTGGACTCACTGCACTGCATCCCCAAGGTGCCAGTGCACTCTCTGGACTCAACTGCACTGCATCCCCAGTGCTGCCAGTGCACTCTCTGGACTCACTGCAGTGCATCCCCAGTGGTGCCAGTGCACTCTCTGGACTCACTGCAGTGCATCCCCAGTGGTGCCAGTGCACTCTCTGGACTCACTGCACTGCATCCCCAGTGGTGCCAGTGCACTCTCTGGACTCACTGCACTTCATCCCCAGTGGTGCCAGTGCACTCTCTGGACTCACTGCATTGCATCCCCAGTGGTGCCAGTGCACTCTCTGGACTCACTGCACTGCATCCCCAGCGGTGTCACTGCACTCTCTGGACTCGCTGCACTGCATCACCATTGGTGCCAGGGCACTCTCCGGACTCACTGCAGTGCATCCGCAGTGGTGCCAGTGCACTCTTTCGACTCACTGCAGTGCATCCCCAGTGGTGCCAGTGCACTCTCTGGACTCACTGCACTGCATCCCCAGTGGTGCCAGTGCACTCTCTGGAATCACTGCAGTGCATCCCCAGTGGTGCCAGTGCACTCTCTGGACTCACTGCACTGCATCCCCAGTGGTGCCAGTGCACTCTCTGGTCTCACTGCATTGCATCCCCAGTGGTGCCAGTGCACTCTCTGGACTCACTGCACTGCATCCCCAGTGGTGCCACTGCACTCTCTGGACTCACTGCACTGCATCACCATTGGTGCCAGTGCACTCTCCGGACTCACTGCAGTGCATCCCCAGTGGTGCCAGTGCACTCTTTTGAGTCACTGCAGTGCATCCCCAGTGGTGCCAGTGCACTCTCTGGACTCACTGCAGTGCATCCCCAGTGGTGCCAGTGCACTCTCTGCACTCACTGCACTGCATCACCCGTGGTGCCAGTGCACTCTCTGGACTCACTGCAGTGCATCCCCAGTGGTGCCAGTGCACTCTCTGGACTCACTGCACTGCATCCCCAGTGGTGCCAGTGCACTCTCTGGAGTCGCAGCACTGCATCCCCAGTGGTGCCAGTTCACTCTCTGGACTCACTGCACTGCATCCCCAGTGCTGCCAGTGCACTCTCTGGACTCACTGCAGTGCATCCACAGTGGTGCCAGTGCACTCTCTGGACTCACTGCACTGCATCCCCAGTGGTGCCAGTGCACTCTCTGGACTCACTGCACTTCATCCCCAGTGGTGCCAGTGCACTCTCTGGACTCACTGCATTGCATCCCCAGTGGTGCCAGTGCACTCTCTGGACTCACTGCACTGCATCCCCAGTGGTGCCACTGCACTCTCTGGACTGACTGCACTGCATCACCATTGGTGCCAGGGCACTCTCCGGACTCACTGCAGTGCATCCGCAGTGGTGCCAGTGCACTCTTTCGAGTCACTGCAGTGCATCCCCAGTGGTGCCAGTGTACTCTCTGGACTCACTGCACTGCATCCCCAGTGGTGCCAGTGCACTCTCTGGACTCACTGCACTGCATCCCCAGTGTTCCCAGAGCACTCTCTGGACTCACTGCAGTGCATCCCCAGTGGTGCCAGTGCACTCTCTGGACTCACTGCACTGCATCCCCAGTGGTGCCAGTGCACTCTCTGGACTCACTGCACTGCATCCCCAGTGGTGCCACTGCACTCTCTGGACTAACTGCACTGCATCACCATTGGTGCCAGGGCACTCTCCGGACTCACTGCAGTGCATCCGCAGTGGTGCCAGTGCACTCTTTCGAGTCACTGCACTGCATCCCCATTAGTGCCAGTGCATTCTCTGGACTCATTGCAGTGCATCCCCAGTGGTGCCAGTGCACTCTCTGGACTCACTGCACTGCATCCCCAGTGGTGCCAGTGCACTCTCTGGACTCACTGCACTGCATCCCCAGTGGTGCCAGTGCACTCTCTGGACTCACTGCAGTGCATCCCCAGTGGTGCCAGTGCACTCTCTGGACTCACTGCAGTGCATCCCCAGTGGTGCCAGTGCACTCTCTGGACTCACTGCATTGCATCCCCAGTGGTGCCAGTGCACTCTCTGGACTCACTGTAGTGCATCCCCAGTGGTGCCAGTGCACTCCCTGGACTCACTGCACTGCATCCCCAGTGGTGCCAGTGCACTCTCTGGACTCACTGCACTGCATCACCATTGGTGCCAGGGCACTCTCCGGACTCACTGCAGTGCATCCGCAGTGGTGCCAGTGCACTCTTTCGAGTCACTGCAGTGCATCCCCAGTGGTGCCAGTGCACTCTCTGGACTCACTGCACTGCATCCCCAGTGGTGCCAGTGCACTCTCTGCACTCACTGCACTGCATCCCCAGTGCTGACAGTGCACTCTCTGGACTCACTGCACTGCATCCCCAGTGGTGCCAGTGCACTCTCTGGAGTCACAGCTCTGCATCAACAGTGGTGCCTCTGCACTCTCTGGAATCACTGCACTGCATCCCCAGTGGTGCCAGTGCACTCTCTGGACTGACTGCAGTGCATCCCCAGTGGTGCCAGTGCACTCTCTGGACTCACTGCAGTGCATCCCCATTAGTGCCAGTGCACTCTCTGGACTCACTGCACTGAATCCCCAGTGGTGCCAGTGCACTCTCTGGAGTCACTGCACTGCATCCCCAGTGGTGCCAGTGCACTCTCTGGACTCACTGCAGTGCATCCCCAGTGGTGCCAGTGCACTCTCTGGACTCACTGCACTGCATCACCATTAGTGCCAGTGCACTCTCCGGACTCACTGCAGTGCATCCGCAGTGGTGCCAGTGCACTCTTTCGAGTCACTGCAGTGCATCCCCAGTGGTGACAGTGCACTCTTTCGAGTCACTACAGTGCATCCCCAATGGTGCCAGTGCACTCTCTGGACTCACTGCAGTGCATCCCCAGTGGTGCCAGTGCACTCTCTGGACTCACAGCACTGCATCCCCAGTGGTGCCAGTGCACTCTCTGGACTCACTGCACTGCATCAACAGTGGTGCCTCTGCACTCTCTGGAGTCACTGCACTGCATCCCCAGTGGTGCCAGTGCACTCTCTGGACTCACTGCAGTGCATCCCCAGTGGTGCCAGTGCACTCTCTGGACTCACTGCAGTGCATCCCCAGTGGTGCCAGTGCACTCTCTGGACTCACTGCAGTGCATCCCAAGTGCTGCCAGTGCACTCTCTGGACTCACTGCACTGCATCCCCAGTGGTGCCAGTGCACTCTCCGGAATCACTGCAGTGCATCCCCAGTGGTGCCAGTGCACTCTCTGGACTCACTGCACTGCATCCACAGTGGTGCCAGTGCACTCTCTGGACTCACTGCATTGCATCCCCAGTGGTGCCAGTGCACTCTCTGGACTCACTGCACTGCATCCCCAGTGGTGCCAGGGCACTCTCTGGACTCACTGCAGTGCATCCCCAGTGGTGCCAGTGCACTCTCTGCCCTCACTGCAGTGCATCCCCAGTGGAGACAGTGCACTCTCTGCACTCACTGCAGTGCATCCCCAGTGGTGCCAGTGCAATCTCTGGGCTCACAGGGGTGCATCCCCAGTGGTGCTAGTGCACTCTCTGGACTCACGGCACTGCATCCCCAGTGGTGCCAGTGCACTCTCTGGACTCACTGCACTGCATCCCCAGTGCTGCCAGGGCACTCTCTGCACTCACTGCACTGCAACCCCAGTGGTGCCAGTGCACTCTCTGGTCTCACTGCAGTGCACCCCCAGTGGTGCCAGTGCACTCTCTGGACTCACTGCAGTGCATCCCCAGTGGTGCCAGTGCACTCTCTGGACTCACTGCACTGCATCCCCAAGGTGCCAGTGCACTCTCTGGACTCAACTGCACTGCATCCCCAGTGCTGCCAGTGCACTCTCTGGACTCACTGCAGTGCATCCCCAGTGGTGCCAGTGCACTCTCTGGACTCACTGCAGTGCATCCCCAGTGGTGCCAGTGCACTCTCTGGACTCACTGCACTGCATCCCCAGTGGTGCCAGTGCACTCTCTGGACTCACTGCACTTCATCCCCAGTGGTGCCAGTGCACTCTCTGGACTCACTGCATTGCATCCCCAGTGGTGCCAGTGCACTCTCTGGACTCACTGCACTGCATCCCCAGTGGTGCCAGTGCACTCTCTGGACTCACTACAGTGCATCCCCAGTGGTGCCAGTGCACTTTCTGGAGTCACTGCAGTGCATCCCCTGTTGTGCCAGTGCACTCTCTGCACTCACTGCACTGCATCCCCAGAAGTGCCAGTGCACTCTCTGGACTCACTGCACTGCATCCCCAGTGGTTCCATTGCACCCTCTGGACTCACTGCACTGCATCCCCAGTGGTGCCTGTGCACTCTCTTGAGTCACTGCACTGCATCCCCAGTGGAGCCAGTGCACTCTATGGACTAACTGCACTGCATACCCAGTGGTGCCAGTGCACTCTCTGGACTCACTGCACTGCATCCCCAGTGGTGCCAGTGCACTCTCTGGACTCACTGCAGTGCATCACCAGTGGTGCCAGTGCACTCTCTGGAGTCACTGCACTGCATCCCCTGTGGTGCCAGTGCACTCTCTGGACTCACTGCACTGCGTCCCCAGTGGTGCCAGTGCACTCTCTGGACTCACTGCAGTGTATCCCCTGTGGTGCCAGTGCACTCTCTGGACTCACTGCACTGCATCCCAGTGGTGCCAGTGCACTCTCTGGACTCACTGCACTGCATCCCCAGTGGTGCCAGTGCACTCTCTGCACTCACTGCACTGCATCCCCAGTGGTGCCAGTGCACTCTCTGGACTCACTGCACTTCATCCCCAGTGGTGCCAGTGCACTCTCTGGACTCACTGCATTGCATCCCCAGTGGTGCCAGTGCACTCTCTGGACTCACTGCACTGCATCCCCAGTGGTGCCAGTGCACTCTCTGCACTCACTGCAGTGCATCACCAGTGGTGCCAGTGCACTCTCTGGAGTCACTGCACTGCATCCCCTGTGGTGCCAGTGCACTCTCTGGACTCACTGCACTGCGTCCCCAGTGGTGCCAGTGCACTCTCTGGACTCACTGCAGTGTATCCCCTGTGGTGCCAGTGCACTCTCTGGACTCACTGCACTGCATCCCCAGTGCTGCCAGTGCACTCTCTGGACTCACTGCAGTGCATCCCCAGTGGTGCCAGTGCACTCTCTGCACTCACTGCACTGCATCCCCAGTGGTGCCAGTGCACTCTCTGGACTCACTGCACTTCATCCCCAGTGGTGCCAGTGCACTCTCTGGACTAACTGCATTGCATCCCCAGTGGTGCCAGTGCACTCTCTGGACTCACTGCACTGCATCCCCAGTGGTGTCACTGCACTCTCTGGACTCACTGCATTGCATCCCCAGTGGTGCCAGGGCACTCTCCGGACTCACTGCAGTGCATCCGCAGTGGTGCCAGTGCACTCTTTCGAGTCACTGCAGTGCATCCCCAGTGGTGCCAGTGCACTCTCTGGACTCACTGCACTGCATCCCCAGTGGTGCCAGTGCACTCTCTGGAATCACTGCAGTGCATCCCCAGTGGTGCCAGTGCACTCTCTGGACTCACTGCATTGCATCCCCAGTGGTGCCAGTGCACTCCCTAGACTCACTGCACTGCATCCCCAGTGGTGCCAGTGCACTCTCTGGACTCACTGCACTGCATCACCATTGGTGCCAGTGCACTCTCCGGACTCACTGCAGTGCATCCGCAGTGGTGCCAGTGCACTCTTTTGAGTCACTGCAGTGCATCCCCAGTGGTGCCAGTGCACTCTCTGGACTCAGTGCACTGCATCCCCAGTGGTGCCAGTGCACTCTCTGCACTCACTGCATTGCATCACCAGTGGTGCCAGTGCACTCTCTGGACTCACTGCAGTGCATCCCCAGTGGTGCCAGTGCACTCTCTGGACTCACTGCACTGCATCCCCAGTGGTGCCAGTGCACTCTCTGGACTCACTGCACTGCATCCCCAGTGGTGCCACTGCACTCTCTGGACTCACTGCACTGCATCACCGTTGGTGCCAGGGCACTCTCCGGACTCACTGCAGTGCATCCGCAGTGGTGCCAGTGCACTCTTTCGAGTCACTGCAGTGCATCCCCAGTGGTGCCAGTGCACTCTCTGGACTCACTGCACTGCATCCCCAGTGGTGCCAGTGCACTCTCTGCACTCACTGCACTGCATCCCCAGTGTTCCCAGAGCACTCTCTGGACTCACTGCAGTGCATCCCCAGTGGTGCCAGTGCACTCTCTGGACTCACTGCACTGCATCCCCAGTGCTGACAGTGCACTCTCTGGACTCACTGCACTGCATCCCCAGTGCTGACAGTGCACTCTCTGGACTCACTGCAGTGCATCCCCAGTGGTGCCAGTGCACTCTCCGGACTCACTGCACTGCATCCCCAGTGGTGCCAGTGCACTCTCCGGACTCACTGCACTGCATCCCCAGTGGTGCCAGTGCACTCTCTGGAGTCACTGCAGTGCATCCCCAGTGGTGCCAGTGCACTCTCTGCACTCACTGCACTGCATCCCCAGTGGTGCCAGTGCACTCTCTGCACTCACTGCACTGCATCCCCGGTGTTCCCAGAGCACTCTCTGGACTCACCGATGTGCATCCCCAGTGGTGCCAGTGTACTCTCTGGACTCACCGCACTGCATCCCCAGTGGTGCCAGTGCACTCTCTGGACTCACTGCAGTGCAGCCCCTGAGGTGCCAGTGTACTCTCTGGAGTCACTGCACTGCATCCCCAGTGGTGACAGTGCACTCTCTGGAATTACTGCAGTGCATCCCCAGTGGTGCCATTGCACTCTCTGGACTCACTGCACTGCATCCCCAGTGGTGCCTGTGCACTCTCTTGAGTCACTGCACTGCATCCCCAGTGGAGCCAGTGCACTCTATGGACTAACTGCAGTGCATACCCAGTGGTGCCAGTGCACTCTTTGGACTCACTGCACTGCATCCCCAGTGGTGCCAGTGCACTCTCTGGACTCACTGCACTGCATCCCCAGTGGTGCCAGTGCACTCTCTGGATCACTGCACTGCATAACCTTTGGTGCCAGGGCACTCTCCGGACTCACTGCAGTGCATCCCCAGTGGAGACAGTGCACTCTTTCGAGTCACTGAACTGCATCCCCAGTGGTGCCAGTGCACTCTCTGGACTCACTGCAGTGTATCCCCTGTGGTGCCAGTGCACTCTCTGGACTCACTGCACTGCATCCCAGTGGTGCCAGTGCACTCTCTGGACTCACTGCACTGCATCCCCAAGGTGCCAGTGCACTCTCTGGACTCAACTGCACTGCATCCCCAGTGCTGCCAGTGCACTCTCTGGACTCACTGCAGTGCATCCCCAGTGGTGCCAGTGCACTCTCTGGACTCACTGCACTGCATCCCCAGTGGTGCCAGTGCACTCTCTGGACTCACTGCACTGCATCCCCAGTGGTGCCAGTGCACTCTCTGGACTCACTGCAGTGCATCCCCAGTGGTGCCAGTGCACTCTCTGGACTCACTGCACTGAGTCCCCAGTGGTGCCAGTGCACTCTCTGGACTCACTGCAGTGTATCCCCTGTGGTGCCAGTGCACTCTCTGGACTCACTGCACTGCATCCCCAGTGGTGCCAGTGCACTCTCTGGACTCACTGCACTGCATCCCCAAGGTGCCAGTGCACTCTCTGGACTCAACTGCACTGCATCCCCAGTGCTGCCAGTGCACTCTCTGGACTCACTGCAGTGCATCCCCAGTGGTGCCAGTGCACTCTCTGGACTCACTGCACTGCATCCCCAGTGGTGCCAGTGCACTCTCTGCACTCACTGCACTGCATCCCCAGTGGTGCCAGTGCACTCTCTGGACTCACTGCACTTCATCTCCAGTGGTGCCAGTGCACTCTCTGGACTCACTGCACTGCATCCCCAGTGGTGTCACTGCACTCTCTGGACTCACTGCACTGCATCACCATTGGTGCCAGGGCACTCTCCGGACTCACTGCAGTGCATCCGCAGTGGTGCCAGTGCACTCTTTCGAGTCACTGCAGTGCATCCCCAGTGGTGCCAGTGCACTCTCTGGACTCACTGCACTGCATCCCCAGTGGTGCCAGTGCACTCTCTGGAATCACTGCAGTGCATCCCCAGTGGTGCCAGTGCACTCTCTGGACTCACTGCACTGCATCCCCAGTGGTGCCAGTGCACTCTCTGGACTCACTGCACTGCATCACCATTGGTGCCAGTGCACTCTCCGGACTCACTGCAGTGCATCCGCAGTGTAGCCAGTGCACTCTTTTGAGTCACTGCAGTGCATCCCCAGTGGTGCCAGTGCACTCTCTGGACTCACTGCAGTGCATCCCCAGTGGTGCCAGTGCACTCTCTGCACTCACTGCATTGCATCACCAGTGGTGCCAGTGCACTCTCTGGACTCACTGCAGTGCATCCCCAGTGGTGCCAGTGCACTCTCTGGACTCACTGCACTGCATCCCCAGTGGTGCCAGTGCACTCTCTGGACTAACTGCACTGCATCCCCAGTGGTGCCACTGCACTCTCTGGACTCACTGCACTGCATCACCGTTGGTGCCAGGGCACTCTCCGGACTCACTGCAGTGCATCCGCAGTAGTGCCAGTGCACTCTTTCGAGTCACTGCAGTGCATCCCCAGTGGTGCCAGTGCACTCTCTGGACTCACTGCACTGCATCCCCAGTGGTGCCAGTGCACTCTCTGCACTCACTGCACTGCATCCCCAGTGTTCCCAGAGCACTCTCTGGACTCACTGCAGTGCATCCCCAGTGGTGCCAGTGCACTCTCTGGACTCACTGCACTGCATCCCCAGTGCTGACAGTGCACTCTCTGGACTCACTGCACTGCATCCCCAGTGCTGACAGTGCACTCTCTGGACTCACTGCAGTGCATCCCCAATGGTGCCAGTGCACTCTCCGGACTCACTGCACTGCATCCCCAGTGGTGCCAGTGCACTCTCCGGACTCACTGCACTGCATCCCCAGTGGTGCCAGTGCACTCTCTGGAGTCACTGCAGTGCATCCCCAGTGGTGCCAGTGCACTCTCTGCACTCACTGCACTGCATCCCCAGTGGTGCCAGTGCACTCTCTGCACTCACTGCACTGCATCCCCGGTGTTCCCAGAGCACTCTCTGGACTCACCGAGGTGCATCCCCAGTGGTGCCAGTGTACTCTCTGGACTCACCGCACTGCATCCCCAGTGGTGCCAGTGCACTCTCTGGACTCACTGCAGTGCAGCCCCTGAGGTGCCAGTGCACTCTCTGGACTCACTGCACTGCATCCCCAGTGGTGACAGTGCACTCTCTGGAATTACTGCAGTGCATCCCCAGTGGTGCCAGTGCACTCTCTGGACTCACTGCACTGCATCCCCAGTGGTGCCTGTGCACTCTCTTGAGTCACTGCACTGCATCCCCAGTGGAGCCAGTGCACTCTATGGACTAACTGCACTGCATACCCAGTGGTGCCAGTGCACTCTTTGGACTCACTGCACTGCATCCCCAGTGGTGCCAGTGCACTCTCTGGACTCACTGCATTGCATCCCCAGTGGTGCCAGTGCACTCTTTCGAGTCACTGAACTGAATCCCCAGTGGTGCCAGTGCATTCTCTGGACTCACTGCAGTGCATCCCCATTGGTGCCAGTGCAGTCTCTGGAGTCACTGCACTGCATCCCCAGTGGTGCCAGTGCACTCTCTGGACTCACTGCACTGCATCCCCAGTGCTGACAGTGCACTCTCTGGACTCACTGCACTGCATCCCCAGTGGTGCCAGTGCACTCTCTGGACTCACTGCAGTGCATCCCCTTTTGTGCCAGTGCACTCTCTGGACTCACTGCACTGCATCCCCAGTGGTGCCAGTGCACTCTCTGGACTCACTGCAGTGCATCCCCAGTGGTGCCAGTGCACTCTCTGGACTCACTGCACTGCATCCCCAGTGCTGACAGTGCACTCTCTGGACTCACTGCACTGCATCACCAGTGGTGGCAGTGTACTCTCTGGACTCACTGCACTGCATCCCCAGTGGAGACAGTGCACTCTCTGTAGTCACTGCGCTGCATCCCCAGTGGTTCCAGGGCACTCTCTCGACTCACTGCACTGCAACTCCAGTGGTGCCAGTGCACTCTCTGGACTCACTGCACTGCATCCCCAGTGCTGACAGTGCACTCTCTGGAGTCACTGCGCTGCATCCCCAGTGGTGCCAGTGCCCTCTGTGGACTCACTGCACTACATCCCCTGTGGGGCCAGTGCACTCTCTGGACTCACTGCAGTGCATCCCCAGTGGTGCGAGTGCACTCTCTGGACTCACCGGGGTGCATCCCCAGTGGTGCCAGTGCACTCTCTGGACTCACCGGGGTGCATCCCCAGTGGTGCCAGTGCACTCTCTGGACTCACTGCAGTGCATCCCCAGTGGTGCCAGTGCACTCTGTGGACTCACTGCAATGCATCCCCAGTGTTGCCAGGGCACTCTCTGGAGTCACTGCACTGCATCCCCAGTGGTGCCAGTGCACTCTCTGGACTCACTGCACTGCATCCCCAGTGGTGCCAGTGCACTCTCTGGACTCACTGCAGTGCATCCCCAGTGGCGCCAGTGCACTCTCTGGACTCACTGCACTGCATCCCATTGGTGCTAGTGCACTCTCTGGACTCACTGCACTGCATCCCCAGTGGTGCCAGTGCACTCTCTGGACTCACTGCACTGCATCCCCAGTTGTGCCAGTGCACTCTCTGGACTCATTGCACTGCATCCCCAGTGGTGCCAGTGCACTCTCTGGACTCACTGCAGTGCTTCCGCACTGGTGCCAGTGCACTCTCTGCACTCACTGCACTGCATCAACAGTGGTGCCTCTGCACTCTCTGGAGTCACTGCACTGCATCCCCAGTGGTGCCAGTGCACTCTCTGGACTCACTGTAGTGCATCCCCAGTGGTGCCAGTGCACTCTCTGGACTCACTGCACTGCATCCCCAGTGGTGCCAGTGCACTCTCTGGACTCACTGCAGTGCATCCCTTGTGGTGCCTTTGCACTCTCAGGACTCACTGAACTGCATCCCCAGTGGTGCCAGTGCACTCTCTGGACTCAGTGCACTGCATCCCCAGTGGTGCCAGTGCACTCTCTGGACTCAGTGCACTGCATCCCCAATGGTGCCACTGCACTCTCTGGACTCACTGCAGTGCATCCCCAGTGGTGCCAGTGCACTGTCTGGACTCACTGCATCCCCAGTGGTGTCAGTGCAGTCTCTGGACTCACTGCACTGCATCCCCAGTGGTGCCAGTGCACTCTCTGGACTCACCGGGGTGCATCCCCAGTGGTGCCAGTGCACTCTCTGGACTCACTGCACTGCATCCCCTGTGGTGCCAGTACACTCTCTGGACTCACTGCAGTGCATCCCCAGTGGTGCCAGTGTACTCTCTGGACTCACTGCACTGCATCCCCAGTGGTGCCAGTGCACTCTCTGGACTCACTGCAGTGCATCCCCAGTGGTGCCAGTGCACTTTCTGGAGTCACTGCAGTGCATCCCCTGTTGTGCCAGTGCACTCTCTGCACTCACTGCACTGCATCCCCAGAAGTGCCAGTGCACTCTCTGGACTCACTGCAGTGCATCCCCAGTGGTTCCATTGCACTCTCTGGACTCACTGCACTGCATCCCCAGTGGTGCCTGTGCACTCTCTTGAGTCACTGCACTGCATCCCCAGTGGAGCCAGTGCACTCTATGGACTAACTGCACTGCATACCCAGTGGTGCCAGTGCACTCTTTGGACTCACTGCACTGCATCCCCAGTGGTGCCAGTGCACTCTCTGGACTCACTGCACTGCATCCCCAGTGGTTCCAGTGCACTCTCTGGATCACTGCACTGCATCACCATTGGTGCCAGGGCACTCTCCGGACTCACTGCAGTGCATCCCCAGTGGTGCCAGTGCACTCTTTCGAGTCACTGAACTGCATCCCCAGTGGTGCCAGTGCATTCTCTGGACTCACTGCAGTGCATCCCCATTGGTGCCAGTGCAGTCTCTGGAGTCACTGCAGTGCATCCCCAGTGGTGCCAGTGCACTCTCTGGACTCACTGCACTGCATCCCCAGTGCTGACAGTGCACTCTCTGGACTCACTGCACTGCATCCCCAGTGGTGCCAGTGCACTCTCTGGACTCACTGCAGTGCATCCCCTTTTGTGCCAGTGCACTCTCTGGACTCACTGCACTGCATCCCCAGTGGTGCCAGTGCACTCTCTGGACTCACTGCACTACATCCCCAGTGGTGCCAGTGCACTCTCTGGACTCACTGCAGTGCATCCGCAGTGGTGCCAGTGCACTCTCTGGACTCACTGCACTGCATCCCCAGTGCTGACAGTGCACTCTCTGGACTCACTGCACTGCATCACCAGTGGTGGCAGTGTACTCTCTGGACTCACTGCACTGCATCCCCAGTGGAGACAGTGCACTCTCTGTAGTCACTGCGCTGCATCCCCAGTGGTTCCAGGGCACTCTCTCGACTCACTGCACTGCAACTCCAGTGGTGCCAGTGCACTCTCTGGACTCACTGCACTGCATCCCCAGTGCTGACAGTGCACTCTCTGGAGTCACTGCGCTGCATCCCCAGTGGTGCCAGTGCACTCTCTGGACTCACTGCACTACATCCCCTGTGGGGCCAGTGCACTCTCTGGACTCACTGCAGTGCATCCCCAGTGGTGCGAGTGCACTCTCTGGACTCACCGGGGTGCATCCCCAGTGGTGCCAGTGCACTCTCTGGACTCACCGGGGTGCATCCCCAGTGGTGCCAGTGCACTCTCTGGACTCACTGCAGTGCATCCCCAGTGGTGCCAGTGCACTCTGTGGACTCACTGCAATGCATCCCCAGTGTTGCCAGTGCACTCTCTGGAGTCACTGCACTGCATCCCCAGTGGTGCCAGTGCACTCTCTGGACTCACTGCACTGCATCCCCAGTGGTGCCAGTGCACTCTCTGGACTCACTGCAGTGCATCCCCAGTGGCGCCAGTGCACTCTCTGGACTCACTGCACTGCATCCCATTGGTGCTAGTGCACTCTCTGGACTCACTGCACTGCATCCCCAGTGGTGCCAGTTCACTCTCTGGACTCACTGCACTGCATCCCCAGTTGTGCCAGTGCACTCTCTGGACTCACTGCAGTGCATCCCCAGTGGTGCCAGTGCACTCTCTGGACTCACTGCACTGCATCCCCAGTGGTGCCAGTGCACTCTCTGGACTCACTGCAGTGCATCCCTTGTGGTGCCTTTGCACTCTCAGGACTCACTGCACTGCATCCCCAGTGGTGCCAGTGCTCTCTCTGGACTCAGTGCACTGCATCCCCAGTGGTGCCAGTGCACTCTCTGAACTCAGTGCACTTCATCCCCAATGGTGCCACTGCACTCTCTGGACTCACTGCAGTGCATCCCCAGTGGTGCCAGTGCACTGTCTGGACTCACTGCATCCCCAGTGGTGCCAGTGCACTCTCTGGACTCACTGCACTGCATCCCCAGTGGTGCCAGTGCACTCTCTGGACTCACCGGGGTGCATCCCCAGTGGAGCCAGTGCACTCTCTGGACTCACTGCACTGCATCCCCTGTGGTGCCAGTACACTCTCTGGACTCACTGCAGTGCATCCCCAGTGGTGCCAGTGTACTCTCTGGACTCACTGCACTGCATCCCCAGTGGTGCCAGTGCACTCTCTGGACTCACTGCAGTGCATCCCCAGTGGTGCCAGTGCACTTTCTGGAGTCACTGCAGTGCATCCCCTGTTGTGCCAGTGCACTCTCTGC
Source organism: Anser cygnoides (assembly GCF_040182565.1). Lineage (NCBI taxonomy): Eukaryota > Metazoa > Chordata > Aves > Anseriformes > Anatidae > Anser > Anser cygnoides. The sequence continues at coordinate 308,875 of NC_089880.1, read as the reverse complement.
ACTCACTGCACTGCATCCCCAGAAGTGCCAGTGCACTCTCTGGACTCACTGCACTGCATCCCCAGTGGTTCCATTGCACTCTCTGGACTCACTGCACTGCATCCCCAGTGGTGCCTGTGCACTCTCTTGAGTCACTGCACTGCATCCCCAGTGGAGCCAGTGCATTCTATGGACTAACTGCACTGCATTCCCAGTGGTGCCAGTGCACTCTCTGGACTCACTGCAGTGCATCCCCAGTGGTGCCAGTGCACTCTCTGGACTCACTGCAGTGCATCACCAGTGGTGCCAGTGCACTCTCTGGAGTCACTGCACTGCATCCCCAGTGGTGCCAGTGCACTCTCTGGACTCACTGCACTGCATTCCCAGTGGTGCCAGTGCACTCTCTGGACTCACTGCACTGCATCCCCAGTGGTGCCAGTGCACTCTCTGGACCCACTGCAGTGCATCCCCACTGGTGCCAGTGCACTCTCTGGACTCAGTGCACTGCATCCCCAATGGTGCCAGTGCACTCTCTGTAGTCACTGCACTGCGTCCCCAGTGGTGCCAGTGCACTCTCTGCACTCACTGCAGTGTATCCCCTGTGGTGCCAGTGCACTCTGTGGACTCACTGCACTGCATCCCAGTGGTGCCAGTGCACTCTCTGGACTCACTGCACTGCATCCCCAAGGTGCCAGTGCACTCTCTGGACTCAACTGCACTGCATCCCCAGTGCTGCCAGTGCACTCTCTGGACTCACTGCAGTGCATCCCCAGTGGTGCCAGTGCACTCTCTGGACTCACTGCAGTGCATCCCCAGTGGTGCCAGTGCACTCTCTGGACTCACTGCACTTCATCCCCAGTGGTGCCAGTGCACTCTCTGGACTCACTGCATTGCATCCCCAGTGGTGCCAGTGCACTCTCTGGACTCACTGCACTGCATCATCAGTGGTGTCACTGCACTCTCTGGACTCACTGCACTGCATCACCATTGGTGCCAGGGCACTCTCCGGACTCACTGCAGTGCATCCGCAGCGGTGCCAGTGCACTCTTTCGAGTCACTGCAGTGCATCCCCAGTGGTGCCAGTGCACTCTCTGGACTCACTGCACTGCATCCCCAGTGGTGCCAGTGCACTCTCTGGACTCACTGCATTGCATCCCCAGTGGTGCCAGTGCACTCTCTGGACTCACTGCACTGCATCCCCAGTGGTGCCAGTGCACTCTCTGGACTCACTGCACTGCAACTCCAGTGGTGCCAGTGCACTCTCTGGACTCACTGCAGTGCATCCCCAGTGGTGCCAGTGCACTCTCTGCACTCACTGCACTGCATCACCAGTGGTGCCAGTGCACTCTCTGGACTCACTGCACTACATCCCCTGTGGGGCCAGTGCACTCTCTGGACTCACTGCAGTGCATCCCCAGTGGTGCGAGTGCACTCTCTGGACTCACCGGGGTGCATCCCCAGTGGTGCCAGTGCACTCTCTGGACTCACTGCAGTGCATCCCCAGTGGTGCCAGTGCACTCTCTGGACTCACTGCAGTGCATCCCCAGTGGTGCCAGTGCACTCTGTGGACTCACTGCAATGCATCCCCAGTGTTGCCAGTGCACTCTCTGGAGTCACTGCACTGCATCCCCAGTGGTGCCAGTGCACTCTCTGGACTCACTGCACTGCATCCCCAGTGGTGCCAGTGCACTCTCTGGACTCACTGCAGTGCATCCCCAGTGGCGCCAGTGCACTCTCTGGACTCACTGCACTGCATCCCATTGGTGCTAGTGCACTCTCTGGACTCACTGCACTGCATCCCCAGTGGTGCCAGTGCACTCTCTGGACTCACCGGGGTGCATCCCCAGTGGAGCCAGTGCACTCTCTGGACTCACTGCAGTGCATCCCCAGTGGTGCCAGTGCACTCTCTGGACTCACTGCACTGCATCCCCAGTGGTGCCAGTGCACTCTCTGGACTCACTGCACTGCATCCCCAGTGGTGCCAGTGCACTCTCTGGACTCACCGGGGTGCATCCCCAGTGGAGCCAGTGCACTCTCTGGACTCACTGCAGTGCATCCCCAGTGGTGCCAGTGCACTCTCTGGACTCACTGCACTGCATCCCCAGTGGTGCCAGTGCACTCTCTGGACTCACTGCAGTGCATCCCCAGTGGTGCCAGTGCACTTTCTGGAGTCACTGCAGTGCATCCCCTGTTGTGCCAGTGCACTCTCTGCACTCACTGCACTGCATCCCCAGAAGTGCCAGTGCACTCTCTGGACTCACTGCACTGCATCCCCAGTGGTTCCATTGCACTCTCTGGACTCACTGCACTGCATCCCCAGTGGTGCCTGTGCACTCTCTTGAGTCACTGCACTGCATCCCCAGTGGAGCCAGTGCATTCTATGGACTAACTGCACTGCATACCCAGTGGTGCCAGTGCACTCTCTGGACTCACTGCAGTGCATCCCCAGTGGTGCCAGTGCACTCTCTGGACTCACTGCAGTGCATCACCAGTGGTGCCAGTGCACTCTCTGGAGTCACTGCACTGCATCCCCAGTGGTGCCAGTGCACTCTCTGGACTCACTGCACTGCATTCCCAGTGGTGCCAGTGCACTCTCTGGACTCACTGCACTGCATCCCCAGTGGTGCCAGTGCACTCTCTGGACCCACTGCAGTGCATCCCCACTGGTGCCAGTGCACTCTCTGGACTCAGTGCACTGCATCCCCAATGGTGCCAGTGCACTCTCTGTAGTCACTGCACTGCGTCCCCAGTGGTGCCAGTGCACTCTCTGCACTCACTGCAGTGTATCCCCTGTGGTGCCAGTGCACTCTGTGGACTCACTGCACTGCATCCCAGTGGTGCCAGTGCACTCTCTGGACTCACTGCACTGCATCCCCAAGGTGCCAGTGCACTCTCTGGACTCAACTGCACTGCATCCCCAGTGCTGCCAGTGCACTCTCTGGACTCACTGCAGTGCATCCCCAGTGGCGCTGTGCACTCTCTGGACTCACTGCACTGCATCCCATTGGTGCTAGTGCACTCTCTGGACTCACTGCACTGCATCCCCAGTGGTGCCAGTTCACGCTCTGGACTCACTGCACTGCATCCCCAGTTGTGCCAGTGCACTCTCTGGACTCACTGCAGTGCATCCCCAGTGGTGCCAGTGCACTCTCTGGACTCACTGCACTGCATCCCCAGTGGTGCCAGTGCACTCTCTGGACTCACTGCAGTGCATCCCTTGTGGTGCCTTTGCACTCTCAGGACTCACTGCACTGCATCCCCAGTGGTGCCAGTGCTCTCTCTGGACTCAGTGCACTGCATCCCCAGTGGTGCCAGTGCACTCTCTGAACTCAGTGCACTTCATCCCCAATGGTGCCACTGCACTCTCTGGACTCACTGCAGTGCATCCCCAGTGGTGCCAGTGCACTGTCTGGACTCACTGCATCCCCAGTGGTGCCAGTGGACTCTCTGGACTCACTGCACTGCATCCCCAGTGGTGCCAGTGCACTCTCTGGACTCACCGGGGTGCATCCCCAGTGGAGCCAGTACACTCTCTGGACTCACTGCAGTGCATCCCCAGTGGTGCCAGTGCACTCTCTGGACTCACTGCACTGCATCCCCAGTGGTGCCAGTGCACTCTCTGGACTCACTGCACTGCATCCCCAGTGGTGCCAGTACACTCTCTGGACTCACTGCAGTGCATCCCCAGTGGTGCCAGTGTACTCTCTGGACTCACTGCACTGCATCCCCAGTGGTGCCAGTGCACTCTCTGGACTCACTGCAGTGCATCCCCAGTGGTGCCAGTGCACTTTCTGGAGTCACTGCAGTGCATCCCCTGTTGTGCCAGTGCACTCTCTGCACTCACTGCACTGCATCCCCAGAAGTGCCAGTGCACTCTCTGGACTCACTGCACTGCATCCCCAGTGGTTCCATTGCACTCTCTGGACTCACTGCACTGCATCCCCAGTGGTGCCTGTGCACTCTCTTGAGTCACTGCACTGCATCCCCAGTGGAGCCAGTGCATTCTATGGACTAACTGCACTGCATACCCAGTGGTGCCAGTGCACTCTCTGGACTCACTGCAGTGCATCCCCAGTGGTGCCAGTGCACTCTCTGGACTCACTGCAGTGCATCACCAGTGGTGCCAGTGCACTCTCTGGAGTCACTGCACTGCATCCCCAGTGGTGCCAGTGCACTCTCTGGACTCACTGCACTGCATTCCCAGTGGTGCCAGTGCACTCTCTGGACTCACTGCACTGCATCCCCAGTGGTGCCAGTGCACTCTCTGGACCCACTGCAGTGCATCCCCACTGGTGCCAGTGCACTCTCTGGACTCAGTGCACTGCATCCCCAATGGTGCCAGTGCACTCTCTGTAGTCACTGCACTGCATCCCCAGTGGTGCCAGTGCACTCTCTGCACTCACTGCAGTGTATCCCCTGTGGTGCCAGTGCACTCTGTGGACTCACTGCACTGCATCCCAGTGGTGCCAGTGCACTCTCTGGACTCACTGCACTGCATCCCCAAGGTGCCAGTGCACTCTCTGGACTCAACTGCACTGCATCCCCAGTGCTGCCAGTGCACTCTCTGGACTCACTGCAGTGCATCCCCAGTGGTGCCAGTGCACTCTCTGGACTCACTGCAGTGCATCCCCAGTGGTGCCAGTGCACTCTCTGGACTCACTGCACTTCATCCCCAGTGGTGCCAGTGCACTCTCTGGACTCACTGCATTGCATCCCCAGTGGTGCCAGTGCACTCTCTGGACTCACTGCACTGCATCCCCAGTGGTGTCACTGCACTCTCTGGACTCACTGCACTGCATCACCATTGGTGCCAGGGCACTCTCCGGACTCACTGCAGTGCATCCGCAGCGGTGCCAGTGCACTCTTTCGAGTCACTGCAGTGCATCCCCAGTGGTGCCAGTGCACTCTCTGGACTCACTGCACTGCATCCCCAGTGGTGCCAGTGCTCTCTCTGGACTCAGTGCACTGCATCCCCAGTGGTGCCAGTGCACTCTCTGGACTCACTGCAGTGCATCCCTTGTGGTGCCTTTGCACTCTCAGGACTCACTGCACTGCATCCCCAGTGGTGCCAGTACTCTCTCTGGACTCAGTGCACTGCATCCCCAGTGGTGCCAGTGCACTCTCTGAACTCAGTGCACTTCATCCCCAATGGTGCCACTGCACTCTCTGGACTCACTGCAGTGCATCCCCAGTGGTGCCAGTGCACTGTCTGGACTCACTGCATCCCCAGTGGTGCCAGTGCACTCTCTGGACTCACTGCACTGCATCCCCAGTGGTGCCAGTGCACTCTCTGGACTCACCGGGGTGCATCCCCAGTGGAGCCAGTGCACTCTCTGGACTCACTGCACTGCATCCCCTGTGGTGCCAGTACACTCTCTGGACTCACTGCAGTGCATCCCCAGTGGTGCCAGTGCACTCTCTGGACTCACTGCACTGCATCCCCAGTGGTGCCAGTGCACTCTCTGGACTCACTGCAGTGCATCCCCAGTGGTGCCAGTGCACTTTCTGGAGTCACTGCAGTGCATCCCCTGTTGTGCCAGTGCACTCTCTGCACTCACTGCACTGCATCCCCAGAAGTGCCAGTGCACTCTCTGGAGTCACTGCACTGCATCCCCAGTGGTGCCAGTGCACTCTCTGGACTCACTGCACTGCATCCCCAGTGGTGCCAGTGCACTCTCTGGACTCACTGCACTGCATCACCATTAGTGCCAGGGCACTCTCCGGACTCACTGCAGTGCATCCGCAGTGGTGCCAGTGCACTCTTTCGAGTCACTGCAGTGCATCCCCAGTGGTGCCAGTGCACTCTTTCGAGTCACTACAGTGCATCCCCAATGGTGCCAGTGCACTCTCTGGACTCACTGCAGTGCATCCCCAGTGGTGCCAGTGCACTCTCTGGACTCACAGCACTGCATCCCCAGTGGTGCCAGTGCACTCTCTGGACTCACTGCACTGCATCAACAGTGGTGCCTCTGCACTCTCTGGAGTCACTGCAGTGCATCCCCAGTGGTGCCAGTGCACTCTCTGGACTCACTGCAGTGCATCCCCAGTGGTGCCAGTGCACTCTCTGGACTCACTGCAGTGCATCCGAAGTGCTGCCAGTGCACTCTCTGGACTCACTGCACTGCATCCCCAGTGGTGCCAGTGCACTCTCCGGAATCACTGCAGTGCGTCCCCAGTGGTGCCAGTGCACTCTCTGGACTCACTGCAGTGCATCACCAGTGGTGCCAGTGCACTCTCTGGACTCACTGCATTGCATCCCCAGTGGTGCCAGTGCACTCTCTGGACTCACTGCACTGCATCCCCAGTGGTGCCAGGGCACTCTCTGGACTCACTGCAGTGCATCCCCAGTGGTGCCAGTGCACTCTCTGCCCTCACTGCAGTGCATCCCCAGTGGAGACAGTGCACTCTCTGCACTCACTGCAGTGCATCCCCAGTGGTGCCAGTGCAATCTCTGGGCTCACCGGGGTGCATCCCCAGTGGTGCCAGTGCACTCTCTGGACTCACGGCACTGCATCCCCAGTGGTGCCAGTGCACTCTCTGGACTCACTGCACTGCATCCCCAGTGCTGCCAGGGCACTCTCTGCACTCACTGCACTGCAACCCCAGTGGTGCCAGTGCACTCTCTGGTCTCACTGCAGTGCACCCCCAGTGGTGCCAGTGCACTCTCTGGACTCACTGCAGTGCATCCCCAGTGGTGCCAGTGCACTCTCTGGACTCACTGCACTGCATCCCCAAGGTGCCAGTGCACTCTCTGGACTCAACTGCACTGCATCCCCAGTGCTGCCAGTGCACTCTCTGGACTCACTGCAGTGCATCCCCAGTGGTGCCAGTGCACTCTCTGGACTCACTGCAGTGCATCCCCAGTGGTGCCAGTGCACTCTCTGGACTCACTGCACTGCATCCCCAGTGGTGCCAGTGCACTCTCTGGACTCACTGCACTTCATCCCCAGTGGTGCCAGTGCACTCTCTGGACTCACTGCATTGCATCCCCAGTGGTGCCAGTGCACTCTCTGGACTCACTGCACTGCATCCCCAGCGGTGTCACTGCACTCTCTGGACTCGCTGCACTGCATCACCATTGGTGCCAGGGCACTCTCCGGACTCACTGCAGTGCATCCGCAGTGGTGCCAGTGCACTCTTTCGACTCACTGCAGTGCATCCCCAGTGGTGCCTGTGCACTCTCTGGACTCACTGCACTGCATCCCCAGTGGTGCCAGTGCACTCTCTGGAATCACTGCAGTGCATCCCCAGTGGTGCCAGTGCACTCTCTGGACTCACTGCACTGCATCCCCAGTGGTGCCAGTGCACTCTCTGGTCTCACTGCATTGCATCCCCAGTGGTGCCAGTGCAATCTCTGGACTCACTGCACTGCATCCCCAGTGGTGCCACTGCACTCTCTGGACTCACTGCACTGCATCACCATTGGTGCCAGTGCACTCTCCGGACTCACTGCAGTGCATCCCCAGTGGTGCCAGTGCACTCTTTTGAGTCACTGCAGTGCATCCCCAGTGGTGCCAGTGCACTCTCTGGACTCACTGCAGTGCATCCCCAGTGGTGCCAGTGCACTCTCTGCACTCACTGCACTGCATCACCAGTGGTGCCAGTGCACTCTCTGGACTCACTGCAGTGCATCCCCAGTGGTGCCAGTGCACTCTCTGGACTCACTGCACTGCATCCCCAGTGGTGCCAGTGCACTCTCTGGAGTCGCAGCACTGCATCCCCAGTGGTGCCAGTGCAATCTCTGGGCTCACCGGGGTGCATCCCCAGTGGTGCCAGTGCACTCTCTGGACTCACGGCACTGCATCCCCAGTGGTGCCAGTGCACTCTCTGGACTCACTGCACTGCATCCCCAGTGCTGCCAGGGCACTCTCTGCACTCACTGCACTGCAACCCCAGTGGTGCCAGTGCACTCTCTGGTCTCACTGCAGTGCACCCCCAGTGGTGCCAGTGCACTCTCTGGACTCACTGCAGTGCATCCCCAGTGGTGCCAGTGCACTCTCTGGACTCACTGCACTGCATCCCCAAGGTGCCAGTGCACTCTCTGGACTCAACTGCACTGCATCCCCAGTGCTGCCAGTGCACTCTCTGGACTCACTGCACTGCATCCCCAGTGCTGCCAGTGCACTCTCTGGACTCACTGCAGTGCATCCCCAGTGGTGCCAGTGCACTCTCTGGACTCACTGCACTGCATCCTCAGTGGTGCCAGTGCACTCTCTGGACTCACTGCACTTCATCCCCAGTGGTGCCAGTGCACTCTCTGGACTCACTGCATTGCATCCCCAGTGGTGCCAGTGCACTCTCTGGACTCACTGCACTGCATCCCCAGCGGTGTCACTGCACTCTCTGGACTCGCTGCACTGCATCACCATTGGTGCCAGGGCACTCTCCGGACTCACTGCAGTGCATCCGCAGTGGTGCCAGTGCACTCTTTCGACTCACTGCAGTGCATCCCCAGTGGTGCCAGTGCACTCTCTGGACTCACTGCACTGCATCCCCAGTGGTGCCAGTGCACTCTCTGGAATCACTGCAGTGCATCCCCAGTGGTGCCAGTGCACTCTCTGGACTCACTGCACTGCATCCCCAGTGGTGCCAGTGCACTCTCTGGTCTCACTGCATTGCATCCCCAGTGGTGCCAGTGCACTCTCTGGACTCACTGCACTGCATCCCCAGTGGTGCCACTGCACTCTCTGGACTCACTGCACTGCATCACCATTGGTGCCAGTGCACTCTCCGGACTCACTGCAGTGCATCCCCAGTGGTGCCAGTGCACTCTTTTGAGTCACTGCAGTGCATCCCCAGTGGTGCCAGTGCACTCTCTGGACTCACTGCAGTGCATCCCCAGTGGTGCCAGTGCACTCTCTGCACTCACTGCACTGCATCACCAGTGGTGCCAGTGCACTCTCTGGACTCACTGCAGTGCATCCCCAGTGGTGCCAGTGCACTCTCTGGACTCACTGCACTGCATCCCCAGTGGTGCCAGTGCACTCTCTGGAGTCGCAGCACTGCATCCCCAGTGGTGCCAGTTCACTCTCTGGACTCACTGCACTGCATCCCCAGTGCTGCCAGTGCACTCTCTGGACTCACTGCAGTGCATCCCCAGTGGTGCCAGTGCACTCTCTGGACTCACTGCAGTGCATCCCCAGTGGTGCCAGTGCACTCTCTGGACTCACTGCACTGCATCCCCAGTGGTGCCAGTGCACTCTCTGGACTCACTGCACTTCATCCCCAGTGGTGCCAGTGCACTCTCTGGACTCACTGCATTGCATCCCCAGTGGTGCCAGTGCACTCTCTGGACTCACTGCACTGCATCCCCAGTGGTGCCACTGCACTCTCTGGACTCACTGCACTGCATCACCATTGGTGCCAGGGCACTCTCCGGACTCACTGCAGTGCATCCGCAGTGGTGCCAGTGCACTCTTTCGAGTCACTGCAGTGCATCCCCAGTGGTGCCAGTGTACTCTCTGGACTCACTGCACTGCATCCCCAGTGGTGCCAGTGCACTCTCTGGACTCACTGCACTGCATCCCCAGTGTTCCCAGAGCACTCTCTGGACTCACTGCAGTGCATCCCCAGTGGTGCCAGTGCACTCTCTGGACTCACTGCACTGCATCCCCAGTGGTGCCAGTGCACTCTCTGGACTCACTGCACTGCATCCCCAGTGGTGCCACTGCACTCTCTGGACTAACTGCACTGCATCACCATTGGTGCCAGGGCACTCTCCGGACTCACTGCAGTGCATCCGCAGTGGTGCCAGTGCACTCTTTCGAGTCACTGCACTGCATCCCCATTAGTGCCAGTGCATTCTCTGGACTCATTGCAGTGCATCCCCAGTGGTGCCAGTGCACTCTCTGGACTCACTGCACTGCATCCCCAGTGGTGCCAGTGCACTCTCTGGACTCACTGCACTGCATCCCCAGTGGTGCCAGTGCACTCTCTGGACTCACTGCAGTGCATCCCCAGTGGTGCCAGTGCACTCTCTGGACTCACTGCAGTGCATCCCCAGTGGTGCCAGTGCACTCTCTGGACTCACTGCATTGCATCCCCAGTGGTGCCAGTGCACTCTCTGGACTCACTGTAGTGCATCCCCAGTGGTGCCAGTGCACTCCCTGGACTCACTGCACTGCATCCCCAGTGGTGCCAGTGCACTCTCTGGACTCACTGCACTGCATCACCATTGGTGCCAGGGCACTCTCCGGACTCACTGCAGTGCATCCGCAGTGGTGCCAGTGCACTCTTTCGAGTCACTGCAGTGCATCCCCAGTGGTGCCAGTGCACTCTCTGGACTCACTGCACTGCATCCCCAGTGGTGCCAGTGCACTCTCTGCACTCACTGCACTGCATCCCCAGTGCTGACATTGCACTCTCTGGACTCACTGCACTGCATCCCCAGTGGTGCCAGTGCACTCTCTGGAGTCACAGCTCTGCATCAACAGTGGTGCCTCTGCACTCTCTGGAATCACTGCACTGCATCCCCAGTGGTGCCAGTGCACTCTCTGGACTGACTGCAGTGCATCCCCAGTGGTGCCAGTGCACTCTCTGGACTCACTGCAGTGCATCCCCATTAGTGCCAGTGCACTCTCTGGACTCACTGCACTGAATCCCCAGTGGTGCCAGTGCACTCTCTGGAGTCACTGCACTGCATCCCCAGTGGTGCCAGTGCACTCTGTGGACTCACTGCAGTGCATCCCCAGTGGTGCCAGTGCACTCTCTGGACTCACTGCACTGCATCACCATTAGTGCCAGGGCACTCTCCGGACTCACTGCAGTGCATCCGCAGTGGTGCCAGTGCACTCTTTCGAGTCACTGCAGTGCATCCCCAGTGGTGACAGTGCACTCTTTCGAGTCACTACAGTGCATCCCCAATGGTGCCAGTGCACTCTCTGGACTCACTGCAGTGCATCCCCAGTGGTGCCAGTGCACTCTCTGGACTCACAGCACTGCATCCCCAGTGGTGCCAGTGCACTCTCTGGACTCACTGCACTGCATCAACAGTGGTGCCTCTGCACTCTCTGGAGTCACTGCACTGCATCCCCAGTGGTGCCAGTGCACTCTCTGGACTCACTGCAGTGCATCCCCAGTGGTGCCAGTGCACTCTCTGGACTCACTGCAGTGCATCCCCAGTGGTGCCAGTGCACTCTCTGGACTCACTGCAGTGCATCCCAAGTGCTGCCAGTGCACTCTCTGGACTCACTGCACTGCATCCCCAGTGGTGCCAGTGCACTCTCCGGAATCACTGCAGTGCATCCCCAGTGGTGCCAGTGCACTCTCTGGACTCACTGCACTGCATCCACAGTGGTGCCAGTGCACTCTCTGGACTCACTGCATTGCATCCCCAGTGGTGCCAGTGCACTCTCTGGACTCACTGCACTGCATCCCCAGTGGTGCCAGGGCACTCTCTGGACTCACTGCAGTGCATCCCCAGTGGTGCCAGTGCACTCTCTGCCCTCACTGCAGTGCATCCCCAGTGGAGACAGTGCACTCTCTGCACTCACTGCAGTGCATCCCCAGTGGTGCCAGTGCAATCTCTGGGCTCACCGGGGTGCATCCCCAGTGGTGCTAGTGCACTCTCTGGACTCACGGCACTGCATCCCCAGTGGTGCCAGTGCACTCTCTGGACTCACTGCACTGCATCCCCAGTGCTGCCAGGGCACTCTCTGGACTCACTGCAGTGCATCCCCAGTGGTGCCAGTGCACTCTCTGCCCTCACTGCAGTGCATCCCCAGTGGAGACAGTGCACTCTCTGCACTCACTGCAGTGCATCCCCAGTGGTGCCAGTGCAATCTCTGGGCTCACCGGGGTGCATCCCCAGTGGTGCTAGTGCACTCTCTGGACTCACGGCACTGCATCCCCAGTGGTGCCAGTGCACTCTCTGGACTCACTGCACTGCATCCCCAAGGTGCCAGTGCACTCTCTGGACTCAACTGCACTGCATCCCCAGTGCTGCCAGTGCACTCTCTGGACTCACTGCAGTGCATCCCCAGTGGTGCCAGTGCACTCTCTGGACTCACTGCAGTGCATCCCCAGTGGTGCCAGTGCACTCTCTGGACTCACTGCACTGCATCCCCAGTGGTGCCAGTGCACTCTCTGGACTCACTGCACTTCATCCCCAGTGGTGCCAGTGCACTCTCTGGACTCACTGCATTGCATCCCCAGTGGTGCCAGTGCACTCTCTGGACTCACTGCACTGCATCCCCAGCGGTGTCACTGCACTCTCTGGACTCGCTGCAGTGCATCACCATTGGTGCCAGGGCACTCTCCGGACTCACTGCAGTGCATCCGCAGTGGTGCCAGTGCACTCTTTCGACTCACTGCAGTGCATCCCCAGTGGTGCCAGTGCACTCTCTGGACTCACTGCACTGCATCCCCAGTGGTGCCAGTGCACTCTCTGGAATCACTGCAGTGCATCCCCAGTGGTGCCAGTGCACTCTCTGGACTCACTGCACTGCATCCCCAGTGGTGCCAGTGCACTCTCTGGTCTCACTGCATTGCATCCCCAGTGGTGCCAGTGCACTCTCTGGACTCACTGCACTGCATCCCCAGTGGTGCCACTGCACTCTCCGGACTCACTGCACTGCATCACCATTGGTGCCAGTGCACTCTCCGGACTCACTGCAGTGCATCCCCAGTGGTGCCAGTGCACTCTTTTGAGTCACTGCAGTGCATCCCCAGTGGTGCCAGTACACTCTCTGGACTCACTGCAGTGCATCCCCAGTGGTGCCAGTGCACTCTCTGCACTCACTGCACTGCATCACCAGTGCTGCCAGTGCACTCTCTGGACTCACTGCAGTGCATCCCCAGTGGTGCCAGTGCACTCTCTGGACTCACTGCACTGCATCCCCAGTGGTGCCAGTACACTCTCTGGAGTCGCAGCACTGCATCCCCAGTGGTGCCAGTGCACTCTCCGGACTCACTGCACTGCATCCCCAGTGGTGCCAGTGCACTCTCCGGACTCACTGCACTGCATCCCCAGTGGTGCCAGTGCACTCTCTGGAGTCACTGCAGTGCATCCCCAGTGGTGCCAGTGCACTCTCTGCACTCACTGCACTGCATCCCCAGTGGTGCCAGTGCACTCTCTGCACTCACTGCACTGCATCCCCGGTGTTCCCAGAGCACTCTCTGGACTCACCGAGGTGCATCCCCAGTGGTGCCAGTGTACTCTCTGGACTCACCGCACTGCATCCCCAGTGGTGCCAGTGCACTCTCTGGACTCACTGCAGTGCAGCCCCTGAGGTGCCAGTGTACTCTCTGGACTCACTGCACTGCATCCCCAGTGGTGACAGTGCACTCTCTGGAATTACTGCAGTGCATCCCCAGTGGTGCCATTGCACTCTCTGGACTCACTGCACTGCATCCCCAGTGGTGCCTGTGCACTCTCTTGAGTCACTGCACTGCATCCCCAGTGGAGCCAGTGCACTCTATGGACTAACTGCACTGCATACCCAGTGGTGCCAGTGCACTCTTTGGACTCACTGCACTGCATCCCCAGTGGTGCCAGTGCACTCTCTGGACTCACTGCACTGCATCCCCAGTGGTTCCAGTGCACTCTCTGGATCACTGCACTGCATCACCATTGGTGCCAGGTCACTCTCTGGACTCACTGCAGTGCATCCCCAGTGGTGCCAGTGCACTCTTTCGAGTCACTGAACTGAATCCCCAGTGGTGCCAGTGCACTCTCTGGACTCACTGAACTGCATCCCCATTGGTGCCAGTGCAGTCTCTGGAGTCACTGCACTGCATCCCCAGTGGTGCCAGTGCACTCTCTGGACTCACTGCACTGCATCCCCAGTGCTGACAGTGGACTCTCTGGACTCACTGCACTGCATCCCCAGTGGTGCCAGTGCACTCTCTGGACTCACTGCAGTGCATCCCCTTTTTTGCCAGTGCACTCTCTGGACTCACTGCACTGCATCCCCAGTGGTGCCAGTGCACTCTCTGGACTCACTGCACTGCATCCCCAGTGGTGCCAGTGCACTCTCTGGACTCACTGCAGTGCATCCCCAGTGGTGCCAGTGCACTCTCTGGACTCACTGCACTGCATCCCCAGTGCTGACAGTGCACTCTCTGGACTCACTGCACTGCATCACCAGTGGTGGCAGTGTACTCTCTGGACTCACTGCACTGCATCCCCAGTGGAGACAGTGCACTCTCTGTAGTCACTGCGCTGCATCCCCAGTGGTTCCAGGGCACTCTCTCGACTCACTGCACTGCAACTCCAGTGGTGCCAGTGCACTCTCTGGACTCACTGCACTGCATCCCCAGTGCTGACAGTGCACTCTCTGGAGTCACTGCGCTGCATCCCCAGTGGTGCCAGTGCCCTCTGTGGACTCACTGAACTACATCCCCTGTGGGGCCAGTGCACTCTCTGGACTCACTGCAGTGCATCCCCAGTGGTGCGAGTGCACTCTCTGGACTCACCGGGGTGCATCCCCAGTGGTGCCAGTGCACTCTCTGGACTCACCGGGGTGCATCCCCAGTGGTGCCAGTGCACTCTCTGGACTCACTGCAGTGCATCCCCAGTGGTGCCAGTGCACTCTGTGGACTCACTGCAATGCATCCCCAGTGTTGCCAGGGCACTCTCTGGAGTCACTGCACTGCATCCCCAGTGGTGCCAGTGCACTCTCTGGACTCACTGCACTGCATCCCCAGTGGTGCCAGTGCACTCTCTGGACTCACTGCAGTGCATCCCCAGTGGCGCCAGTGCACTCTCTGGACTCACTGCACTGCATCCCATTGGTGCTAGTGCACTCTCTGGACTCACTGCACTGCATCCCCAGTGGTGCCAGTGCACTCTCTGGACTCACTGCACTGCATCCCCAGTTGTGCCAGTGCACTCTCTGGACTCATTGCACTGCATCCCCAGTGGTGCCAGTGCACTCTCTGGACTCACTGCAGTGCTTCCGCACTGGTGCCAGTGCACTCTCTGCACTCACTGCACTGCATCAACAGTGGTGCCTCTGCACTCTCTGGAGTCACTGCACTGCATCCCCAGTGGTGCCAGTGCACTCTCTGGACTCACTGTAGTGCATCCCCAGTGGTGCCAGTGCACTCTCTGGACTCACTGCACTGCATCCCCAGTGGTGCCAGTGCACTCTCTGGACTCACTGCAGTGCATCCCTTGTGGTGCCTTTGCACTCTCAGGACTCACTGAACTGCATCCCCAGTGGTGCCAGTGCACTCTCTGGACTCAGTGCACTGCATCCCAAGTGGTGCCAGTGCACTCTCTGAACTCAGTGCACTGCATCCCCAATGGTGCCACTGCACTCTCTGGACTCACTGCAGTGCATCCCCAGTGGTGCCAGTGCACTGTCTGGACTCACTGCATCCCCAGTGTTGCCAGTGCAGGCTCTGGACTCACTGCACTGCATCCCCAGTGGTGCCAGTGCACTCTCTGGACTCACCGGGGTGCATCCCCAGTGGTGCCAGTGCACTCTCTGGACTCACTGCACTGCATCCCCAGTGGTGCCAGTGCACTCTCTGGACTCACTGCAGTGCATCCCCTTTTGTGCCAGTGCACTCTCTGGACTCACTGCACTGCATCCCCAGTGGTGCCAGTGCACTCTCTGGACTCACTGCACTACATCCCCAGTGGTGCCAGTGCACTCTCTGGACTCACTGCAGTGCATCCCCAGTGGTGCCAGTGCACTCTCTGGACTCACTGCACTGCATCCCCAGTGCTGACAGTGCACTCTCTGGACTCACTGCACTGCATCACCAGTGGTGGCAGTGTACTCTCTGGACTCACTGCACTGCATCCCCAGTGGAGACAGTGCACTCTCTGTAGTCACTGCGCTGCATCCCCAGTGGTTCCAGGGCACTCTCTCGACTCACTGCACTGCAACTCCAGTGGTGCCAGTGCACTCTCTGGACTGACTGCACTGCATCCCCAGTGCTGACAGTGCACTCTCTGGAGTCACTGCGCTGCATCCCCAGTGGTGCCAGTGCACTCTCTGGACTCACTGCACTACATCCCCTGTGGGGCCAGTGCACTCTCTGGACTCACTGCAGTGCATCCCCAGTGGTGCGAGTGCACTCTCTGGACTCACCGGGGTGCATCCCCAGTGGTGCCAGTGCACTCTCTGGACTCACCGGGGTGCATCCCCAGTGGTGCCAGTGCACTCTCTGGACTCACTGCAATGCATCCCCAGTGGTGCCAGTGCACTCTGTGGACTCACTGCAATGCATCCCCAGTGTTGCCAGTGCACTCTCTGGAGTCACTGCACTGCATCCCCAGTGGTGCCAGTGCACTCTCTGGACTCACTGCACTGCATCCCCAGTGGTGCCAGTGCACTCTCTGGACTCACTGCAGTGCATCCCCAGTGGCGCCAGTGCACTCTCTGGACTCACTGCACTGCATCCCATTGGTGCTAGTGCACTCTCTGGACTCACTGCACTGCATCCCCAGTGGTGCCAGTTCACTCTCTGGACTCACTGCACTGCATCCCCAGTTGTGCCAGTGCACTCTCTGGACTCACTGCAGTGCATCCCCAGTGGTGCCAGTGCACTCTCTGGACTCACTGCAGTGCTTCCGCACTGGTGACAGTGCACTCTCTGCACTCACTGCACTGCATCAACAGTGGTGCCTCTGCACTCTCTGGAGTCACTGCACTGCATCCCCAGTGGTGCCAGTTCACTCTCTGGACTCACTGTAGTGCATCCCCAGTGGTGCCAGTGCACTCTCTGGACTCACTGCACTGCATCCCCAGTGGTGCCAGTGCACTCTCTGGACTCACTGCAGTGCATCCCTTGTGGTGCCTTTGCACTCTCAGGACTCACTGCACTGCATCCCCAGTGGTGCCAGTTCACTCTCTGGACTCACTGCAGTGCATCCCCAGTGGTGCCAGTGCACTGTCTGGACTCACTGCATCCCCAGTGGTGCCAGTGCACTCTCTGGACTCACTGCACTGCATCCCCAGTGGTGCCAGTGCACTCTCTGGACTCACCGGGGTGCATCCCCAGTGGAGCCAGTGCACTCTCTGGACTCACTGCACTGCATCCCCTGTGGTGCCAGTACACTCTCTGGACTCACTGCAGTGCATCCGCAGCGGTGCCAGTGCACTTTCTGGAGTCACTGCAGTGCATCCCCTGTTGTGCCAGTGCACTCTCTGCACTCACTGCACTGCATCCCCAGAAGTGCCAGTGCACTCTCTGGACTCACTGCACTGCATCCCCAGTGGTGCCTGTGCACTCTCTTGAGTCACTGCACTGCATCCCCAGTGGAGCCAGTGCATTCTATGGACTAACTGCACTGCATACCCAGTGGTGCCAGTGCACTCTCTGGACTCACTGCAGTGCATCCCCAGTGGTGCCAGTGCACTCTCTGGACTCACTGCAGTGCATCACCAGTGGTGCCAGTGCACTCTCTGGAGTCACTGCACTGCATCCCCAGTGGTGCCAGTGCACTCTCTGGACTCACTGCACTGCATTCCCAGTGGTGCCAGTGCACTCTCTGGACTCACTGCACTGCATCCCCAGTGGTGCCAGTGCACTCTCTGGACCCACTGCAGTGCATCCCCACTGGTGCCAGTGCACTCTCTGGACTCAGTGCACTGCATCCCCAATGGTGCCAGTGCACTCTCTGTAGTCACTGCACTGCGTCCCCAGTGGTGCCAGTGCACTCTCTGCACTCACTGCAGTGTATCCCCTGTGGTGCCAGTGCACTCTGTGGACTCACTGCACTGCATCCCAGTGGTGCCAGTGCACTCTCTGGACTCACTGCATTGCATCCCCAGTGGTGCCAGTGCACTCTCTGGACTCACTGCACTGCATCCCCAGTGGTGTCACTGCACTCTCTGGACTCACTGCACTGCATCACCATTGGTGCCAGGGCACTCTCCGGACTCACTGCAGTGCATCCGCAGCGGTGCCAGTGCACTCTTTCGAGTCACTGCAGTGCATCCCCAGTGGTGCCAGTGCACTCTCTGGACTCACTGCACTGCATCCCCAGTGGTGCCAGTGCACTCTCTGGACTCACTGCATTGCATCCCCAGTGGTGCCAGTGCACTCTCTGGACTCACTGCACTGCATCCCCAGTGGTGCCACTGCACTCTCTGGACTCACTGCACTGCATCACCATTGGTGCCAGTGCACTCTCCGGACTCACTGCAGTGCATCCGCAGTGGTGCCAGTGCACTCTTTTGAGTCACTGCAGTGCATCCCCAGTGGTGCCAGTGCACTCTCTGCACTCACTGCATTGCATCACCAGTGGTGCCAGTGTACTCTCTGGACTCACTGCAGTGCATCCCCAGTGGTGCCAGTGCACTCTCTGGACTCACTGCACTGCATCCCCAGTGGTGCCAGTGCACTCTCTGGAGTCGCAGCACTGCATCAACAGTGGTGCCTCTGCACTCTCTGGACTCACTGCAGTGCATCCCCAGTGGTGCCAGTGCACTCTCTGGACTCACTGCAGTGCATCCCCAGTGGTACCAGTGCACTCTCTGGACTCACTGCAGTGCATCCCCAGTGGTGCCAGTGCACTCTCTGGACTCACTGCACTGCATGCCCAGTGGTGCCAGTGCACTCTCTGCACTCACTGCACTGCATCCCCAGTGCTGACAGTGCACTCTCTGGACTCACTGCACTGCATCCCCAGTGGTGCCAGTGCACTCTCTGGAGTCAGAGCTCTGCATCAACAGTGGTGCCTCTGCACTCTCTGGAGTCACTGCACTGCATCCCCAGTGGTGCCAGTGCACTCTCTGGACTGACTGCAGTGCATCCCCAGTGGTGCCAGTGCACTCTCTGGACTCACTGCAGTGCATCCCCAGTAGTGCCAGTGCACTCTCTGGACTCACTGCACTGAATCCCCAGTGGTGCCAGTGCACTCTCTGGACTCACTGCAGTGCATCCCCAGTGGTGCCAGTGCACTCTCTGGACTCACTGCACTGCATCCCCAGTGGTGCCAGTGCACTCTCTGGACTCACTGCACTGCATCACCATTAGTGCCAGGGCACTCTCCGGACTCACTGCAGTGCATCCGCAGTGGTGCCAGTGCACTCTTTCGAGTCACTGCAGTGCATCCCCAGTGGTGCCAGTGCACTCTTTCGAGTCACTACAGTGCATCCCCAATGGTGCCAGTGCACTCTCTGGACTCACTGCAGTGCATCCCCAGTGGTGCCAGTGCACTCTCTGGACTCACAGCACTGCATCCCCAGTGGTGCCAGTGCACTCTCTGGACTCACTGCACTGCATCAACAGTGGTGCCTCTGCACTCTCTGGAGTCACTGCACTGCATCCCCAGTGGTGCCAGGGCACTCTCTGGACTCACTGCAGTGCATCCCCAGTGCTGCCAGTGCACTCTCTGCCCTCACTGCAGTGCATCCCCAGTGGAGACAGTGCACTCTCTGCACTCACTGCAGTGCATCCCCAGTGGTGCCAGTGCAATCTCTGGGCTCACCGGGGTGCATCCCCAGTGGTGCCAGTGCACTCTCTGGACTCACGGCACTGCATCCCCAGTGGTGCCTGTGCACTCTCTGGACTCACTGCACTGCATCCCCAGTGCTGCCAGGGCACTCTCTGCACTCACTGCACTGCAACCCCAGTGGTGCCAGTGCACTCTCTGGTCTCACTGCAGTGCACCCCCAGTGGTGCCAGTGCACTCTCTGGACTCACTGCAGTGCATCCCCAGTGGTGCCAGTGCACTCTCTGGACTCACTGCACTGCATCCCCAAGGTGCCAGTGCACTCTCTGGACTCAACTGCACTGCATCCCCAGTGCTGCCAGTGCACTCTCTGGACTCACTGCAGTGCATCCCCAGTGGTGCCAGTGCACTCTCTGGACTCACTGCAGTGCATCCCCAGTGGTGCCAGTGCACTCTCTGGACTCACTGCACTGCATCCCCAGTGGTGCCAGTGCACTCTCTGGACTCACTGCACTTCATCCCCAGTGGTGCCAGTGCACTCTCTGGACTCACTGCATTGCATCCCCAGTGGTGCCAGTGCACTCTCTGGACTCACTGCACTGCATCCCCAGCGGTGTCACTGCACTCTCTGGACTCGCTGCACTGCATCACCATTGGTGCCAGGGCACTCTCCGGACTCACTGCAGTGCATCCGCAGTGGTGCCAGTGCACTCTTTCGACTCACTGCAGTGCATCCCCAGTGGTGCCAGTGCACTCTCTGGACTCACTGCAGTGCATCCCCAGTGGCGCCAGTGCACTCTCTGGACTCACTGCACTGCATCCCATTGGTGCTAGTGCACTCTCTGGACTCACTGCAGTGCATCCCCAGTGGTGCCAGTGCACTCTCTGGACTCACTGCACTGCATCCCCAGTTGTGCCAGTGCACTCTCTGGACTCATTGCACTGCATCCCCAGTGGTGCCAGTGCACTCTCTGGACTCACTGCAGTGCTTCCGCACTGGTGCCAGTGCACTCTCTGCACTCACTGCACTGCATCAACAGTGGTGCCTCTGCACTCTCTGGAGTCACTGCACTGCATCCCCAGTGGTGCCAGTGCACTCTCTGGACTCACTGTAGTGCATCCCCAGTGGTGCCAGTGCACTCTCTGGACTCACTGCACTGCATCCCCAGTGGTGCCAGTGCACTCTCTGGACTCACTGCAGTGCATCCCTTGTGGTGCCTTTGCACTCTCAGGACTCACTGAACTGCATCCCCAGTGGTGCCAGTGCACTCTCTGGACTCAGTGCACTGCATCCCCAGTGGTGCCAGTGCACTCTCTGAACTCAGTGCACTGCATCCCCAATGGTGCCACTGCACTCTCTGGACTCACTGCAGTGCATCCCCAGTGGTGCCAGTGCACTGTCTGGACTCACTGCATCCCCAGTGTTGCCAGTGCAGTCTCTGGACTCACTGCACTGCATCCCCAGTGGTGCCAGTGCACTCTCTGGACTCACCGGGGTGCATCCCCAGTGGTGCCAGTGCACTCTCTGGACTCACTGCACTGCATCCCCTGTGGTGCCAGTACACTCTCTGGACTCACTGCAGTGCATCCCCAGTGGTGCCAGTGTACTCTCTGGACTCACTGCACTGCATCCCCAGTGGTGCCAGTGCACTCTCTGGACTCACTGCAGTGCATCCCCAGTGGTGCCAGTGCACTTTCTGGAGTCACTGCAGTGCATCCCCTGTTGTGCCAGTGCACTCTCTGCACTCACTGCACTGCATCCCCAGAAGTGCCAGTGCACTCTCTGGACTCACTGCACTGCATCCCCAGTGGTTCCATTGCACTCTCTGGACTCACTGCACTGCATCCCCAGTGGTGCCTGTGCACTCTCTTGAGTCACTGCACTGCATCCCCAGTGGAGCCAGTGCACTCTATGGACTAACTGCACTGCATACCCAGTGGTGCCAGTGCACTCTTTGGACTCACTGCACTGCATCCCCAGTGGTGCCAGTGCACTCTCTGGACTCACTGCACTGCATCCCCAGTGGTTCCAGTGCACTCTCTGGATCACTGCACTGCATCACCATTGGTGCCAGGGCACTCTCCGGACTCACTGCAGTGCATCCCCAGTGGTGCCAGTGCACTCTTTCGAGTCACTGAACTGCATCCCCAGTGGTGCCAGTGCATTCACTGGACTCACTGCAGTGCATCCCCATTGGTGCCAGTGCAGTCTCTGGAGTCACTGCAGTGCATCCCCAGTGGTGCCAGTGCACTCTCTGGACTCACTGCACTGCATCCCCAGTGCTGACAGTGCACTCTCTGGACTCACTGCACTGCATCCCCAGTGGTGCCAGTGCACTCTCTGGACTCACTGCAGTGCATCCCCTTTTGTGCCAGTGCACTCTCTGGACTCACTGCACTGCATCCCCAGTGGTGCCAGTGCACTCTCTGGACTCACTGCACTACATCCCCAGTGGTGCCAGTGCACTCTCTGGACTCACTGCAGTGCATCCCCAGTGGTGCCAGTGCACTCTCTGGACTCACTGCACTGCATCCCCAGTGCTGACAGTGCACTCTCTGGACTCACTGCACTGCATCACCAGTGGTGGCAGTGTACTCTCTGGACTCACTGCACTGCATCCCCAGTGGAGACAGTGCACTCTCTGTAGTCACTGCGCTGCATCCCCAGTGGTTCCAGGGCACTCTCTCGACTCACTGCACTGCAACTCCAGTGGTGCCAGTGCACTCTCTGGACTCACTGCACTGCATCCCCAGTGCTGACAGTGCACTCTCTGGAGTCACTGCGCTGCATCCCCAGTGGTGCCAGTGCACTCTCTGGACTCACTGCACTACATCCCCTGTGGGGCCAGTGCACTCTCTGGACTCACTGCAGTGCATCCCCAGTGGTGCGAGTGCACTCTCTGGACTCACCGGGGTGCATCCCCAGTGGTGCCAGTGCACTCTCTGGACTCACCGGGGTGCATCCCCAGTGGTGCCAGTGCACTCTCTGGACTCACTGCAGTGCATCCCCAGTGGTGCCAGTGCACTCTGTGGACTCACTGCAATGCATCCCCAGTGTTGCCAGTGCACTCTCTGGAGTCACTGCACTGCATCCCCAGTGGTGCCAGTGCACTCTCTGGACTCACTGCACTGCATCCCCAGTGGTGCCAGTGCACTCTCTGGACTCACTGCAGTGCATCCCCAGTGGCGCCAGTGCACTCTCTGGACTCACTGCACTGCATCCCATTGGTGCTAGTGCACTCTCTGGACTCACTGCACTGCATCCCCAGTGGTGCCAGTTCACTCTCTGGACTCACTGCACTGCATCCCCAGTTGTGCCAGTGCACTCTCTGGACTCACTGCAGTGCATCCCCAGTGGTGCCAGTGCACTCTCTGGACTCACTGCAGTGCTTCCGCACTGGTGCCAGTGCACTCTCTGCACTCACTGCACTGCATAAACAGTGGTGCCTCTGCACTCTCTGGAGTCACTGCACTGCATCCCCAGTGGTGCCAGTTCACTCTCTGGACTCACTGTAGTGCATCCCCAGTGGTGCCAGTGCACTCTCTGGACTCACTGCACTGCATCCCCAGTGGTGCCAGTGCACTCTCTGGACTCACTGCAGTGCATCCCTTGTGGTGCCTTTGCACTCTCAGGACTCACTGCACTGCATCCCCAGTGGTGCCAGTGCTCTCTCTGGACTCAGTGCACTGCATCCCCAGTGGTGCCAGTGCACTCTCTGAACTCAGTGCACTTCATCCCCAATGGTGCCACTGCACTCTCTGGACTCACTGCAGTGCATCCCCAGTGGTGCCAGTGCACTGTCTGGACTCACTGCATCCCCAGTGGTGCCAGTGCACTCTCTGGACTCACTGCACTGCATCCCCAGTGGTGCCAGTGCACTCTCTGGACTCACCGGGGTGCATCCCCAGTGGAGCCAGTGCACTCTCTGGACTCACTGCACTGCATCCCCTGTGGTGCCAGTACACTCTCTGGACTCACTGCAGTGCATCCGCAGCGGTGCCAGTGCACTTTCTGGAGTCACTGCAGTGCATCCCCTGTTGTGCCAGTGCACTCTCTGCACTCACTGCACTGCATCCCCAGAAGTGCCAGTGCACTCTCTGGACTCACTGCACTGCATCCCCAGTGGTTCCATTGCACTCTCTGGACTCACTGCACTGCATCCCCAGTGGTGCCTGTGCACTCTCTTGAGTCACTGCACTGCATCCCCAGTGGAGCCAGTGCATTCTATGGACTAACTGCACTGCATACCCAGTGGTGCCAGTGCACTCTCTGGACTCACTGCAGTGCATCCCCAGTGGTGCCAGTGCACTCTCTGGACTCACTGCAGTGCATCACCAGTGGTGCCAGTGCACTCTCTGGAGTCACTGCACTGCATCCCCAGTGGTGCCGGTGCACTCTCTGGACTCACTGCACTGCATTCCCAGTGGTGCCAGTGCACTCTCTGGACTCACTGCACTGCATCCCCAGTGGTGCCAGTGCACTCTCTGGACCCACTGCAGTGCATCCCCACTGGTGCCAGTGCACTCTCTGGACTCAGTGCACTGCATCCCCAATGGTGCCAGTGCACTCTCTGTAGTCACTGCACTGCGTCCCCAGTGGTGCCAGTGCACTCTCTGCACTCACTGCAGTGTATCCCCTGTGGTGCCAGTGCACTCTGTGGACTCACTGCACTGCATCCCAGTGGTGCCAGTGCACTCTCTGGACTCACTGCACTGCATCCCCAAGGTGCCAGTGCACTCTCTGGACTCAACTGCACTGCATCCCCAGTGCTGCCAGTGCACTCTCTGGACTCACTGCAGTGCATCCCCAGTGGTGCCAGTGCACTCTCTGGACTCACTGCAGTGCATCCCCAGTGGTGCCAGTGCACTCTCTGGACTCACTGCACTTCATCCCCAGTGGTGCCAGTGCACTCTCTGGACTCACTGCATTGCATCCCCAGTGGTGCCAGTGCACTCTCTGGACTCACTGCACTGCATCCCCAGTGGTGTCACTGCACTCTCTGGACTCACTGCATTGCATCCCCAGTGGTGCCAGTGCACTCTCTGGACTCACTGCACTGCATCCCCAGTGGTGCCACTGCACTCTCTGGACTCACTGCACTGCATCACCATTGGTGCCAGTGCACTCTCCGGACTCACTGCAGTGCATCCGCAGCGGTGCCAGTGCACTCTTTCGAGTCACTGCAGTGCATCCCCAGTGGTGCCAGTGCACTCTCTGGACTCACTGCACTTCATCCCCAGTGGTGCCAGTGCACTCTCTGGACTCACTGCATTGCATCCCCAGTGGTGCCAGTGCACTCTCTGGACTCACTGCACTGCATCCCCAGTGGTGTCACTGCACTCTCTGGACTCACTGCATTGCATCCCCAGTGGTGCCAGTGCACTCTCTGGACTCACTGCACTGCATCCCCAGTGGTGCCACTGCACTCTCTGGACTCACTGCACTGCATCACCATTGGTGCCAGGGCACTCTCCGGACTCACTGCAGTGCATCCGCAGCGGTGCCAGTGCACTCTTTCGAGTCACTGCAGTGCATCCCCAGTGGTGCCAGTGCACTCTCTGGACTCACTGCACTGCATCCCCAGTGGTGCCAGTGCACTCTCTGGACTCACTGCATTGCATCCCCAGTGGTGCCAGTGCACTCTCTGGACTCACTGCACTGCATCCCCAGTGGTGCCACTGCACTCTCTGGACTCACTGCACTGCATCACCATTGGTGCCAGTGCACTCTCCGGACTCACTGCAGTGCATCCGCAGTGGTGCCAGTGCACTCTTTTGAGTCACTGCAGTGCATCCCCAGTGGTGCCAGTGCACTCTCTGCACTCACTGCATTGCATCACCAGTGGTGCCAGTGTACTCTCTGGACTCACTGCAGTGCATCCCCAGTGGTGCCAGTGCACTCTCTGGACTCACTGCACTGCATCCCCAGTGGTGCCAGTGCACTCTCTGGAGTCGCAGCACTGCATCAACAGTGGTGCCTCTGCACTCTCTGGACTCACTGCAGTGCATCCCCAGTGGTGCCAGTGCACTCTCTGGACTCACTGCAGTGCATCCCCAGTGGTGCCAGTGCACTCTCTGGACTCACTGCACTGCATGCCCAGTGGTGCCAGTGCACTCTCTGCACTCACTGCACTGCATCCCCAGTGCTGACAGTGCACTCTCTGGACTCACTGCACTGCATCCCCAGTGGTGCCAGTGCACTCTCTGGAGTCACAGCTCTGCATCAACAGTGGTGCCTCTGCACTCTCTGGAGTCACTGCACTGCATCCCCAGTGGTGCCAGTGCACTCTCTGGACTGACTGCAGTGCATCCCCAGTGGTGCCAGTGCACTCTCTGGACTCACTGCAGTGCATCCCCAGTAGTGCCAGTGCACTCTCTGGACTCACTGCACTGAATCCCCAGTGGTGCCAGTGCACTCTCTGGAGTCACTGCACTGCATCCCCAGTGGTGCCAGTGCACTCTCTGGACTCACTGCACTGCATCCCCAGTGGTGCCAGTGCACTCTCTGGACTCACTGCACTGCATCACCATTAGTGCCAGGGCACTCTCCGGACTCACTGCAGTGCATCCGCAGTGGTGCCAGTGCACTCTTTCGAGTCACTGCAGTGCATCCCCAGTGGTGCCAGTGCACTCTTTCGAGTCACTACAGTGCATCCCCAATGGTGCCAGTGCACTCTCTGGACTCACTGCAGTGCATCCCCAGTGGTGCCAGTGCACTCTCTGGACTCACAGCACTGCATCCCCAGTGGTGCCAGTGCACTCTCTGGACTCACTGCACTGCATCAACAGTGGTGCCTCTGCACTCTCTGGAGTCACTGCAGTGCATCCCCAGTGGTGCCAGTGCACTCTCTGGACTCACTGCAGTGCATCCCCAGTGGTGCCAGTGCACTCTCTGGACTCACTGCAGTGCATCCCCAGTGGTGCCAGTGCACTCTCTGGACTCACTGCAGTGCATCCGAAGTGCTGCCAGTGCACTCTCTGGACTCACTGCACTGCATCCCCAGTGGTGCCAGTGCACTCTCCGGAATCACTGCAGTGCGTCCCCAGTGGTGCCAGTGCACTCTCTGGACTCACTGCACTGCATCCACAGTGGTGCCAGTGCACTCTCTGGACTCACTGCATTGCATCCCCAGTGGTGCCAGTGCACTCTCTGGACTCACTGCACTGCATCCCCAGTGGTGCCAGGGCACTCTCTGGACTCACTGCAGTGCATCCCCAGTGGTGCCAGTGCACTCTCTGCCCTCACTGCAGTGCATCCCCAGTGGAGACAGTGCACTCTCTGCACTCACTGCAGTGCATCCCCAGTGGTGCCAGTGCAATCTCTGGGCTCACCGGGGTGCATCCCCAGTGGTGCCAGTGCACTCTCTGGACTCACGGCACTGCATCCCCAGTGGTGCCAGTGCACTCTCTGGACTCACTGCACTGCATCCCCAGTGCTGCCAGGGCACTCTCTGCACTCACTGCACTGCAACCCCAGTGGTGCCAGTGCACTCTCTGGTCTCACTGCAGTGCACCCCCAGTGGTGCCAGTGCACTCTCTGGACTCACTGCAGTGCATCCCCAGTGGTGCCAGTGCACTCTCTGGACTCACTGCACTGCATCCCCAAGGTGCCAGTGCACTCTCTGGACTCAACTGCACTGCATCCCCAGTGCTGCCAGTGCACTCTCTGGACTCACTGCAGTGCATCCCCAGTGGTGCCAGTGCACTCTCTGGACTCACTGCAGTGCATCCCCAGTGGTGCCAGTGCACTCTCTGGACTCACTGCACTGCATCCCCAGTGGTGCCAGTGCACTCTCTGGACTCACTGCACTTCATCCCCAGTGGTGCCAGTGCACTCTCTGGACTCACTGCATTGCATCCCCAGTGGTGCCAGTGCACTCTCTGGACTCACTGCACTGCATCCCCAGCGGTGTCACTGCACTCTCTGGACTCGCTGCACTGCATCACCATTGGTGCCAGGGCACTCTCCGGACTCACTGCAGTGCATCCGCAGTGGTGCCAGTGCACTCTTTCGACTCACTGCAGTGCATCCCCAGTGGTGCCAGTGCACTCTCTGGACTCACTGCACTGCATCCCCAGTGGTGCCAGTGCACTCTCTGGAATCACTGCAGTGCATCCCCAGTGGTGCCAGTGCACTCTCTGGACTCACTGCACTGCATCCCCAGTGGTGCCAGTGCACTCTCTGGTCTCACTGCATTGCATCCCCAGTGGTGCCAGTGCACTCTCTGGACTCACTGCACTGCATCCCCAGTGGTGCCACTGCACTCTCTGGACTCACTGCACTGCATCACCATTGGTGCCAGTGCACTCTCCGGACTCACTGCAGTGCATCCCCAGTGGTGCCAGTGCACTCTTTTGAGTCACTGCAGTGCATCCCCAGTGGTGCCAGTGCACTCTCTGGACTCACTGCAGTGCATCCCCAGTGGTGCCAGTGCACTCTCTGCACTCACTGCACTGCATCACCAGTGGTGCCAGTGCACTCTCTGGACTCACTGCAGTGCATCCCCAGTGGTGCCAGTGCACTCTCTGGACTCACTGCACTGCATCCCCAGTGGTGCCAGTGCACTCTCTGGAGTCGCAGCACTGCATCCCCAGTGGTGCCAGTTCACTCTCTGGACTCACTGCACTGCATCCCCAGTGCTGCCAGTGCACTCTCTGGACTCACTGCACTGCATCCCCAGTGGTGCCAGTGCACTCTCTGGACTCACTGCACTTCATCCCCAGTGGTGCCAGTGCACTCTCTGGACTCACTGCATTGCATCCCCAGTGGTGCCAGTGCACTCTCTGGACTCACTGCACTGCATCCCCAGTGGTGCCACTGCACTCTCTGGACTCACTGCACTGCATCACCATTGGTGCCAGGGCACTCTCCGGACTCACTGCAGTGCATCCGCAGTGGTGCCAGTGCACTCTTTCGAGTCACTGCAGTGCATCCCCAGTGGTGCCAGTGTACTCTCTGGACTCACTGCACTGCATCCCCAGTGGTGCCAGTGCACTCTCTGGACTCACTGCACTGCATCCCCAGTGTTCCCAGAGCACTCTCTGGACTCACTGCAGTGCATCCCCAGTGGTGCCAGTGCACTCTCTGGACTCACTGCAGTGCATCCCCAGTGGTGCCAGTGCACTCTCTGGACTCACTGCACTGCATCCCCAGTGGTGCCACTGCACTCTCTGGACTAACTGCACTGCATCACCATTGGTGCCAGGGCACTCTCCGGACTCACTGCAGTGCATCCGCAGTGGTGCCAGTGCACTCTTTCGAGTCACTGCACTGCATCCCCATTAGTGCCAGTGCATTCTCTGGACTCATTGCAGTGCATCCCCAGTGGTGCCAGTGCACTCTCTGGACTCACTGCACTGCATCCCCAGTGGTGCCAGTGCACTCTCTGGACTCACTGCACTGCATCCCCAGTGGTGCCAGTGCACTCTCTGGACTCACTGCAGTGCATCCCCAGTGGTGCCAGTGCACTCTCTGGACTCACTGCAGTGCATCCCCAGTGGTGCCAGTGCACTCTCTGGACTCACTGCATTGCATCCCCAGTGGTGCCAGTGCACTCTCTGGACTCACTGCAGTGCATCCCCAGTGGTGCCAGTGCACTCTCTGGACTCACTGCACTGCATCCCCAGTGGTGCCAGTGCACTCTCTGGACTCACTGCACTGCATCCCCAGTGGTGCCAGTGCACTCTCTGGACTCACTGCATTGCATACCCAGTGGTGCCAGTGCACTCTCTGGACTCACTGCACTGCATCCCCAGTGGTGCCACTGCACTCTCTGGACTCACTGCACTGCATCACCATTGGTGCCAGGGCACTCTCCGGACTCACTGCAGTGCATCCGCAGTGGTGCCAGTGCACTCTTTCGAGTCACTGCAGTGCATCCCCAGTGGTGCCAGTGCACTCTCTGGACTCACTGCACTGCATCCCCAGTGGTGCCAGTGCACTCTCTGCACTCACTGCACTGCATCCCCAGTGCTGACAGTGCACTCTCTGGACTCACTGCACTGCATCCCCAGTGGTGCCAGTGCACTCTCTGGAGTCACAGCTCTGCATCAACAGTGGTGCCTCTGCACTCTCTGGAGTCACTGCACTGCATCCCCAGTGGTGCCAGTGCACTCTCTGGACTGACTGCAGTGCATCCCCAGTGGTGCCAGTGCACTCTCTGGACTCACTGCAGTGCATCCCCAGTAGTGCCAGTGCACTCTCTGGACTCACTGCACTGAATCCCCAGTGGTGCCAGTGCACTCTCTGGAGTCACTGCACTGCATCCCCAGTGGTGCCAGTGCACTCTCTGGACTCACTGCAGTGCATCCCCAGTGGTGCCAGTGCACTCTCTGGACTCACTGCACTGCATCACCATTAGTGCCAGGGCACTCTCCGGACTCACTGCAGTGCATCCGCAGTGGTGCCAGTGCACTCTTTCGAGTCACTGCAGTGCATCCCCAGTGGTGACAGTGCACTCTTTCGAGTCACTACAGTGCATCCCCAATGGTGCCAGTGCACTCTCTGGACTCACTGCACTGCATCCCCAGTGGTGCCAGTGCACTCTCTGGACTCACAGCACTGCATCCCCAGTGGTGCCAGTGCACTCTCTGGACTCACTGCACTGCATCAACAGTGATGCCTCTGCACTCTCTGGAGTCACTGCACTGCATCACCAGTGGTGCCAGTGCACTCTCTGGACTCACTGCAGTGCATCCCCAGTGGTGCCAGTGCACTCTCTGGACTCACTGCAGTTCATCCCCAGTGGTGCCAGTGCACTCTCTGGACTCACTGCAGTGCATCCCAAGTGCTGCCAGTGCACTCTCTGGACTCACTGCACTGCATCCCCAGTGGTGCCAGTGCACTCTCCGGAATCACTGCAGTGCATCCCCAGTGGTGCCAGTGCACTCTCTGGACTCACTGCACTGCATCCGCAGTGGTGCCAGTGCACTCTCTGGACTCACTGCATTGCATCCCCAGTGGTGCCAGTGCACTCTCTGGACTCACTGCACTGCATCCCCAGTGGTGCCAGGGCACTCTCTGGACTCACTGCAGTGCATCCCCAGTGGTGCCAGTGCACTCTCTGTCCTCACTGCAGTGCATCCCCAGTGGAGACAGTGCACTCTCTGCACTCACTGCAGTGCATCCCCAGTGGTGCCAGTGCAATCTCTGGGCTCACCGGGGTGCATCCCCAGTGGTGCCAGTGCACTCTCTGGACTCACGGCACTGCATCCCCAGTGGTGCCAGTGCACTCTCTGGACTCACTGCACTGCATCCCCAGTGCTGCCAGGGCACTCTCTGCACTCACTGCACTGCAACCCCAGTGGTGCCAGTGCACTCTCTGGTCTCACTGCAGTGCACCCCCAGTGGTGCCAGTGCACTCTCTGGACTCACTGCAGTGCATCCCCAGTGGTGCCAGTGCACTCTCTGGACTCACTGCACTGCATCCCCAAGGTGCCAGTGCACTCTCTGGACTCAACTGCACTGCATCCCCAGTGCTGCCAGTGCACTCTCTGGACTCACTGCAGTGCATCCCCTGTGGTGCCAGTGCACTCTCTGGACTCACTGCAGTGCATCCCCAGTGGTGCCAGTGCACTCTCTGGACTCACTGCACTGCATCCCCAGTGGTGCCAGTGCACTCTCTGGACTCACTGCACTTCATCCCCAGTGGTGCCAGTGCACTCTCTGGACTCACTGCATTGCATCCCCAGTGGTGCCAGTGCACTCTCTGGACTCACTGCACTGCATCCCCAGCGGTGTCACTGCACTCTCTGGACTCGCTGCACTGCATCACCATTGGTGCCAGTGCACTCTCTGGAATCACTGCAGTGCATCCCCAGTGGTGCCAGTGCACTCTCTGGACTCACTGCACTGCATCCCCAGTGGTGCCAGTGCACTCTCTGGTCTCACTGCATTGCATCCCCAGTGGTGCCAGTGCACTCTCTGGACTCACTGCACTGCATCCCCAGTGGTGCCACTGCACTCTCTGGACTCACTGCACTGCATCACCATTGGTGCCAGTGCACTCTCCGGACTCACTGCAGTGCATCCCCAGTGGTGCCAGTGCACTCTTTTGAGTCACTGCAGTGCATCTCCAGTGGTGCCAGTGCACTCTCTGGACTCACTGCAGTGCATCCCCAGTGGTGCCAGTGCACTCTCTGCACTCACTGCACTGCATCACCAGTGGTGCCAGTGCACTCTCTGGACTCACTGCAGTGCATCCCCAGTGGTGCCAGTGCACTCTCTGGACTCACTGCACTGCATCCCCAGTGGTGCCAGTGCACTCTCTGGAGTCGCAGCACTGCATCCCCAGTGGTGCCAGTTCACTCTCTGGACTCACTGCACTGCATCCCCAGTGCTGCCAGTGCACTCTCTGGACTCACTGCAGTGCATCCCCAGTGGTGCCAGTGCACTCTCTGGACTCACTGCAGTGCATCCCCAGTGGTGCCAGTGCACTCTCTGGACTCACTGCACTGCATCCCCAGTGGTGCCAGTGCACTCTCTGGACTCACTGCACTTCATCCCCAGTGGTGCCAGTGCACTCTCTGGACTCACTGCATTGCATCCCCAGTGGTGCCAGTGCACTCTCTGGACTCACTGCACTGCATCCCCAGTGGTGCCACTGCACTCTCTGGACTCACTGCACTGCATCACCATTGGTGCCAGGGCACTCTCCGGACTCACTGCAGTGCATCCGCAGTGGTGCCAGTGCACTCTTTCGAGTCACTGCAGTGCATCCCCAGTGGTGCCAGTGTACTCTCTGGACTCACTGCACTGCATCCCCAGTGGTGCCAGTGCACTCTCTGGACTCACTGCACTGCATCCCCAGTGTTCCCAGAGCACTCTCTGGACTCACTGCAGTGCATCCCCAGTGGTGCCAGTGCACTCTCTGGACTCACTGCACTGCATCCCCAGTGGTGCCAGTGCACTCTCTGCACTCACTGCACTGCATCCCCAGTGCTGACAGTGCACTCTCTGGACTCACTGCACTGCATCCCCAGTGGTGCCAGTGCACTCTCTGGAGTCACAGCTCTGCATCAACAGTGGTGCCTCTGCACTCTCTGGAGTCACTGCACTGCATCCCCAGTGGTGCCAGTGCACTCTCTGGACTGACTGAAGTGCATCCCCAGTGGTGCCAGTGCACTCTCTGGACTCACTGCAGTGCATCCCCAGTAGTGCCAGTGCACTCTCTGGACTCACTGCACTGAATCCCCAGTGGTGCCAGTGCACTCTCTGGAGTCACTGCACTGCATCCCCAGTGGTGCCAGTGCACTCTCTGGACTCACTGCAGTGCATCCCCAGTGGTGCCAGTGCACTCTCTGGACTCACTGCACTGCATCACCATTAGTGCCAGGGCACTCTCCGGACTCACTGCAGTGCATCCGCAGTGGTGCCAGTGCACTCTTTCGAGTCACTGCAGTGCATCCCCAGTGGTGACAGTGCACTCTTTCGAGTCACTACAGTGCATCCCCAATGGTGCCAGTGCACTCTCTGGACTCACTGCAGTGCATCCCCAGTGGTGCCAGTGCACTCTCTGGACTCACAGCACTGCATCCCCAGTGGTGCCAGTGCACTCTCTGGACTCACTGCACTGCATCAACAGTGGTGCCTCTGCACTCTCTGGAGTCACTGCACTGCATCCCCAGTGGTGCCAGTGCACTCTCTGGACTCACTGCAGTGCATCCCCAGTGGTGCCAGTGCACTCTCTGGACTCACTGCAGTGCATCCCCAGTGGTGCCAGTGCACTCTCTGGACTCACTGCAGTGCATCCCAAGTGCTGCCAGTGCACTCTCTGGACTCACTGCACTGCATCCCCAGTGGTGCCAGTGCACTCTCCGGAATCACTGCACTTCATCCCCAGTGGTGCCAGTGCACTCTCTGGACTCACTGCATTGCATCCCCAGTGGTGCCAGTGCACTCTCTGGACTCACTGCACTGCATCCCCAGCGGTGTCACTGCACTCTCTGGACTCGCTGCACTGCATCACCATTGGTGCCAGGGCACTCTCCGGACTCACTGCAGTGCATCCGCAGTGGTGCCAGTGCACTCTTTCGACTCACTGCAGTGCATCCCCAGTGGTGCCAGTGCACTCTCTGGACTCACTGCACTGCATCCCCAGTGGTGCCAGTGCACTCTCTGGAATCACTGCAGTGCATCCCCAGTGGTGCCAGTGCACTCTCTGGACTCACTGCACTGCATCCCCAGTGGTGCCAGTGCACTCTCTGGTCTCACTGCATTGCATCCCCAGTGGTGCCAGTGCACTCTCTGGACTCACTGCACTGCATCCCCAGTGGTGCCACTGCACTCTCTGGACTCACTGCACTGCATCACCATTGGTGCCAGTGCACTCTCCGGACTCACTGCAGTGCATCCCCAGTGGTGCCAGTGCACTCTTTTGAGTCACTGCAGTGCATCCCCAGTGGTGCCAGTGCACTCTCTGGACTCACTGCAGTGCATCCCCAGTGGTGCCAGTGCACTCTCTGCACTCACTGCACTGCATCACATGTGGTGCCAGTGCACTCTCTGGACTCACTGCAGTGCATCCCCAGTGGTGCCAGTGCACTCTCTGGACTCACTGCACTGCATCCCCAGTGGTGCCAGTGCACTCTCTGGAGTCGCAGCACTGCATCCCCAGTGGTGCCAGTTCACTCTCTGGACTCACTGCACTGCATCCCCAGTGCTGCCAGTGCACTCTCTGGACTCACTGCAGTGCATCCCCAGTGGTGCCAGTGCACTCTCTGGACTCACTGCAGTGCATCACCAGTGGTGCCAGTGCACTCTCTGGACTCACTGCACTGCATCCCCAGTGGTGCCAGTGCACTCTCTGGACTCACTGCACTTCATCCCCAGTGGTGCCAGTGCACTCTCTGGACTCACTGCATTGCATCCCCAGTGGTGCCAGTGCACTCTCTGGACTCACTGCACTGCATCCCCAGTGGTGCCACTGCACTCTCTGGACTCACTGCACTGCATCACCATTGGTGCCATGGCACTCTCCGGACTCACTGCAGTGCATCCGCAGTGGTGCCAGTGCACTCTTTCGAGTCACTGCAGTGCATCCCCAGTGGTGCCAGTGTACTCTCTGGACTCACTGCACTGCATCCCCAGTGGTGCCAGTGCACTCTCTGGACCTACTGCACTGCAACCCCAGTGTTCCCAGAGCACTCTCTGGACTCACTGCAGTGCATCCCCAGTGGTGACAGTGCACTCTCTGGACTCACTGCAGTGCATCCCCAGTGGTGCCAGTGCACTCTCTGGACTCACTGCACTGCATCCCCAGTGGTGCCACTGCACTCTCTGGACTAACTGCACTGCATCACCATTGGTGCCAGGGCACTCTCCGGACTCACTGCAGTGCATCCGCAGTGGTGCCAGTGCACTCTTTCGAGTCACTGCACTGCATCCCCATTAGTGCCAGTGCATTCTCTGGACTCATTGCAGTGCATCCCCAGTGGTGCCAGTGCACTCTTTTGAGTCACTGCAGTACATCCCCAGTGGTGCCAGTGCACTCTCTGGACTCACTGCAGTGCATCCCCAGTGGTGCCAGTGCACTCTCTGCACTCACTGCACTGCATCACATGTGGTGCCAGTGCACTCTCTGGACTCACTGCAGTGCATCCCCAGTGGTGCCAGTGCACTCTCTGGACTCACTGCACTGCATCCCCATTGGTGCCAGTGCACTCTCTGGAGTCGCAGCACTGCATCCCCAGTGGTGCCAGTTCACTCTCTGGACTCACTGCACTGCATCCCCAGTGCTGCCAGTGCACTCTCTGGACTCACTGCAGTGCATCCCCAGTGGTGCCAGTGCACTCTCTGGACTCACTGCAGTGCATCACCAGTGGTGCCAGTGCACTCTCTGGACTCACTGCACTGCATCCCCAGTGGTGCCAGTGCAATCTCTGGACTCACTGCACTTCATCCCCAGTGGTGCCAGTGCACTCTCTGGACTCACTGCATTGCATCCCCAGTGGTGCCAGTGCACTCTCTGGACTCACTGCACTGCATCCCCAGTGGTGCCACTGCACTCTCTGGACTCACTGCACTGCATCACCATTGGTGCCAGGGCACTCTCCGGACTCACTGCAGTGCATCCGCAGTGGTGCCAGTGCACTCTTTCGAGTCACTGCAGTGCATCCCCAGTGGTGCCAGTGTACTCTCTGGACTCACTGCACTGCATCCCCAGTGGTGCCAGTGCACTCTCTGGACTCACTGCACTGCATCCCCAGTGTTCCCAGAGCACTCTCTGGACTCACTGCAGTGCATCCCCAGTGGTGACAGTGCACTCTCTGGACTCACTGCACTGCATCCCCAGTGGTGCCAGTGCACTCTCTGGACTCACTGCACTGCATCCCCAGTGGTGCCACTGCACTCTCTGGACTAACTGCACTGCATCACCATTGGTGCCAGGGCACTCTCCGGACTCACTGCAGTGCATCCGCAGTGGTGCCAGTGCACTCTTTCGAGTCACTGCACTGCATCCCCATTAGTGCCAGTGCATTCTCTGGACTCATTGCAGTGCATCCCCAGTGGTGCCAGTGCACTCTCTGGACTCACTGCAGTGCATCCCCAGTGGTGCCAGTGCACTCTCTGGACTCACTGCAGTGCATCCCCAGTGGTGCCAGTGCACTCTCTGGACTCACTGCACTGCATCCCCAGTGGTGCCAGTGCACTCTCTGGACTCACTGCATTGCATCCCCAGTGGTGCCAGTGCACTCTCTGGACTCACTGCAGTGCATCCCCAGTGGTGCCAGTGCACTCTCTGGACTCACTGCACTGCATCCCCAGTGGTGCCAGTGCACTCTCTGGACTCACTGCACTTCATCCCCAGTGGTGCCAGTGCACTCTCTGGACTCACTGCATTGCATCCCCAGTGGTGCCAGTGCACTCTCTGGACTCACTGCACTGCATCCCCAGTGGTGCCACTGCACTCTCTGGACTCACTGCACTGCATCACCATTGGTGCCAGGGCACTCTCCGGACTCACTGCAGTGCATCCGCAGTGGTGCCAAGGCACTCTTTCGAGTCACTGCAGTGCATCCCCAGTGGTGCCAGTGTACTCTCTGGACTCACTGCACTGCATCCCCAGTGGTGCCAGTGCACTCTCTGGACTCACTGCACTGCATCCCCAGTGTTCCCAGAGCACTCTCTGGACTCACTGCAGTGCATCCCCAGTGGTGCCAGTGCACTCTCTGGACTCACTGCAGTGCATCCCCAGTGGTGCCAGTGCACTCTCTGGACTCACTGCAGTGCATCCCCAGTGGTGCCACTGCACTCTCTGGACTCACTGCACTGCATCACCATTGGTGCCAGGGCACTCTCCGGACTCACTGCAGTGCATCCGCAGTGGTGCCAGTGCACTCTTTCGAGTCACTGCACTGCATCCCCATTAGTGCCAGTGCATTCTCTGGACTCATTGCAGTGCATCCCCAGTGGTGCCAGTGCACTCTCTGGACTCACTGCAGTGCATCCCCAGTGGTGCCAGTGCACTCTCTGGACTCACTGCAGTGCATCCCCAGTGGTGCCAGTGCACTCTCTGGACTCACTGCACTGCATCCCCAGTGGTGCCAGTGCACTCTCTGGACTCACTGCATTGCATCCCCAGTGGTGCCAGTGCACTCTCTGGACTCACTGCAGTGCATCCCCAGTGGTGCCAGTGCACTCTCTGGACTCACTGCACTGCATCCCCAGTGGTGCCAGTGCACTCTCTGGACTCACTGCACTTCATCCCCAGTGGTGCCAGTGCACTCTCTGGACTCACTGCATTGCATCCCCAGTGGTGCCAGTGCACTCTCTGGACTCACTGCACTGCATCCCCAGTGGTGCCACTGCACTCTCTGGACTCACTGCACTGCATCACCATTGGTGCCAGGGCACTCTCCGGACTCACTGCAGTGCATCCGCAGTGGTGCCAAGGCACTCTTTCGAGTCACTGCAGTGCATCCCCAGTGGTGCCAGTACACTCTCTGGACTCACTGCACTGCATCCCCAGTGGTGCCAGTGCACTCTCTGGACTCACTTGAGTGCATCCCCAGTGGTGCCTGTGCACTCTCTGGAGTCACTGCACTGCATCCCCAGTGGTGCCAGTGCACTCTCTGGACTCACTGCAGTGCAGCCCCTGAAGTGCCAGTGCACTCTCTGTACTCACTGCAGTGATCTCCAGTGGTGCCAGTGCACTCTCTGGACCCACTGCAGTGCATCCCCACTGGTGCCAGTGCACTCTCTGGACTCAGTGCACTGCATCCCCAATGCTGCCAGTGCACTCTCTGTGTTCACTGCACTGCATCCCCAGTGGTGCCAGTGCACTCTCTGGCCTCACTGCAGTGTATCCCCTGTGGTGCCAGTGCACTCTGTGGACTCACTGCACTGCATCCCACTGGTGCCAGTGCACTCTCTGGACTCACTGCAGTGCATCCCCAGTGGTACCAGTGCACTCTCTGGACTCAGTGCAGTGCAGCCCCAGTGGTGCCAGGGCACTCTCTGTACTCACTGCAGTGCATTCCCAGTGGTGTCAGTGCACTCTCTGGACTCACTGCAGTGTATATCCCGTGGTGCCAGTGCTCTCTCTGGACTCACTGCACTGCATCCCCAGTGGTGCCAGTTCACTCTCTGGCCACATTGAACTGCATCCCCAGTGGTGCAAGTGCACTCTGTGGACTCACTGCACTGCATCCCCAGTGATGCCGGTGAAGTCTCTAGACTCACTGCAGTGCAACCCCAGTGGTGCCAGTGCACTCTCTGGACTCAAGGCACAGTAACCCCAGTGGTGCCAGTGCACTCTCTGGACTCACTGCACTGCATCCCCAGTGTTGCCAGTGCACTCTCTGGACTCACTGCACTGCATCCCCAGTGGTGCCAGTGCACTCTCTGGACTCACTGCACTGCATCCCCAGTGGTGCCAGTGCACTCTCTGGACTCACTGCACTGCATCCCCAGTGGTGCCAGTGCACTCTCTGGACTCACTGAAGTGCATCCCCAGTGGAGCCAGTGCTCTCTGTGGACTCACTGCACTGCATCCCCAGTGGTGCCAGTGCACTCTCTGGACTCAATGCACTGCATCCCCAAGGTGCCAGTGCACTCTCTGGACTCACTGCACTGCATCCCCAGTGGAGCCAGAGCACTCTCTGTACTCAGTGCAGTGCATCCCCAATGGTGCCAGAGAACTCTCTGGACTCACTGCAGTGCATCCCCAGTGGTGCCAGTGCAATCTCAGGACTCACAGCAGTGCAGCTCCTGTTGGTGCCAGTGCACTCTCTGGACTCACTGCACTGCATCCCCATTGGTGCCAGTGCACTCTCTGGACTCACTGCACTGCATCCCCATTGGTGCCAGTACACTCTCTGGACTCACTGCAGTGCATCCCCTGTGGTGCCATTGAGCTCTCAGGAATCACTGCACTGCATCCCCAGTGGTGCCAGGGCACTCTCTGCAGACAATGCTGTGCATCCCCAAAGGTGACAGTGCACTCTCTGGACTCACTGTACTGCTCGAGCCGCGGCAGCCGCTCCAGCCGCGTTAGCCCCTCCAGCCTCGGCAGCCGCTCCAGCCGCTCCAGCCGCGGCAGCCGCGGCAGCCGGTCCAGCCGCGGCAGCCGCACCATCCGCGGCATACGCGGCAGCCGCTCCAGCCGCTCCAGCCGCGGCAGCCGCTCCACTCGGTAGCGGCTTTCGCGGCTGCCGCGGCTGGAGCGGCTGCCGCGCCTGGAGCGGCTGCGGCGGCTGGAGCGTCTAGAGCTTCTGCCGCGTCTGGAGGGGCTACCGCGGCTGGAGCGGCTTAGGCGGCTGGAGCGGATGCCGCGGCTAGAGCAGTGCAGTGAGTCCAGAGAGTCAACTGGCACCACTGAGGATGCAGTACAGTGAGTCCAGAGAGTGCACTGGCACCACTGGGGATGTACTGCAGTTACTCCAGAGAGTGCACTGGAACCACTGGGGATGCAGTGCAATGAGTCCAGAGAGTGCACTGGCACCACCGGGGATTCAGATACATTCTCACTTCAGTGAGATCCCCAGTAGTGCCAGTGCACTCTCTGGACTCACTGCACTGCATCCCCATTGCTGACAGTGCCCTCTCTGGACTCAGTGCACTGCATCCCCAGTGGTGCCAGTGCACTCTCTGGACTCACTGCAGTGCATCCCCAAAAGTACCAGTGGCTCTCTGGACTCATTGCACTGCATCACCTGTGGTGCCAGTGCACTCTCTAGACTCACTGCACTGCATCCCCAGTGGAGCCAGTGCTCTCTGTGGACTCACTGCACTGCATCCCCAGTGGTGCCAGTGCACTCTCTGGACTCACTGCAGTGCATCCGCAGTGGTGCCAGTGCACTCTCTGGACTCACTGCAGTGCATCCTCAGTAGTGCCAGTGCACTCTCTGGACTCACTGCACTGCATCCCCAGTGGTGCCAGTGCACTCTCTGCACTCAGTGCACTGCATCCCCAGTGGTGCCAGTGCACTCTCTGGACTCACTGCAGTGCATCCTCAGTAGTGCCAGTGCACTCTCTGGACTCACTGCGCTGCATCCCCAGTGGTGCCAGTGCACTCTCTGGACTCACTGCACTGCATCCCCAGTGGTGCCAGTGCACTCTCTGCACTCACTGCACTGCATCCCCAGTGGTGCCAGGGCACCTTCCACACTCACTGCAGTGCATCCCCAGTGGTGCCAGTGCACTCTTTCGAGTCACTGCACTGCATCCCCAGTGGTGCCAGTGCACTCTCTGGACTCACTGCAGTGCATCCCCAGTGCTGCCAGTGCACTCCCTGGACTCACTGCAGTGCATCCCCAGTGGTGCCAGTGCACTCTCTGGACTCACTGCACTGCATCCCCAGTGGTGCCAGTGCACTCTCTGGACTCACTGCACTCCATCCCCACTGGTGCCAGTCCACTCTCTGGACTCACTGCACTGCATCCCCAGTGGTGCCAGTGGACTCTCTGCACTCATGCACTGCATACCCAGTGGTGCCAGTGCACTCTTTGGACTCACTGCACTGCATCCCCATTGGTGCCAGTGTAGTCTCTGGACTCACTGTAGTGCATCCCCAGTGGTGCCAGTGCAATCTCAGGACTCACTGCAGTGCAGCTCCAGTTGGTGCCAGTGCAGTCTCTGGACTAACTGCACTGCATCCCCAGTGGTGCCAGAGCACTCTCTGGACTAACTGCGGTGCATATCCAGTGCTGCCAGTGCACTCTCTGGATTCACTGCACTGCATCGCCAGTGGTGCCAGTGCACTCTCTGGACTCACTGCACTGCATCCCCAGTGGTGCCAGTGCACTCTCTGGACTCACTACACTGCATCCCCAGTGGTGCCAGTGCACTCTCTGGACTCACTGCACTGCATCCCCAAGGTGCCAGTGCACTCTCTGCACTCACTGCACTGCATCCCCAGTGGTGCCAGTGCACTCTCTGGACTCACTGCACTGCATCACCATTGGTGCCAGGGCACTCTCCGGACTCACTGCAGTGCATCCGCAGTGGTGCCAGTGCACTCTCTGGACTCACTGCACTGCATCCCCAGTGGTGCCAGTGCACTCTCTGGACTCACTGCACTGCATCCCCAGTGGTGCCAGTGCACTCTCTGGACTCACTGCACTGCATCCCCAGTGGTGCCAGTGCACTCTCTGGAATCACTGCACTGCATCCCCTGTGGTGCCAGTGCACTCTCTGTACTCACTGCACTGCATCACCTGTGGTGCCAGAGAACTCTCTGGACTCACTGCACTGCATCCCCAGTGGTGCCAGTGCAATCTCAGGACTCACTGCAGTGCATCCCCTGTGGTGCCATTGAGCTCTCAGGAATCACTGCACTGCATCCCCAGTGGTGCCAGGGCACTCTCTGCAGACAATGCTGTGCATCCCCAAAGGTGACAGTGCACTCTCTGGACTCACTGTACTGCTCGAGCCGCGGCAGCCGCTCCAGCCGCGTTAGCCCCTCCAGCCTCGGCAGCCGCTCCAGCCGCTCCAGCCGCGGCAGCCGCGGCAGCCGGTCCAGCCGCGGCAGCCGCACCATCCGCGGCATACGCGGCAGCCGCTCCAGCCGCTCCAGCCGCGGCAGCCGCTCCACTCGGTAGCGGCTTTCGCGGCTGCCGCGGCTGGAGCGGCTGCCGCGCCTGGAGCGGCTGCGGCGGCTGGAGCGTCTAGAGCTTCTGCCGCGTCTGGAGGGGCTACCGCGGCTGGAGCGGCTTAGGCGGCTGGAGCGGATGCCGCGGCTAGAGCAGTGCAGTGAGTCCAGAGAGTCAACTGGCACCACTGAGGATGCAGTACAGTGAGTCCATAGAGTGCACTGGCACCACTGGGGATGCACTGCAGTGAGTCCAGAGAGTGCACTGGCACCACTGGGGATGCACTGCAGTGAGTCCAGAGAGTGCACTGGCACCACCGGGGATTCAGATACATTCTCACTTCAGTGAGATCCCCAGTAGTGCCAGTGCACTCTCTGGACTCACTGCACTGCATCCCCATTGCTGACAGTGCCCTCTCTGGACTCAGTGCACTCCATCCCCAGTGGTGCCAGTGCACTCTCTGGACTCACTGCAGTGCATCCCCAAAAGTACCAGTGGCTCTCTGGACTCATTGCACTGCATCACCTGTGGTGCCAGTGCACTCTCTAGACTCACTGCACTGCATCCCCAGTGGAGCCAGTGCTCTCTGTGGACTCACTGCACTGCATCCCCAGTGGTGCCAGTGCACTCTCTGGACTCACTGCACTGCATCCCCAGTGGTGCCAGTGTACTCTCTGGACTCACTGCAGTGCATCCCCAAGGTGCCAGTGCACTCTCTGGACTCACTGCACTGCATCCCCAGTGCTGACAGTGCACTCTCTGGACTCACTGCAGTGCATCCCCAGTGGTGCCAGTGCACTCTCTGGACTCACTGCACTGCATCCCCAGTGGTGCCAGTGTACTCTCTGGACTGACTGCACTGCATGCCCAGTGGTGCCAGTGCACTCTCTGGACTCACTGCACTGCATCCCCAGTGGTGCCAGTGCACTCTCTGAACTCACTGCACTGCATCCCCACTGGTGTCAGTGCACTCTCTGGACTCACTGCACTGCATCCCCAGTGGTGCCAGTGCACTCTCTGGACTCACTGCACTGCATCCCCTGTGGTCCCAGTGCACTCTCTGCCCTCACTGCAGTGCATCCCCATTGGTGCCAGTGCACTCTCTGCACTCACAGCAGTGCATCGCCAGTGGTGCCATTGCAATCTCTGGGCTCACCGGGGTGCATCCCCAGTGGTGCCAGTGCACTCTCTGGACTCACTGCACTGCATCCCCAGTGGTGCCAGTGCACTCTCTGGACTCACTGCACTGCATCCCCAGTGGTGCCAGTGCACTCTCTGCACTCACTGCAGTGCATCCCCAGTGGTGCCAGTGCACTCTCTGGTCTCACTGCATTGCATCCCCAGTGGTGCCAGTGCACTCTCTGGACTCACTGCACTGCATCCCCAGTGGTGCCACTGCACTCTCTGGACTCACTGCACTGCATCACCATTGGTGCCAGTGCACTCTCCGGACTCACTGCAGTGCATCCCCAGTGGTGCCAGTGCACTCTTTTGAGTCACTGCAGTGCATCTCCAGTGGTGCCAGTGCACTCTCTGGACTCACTGCAGTGCATCCCCAGTGGTGCCAGTGCACTCTCTGCACTCACTGCACTGCATCACCAGTGGTGCCAGTGCACTCTCTGGACTCACTGCAGTGCATCCCCAGTGGTGCCAGTGCACTCTCTGGACTCACTGCACTGCATCCCCAGTGGTGCCAGTGCACTCTCTGGAGTCGCAGCACTGCATCCCCAGTGGTGCCAGTTCACTCTCTGGACTCACTGCACTGCATCCCCAGTGCTGCCAGTGCACTCTCTGGACTCACTGCAGTGCATCCCCAGTGGTGCCAGTGCACTCTCTGGACTCACTGCAGTGCATCCCCAGTGGTGCCAGTGCACTCTCTGGACTCACTGCACTGCATCCCCAGTGGTGCCAGTGCACTCTCTGGACTCACTGCACTTCATCCCCAGTGGTGCCAGTGCACTCTCTGGACTCACTGCATTGCATCCCCAGTGGTGCCAG
Source organism: Anser cygnoides (assembly GCF_040182565.1). NCBI lineage: Eukaryota > Metazoa > Chordata > Aves > Anseriformes > Anatidae > Anser > Anser cygnoides. The sequence goes on along the minus strand of NC_089880.1, from coordinate 265,511 downwards.
TGCACTCTCTGGACTCACTGCACTGCATCCCCAGTGGTGCCACTGCACTCTCTGGACTCACTGCACTGCATCACCATTGGTGCCAGGGCACTCTCCGGACTCACTGCAGTGCATCCGCAGTGGTGCCAGTGCACTCTTTCGAGTCACTGCAGTGCATCCCCAGTGGTGCCAGTGTACTCTCTGGACTCACTGCACTGCATCCCCAGTGGTGCCAGTGCACTCTCTGGACTCACTGCACTGCATCCCCAGTGTTCCCAGAGCACTCTCTGGACTCACTGCAGTGCATCCCCAGTGGTGCCAGTGCACTCTCTGGACTCACTGCACTGCATCCCCAGTGGTGCCAGTGCACTCTCTGCACTCACTGCACTGCATCCCCAGTGCTGACAGTGCACTCTCTGGACTCACTGCACTGCATCCCCAGTGGTGCCAGTGCACTCTCTGGAGTCACAGCTCTGCATCAACAGTGGTGCCTCTGCACTCTCTGGAGTCACTGCACTGCATCCCCAGTGGTGCCAGTGCACTCTCTGGACTGACTGAAGTGCATCCCCAGTGGTGCCAGTGCACTCTCTGGACTCACTGCAGTGCATCCCCAGTAGTGCCAGTGCACTCTCTGGACTCACTGCACTGAATCCCCAGTGGTGCCAGTGCACTCTCTGGAGTCACTGCACTGCATCCCCAGTGGTGCCAGTGCACTCTCTGGACTCACTGCAGTGCATCCCCAGTGGTGCCAGTGCACTCTCTGGACTCACTGCACTGCATCACCATTAGTGCCAGGGCACTCTCCGGACTCACTGCAGTGCATCCGCAGTGGTGCCAGTGCACTCTTTCGAGTCACTGCAGTGCATCCCCAGTGGTGACAGTGCACTCTTTCGAGTCACTACAGTGCATCCCCAATGGTGCCAGTGCACTCTCTGGACTCACTGCAGTGCATCCCCAGTGGTGCCAGTGCACTCTCTGGACTCACAGCACTGCATCCCCAGTGGTGCCAGTGCACTCTCTGGACTCACTGCACTGCATCAACAGTGGTGCCTCTGCACTCTCTGGAGTCACTGCACTGCATCCCCAGTGGTGCCAGTGCACTCTCTGGACTCACTGCAGTGCATCCCCAGTGGTGCCAGTGCACTCTCTGGACTCACTGCAGTGCATCCCCAGTGGTGCCAGTGCACTCTCTGGACTCACTGCAGTGCATCCCAAGTGCTGCCAGTGCACTCTCTGGACTCACTGCACTGCATCCCCAGTGGTGCCAGTGCACTCTCCGGAATCACTGCACTTCATCCCCAGTGGTGCCAGTGCACTCTCTGGACTCACTGCATTGCATCCCCAGTGGTGCCAGTGCACTCTCTGGACTCACTGCACTGCATCCCCAGCGGTGTCACTGCACTCTCTGGACTCGCTGCACTGCATCACCATTGGTGCCAGGGCACTCTCCGGACTCACTGCAGTGCATCCGCAGTGGTGCCAGTGCACTCTTTCGACTCACTGCAGTGCATCCCCAGTGGTGCCAGTGCACTCTCTGGACTCACTGCACTGCATCCCCAGTGGTGCCAGTGCACTCTCTGGAATCACTGCAGTGCATCCCCAGTGGTGCCAGTGCACTCTCTGGACTCACTGCACTGCATCCCCAGTGGTGCCAGTGCACTCTCTGGTCTCACTGCATTGCATCCCCAGTGGTGCCAGTGCACTCTCTGGACTCACTGCACTGCATCCCCAGTGGTGCCACTGCACTCTCTGGACTCACTGCACTGCATCACCATTGGTGCCAGTGCACTCTCCGGACTCACTGCAGTGCATCCCCAGTGGTGCCAGTGCACTCTTTTGAGTCACTGCAGTGCATCCCCAGTGGTGCCAGTGCACTCTCTGGACTCACTGCAGTGCATCCCCAGTGGTGCCAGTGCACTCTCTGCACTCACTGCACTGCATCACATGTGGTGCCAGTGCACTCTCTGGACTCACTGCAGTGCATCCCCAGTGGTGCCAGTGCACTCTCTGGACTCACTGCACTGCATCCCCAGTGGTGCCAGTGCACTCTCTGGAGTCGCAGCACTGCATCCCCAGTGGTGCCAGTTCACTCTCTGGACTCACTGCACTGCATCCCCAGTGCTGCCAGTGCACTCTCTGGACTCACTGCAGTGCATCCCCAGTGGTGCCAGTGCACTCTCTGGACTCACTGCAGTGCATCACCAGTGGTGCCAGTGCACTCTCTGGACTCACTGCACTGCATCCCCAGTGGTGCCAGTGCACTCTCTGGACTCACTGCACTTCATCCCCAGTGGTGCCAGTGCACTCTCTGGACTCACTGCATTGCATCCCCAGTGGTGCCAGTGCACTCTCTGGACTCACTGCACTGCATCCCCAGTGGTGCCACTGCACTCTCTGGACTCACTGCACTGCATCACCATTGGTGCCAGGGCACTCTCCGGACTCACTGCAGTGCATCCGCAGTGGTGCCAGTGCACTCTTTCGAGTCACTGCAGTGCATCCCCAGTGGTGCCAGTGTACTCTCTGGACTCACTGCACTGCATCCCCAGTGGTGCCAGTGCACTCTCTGGACCTACTGCACTGCAACCCCAGTGTTCCCAGAGCACTCTCTGGACTCACTGTAGTGCATCCCCAGTGGTGACAGTGCACTCTCTGGACTCACTGCAGTGCATCCCCAGTGGTGCCAGTGCACTCTCTGGACTCACTGCACTGCATCCCCAGTGGTGCCACTGCACTCTCTGGACTAACTGCACTGCATCACCATTGGTGCCAGGGCACTCTCCGGACTCACTGCAGTGCATCCGCAGTGGTGCCAGTGCACTCTTTCGAGTCACTGCACTGCATCCCCATTAGTGCCAGTGCATTCTCTGGACTCATTGCAGTGCATCCCCAGTGGTGCCAGTGCACTCTTTTGAGTCACTGCAGTACATCCCCAGTGGTGCCAGTGCACTCTCTGGACTCACTGCAGTGCATCCCCAGTGGTGCCAGTGCACTCTCTGCACTCACTGCACTGCATCACATGTGGTGCCAGTGCACTCTCTGGACTCACTGCAGTGCATCCCCAGTGGTGCCAGTGCACTCTCTGGACTCACTGCACTGCATCCCCATTGGTGCCAGTGCACTCTCTGGAGTCGCAGCACTGCATCCCCAGTGGTGCCAGTTCACTCTCTGGACTCACTGCACTGCATCCCCAGTGCTGCCAGTGCACTCTCTGGACTCACTGCAGTGCATCCCCAGTGGTGCCAGTGCACTCTCTGGACTCACTGCAGTGCATCACCAGTGGTGCCAGTGCACTCTCTGGACTCACTGCACTGCATCCCCAGTGGTGCCAGTGCAATCTCTGGACTCACTGCACTTCATCCCCAGTGGTGCCAGTGCACTCTCTGGACTCACTGCATTGCATCCCCAGTGGTGCCAGTGCACTCTCTGGACTCACTGCACTGCATCCCCAGTGGTGCCACTGCACTCTCTGGACTCACTGCACTGCATCACCATTGGTGCCAGGGCACTCTCCGGACTCACTGCAGTGCATCCGCAGTGGTGCCAGTGCACTCTTTCGAGTCACTGCAGTGCATCCCCAGTGGTGCCAGTGTACTCTCTGGACTCACTGCACTGCATCCCCAGTGGTGCCAGTGCACTCTCTGGACTCACTGCACTGCATCCCCAGTGTTCCCAGAGCACTCTCTGGACTCACTGCAGTGCATCCCCAGTGGTGACAGTGCACTCTCTGGACTCACTGCACTGCATCCCCAGTGGTGCCAGTGCACTCTCTGGACTCACTGCACTGCATCCCCAGTGGTGCCACTGCACTCTCTGGACTAACTGCACTGCATCACCATTGGTGCCAGGGCACTCTCCGGACTCACTGCAGTGCATCCGCAGTGGTGCCAGTGCACTCTTTCGAGTCACTGCACTGCATCCCCATTAGTGCCAGTGCATTCTCTGGACTCATTGCAGTGCATCCCCAGTGGTGCCAGTGCACTCTCTGGACTCACTGCAGTGCATCCCCAGTGGTGCCAGTGCACTCTCTGGACTCACTGCAGTGCATCCCCAGTGGTGCCAGTGCACTCTCTGGACTCACTGCACTGCATCCCCAGTGGTGCCAGTGCACTCTCTGGACTCACTGCATTGCATCCCCAGTGGTGCCAGTGCACTCTCTGGACTCACTGCAGTGCATCCCCAGTGGTGCCAGTGCACTCTCTGGACTCACTGCACTGCATCCCCAGTGGTGCCAGTGCACTCTCTGGACTCACTGCACTTCATCCCCAGTGGTGCCAGTGCACTCTCTGGACTCACTGCATTGCATCCCCAGTGGTGCCAGTGCACTCTCTGGACTCACTGCACTGCATCCCCAGTGGTGCCACTGCACTCTCTGGACTCACTGCACTGCATCACCATTGGTGCCAGGGCACTCTCCGGACTCACTGCAGTGCATCCGCAGTGGTGCCAAGGCACTCTTTCGAGTCACTGCAGTGCATCCCCAGTGGTGCCAGTGTACTCTCTGGACTCACTGCACTGCATCCCCAGTGGTGCCAGTGCACTCTCTGGACTCACTGCACTGCATCCCCAGTGTTCCCAGAGCACTCTCTGGACTCACTGCAGTGCATCCCCAGTGGTGCCAGTGCACTCTCTGGACTCACTGCAGTGCATCCCCAGTGGTGCCAGTGCACTCTCTGGACTCACTGCAGTGCATCCCCAGTGGTGCCACTGCACTCTCTGGACTCACTGCACTGCATCACCATTGGTGCCAGGGCACTCTCCGGACTCACTGCAGTGCATCCGCAGTGGTGCCAGTGCACTCTTTCGAGTCACTGCACTGCATCCCCATTAGTGCCAGTGCATTCTCTGGACTCATTGCAGTGCATCCCCAGTGGTGCCAGTGCACTCTCTGGACTCACTGCAGTGCATCCCCAGTGGTGCCAGTGCACTCTCTGGACTCACTGCAGTGCATCCCCAGTGGTGCCAGTGCACTCTCTGGACTCACTGCACTGCATCCCCAGTGGTGCCAGTGCACTCTCTGGACTCACTGCATTGCATCCCCAGTGGTGCCAGTGCACTCTCTGGACTCACTGCAGTGCATCCCCAGTGGTGCCAGTGCACTCTCTGGACTCACTGCACTGCATCCCCAGTGGTGCCAGTGCACTCTCTGGACTCACTGCACTTCATCCCCAGTGGTGCCAGTGCACTCTCTGGACTCACTGCATTGCATCCCCAGTGGTGCCAGTGCACTCTCTGGACTCACTGCACTGCATCCCCAGTGGTGCCACTGCACTCTCTGGACTCACTGCACTGCATCACCATTGGTGCCAGGGCACTCTCCGGACTCACTGCAGTGCATCCGCAGTGGTGCCAAGGCACTCTTTCGAGTCACTGCAGTGCATCCCCAGTGGTGCCAGTACACTCTCTGGACTCACTGCACTGCATCCCCAGTGGTGCCAGTGCACTCTCTGGACTCACTTGAGTGCATCCCCAGTGGTGCCTGTGCACTCTCTGGAGTCACTGCACTGCATCCCCAGTGGTGCCAGTGCACTCTCTGGACTCACTGCAGTGCAGCCCCTGAAGTGCCAGTGCACTCTCTGTACTCACTGCAGTGATCTCCAGTGGTGCCAGTGCACTCTCTGGACCCACTGCAGTGCATCCCCACTGGTGCCAGTGCACTCTCTGGACTCAGTGCACTGCATCCCCAATGCTGCCAGTGCACTCTCTGTGTTCACTGCACTGCATCCCCAGTGGTGCCAGTGCACTCTCTGGCCTCACTGCAGTGTATCCCCTGTGGTGCCAGTGCACTCTGTGGACTCACTGCACTGCATCCCACTGGTGCCAGTGCACTCTCTGGACTCACTGCAGTGCATCCCCAGTGGTACCAGTGCACTCTCTGGACTCAGTGCAGTGCAGCCCCAGTGGTGCCAGGGCACTCTCTGTACTCACTGCAGTGCATTCCCAGTGGTGTCAGTGCACTCTCTGGACTCACTGCAGTGTATATCCCGTGGTGCCAGTGCTCTCTCTGGACTCACTGCACTGCATCCCCAGTGGTGCCAGTTCACTCTCTGGCCACATTGAACTGCATCCCCAGTGGTGCAAGTGCACTCTGTGGACTCACTGCACTGCATCCCCAGTGATGCCGGTGAAGTCTCTAGACTCACTGCAGTGCAACCCCAGTGGTGCCAGTGCACTCTCTGGACTCAAGGCACAGTAACCCCAGTGGTGCCAGTGCACTCTCTGGACTCACTGCACTGCATCCCCAGTGTTGCCAGTGCACTCTCTGGACTCACTGCACTGCATCCCCAGTGGTGCCAGTGCACTCTCTGGACTCACTGCACTGCATCCCCAGTGGTGCCAGTGCACTCTCTGGACTCACTGCACTGCATCCCCAGTGGTGCCAGTGCACTCTCTGGACTCACTGAAGTGCATCCCCAGTGGAGCCAGTGCTCTCTGTGGACTCACTGCACTGCATCCCCAGTGGTGCCAGTGCACTCTCTGGACTCAATGCACTGCATCCCCAAGGTGCCAGTGCACTCTCTGGACTCACTGCACTGCATCCCCAGTGGAGCCAGAGCACTCTCTGTACTCAGTGCAGTGCATCCCCAATGGTGCCAGAGAACTCTCTGGACTCACTGCAGTGCATCCCCAGTGGTGCCAGTGCAATCTCAGGACTCACAGCAGTGCAGCTCCTGTTGGTGCCAGTGCACTCTCTGGACTCACTGCACTGCATCCCCATTGGTGCCAGTGCACTCTCTGGACTCACTGCACTGCATCCCCATTGGTGCCAGTACACTCTCTGGACTCACTGCAGTGCATCCCCTGTGGTGCCATTGAGCTCTCAGGAATCACTGCACTGCATCCCCAGTGGTGCCAGGGCACTCTCTGCAGACAATGCTGTGCATCCCCAAAGGTGACAGTGCACTCTCTGGACTCACTGTACTGCTCGAGCCGCGGCAGCCGCTCCAGCCGCGTTAGCCCCTCCAGCCTCGGCAGCCGCTCCAGCCGCTCCAGCCGCGGCAGCCGCGGCAGCCGGTCCAGCCGCGGCAGCCGCACCATCCGCGGCATACGCGGCAGCCGCTCCAGCCGCTCCAGCCGCGGCAGCCGCTCCACTCGGTAGCGGCTTTCGCGGCTGCCGCGGCTGGAGCGGCTGCCGCGCCTGGAGCGGCTGCGGCGGCTGGAGCGTCTAGAGCTTCTGCCGCGTCTGGAGGGGCTACCGCGGCTGGAGCGGCTTAGGCGGCTGGAGCGGATGCCGCGGCTAGAGCAGTGCAGTGAGTCCAGAGAGTCAACTGGCACCACTGAGGATGCAGTACAGTGAGTCCAGAGAGTGCACTGGCACCACTGGGGATGTACTGCAGTTACTCCAGAGAGTGCACTGGAACCACTGGGGATGCAGTGCAATGAGTCCAGAGAGTGCACTGGCACCACCGGGGATTCAGATACATTCTCACTTCAGTGAGATCCCCAGTAGTGCCAGTGCACTCTCTGGACTCACTGCACTGCATCCCCATTGCTGACAGTGCCCTCTCTGGACTCAGTGCACTGCATCCCCAGTGGTGCCAGTGCACTCTCTGGACTCACTGCAGTGCATCCCCAAAAGTACCAGTGGCTCTCAGGACTCATTGCACTGCATCACCTGTGGTGCCAGTGCACTCTCTAGACTCACTGCACTGCATCCCCAGTGGAGCCAGTGCTCTCTGTGGACTCACTGCACTGCATCCCCAGTGGTGCCAGTGCACTCTCTGGACTCACTGCAGTGCATCCGCAGTGGTGCCAGTGCACTCTCTGGACTCACTGCAGTGCATCCTCAGTAGTGCCAGTGCACTCTCTGGACTCACTGCACTGCATCCCCAGTGGTGCCAGTGCACTCTCTGCACTCAGTGCACTGCATCCCCAGTGGTGCCAGTGCACTCTCTGGACTCACTGCAGTGCATCCTCAGTAGTGCCAGTGCACTCTCTGGACTCACTGCGCTGCATCCCCAGTGGTGCCAGTGCACTCTCTGGACTCACTGCACTGCATCCCCAGTGGTGCCAGTGCACTCTCTGCACTCACTGCACTGCATCCCCAGTGGTGCCAGGGCACCTTCCACACTCACTGCAGTGCATCCCCAGTGGTGCCAGTGCACTCTTTCGAGTCACTGCACTGCATCCCCAGTGGTGCCAGTGCACTCTCTGGACTCACTGCAGTGCATCCCCAGTGCTGCCAGTGCACTCCCTGGACTCACTGCAGTGCATCCCCAGTGGTGCCAGTGCACTCTCTGGACTCACTGCACTGCATCCCCAGTGGTGCCAGTGCACTCTCTGGACTCACTGCACTCCATCCCCACTGGTGCCAGTCCACTCTCTGGACTCACTGCACTGCATCCCCAGTGGTGCCAGTGGACTCTCTGCACTCATGCACTGCATACCCAGTGGTGCCAGTGCACTCTTTGGACTCACTGCACTGCATCCCCATTGGTGCCAGTGTAGTCTCTGGACTCACTGTAGTGCATCCCCAGTGGTGCCAGTGCAATCTCAGGACTCACTGCAGTGCAGCTCCAGTTGGTGCCAGTGCAGTCTCTGGACTAACTGCACTGCATCCCCAGTGGTGCCAGAGCACTCTCTGGACTAACTGCGGTGCATATCCAGTGCTGCCAGTGCACTCTCTGGATTCACTGCACTGCATCGCCAGTGGTGCCAGTGCACTCTCTGGACTCACTGCACTGCATCCCCAGTGGTGCCAGTGCACTCTCTGGACTCACTACACTGCATCCCCAGTGGTGCCAGTGCACTCTCTGGACTCACTGCACTGCATCCCCAAGGTGCCAGTGCACTCTCTGCACTCACTGCACTGCATCCCCAGTGGTGCCAGTGCACTCTCTGGACTCACTGCACTGCATCACCATTGGTGCCAGGGCACTCTCCGGACTCACTGCAGTGCATCCGCAGTGGTGCCAGTGCACTCTCTGGACTCACTGCACTGCATCCCCAGTGGTGCCAGTGCACTCTCTGGACTCACTGCACTGCATCCCCAGTGGTGCCAGTGCACTCTCTGGACTCACTGCACTGCATCCCCAGTGGTGCCAGTGCACTCTCTGGAATCACTGCACTGCATCCCCTGTGGTGCCAGTGCACTCTCTGTACTCACTGCACTGCATCACCTGTGGTGCCAGAGAACTCTCTGGACTCACTGCACTGCATCCCCAGTGGTGCCAGTGCAATCTCAGGACTCACTGCAGTGCATCCCCTGTGGTGCCATTGAGCTCTCAGGAATCACTGCACTGCATCCCCAGTGGTGCCAGGGCACTCTCTGCAGACAATGCTGTGCATCCCCAAAGGTGACAGTGCACTCTCTGGACTCACTGTACTGCTCGAGCCGCGGCAGCCGCTCCAGCCGCGTTAGCCCCTCCAGCCTCGGCAGCCGCTCCAGCCGCTCCAGCCGCGGCAGCCGCGGCAGCCGGTCCAGCCGCGGCAGCCGCACCATCCGCGGCATACGCGGCAGCCGCTCCAGCCGCTCCAGCCGCGGCAGCCGCTCCACTCGGTAGCGGCTTTCGCGGCTGCCGCGGCTGGAGCGGCTGCCGCGCCTGGAGCGGCTGCGGCGGCTGGAGCGTCTAGAGCTTCTGCCGCGTCTGGAGGGGCTACCGCGGCTGGAGCGGCTTAGGCGGCTGGAGCGGATGCCGCGGCTAGAGCAGTGCAGTGAGTCCAGAGAGTCAACTGGCACCACTGAGGATGCAGTACAGTGAGTCCATAGAGTGCACTGGCACCACTGGGGATGCACTGCAGTGAGTCCAGAGAGTGCACTGGCACCACTGGGGATGCACTGCAGTGAGTCCAGAGAGTGCACTGGCACCACCGGGGATTCAGATACATTCTCACTTCAGTGAGATCCCCAGTAGTGCCAGTGCACTCTCTGGACTCACTGCACTGCATCCCCATTGCTGACAGTGCCCTCTCTGGACTCAGTGCACTCCATCCCCAGTGGTGCCAGTGCACTCTCTGGACTCACTGCAGTGCATCCCCAAAAGTACCAGTGGCTCTCTGGACTCATTGCACTGCATCACCTGTGGTGCCAGTGCACTCTCTAGACTCACTGCACTGCATCCCCAGTGGAGCCAGTGCTCTCTGTGGACTCACTGCACTGCATCCCCAGTGGTGCCAGTGCACTCTCTGGACTCACTGCACTGCATCCCCAGTGGTGCCAGTGTACTCTCTGGACTCACTGCAGTGCATCCCCAAGGTGCCAGTGCACTCTCTGGACTCACTGCACTGCATCCCCAGTGCTGACAGTGCACTCTCTGGACTCACTGCAGTGCATCCCCAGTGGTGCCAGTGCACTCTCTGGACTCACTGCACTGCATCCCCAGTGGTGCCAGTGTACTCTCTGGACTGACTGCACTGCATGCCCAGTGGTGCCAGTGCACTCTCTGGACTCACTGCACTGCATCCCCAGTGGTGCCAGTGCACTCTCTGAACTCACTGCACTGCATCCCCACTGGTGTCAGTGCACTCTCTGGACTCACTGCACTGCATCCCCAGTGGTGCCAGTGCACTCTCTGGACTCACTGCACTGCATCCCCTGTGGTCCCAGTGCACTCTCTGCCCTCACTGCAGTGCATCCCCATTGGTGCCAGTGCACTCTCTGCACTCACAGCAGTGCATCGCCAGTGGTGCCATTGCAATCTCTGGGCTCACCGGGGTGCATCCCCAGTGGTGCCAGTGCACTCTCTGGACTCACTGCACTGCATCCCCAGTGGTGCCAGTGCACTCTCTGGACTCACTGCACTGCATCCCCAGTGGTGCCAGTGCACTCTCTGCACTCACTGCAGTGCATCCCCAGTGGTGCCAGTGCAATCTCTGGGCTCACCGGGGTGCATTCCCAATTGTGCCAGTGCACTCTCTGGACTCACTGCAGTGCATCCGCAGTGGTGCCAGTGCACTCTCTGGACTCACTGCACTGCATCCCCAGTGGTGCCAGTGCACTCTCTGGACTCACTGCGCTGCATCCCCAGTGGTGCCAGTGCACTCTCTGGACTCACTGCACTGCATCCCCAGTGGTGCCAGTGCACTCTCTGCACTCACTGCACTGCATCCCCAGTGGTGCCAGGGCACCTTCCACACTCACTGCAGTGCATCCGCAGTGGTGCCAGTGCACTCTTTCGAGTCACTGCAGTGCATCCCCAGTGGTGCCAGTGCACTCTCTGGACTCACTGCAGTGCATCCCCAGTGCTGCCAGTGCACTCCCTGGACTCACTGCAGTGCATCCCCAGTGGTGCCAGTGCACTCTCTGGACTCACTGCACTGCATCCCCAGTGGTGCCAGTGCACTCTCTGGACTCACTGCACTCCATCCCCACTGGTGCCAGTCCACTCTCTGGACTCACTGCACTGCATCCCCAGTGGTGCCAGTGGACTCTCTGCACTCATGCACTGCATACCCAGTGGTGCCAGTGCACTCTTTGGACTCACTGCACTGCATCCCCATTGGTGCCAGTGTAGTCTCTGGACTCACTGTAGTGCATCCCCAGTGGTGCCAGTGCAATCTCAGGACTCACTGCAGTGCAGCTCCAGTTGGTGCCAGTGCAGTCTCTGGACTAACTGAACTGCATCCCCAGTGGTGCCAGTGCACTCTCTGGACTCACTGCAGTGCATCCCCAGTGGTGCCAGTGCACTCTCTGGAGTCACTGAACTGCATCCCCAGTGGTGCCAGAGCACTCTCTGGACTAACTGCGGTGCATATCCAGTGCTGCCAGTGCACTCTCTGGATTCACTGCACTGCATCGCCAGTGGTGCCAGTGCACTCTCTGGACTCACTGCACTGCATCCCCAGTGGTGCCAGTGCACTCTCTGGACTCACTGCACTGCATCCCCAAGGTGCCAGTGCACTCTCTGCACTCACTGCACTGCATCCCCAGTGGTGCCAGTGCACTCTCTGGACTCACTGCACTGCATCACCATTGGTGCCAGGGCACTCTCCGGACTCACTGCAGTGCATCCGCAGTGGTGCCAGTGCACTCTTTCGAGTCACTGCAGTGCATCCCCAGTGGTGCCAGTGCACTCTCTGGACTCACTGCACTGCATCCCCATTGGTGCCAGTGCACTCTCTGGACTCACTGCAGTGCATCCCCAGTGGTGCCAGTGCACTCTCTGGACTCACTGCACTGCATCCCCAGTGGTGCCAGTGCACTCTCTGGAATCACTGCACTGCATCCCCTGTGGTGCCAGTGCACTCTCTGTACTCACTGCACTGCATCACCTGTGGTGCCAGTGCACTCTCTGGACTCACTGCACTGCATCCCCAGTGGTGCCAGTGCACTCTCTGGACTCACCGCATTGCATCCCCAGTGGTGCCAGTGCACTCTCTGGACTCACTGCACTGCATCCCCAGTGGTGCCAGTGCACTCTCTGGAGTCACTGCACTGCATCCTCAGTGGTGCCAGTGCACTCTCTGGACTCACTGCACTGCATCCCCAGTGGTCCCAGGGCACTCTCTTCCCTCACTGCAGTGCATCCCCAGTGGTGCCAGTGCACTCTCTGCACTCACTGCAGTGCATCGCCAGTGGTGCCAGTGCAATCTCTGGGCTCACCGGGGTGCATCCCCAGTGGTGCCAGTGCACTCTCTGGACTCACTGCACTGCATCCCCAGTGGTGCCAGTGCACTCTCTGGACTCACTGCAGTGCATCCCCAGTGGTGCCAGTGCACTCTCTGGACTCACTGCACTGCATCCCCAGTGGTGCCAGTGCACTCTCTGGACTCACTGCACTGCATCCCCAAGGTGCCAGTGCACTCTCTGCACTCACTGCACTGCATCCCCAGTGGTGCCAGTGCACTCTCTGGACTCACTGCACTGCATCACCATTGGTGCCAGGGCACTCTCCGGACTCACTGCAGTGCATCCGCAGTGGTGCCAGTGCACTCTTTCGAGTCACTGCAGTGCATCCCCAGTGGTGCCAGTGCACTCTCTGGACTCACTGCACTGCATCCCCATTGGTGCCAGTGCACTCTCTGGACTCACTGCAGTGCATCCCCAGTGGTGCCAGTGCACTCTCTGGACTCACTGCACTGCATCCCCAGTGGTGCCAGTGCACTCTCTGGAATCACTGCACTGCATCCCCTGTGGTGCCAGTGCACTCTCTGTACTCACTGCACTGCATCACCTGTGGTGCCAGTGCACTCTCTGGACTCACTGCACTGCATCCCCAGTGGTGCCAGTGCACTCTCTGGACTCACCGCATTGCATCCCCAGTGGTGCCAGTGCACTCTCTGGACTCACTGCACTGCATCCCCAGTGGTGCCAGTGCACTCTCTGGAGTCACTGCACTGCATCCTCAGTGGTGCCAGTGCACTCTCTGGACTCACTGCACTGCATCCCCAGTGGTCCCAGGGCACTCTCTTCCCTCACTGCAGTGCATCCCCAGTGGTGCCAGTGCACTCTCTGCACTCACTGCAGTGCATCGCCAGTGGTGCCAGTGCAATCTCTGGGCTCACCGGGGTGCATCCCCAGTGGTGCCAGTGCACTCTCTGGACTCACTGCACTGCATCCCCAGTGGTGCCAGTGCACTCTCTGGACTCACTGCAGTGCATCCCCAGTGGTGCCAGTGCACTCTCTGGACTCACTGCACTGCATCCCCAGTGGTGCCAGTGCACTCTCTGGACTCACTGCAGTGCATCCGCAGTGGTGCCAGTGCACTCTCTGGACTCACTGCACTGCATCCCCAGTGGTGCCAGTGCACTCTCTGCACTCAGTGCACTGCATCCCCAGTGGTGCCAGTGCACTCTCTGGACTCACTGCAGTGCATCCTCAGTAGTGCCAGTGCACTCTCTGGACTCACTGCGCTGCATCCCCAGTGGTGCCAGTGCACTCTCTGGACTCACTGCACTGCATCCCCAGTGGTGCCAGTGCACTCTCTGCACTCACTGCACTGCATCCCCAGTGGTGCCAGGGCACCTTCCACACTCACTGCAGTGCATCCGCAGTGGTGCCAGTGCACTCTTTCGAGTCACTGCAGTGCATCCCCAGTGGTGCCAGTGCACTCTCTGGACTCACTGCAGTGCATCCCCAGTGCTGCCAGTGCACTCCCTGGACTCACTGCAGTGCATCCCCAGTGGTGCCAGTGCACTCTCTGGACTCACTGCACTGCATCCCCAGTGGTGCCAGTGCACTCTCTGGACTCACTGCACTCCATCCCCACTGGTGCCAGTCCACTCTCTGGACTCACTGCACTGCATCCCCAGTGGTGCCAGTGGACTCTCTGCACTCATGCACTGCATACCCAGTGGTGCCAGTGCACTCTTTGGACTCACTGCACTGCATCCCCATTGGTGCCAGTGTAGTCTCTGGACTCACTGTAGTGCATCCCCAGTGGTGCCAGTGCAATCTCAGGACTCACTGCAGTGCAGCTCCAGTTGGTGCCAGTGCAGTCTCTGGACTAACTGAACTGCATCCCCAGTGGTGCCAGTGCACTCTCTGGACTCACTGCAGTGCATCCCCAGTGGTGCCAGTGCACTCTCTGGAGTCACTGAACTGCATCCCCAGTGGTGCCAGAGCACTCTCTGGACTAACTGCGGTGCATATCCAGTGCTGCCAGTGCACTCTCTGGATTCACTGCACTGCATCGCCAGTGGTGCCAGTGCACTCTCTGGACTCACTGCACTGCATCCCCAGTGGTGCCAGTGCACTCTCTGGACTCACTGCACTGCATCCCCAAGGTGCCAGTGCACTCTCTGCACTCACTGCACTGCATCCCCAGTGGTGCCAGTGCACTCTCTGGACTCACTGCACTGCATCACCATTGGTGCCAGGGCACTCTCCGGACTCACTGCAGTGCATCCGCAGTGGTGCCAGTGCACTCTTTCGAGTCACTGCAGTGCATCCCCAGTGGTGCCAGTGCACTCTCTGGACTCACTGCACTGCATCCCCAGTGGTGCCAGTGCACTCTCTGGACTCACTGCAGTGCATCCCCAGTGGTGCCAGTGCACTCTCTGGACTCACTGCACTGCATCCCCAGTGGTGCCAGTGCACTCTCTGGAATCACTGCACTGCATCCCCTGTGGTGCCAGTGCACTCTCTGTACTCACTGCACTGCATCACCTGTGGTGCCAGTGCACTCTCTGGACTCACTGCACTGCATCCCCAGTGGTGCCAGTGCACTCTCTGGACTCACCGCATTGCATCCCCTGTGGTGCCAGTGCACTCTCTGGACTCACTGCACTGCATCCCCAGTGGTGCCAGTGCACTCTCTGGAGTCACTGCACTGCATCCTCAGTGGTGCCAGTGCACTCTCTGGACTCACTGCACTGCATCCCCAGTGGTCCCAGGGCACTCTCTTCCCTCACTGCAGTGCATCCCCAGTGGTGCCAGTGCACTCTCTGCACTCACTGCAGTGCATCGCCAGTGGTGCCAGTGCAATCTCTGGGCTCACCGGGGTGCATCCCCAGTGGTGCCAGTGCACTCTCTGGACTCACTGCACTGCATCCCCAGTGGTGCCAGTGCACTCTCTGGACTCACTGCAGTGCATCCCCAGTGGTGCCAGTGCACTCTCTGGACTCACTGCACTGCATCCCCAGTGGTGCCAGTGCACTCTCTGGACTCACTGCAGTGCATCCGCAGTGGTGCCAGTGCACTCTCTGGACTCACTGCAGTGCATCCTCAGTAGTGCCAGTGCACTCTCTGGACTCACTGCGCTGCATCCCCAGTGGTGCCAGTGCACTCTCTGGACTCACTGCACTGCATCCCCAGTGATGCCAGTGCACTCTCTGCACTCACTGCACTGCATCCCCAGTGGTGCCAGGGCACTCTCCGGACTCACTGCAGTGCATCCCCAGTGGAGCCAGTGCACTCTCTGGACTCACTGCACTGCATCCCCAGTGGTGCCAGTGCACTCTCTGGACTCACTGCACTCCATCCCCACTGGTGCAAATCCACCCTTTGGACTCACTGCACTGCATCCCCAGTGGTGTCAGTGGACTCTCTGCACTCATGCACTGCATACCCAGTGGTGCCAGTGCACTCTTTGGACTCACTGCACTGCATCCCCAGTGGTGCCAGTGTAGTCTCTGGACTCACTGTAGTGCATCCCCAGTGGTGCCAGTGCAATCTCAGGACTCACTGCAGTGCAGCTCCAGTTGGTGCCAGTGCAGTCTCTGGACTAACTGCACTGCATCCCCAGTGGTGCCAGTGCACTCTCTGGACTCACTGCAGTGCATCCCCAGTGGTGCCAGTGCACTCTCTGGAGTCACTGAACTGCATCCCCAGTGGTGCCAGAGCACTCTCTGGACTCACTGCAGTGCATATCCAGTGCTGCCAGTGCACTCTCTGGACTCACTGCACTGCATCGCCAGTGGTGCCAGTGCACTCTCTGGACTCACTGCACTGCATCACCAGTGGTGCCAGTGCACTCTCTGGACTCAGTGCACTGCATCCCCAGTGGGGCCAGTGCACTCTCTGGACTCACTGCATTGCATCCCCAGTGGTGCCAGTGCACTCTCTGGACTCACTGCAGTGCTTCCCCAGTGGTGCCACTGCACTCTCTGGACTCACTGCACTGCATCACCATTGGTGCCAGGGCACTCTCCGGACTCACTGCACTGCATCCGCAGTGGTGCCAGTGCACTCTTTCGAGTCACTGCAGTGCATCCCCAGTGGTGCCAGTGCACTCTCTGGACTCACCGGGGTGCATCCCCAGTGGTGCCAGTGCACTCTCTGGACTCACTGCAGTGCATCCCCAGTGGTGCCAGAGCACTCTCTGGACTCACTGCACTGCATCCCCAGTGGTGCCAGTGCACTCTCTGGAATCACTGCACTGCATCCCCTGTGGTGCCAGTGCACTCTCTGTACTCACTGCAGTGCATCCCCAGTGGTGCCAGTGCACTCTCTGGACTCACTGCACTGCATCCCCAGTGGTGCCAGTGCACTCTCTGGACTCACCGCATTGCATCCTCAGTGGTGCCAGTGCACTCTCTGGACTCACTGCACTGCATCCCCAGTGGTGCCAGTGCACTCTCTGGAGTCACTGCACTGCATCCTCAGTGGTGCCAGTGCACTCTCTGGACTCACTGCACTGCATCCCCAGTGGTGCCAGGGCACTCTCTGGACTCACTGCACTGCATCCCCAGTGGTCCCAGTGCACTCTCTGCCCTCACTGCAGTGCATCCCCAGTGGTGCCAGTGCACTCTCTGCACTCACTGCACTGCATCCCCAGTGGTGCCAGTGCAATCTCTGGGCTCACCGGGGTGCATCCCCAGTGGTGCCAGTGCACTCTCTGGACTCACTGCACTGCATCCCCAGTGGTGCCAGTGCACTCTCTGGACTCACTGCAGTGCTTCCGCACTGGTGCCAGTGCACTCTCTGCACTCACTGCACTGCATCCCCAGTGGTGCCAGTGCACTCTCTGGACTCACTGCACTGCATCCCCAGTGGTGCCAGTGCACTCTCTTTAGTCACAGCACTGCATCAACAGTGGTGCCTCTGCACTCTCTGGAGTCACTGCACTGCATCCCCAGTGCTGACAGTGCACTCTCTGGACTCACTGCACTGCATCCCCAGTGGTGCCAGTGCACTCTCTGGACTCAGTGCAGTGCATCCCCAGTGGTGCCAGTGCACTCTCTGGACTCACTGCAGTGCTTCCCCACTGGTGCCAGTGCACTCTCTGGACTCACTGCACTGCATCCCCAGTGGTGCCAGTGCACTCTCTGGAGTCACTGCACTGCATCCCCAGTGGTGCCACTGCACTCTCTGGACTCACTGCACTGCATCCCCAGTGGTGCCACTGCACTCTCTGGACTCACTGCACTGCATCACCATTGGTGCCAGGGAACTCTCTGGACTCACTGCACTGCATCGCCAGTGGTGCCAGTGCACTCTCTGGACTCACTGCACTGCATCCCCAGTGGTGCCAGTGCACTCTCTGCACTCAGTGCACTGCATCCCCAGTGGTGCCAGTGCACTCTCTGGACTCACTGCACTGCATCCCCTGTGGTGCCAGTGCACTCTCTGGAGTCACAGCACTGCATCAACAGTGGTGCCTCTGCACTCTCTGGAGTCACTGCACTACATCCCCAGTGGTGCCAGTGCACTCTCTGGACTCACTGTAGTGCATCCCCAGTGGTGCCAGTGCACTCTCTGGACTCACTGCAGTGCATCCCCAGTAGTGCCAGTGCACTCTCTGGACTCACTGCACTGCATCCCCAGTGGTGCCAGTGCACTCTCTGGAATCACCGCAGTGCATCCCCAGTGGTGCCAGTGCACTCTCTGGAGTCACTGCACTGCATCCCCAGTGGTGCCAGTGCACTCTCTGGACTCACTGCACTGCATCCCCAGTGGTGCCACTGCACTCTCTGGACTCACTGCACTGCATCACCAGTGGTGCCAGGGCACTCTCCGGACTCACTGCAGTGCATCCGCAGTGGTGCCAGTGCACTCCTTCGAGTCACTGCAGTGCATCCCCAGTGGTGCCAGTGCACTCTCTGGACTCACTGCAGTGCATCCCCAGTGCTGCCAGTGCACTCTCTGGACTCACTGCACTGCATCCCCAGTGGTGCCAGGGCACTCTCTGGACTCACTGCACTGCATCCCCAGTGGTGCCAGTGCACTCTCTGCACTCACTGCACTGCATCCCCAGTGGTGCCAGGGCACCTTCCACACTCACTGCAGTGCATCCGCAGTGGTGCCAGTGCACTCTTTCGAGTCACTGCAGTGCATCCCCAGTGCTGCCAGTGCACTCCCTGGACTCACTGCAGTGCATCCCCAGTGGTGCCAGTGCACTCTCTGGACTCACTGCACTGCATCCCCAGTGGTGCCAGTGCACTCTCTGGACTCACTGCACTCCATCCCCACTGGTGCCAGTCCACTCTCTGGACTCACTGCACTGCATCCCCATTGGTGCCAGTGTAGTCTCTGGACTCACTGTAGTGCATCCCCAGTGGTGCCAGTGCAATCTCAGGACTCACTGCAGTGCAGCTCCAGTTGGTGCCAGTGCAGTCTCTGGACTAACTGCACTGCATCCCCAGTGGTGCCAGTGCACTCTCTGGACTCACTGCAGTGCATCCCCAGTGGTGCCAGTGCACTCTCTGGAGTCACTGAACTGCATCCCCAGTGGTGCCAGAGCACTCTCTGGACTAACTGCAGTGCATATCCAGTGCTGCCAGTGCACTCTCTGGATTCACTGCACTGCATCGCCAGTGGTGCCAGTGCACTCTCTGGAGTCACAGCTCTGCATCAACAGTGGTGCCTCTGCACTCTCTGGAGTCACTGCACTGCATCCCCAGTGGTGCCAGTGCACTCTCTGGACTGACTGAAGTGCATCCCCAGTGGTGCCAGTGCACTCTCTGGACTCACTGCAGTGCATCCCCAGTAGTGCCAGTGCACTCTCTGGACTCACTGCACTGAATCCCCAGTGGTGCCAGTGCACTCTCTGGACTCACTGCAGTGCATCCCCAGTGGTGCCAGTGCACTCTCTGGACTCACTGCACTGCATCACCATTAGTGCCAGGGCACTCTCCGGACTCACTGCAGTGCATCCGCAGTGGTGCCAGTGCACTCTTTCGAGTCACTGCAGTGCATCCCCAGTGGTGACAGTGCACTCTTTCGAGTCACTACAGTACATCCCCAATGGTGCCAGTGCACTCTCTGGACTCACTGCAGTGCATCCCCAGTGGTGCCAGTGCACTCTCTGGACTCACAGCACTGCATCCCCAGTGGTGCCAGTGCACTCTCTGGACTCACTGCACTGCATCAACAGTGGTGCCTCTGCACTCTCTGGAGTCACTGCACTGCATCCCCAGTGGTGCCAGTGCACTCTCTGGACTCACTGCAGTGCATCCCCAGTGGTGCCAGTGCACTCTCTGGACTCACTGCAGTGCATCCCCAGTGGTGCCAGTGCACTCTCTGGACTCACTGCAGTGCATCCCAAGTGCTGCCAGTGCACTCTCTGGACTCACTGCACTGCATCCCCAGTGGTGCCAGTGCACTCTACGGAATCACTGCACTTCATCCCCAGTGGTGCCAGTGCACTCTCTGGACTCACTGCATTGCATCCCCAGTGGTGCCAGTGCACTCTCTGGACTCACTGCACTGCATCACCATTAGTGCCAGGGCACTCTCCGGACTCACTGCAGTGCATCCGCAGTGGTGCCAGTGCACTCTTTCGACTCACTGCAGTGCATCCCCAGTGGTGCCAGTGCACTCTCTGGACTCACTGCACTGCATCCCCAGTGGTGCCAGTGCACTCTCTGGAATCACTGCAGTGCATCCCCAGTGGTGCCAGTGCACTCTCTGGACTCACTGCACTGCATCCCCAGTGGTGCCAGTGCACTCTCTGGTCTCACTGCATTGCATCCCCAGTGGTGCCAGTGCACTCTCTGGACTCACTGCACTGCATCCCCAGTGGTGCCACTGCACTCTCTGGACTCACTGCACTGCATCACCATTGGTGCCAGTGCACTCTCCGGACTCACTGCAGTGCATCCCCAGTGGTGCCAGTGCACTCTTTTGAGTCACTGCAGTGCATCCCCAGTGGTGCCAGTGCACTCTCTGGACTCACTGCAGTGCATCCCCAGTGGTGCCAGTGCACTCTCTGCACTCACTGCACTGCATCACATGTGGTGCCAGTGCACTCTCTGGACTCACTGCAGTGCATCCCCAGTGGTGCCAGTGCACTCTCTGGACTCACTGCACTGCATCCCCAGTGGTGCCAGTGCACTCTCTGGAGTCGCAGCACTGCATCCCCAGTGGTGCCAGTTCACTCTCTGGACTCACTGCACTGCATCCCCAGTGCTGCCAGTGCACTCTCTGGACTCACTGCAGTGCATCCCCAGTGGTGCCAGTGCACTCTCTGGACTCACTGCAGTGCATCACCAGTGGTGCCAGTGCACTCTCTGGACTCACTGCAGTGCATCCCCAGTGGTGCCAGTGCACTCTCTGGACTCACTGCACTTCATCCCCAGTGGTGCCAGTGCACTCTCTGGACTCACTGCATTGCATCCCCAGTGGTGCCAGTGCACTCTCTGGACTCACTGCACTGCATCCCCAGTGGTGCCACTGCACTCTCTGGACTCACTGCACTGCATCACCATTGGTGCCAGGGCACTCTCCGGACTCACTGCAGTGCATCCGCAGTGGTGCCAGTGCACTCTTTCGAGTCACTGCAGTGCATCCCCAGTGGTGCCAGTGTACTCTCTGGACTCACTGCACTGCATCCCCAGTGGTGCCAGTGCACTCTCTGCACTCACTGCACTGCATCACCAGTGGTGCCAGTGCACTCTCTGGACTCACTGCAGTGCATCCCCAGTGGTGCCAGTGCACTCTCTGGACTCACTGCAGTGCATCCCCAGTGGTGCCAGTGCACTCTCTGGACTCACTGCACTGCATCCCCAGTGGTGCCACTGCACTCTCTGGACTAACTGCACTGCATCACCATTGGTGCCAGGGCACTCTCTGGACTCATTGCAGTGCATCCGCAGTGGTGCCAGTGCACTCTTTCGAGTCACTGCACTGCATCCCCATTAGTGCCAGTGCATTCTCTGGACTCATTGCAGTGCATCCCCAGTGGTGCCAGTGCACTCTCTGGACTCACTGCAGTGCATCCCCAGTGGTGCCAGTGCACTCTCTGCACTCACTGCACTGCATCACATGTGGTGCCAGTGCACTCTCTGGACTCACTGCAGTGCATCCCCAGTGGTGCCAGTGCACTCTCTGGACTCACTGCACTGCATCCCCAGTGGTGCCAGTGCACTCTCTGGAGTCGCAGCACTGCATCCCCAGTGGTGCCAGTTCACTCTCTGGACTCACTGCACTGCATCCCCAGTGCTGCCAGTGCACTCTCTGGACTCACTGCAGTGCATCCCCAGTGGTGCCAGTGCACTCTCTGGACTCACTGCAGTGCATCACCAGTGGTGCCAGTGCACTCTCTGGACTCACTGCACTGCATCCCCAGTGGTGCCAGTGCACTCTCTGGACTCACTGCACTTCATCCCCAGTGGTGCCAGTGCACTCTCTGGACTCACTGCATTGCATCCCCAGTGGTGCCAGTGCACTCTCTGGACTCACTGCACTGCATCCCCAGTGGTGCCACTGCACTCTCTGGACTCACTGCACTGCATCACCATTGGTGCCAGGGCACTCTCCGGACTCACTGCAGTGCATCCGCAGTGGTGCCAGTGCACTCTTTCGAGTCACTGCAGTGCATCCCCAGTGGTGCCAGTGTACTCTCTGGACTCACTGCACTGCATCCCCAGTGGTGCCAGTGCACTCTCTGGACTCACTGCACTGCATCCCCAGTGTACCCAAAGCACTCTCTGGACTCACTGCAGTGCATCCCCAGTGGTGACAGTGCACTCTCTGGACTCACTGCAGTGCATCCCCAGTGGTGCCAGTGCACTCTCTGGACTCACTGCACTGCATTCCCAG
This sequence comes from Anser cygnoides, assembly GCF_040182565.1. Classification (NCBI taxonomy): domain Eukaryota; kingdom Metazoa; phylum Chordata; class Aves; order Anseriformes; family Anatidae; genus Anser; species Anser cygnoides. Next base: position 243,172 of record NC_089880.1, on the reverse strand, counting down.
TGGTGCCACTGCACTCTCTGGACTAACTGCACTGCATCACCATTGGTGCCAGGGCACTCTCCGGACTCACTGCAGTGCATCCGCAGTGGTGCCAGTGCACTCTTTCGAGTCACTGCACTGCATCCCCATTAGTGCCAGTGCATTCTCTGGACTCATTGCAGTGCATCCCCAGTGGTGCCAGTGCCCTCTCTGGACTCACTGCAGTGCATCCCCAGTGGTGCCAGTGCACTCTCTGGACTCACTGCACTGCATCCCCAGTGGTGCCAGTGCACTCTCTGGACTCACTGCATTGCATCCCCAGTGGTGCCAGTGCACTCTCTGGACTCACTGCAGTGCATCCCCAGTGGTGCCAGTGCACTCTCTGGACTCACTGCACTGCATCCCCAGTGGTGCCAGTGCACTCTCTGGACTCACTGCACTTCATCCCCAGTGGTGCCAGTGCACTCTCTGGACTCACTGCATTGCATCCCCAGTGGTGCCAGTGCACTCTCTGGACTCACTGCACTGCATCCCCAGTGGTGCCACTGCACTCTCTGGACTCACTGCACTGCATCACCATTGGTGCCAGGGCACTCTCCGGACTCACTGCAGTGCATCCGCAGTGGTGCCAAGGCACTCTTTCGAGTCACTGCAGTGCATCCCCAGTGGTGCCAGTGTACTCTCTGGACTCACTGCACTGCATCCCCAGTGGTGCCAGTGCACTCTCTGGACTCACTGCACTGCATCCCCAGTGTTCCCAGAGCACTCTCTGGACTCACTGCAGTGCATCCCCAGTGGTGCCAGTGCACTCTCTGGACTCACTGCAGTGCATCCCCACCAGTGCACTCTCTGGACTCACTGCACTGCATCCCCAGTGGTGCCACTGCACTCTCTGGACTCACTGCACTGCATCACCATTGGTGCCAGGGCACTCTCCGGACTCACTGCAGTGCATCCCCAGTGGTGCCAGTACACTCTCTGGACTCACTGCACTGCATCCCCAGTGGTGCCAGTGCACTCTCTGGACTCACTGCACTGCATCCCCAGTGGTGCCTGTGCACTCTCTGGAGTCACTGCACTGCATCCCCAGTGGTGCCAGTGCACTCTCTGTGTTCACTGCACTGCATCCCCAGTGGTGCCAGTGCACTCTCTGTCCTCACTGCAGTGTATCCCCTGTGGTGCCAGTGCACTCTGTGGACTCACTGCACTGCATCCCACTGGTGCCAGTGCACTCTCTGGACTCACTGCAGTGCATCCCCAGTGGTACCAGTGCACTCTCTGGACTCAGTGCAGTGCAGCCCCAGTGGTGCCAGGGCACTCTCTGTACTCACTGCAGTGCATTCCCAGTGGTGTCAGTGCACTCTCTGGACTCACTGCAGTGTATCTCCCTTGGTGCCAGTGCTCTCTCTGGACTCACTGCACTGCATCCCAGTGGTGCCAGTTCACTCTCTGGCCACATTGAACTGCATCCCCAGTGGTGCCAGTGCACTCTGTGGACTCACTGCACTGCATCCCCAGTGATGCCGGTGAAGTCTCTAGACTCACTGCAGTGCAACCCCAGTGGTGCCAGTGCACTCTCTGGACTCAAGGCACAGTAACCCCAGTGGTGCCAGTGCACTCTCTGGACTCACTGCACTGCATCCCCAGTGTTGCCAGTGCACTCTCTGCACTCACTGCACTGCATCCCCAGTGGTGCCAGTGCACTCTCTGGACTCACTGCACTGCATCCCCAGTGGTGCCAGTGCACTCTCTGGACTCACTGCACTGCATCCCCAGTGGTGCCAGTGCACTCTCTGGACTCACTGCACTGCATCTCCAGTGGTGCCAGTGCACTCTCTGGACTCACTGAAGTGCATCCCCAGTGGAGCCAGTGCTCTCTGTGGACTCACTGCACTGCATCCCCAGTGGTGCCAGTGCACTCTCTGGACTCAATGCACTGCATCCCCAAGGTGCCAGTGCACTCTCTGGACTCACTGCACTGCATCCCCAGTGGAGCCAGAGCACTCTCTGTACTCAGTGCAGTGCATCCCCAATGGTGCCAGAGAACTCTCTGGACTCACTGCAGTGCATCCCCAGTGGTGCCAGTGGAATCTCAGGACTCACAGCAGTGCAGCTCCTGTTGGTGCCAGTGCACTCTCTGGACTCACTGCACTGCATCCCCATTGGTGCCAGTGCACTCTCTGGACTCACTGCACTGCATCCCCATTGGTGCCAGTACACTCTCTGGACTCACTGCAGTGCATCCCCTGTGGTGCCATTGAGCTCTCAGGAATCACTGCACTGCATCCCCAGTGGTGCCAGGGCACTCTCTGCAGACAATGCTGTGCATCCCCAAAGGTGACAGTGCACTCTCTGGACTCACTGTACTGCTCGAGCCGCGGCAGCCGCTCCAGCCGCGTTAGCCCCTCCAGCCTCGGCAGCCGCTCCAGCCGCTCCAGCCGCGGCAGCCGCGGCAGCCGGTCCAGCCGCGGCAGCCGCACCATCCGCGGCATACGCGGCAGCCGCTCCAGCCGCTCCAGCCGCGGCAGCCGCTCCACTCGGTAGCGGCTTTCGCGGCTGCCGCGGCTGGAGCGGCTGCCGCGCCTGGAGCGGCTGCGGCGGCTGGAGCGTCTAGAGCTTCTGCCGCGTCTGGAGGGGCTACCGCGGCTGGAGCGGCTTAGGCGGCTGGAGCGGATGCCGCGGCTAGAGCAGTGCAGTGAGTCCAGAGAGTCAACTGGCACCACTGAGGATGCAGTACAGTGAGTCCAGAGAGTGCACTGGCACCACTGGGGATGTACTGCAGTTACTCCAGAGAGTGCACTGGAACCACTGGGGATGCAGTGCAATGAGTCCAGAGAGTGCACTGGCACCACCGGGGATTCAGATACATTCTCACTTCAGTGAGATCCCCAGTAGTGCCAGTGCACTCTCTGGACTCACTGCACTGCATCCCCATTGCTGACAGTGCCCTCTCTGGACTCAGTGCACTGCATCCCCAGTGGTGCCAGTGCACTCTCTGGACTCACTGCAGTGCATCCCCAAAAGTACCAGTGGCTCTCTGGACTCATTGCACTGCATCACCTGTGGTGCCAGTGCACTCTCTAGACTCACTGCACTGCATCCCCAGTGGAGCCAGTGCTCTCTGTGGACTCACTGCACTGCATCCCCAGTGGTGCCAGTGCACTCTCTGGACTCACTGCACTGCATCCCCAGTGGTGCCAGTGTACTCTCTGGACTCACTGCAGTGCATCCCCAAGGTGCCAGTGCACTCTCTGGACTCACTGCACTGCATCCCCAGTGGTGCCAGTGCACTCTCTGAACTCACTGCACTGCATCCCCACTGGTGCCAGTGCACTCTCTGGACTCACTGCACTGCATCCCCAGTGGTGCCAGTGCACTCTCTGGACTCACTGCACTGCATCCCCTGTGGTCCCAGTGCACTCTCTGCCCTCACTGCAGTGCATCCCCATTGGTGCCAGTGCACTCTCTGCACTCACTGCAGTGCATCGCCAGTGGTGCCAGTGCAATCTCTGGGCTCACCGGGGTGCATCCCCAGTGGTGCCAGTGCACTCTCTGGACTCACTGCACTGCATCCGCTGTGGTGCCAGTGCACTCTCTGGACTCACTGCACTGCATCCCCAGTGGTGCCAGTGCACTCTCTGCACTCACTGCAGTGCATCGCCAGTGGTGCCAGTGCAATATCTGGGCTCACCGGGGTGCATCCCCAGTGGTGCCAGTGCACTCTCTGGACTCACTGCAGTGCATCCGCAGTGGTGCCAGTGCACTCTCTGGACTCACTGCAGTGCATCCTCAGTAGTGCCAGTGCACTCTCTGGACTCACTGCACTGCATCCCCAGTGGTGCCAGTGCACTCTCTGCACTCAGTGCACTGCATCCCCAGTGGTGCCAGTGCACTCTCTGGACTCACTGCAGTGCATCCTCAGTAGTGCCAGTGCACTCTCTGTACTCACTGCGCTGCATCCCCAGTGGTGCCAGTGCACTCTCTGGACTCACTGCACTGCATCCCCAGTGGTGCCAGTGCACTCTCTGCACTCACTGCACTGCATCCCCAGTGGTGCCAGGGCACCTTCCACACTCACTGCAGTGCATCCGCAGTGGTGCCAGTGCACTCTTTCGACTCACTGCAGTGCATCCCCAGTGGTGCCAGTGCACTCTCTGGACTCACTGCAGTGCATCCCCAGTGCTGCCAGTGCACTCCCTGGACTCACTGCAGTGCATCCCCAGTGGTGCCAATGCACTCTCTGGACTCACTGCACTGCATCCCCAGTGGTGCCAGTGCACTCTCTGGACTCACTGCACTCCATCCCCACTGGTGCCAGTGCACTCTCTGGACTCACTGCACTGCATCCCCAGTGGTGCCAGTGGACTCTCTGCACTCATGCACTGCATACCCAGTGGTGCCAGTGCACTCTTTGGACTCACTGCACTGCATCCCCATTGGTGCTAGTGTAGTCTCTGGACTCACTGTAGTGCATCCCCAGTGGTGCCAGTGCAATCTCAGGACTCACTGCAGTGCAGCTCCAGTTGGTGCCAGTGCAGTCTCTGGACTAACTGCACTGCATCCCCAGTGGTGCCAGTGCACTCTCTGGACTCACTGCAGTGCATCCCCAGTGGTGCCAGTGCACTCTCTGGAGTCACTGAACTGCATCCCCAGTGGTGCCAGAGCACTCTCTGGACTAACTGCGGTGCATATCCAGTGCTGCCAGTGCACTCTCTGGATTCACTGCACTGCATCGCCAGAGGTGCCAGTGCACTCTCTGGACTCACTGCACTGCATCCCCAGTGGTGCCAGTGCACTCTCTGGACTCACTACACTGCATCCCCAGTGGTGCCAGTGCACTCTCTGGACTCACTGCACTGCATCCCCAAGGTGCCAGTGCACTCTCTGCACTCACTGCACTGCATCCCCAGTGGTGCCAGTGCACTCTCTGGACTCACTGCACTGCATCACCATTGGTGCCAGGGCACTCTCCGGACTCACTGCAGTGCATCCGCAGTGGTGCCAGTGCACTCTTTCGAGTCACTGCAGTGCATCCCCAGTGGTGCCAGTGCACTCTCTGGACTCACTGCACTGCATCCCCAGTGGTGCCAGTGCACTCTCTGGACTCACTGCAGTGCATCCCCAGTGGTGCCAGTGCACTCTCTGGACTCACTGCACTGCATCCCCAGTGGTGCCAGTGCACTCTCTGGAATCACTGCACTGCATCCCCTGTGGTGCCAGTGCACTCTCTGTACTCACTGCACTGCATCACCTGTGGTGCCAGAGAACTCTCTGGACTCACTGCACTGCATCCCCAGTGGTGCCAGTGCAATCTCAGGACTCACTGCAGTGCATCCCCTGTGGTGCCATTGAGCTCTCAGGAATCACTGCACTGCATCCCCAGTGGTGCCAGGGCACTCTCTGCAGACAATGCTGTGCATCCCCAAAGGTGACAGTGCACTCTCTGGACTCACTGTACTGCTCGAGCCGCGGCAGCCGCTCCAGCCGCGTTAGCCCCTCCAGCCTCGGCAGCCGCTCCAGCCGCTCCAGCCGCGGCAGCCGCGGCAGCCGGTCCAGCCGCGGCAGCCGCACCATCCGCGGCATACGCGGCAGCCGCTCCAGCCGCTCCAGCCGCGGCAGCCGCTCCACTCGGTAGCGGCTTTCGCGGCTGCGGCGGCTGGAGCGTCTAGAGCTTCTGCCGCGTCTGGAGGGGCTACCGCGGCTGGAGCGGCTTAGGCGGCTGGAGCGGATGCCGCGGCTAGAGCAGTGCAGTGAGTCCAGAGAGTCAACTGGCACCACTGAGGATGCAGTACAGTGAGTCCAGAGAGTGCACTGGCACCACTGGGGATGCACTGCAGTGAGTCCAGAGAGTGCACTGGCACCACTGGGGATGCACTGCAGTGAGTCCAGAGAGTGCACTGGCACCACCGGGGATTCAGATACATTCTCACTTCAGTGAGATCCCCAGTAGTGCCAGTGCACTCTCTGGACTCACTGCACTGCATCCCCATTGCTGACAGTGCCCTCTCTGGACTCAGTGCACTGCATCCCCAGTGGTGCCAGTGCACTCTCTGGACTCACTGCAGTGCATCCCCAAAAGTACCAGTGGCTCTCTGGACTCATTGCACTGCATCACCTGTGGTGCCAGTGCACTCTCTAGACTCACTGCACTGCATCCCCAGTGGAGCCAGTGCTCTCTGTGGACTCACTGCACTGCATCCCCAGTGGTGCCAGTGCACTCTCTGGACTCACTGCACTGCATCCCCAGTGGTGCCAGTGTACTCTCTGGACTCACTGCAGTGCATCCCCAAGGTGCCAGTGCACTCTCTGGACTCACTGCACTGCATCCGCAGTGGTGCCAGTGCACTCTCTGGACTCACTGCAGTGCATCCCCAGTGGTGCCAGTGCACTCTCTGGACTCACTGCACTGCATCCCCAGTGGTGCCAGTGTACTCTCTGGACTGACTGCACTGCATGCCCAGTGGTGCCAGTGCACTCTCTGGACTCACTGCACTGCATCCCCAGTGGTGCCAGTGCACTCTCTGAACTCACTGCACTGCATCCCCACTGGTGTCAGTGCACTCTCTGGACTCACTGCACTGCATCCCCAGTGGTGCCAGTGCACTCTCTGGACTCACTGCACTGCATCCCCTGTGGTCCCAGTGCACTCTCTGCCCTCACTGCAGTGCATCCCCATTGGTGCCAGTGCACTCTCTGCACTCACAGCAGTGCATCGCCAGTGGTGCCAGTGCAATCTCTGGGCTCACCGGGGTGCATCCCCAGTGGTGCCAGTGCACTCTCTGGACTCACTGCACTGCATCCCCAGTGGTGCCAGTGCACTCTCTGGACTCACTGCACTGCATCCCCAGTGGTGCCAGTGCACTCTCTGCACTCACTGCAGTGCATCCCCAGTGGTGCCAGTGCAATCTCTGGGCTCACCGGGGTGCATCCCCAGTTGTGCCAGTGCACTCTCTGGACTCACTGCAGTGCATCCGCAGTGGTGCCAGTGCACTCTCTGGACTCACTGCACTGCATCCCCAGTGGTGCCAGTGCACTCTCTGCACTCAGTGCACTGCATCCCCAGTGGTGCCAGTGCACTCTCTGGACTCACTGCAGTGCATCCTCAGTAGTGCCAGTGCACTCTCTGGACTCACTGCGCTGCATCCCCAGTGGTGCCAGTGCACTCTCTGGACTCACTGCACTGCATCCCCAGTGGTGCCAGTGCACTCTCTGCACTCACTGCACTGCATCCCCAGTGGTGCCAGGGCACCTTCCACACTCACTGCAGTGCATCCGCAGTGGTGCCAGTGCACTCTTTCGAGTCACTGCAGTGCATCCCCAGTGGTGCCAGTGCACTCTCTGGACTCACTGCAGTGCATCCCCAGTGCTGCCAGTGCACTCTCTGGACTCACTGCAGTGCATCCCCAGTGGTGCCAGTGCACTCTCTGGACTCACTGCACTGCATCCCCAGTGGTGCCAGTGCACTCTCTGGACTCACTGCACTCCATCCCCACTGGTGCCAGTCCACTCTCTGGACTCACTGCACTTCATCCCCAGTGGTGCCAGTGGACTCTCTGCACTCATGCACTGCATACCCAGTGGTGCCAGTGCACTCTTTGGACTCACTGCACTGCATCCCCATTGGTGCCAGTGTAGTCTCTGGACTCACTGTAGTGCATCCCCAGTGGTGCCAGTGCAATCTCAGGACTCACTGCAGTGCAGCTCCAGTTGGTGCCAGTGCAGTCTCTGGACTAACTGAACTGCATCCCCAGTGGTGCCAGTGCACTCTCTGGACTCACTGCAGTGCATCCCCAGTGGTGCCAGTGCACTCTCTGGAGTCACTGAACTGCATCCCCAGTGGTGCCAGAGCACTCTCTGGACTAACTGCGGTGCATATCCAGTGCTGCCAGTGCACTCTCTGGATTCACTGCACTGCATCGCCAGTGGTGCCAGTGCACTCTCTGGACTCACTGCACTGCATCCCCAGTGGTGCCAGTGCACTCTCTGGACTCACTGCACTGCATCCCCAAGGTGCCAGTGCACTCTCTGCACTCACTGCACTGCATCCCCAGTGGTGCCAGTGCACTCTCTGGACTCACTGCACTGCATCACCATTGGTGCCAGGGCACTCTCCGGACTCACTGCAGTGCATCCGCAGTGGTGCCAGTGCACTCTTTCGAGTCACTGCAGTGCATCCCCAGTGGTGCCAGTGCACTCTCTGGACTCACTGCACTGCATCCCCAGTGGTGCCAGTGCACTCTCTGGACTCACTGCAGTGCATCCCCAGTGGTGCCAGTGCACTCTCTGGACTCACTGCACTGCATCCCCAGTGGTGCCAGTGCACTCTCTGGAATCACTGCACTGCATCCCCTGTGGTGCCAGTGCACTCTCTGTACTCACTGCACTGCATCACCTGTGGTGCCAGTGCACTCTCTGGACTCACTGCACTGCATCCCCAGTGGTGCCAGTGCACTCTCTGGACTCACCGCATTGCATCCCCAGTGGTGCCAGTGCACTCTCTGGACTCACTGCACTGCATCCCCAGTGGTGCCAGTGCACTCTCTGGAGTCACTGCACTGCATCCCCAGTGGTGCCAGTGCACTCTCTGGACTCACTGCACTGCATTCCCAGTGGTGCCAGGGCACTCTCTGGACTCACTGCACTGCATCCCCAGTGGTCCCAGTGCACTCTCTTCCCTCACTGCAGTGCATCCCCAGTGGTGCCAGTGCACTCTCTGCACTCACTGCAGTGCATCGCCAGTGGTGCCAGTGCAATCTCTGGGCTCACCGGGGTGCATCCCCAGTGGTGCCAGTGCACTCTCTGGACTCACTGCACTGCATCCCCAGTGGTGCCAGTGCACTCTCTGGACTCACTGCACTGCATCCCCAGTGGTGCCAGTGCACTCTCTGGAATCACTGCAGTGCATCCTCAGTAGTGCCAGTGCACTCTATGGACTCACTGCGCTGCATCCCCAGTGGTGCCAGTGCACTCTCTGGACTCACTGCACTGCATCCCCAGTGATGCCAGTGCACTCTCTGCACTCACTGCAGTGCATCCCCAGTGGTGCCAGGGCACTCTCCGGACTCACTGCAGTGCATCCCCAGTGGAGCCAGTGCACTCTCTGGACTCACTGCACTGCATCCCCTGTGGGGCCAGTGCACTCTCTGGACTCACTGCACTGCATGCCCAGTGGTGCCAGTGCACTCTCTGGACTCACTGCACTGCATCCCCAGTGGTGTCAGTGGACTCTCTGCACTCATGCACTGCATACCCAGTGGTGCCAGTGCACTCTTTGGACTCACTGCACTGCATCCCCAGTGGTGCCAGTGTAGTCTCTGGACTCACTGTAGTGCATCCCCAGTGGTGCCAGTGCAATCTCAGGACTCACTGCAGTGCAGCTCCAGTTGGTGCCAGTGCAGTCTCTGGATTAACTGCACTGCATCCCCAGTGGTGCCAGTGCACTCTCTGGACTCACTGCAGTGCATCCCCAGTGGTGCCAGTGCACTCTCTGGAGTCACTGAACTGCATCCCCAGTGGTGCCAGAGCACTCTCTGGACTCACTGCAGTGCATATCCTGTGCTGCCAGTGCACTCTCTGGACTCACTGCACTGCATCGCCAGTGGTGCCAGTGCACTCTCTGGACTCACTGCACTGCATCACCAGTGGTGCCAGTGCACTCTCTGGACTCAGTGCACTGCATCCCCAGTGGGGCCAGTGCACTCTCTGGACTCACTGCATTGCATCCCCAGTGGTGCCAGTGCACTCTCTGGACTCACTGCAGTGCTTCCCCAGTGGTGCCACTGCACTCTCTGGACTCACTGCACTGCATCACCATTGGTGCCAGGGCACTCTCCGGACTCACTGCACTGCATCCGCAGTGGTGCCAGTGCACTCTTTCGAGTCACTGCAGTGCATCCCCAGTGGTGCCAGTGCACTCTCTGGACTCACTGCACTGCATCCCCAGTGGTGCCAGTGCACTCTCTGGACTCACTGCAGTGCATCCCCAGTGGTGCCAGAGCACTCTCTGGACTCACTGCACTGCATCCCCAGTGGTGCCAGTGCACTCTCTGGAATCACTGCACTGCATCCCCTGTGGTGCCAGTGCACTCTCTGTACTCACTGCAGTGCATCCCCAGTGGTGCCAGTGCACTCTCTGGACTCACTGCACTGCATCCCCAGTGGTGCCAGTGCACTCTCTGGAGTCACTGCACTGCATCCTCAGTGGTGCCAGTGCACTCTCTGGACTCACTGCACTGCATCCCCAGTGGTGCCAGGGCACTCTGTGGACTCACTGCACTGCATCCCCAGTGGTCCCAGTGCACTCTCTGCCCTCACTGCAGTGCATCCCCAGTGGTGCCAGTGCACTCTCTGCACTCACTGCACTGCATCCCCAGTGGTGCCAGTGCAATCTCTGGGCTCACCGGGGTGCATCCCCAGTGGTGCCAGTGCACTCTCTGGACTCACTGCACTGCATCCCCAGTGGTGCCAGTGCACTCTCTGGACTCACTGCAGTGCTTCCGCACTGGTGCCAGTGCACTCTCTGCACTCACTGCACTGCATCCCCAGTGGTGCCAGTGCACTCTCTGGACTCACTGCACTGCATCCCCAGTGGTGCCAGTGCACTCTCTTTAGTCACAGCACTGCATCAACAGTGGTGCCTCTGCACTCTCTGGAGTCACTGCACTGCATCCCCAGTGCTGACAGTGCACTCTCTGGACTCACTGCACTGCATCCCCAGTGGTGCCAGTGCACTCTCTGGACTCAGTGCAGTGCATCCCCAGTGGAGCCAGTGCACTCTCTGGACTCACTGCAGTGCTTCCCCACTGGTGCCAGTGCACTCTCTGGACTCACTGCACTGCATCCCCAGTGGTGCCAGTGCACTCTCTGGAGTCACTGCACTGCATCCCCAGTGGTGCCACTGCACTCTCTGGACTCACTGCACTGCATCCCCAGTGGTGCCACTGCACTCTCTGGACTCACTGCACTGCATCACCATTGGTGCCAGGGAACTCTCTGGACTCACTGCACTGCATCGCCAGTGGTGCCAGTGCACTCTCTGGACTCACTGCACTGCATCCCCAGTGGTGCCAGTGCACTCTCTGCACTCAGTGCACTGCATCCCCAGTGGTGCCAGTGCACTCTCTGGACTCACTGCACTGCATCCCCTGTGGTGCCAGTGCACTCTCTGGAGTCACAGCACTGCATCAACAGTGGTGCCTCTGCACTCTCTGGAGTCACTGCACTACATCCCCAGTGGTGCCAGTGCACTCTCTGGACTCACTGTAGTGCATCCCCAGTGGTGCCAGTGCACTCTCTGGACTCACTGCAGTGCATCCCCAGTAGTGCCAGTGCACTCTCTGGACTCACTGCACTGCATCCCCAGTGGTGCCAGTGCACTCTCTGGAATCACCGCAGTGCATCCCCAGTGGTGCCAGTGCACTCTCTGGAGTCACTGCACTGCATCCCCAGTGGTGCCAGTGCACTCTCTGGACTCACTGCACTGCATCCCCAGTGGTGCCACTGCACTCTCTGGACTCACTGCACTGCATCACCAGTGGTGCCAGGGCACTCTCCGGACTCACTGCAGTGCATCCGCAGTGGTGCCAGTGCACTCCTTCGAGTCACTGCAGTGCATCCCCAGTGGTGCCAGTGCACTCTCTGGACTCACTGCAGTGCATCCCCAGTGCTGCCAGTGCACTCTCTGGACTCACTGCACTGCATCCCCAGTGGTGCCAGGGCACTCTCTGGACTCACTGCACTGCATCCCCAGTGGTGCCAGTGCACTCTCTGCACTCACTGCACTGCATCCCCAGTGGTGCCAGGGCACCTTCCACACTCACTGCAGTGCATCCGCAGTGGTGCCAGTGCACTCTTTCGAGTCACTGCAGTGCATCCCCAGTGGTGCCAGTGCACTCTCTGGACTCACTGCAGTGCATCCCCAGTGCTGCCAGTGCACTCCCTGGACTCACTGCAGTGCATCCCCAGTGGTGCCAGTGCACTCTCTGGACTCACTGCACTGCATCCCCAGTGGTGCCAGTGCACTCTCTGGACTCACTGCACTCCATCCCCACTGGTGCCAGTCCACTCTCTGGACTCACTGCACTGCATCCCCATTGGTGCCAGTGTAGTCTCTGGACTCACTGTAGTGCATCCCCAGTGGTGCCAGTGCAATCTCAGGACTCACTGCAGTGCAGCTCCAGTTGGTGCCAGTGCAGTCTCTGGACTAACTGCACTGCATCCCCAGTGGTGCCAGTGCACTCTCTGGACTCACTGCAGTGCATCCCCAGTGGTGCCAGTGCACTCTCTGGAGTCACTGAACTGCATCCCCAGTGGTGCCAGAGCACTCTCTGGACTAACTGCAGTGCATATCCAGTGCTGCCAGTGCACTCTCTGGATTCACTGCACTGCATCGCCAGTGGTGCCAGTGCACTCTCTGGACTCACTGCACTGCATCCCCAGTGGTGCCAGTGCACTCTCTGGACTCACTGCACTGCATCCCCAGTGGTGCCAGTGCACTCTCTGGACTCACTGCACTGCATCCCCAGTGGTGCCAGTGCACTCTCTGGACTCACCGCATTGCATCCCCAGTGGTGCCAGTGCACTCTCTGGACTCACTGCACTGCATCCCCAGTGGTGCCAGTGCACTCTCTGGAGTCACTGCACTGCATCCTCAGTGGTGCCAGTGCACTCTCTGGACTCACTGCACTGCATCCCCAGTGGTGCCAGGGCACTCTCTGGACTCACTGCACTGCATCCCCAGTGGTCCCAGTGCACTCTCTTCCCTCACTGCAGTGCATCCCCAGTGGTGCCAGTGCACTCTCTGCACTCACTGCAGTGCATCGCCAGTGGTGCCAGTGCAATCTCTGGGCTCACCGGGGTGCATCCCCAGTGGTGCCAGTGCACTCTCTGGACTCACTGCACTGCATCCCCAGTGGTGCCAGTGCACTCTCTGGACTCACTGCAGTGCATCCCCAGAAGTGCCATTGGCTCTCTGGACTCATTGCACTGCATCACCTTTGGTGCCAGTGCACTCTCTGGACTCACTGCAATGCATCCCCAATGGTGCCACTGCACTCTCTGGACTCACTGCAGTGCATCCCCAGTGGTGCCAGTGCTCTCTGTGGACTCACTGCACTGCATCCCCAGTGGTGCCAGTGCACTCTCTGGACTCACTGCACTGCATCACCAGTGGTGCCAGTGCACTCTCTGCACTCACTGCACTGCATCCCCAGTGGTGCCACTGCACTCTCTGAAAACACCGGGGTGCAACCGCAGCGGTGCCAGTTCACTCTCTGCACTCACTGCAGTGCATCCCCAGTGGTGCCAGTGCAATCTCTGGACTCACTGCACTGCATCCCAGTGGTGCCAGTGCACTCTCTGGACTCACTGCAGTGCATCCCCAGTGGCGCCAGTGCACTCTCTGGACTCAGTGCACTGCATCCCCGGTGGTGCCAGTGCACTCTCAGGACTCACTGCACTACATCCCCAGTGGTGCCAGTGCACTCTCTGGACTCACTGCAGTGCATCCCCTGTGGTGCCAGTGCACTCTCTGTACTCACTGCAGTGCAACCCCAATGGTGCCAGTGCATTCTCTTTACTCACTGCAGTGCATCCCCACTGGTGCCAGTGCACTCTCTGGACTCAGTGCACTGCATCCCCAGTGGTGCCAGTGCACTCTCTGGACTCACTGCAGTCCATCCCCAGTGGTGCCAGTGTACTCTCTTAACTCACTTCACTGCATCCCCAGTGGTGCCAGGGCAGTCTCTGCAGACAATGCAGTGCATCCCCAAAGGTGACAGTGCACTCTCTGGACTCACTGTACTGCTCCAGCCGCGGTAGCCACTCCAGCCTCGGCAGCCGCTCCAGCCGCTCCAGCCGCGGCAGCCGCGGCAGCCGGTCCAGCCGCGGCAGCCGCTCCAACCGCGGCAGGCGCTCCAGCCGCGGCAGCCGCTCCAGCCGCGGCAGCCGCTCCAGCCGCGGCAGACGCGGCAGCCGCTCCAGCCTGGCAGCCGCTCCTCTCGGTAGCGGCTTTAGCAGCTGCCGCGGCTGGAGCGCCTGTCGCGGCTGCCGAGGCTGGAGCGGCTGACGCGGCTGGAGCGACTGCGGCGGCTGGAGCGTCTAGAGCGTCTGCCGCGGCTGGAGGGGCTACCGCGGCTGGAGCGGCTGAGGCGGCTGGAGCGGATGCCGCGGCTGGAGCAGTGCAGTGAGTCCAGAGAGTCAACTGGCACCACAGGGGATGCAGTACAGTGAGTCCAGAGAGTGCACTGGCACCACAGGGGATGCACTGCAGTTACTCCAGAGAGTGCACTGGATCTACTGGGGATGCAGTTCAGTGAGTCCAGAGAGTGCACTGGCACTACCGGGGATTCAGATACATTCTCACGGCAGTGAGATCCCCAGTAGTGCCAGTGCACTCTCTGGACTCACAGCAGTGCATCCCCAGTGGTGCCAGTGCACTCTCTGTAGTCACTGTGCTGCATCCCCAGTGGTGACAGTGCACACTCTGGACTCACTGCATTGTATACCCTGTGGTGCCAGTGCACTCTGTGGACTCACTGCACGGCATCCCAGTGTGCCAGTGCACTCTCTGGACTCACTGCAGTGCATCCCCAGTGGTTCCAGTGCACTCTCTGGACTCACTGCACTGCTCCAGCCGCGGCATCCGCTCCAGCCGCCTCAGCCGCTCCAGCCGCGGTAGCCCCTCCAGCCGCGGCAGACGCTCTAGACGCTCCAGCCGCCGCAGCCGCTCCAGCCGCGGCAGCCGCTAAAGCCGCTACCGAGTGGAGCGGCTGCCACGGCTGGAGCGGCTGCCGCGGTTGGAGCGCCTACAGCGGATGGAGCGGCTGCCGAGGCTGCCGCGGCTGGAGCGGCTGCCGAGGCTGGAGGGGCTACCGCGGCTGGAGCGGCTGCCGCGGCTCGAGCAGTACAGTGAGTCCAGAGAGTGCACTGTCACCTTTGGGGATGCACTGCATTTTCTGCAGAGAGTGCCCTGGCACCACTGGGGATGCACTGCAGTGAGTCCAGAGAGTGCACTGGCACCACTGGTGATGCAGTGCAGTGAGTCCAGAGAGTGCACTGGCACCATTTGGGATGCACTGCAGTGAGTCCAGAGAGTGCACTGGCACCAGTGGGGATGCACTGCCGTGAGTGCAGAGAGTGCACTGGCACCGCTGCGGTTGCACCCCGGTGTTTTCAGAGAGTGCAGTGGCACCACTGGGGATGCAGTGTAGTGAGTCCAGAGAGTGCACTGTCACCACTGGGGATGCAGTGCAGTGAGTCCAGAGAGTGCACTGGCACCACTGGGGATGCACTGCAGTGAGTCCAGATAGTGCACTGGCACCACTGGGGATGCAGTGCAGTGAGTCCAGAGAGTGCACTGGCACCACTGGGGATGCAGTGAAGTGAGTTAAGAGAGTACACTGGCACCACTGTGGATGCACTGCAGTGAGTCCAGAGAGTGCACTGGCACCACTGGGGATGCAGTGCAATGAGTCCACAGAGCCACTGGCACCACTGGGGATGCACTGCAATGAGACCAGAGAGTGCACTGGCACCAATGGGGATGCAGTGCAGTGAGACCTGAGAGTGCAATGGCACCACAGGGGATGCACTGCAGTGAGTCCAGAGAGTGCACTGGCACCTCTGGGGATGCAGTGCAGTGAGTCCAGGGAGTGCACTGGCACCAACTGGAGCTGCACTGCTGTGAGTCCTGAGATTGCACTGGCACCACTGGGGATGCACTGCAGTGAGTCCAGAGATTTCACAGGCACCAATGGGGATGCAGTACAGTGAGTCCAGAGAGTACACTGGCACTACTGGGGATTCAGTTCAGTGAGTCCAGAGAGTGAACAGGCACCATTGGGGAAGTAGTGCAGTGAGTCCAGGGTGCACTGGCACCACTGGGGATGCAACCCGGCAAGTCCAGAGAGTGCACTCTCACCACTGGGGATGCAGTGCAGTGAGTCCAGAGAGTGCACTGTCAGCACTGGGGATGCAGTGCAGTGAGTCCAGAGAGTGCACTGGCACCAATGGGGATGCAGTGCAGTGAGTCCAGAGAGTGCACTGGTACCCATGGGGATGCACTGCAGTGAGTCCAGAGAGTGCACTGGCACCTCTGGGGATGCACTGCAGTGAGTCCAGAGAGTGCACTGGCAGCACTTGGGATGCACTGCAGTGAGTCCAGAGAGTGCACTGGCACCACTGGGGATGCACTGCAGTGAGTCCAGAGAGTGCACTGGCACCACCTGGGATGCAGTGCTGTGAGTCCAGAGAATGCACTGTCACCACTGGGGATGCAGTGCAGTGAGTGCAGAGAGTGCACTGGCACCACTGGAGTTGAAGTGCAGTGAGTCAAGAGAGTGCATTGGCACCACTGGGGATGCACTGCAATGAGTCCTGAGAGTGCACTGGCACCAATGGCAACGCAGAGCAGTGAGTCCAGAGAGTGCCTTGGCACCACAGGGGATGCAGTGCAGTGAGTCCAGAGAGTGCACTAGCACCACTGGGGATGCACTGCAGTGAGTCCAGAGAGTGCACTGGCACCACTGGGGATGCAGTGCAATGAGTCCAGAGAGTTCACTGGCACCACTGGGGATGTAGTGCAGTGAGTCCAGAGAGTGCACTGGCACCAATGGGGATGCAGTGCCGTGAGTCCAGAGAGTACAGTGGCACCACTGGGGATGCAGTGCAGTGAGTCCAAAGAGTGCACTGGCACCACAGGGGGCACTGCAGTGAGTCCACAGTACTCCCAGGCACCACTGGGGATGCACTGCAGTGAGTCCAGAGAGTGCCCTGGCACCACTGGGAATGCAGTGAGTCCAGAGAGTGCACTGGCACCACTGGGGATGCACTGCAGTGAGTCCAGAGAGGGCACTGGCACCAGTGGGGATGCACCCCGGCACGTCCAGAGAGTGCACTGGCACCACTGGGGATGCACTGCAGTGAGTCCAGAGAGTGCACTGGCACCACTGGGGATGCAGTGCAGTGAGTCCAGAGAGTGCACTGGCACCACTGGGGATGCACTGCACTGAGTCCAGGGAGTGCACTGGCACCACTGGGGATGCACTGCAGTGAGTCCAGAGAGTGCACTGGCACCACTGGGGATGCACTGCAGTGACTCCAGAGAGTGTACTGGCACCACTGGGGATGCACTGCAGTGAGTCCAGATGTTAGCCTAGCAACCACATAATCACCAAGTGATTATATGAAGGTGCTTTATTCAGCGCTGGAAGCCGGGGCAGGTGCCCAAATCTGGCTTCAAGTCCCGTTACTTCCCAGCCGTTATTTATACATACAATATTGCGTCAGGTATACATATTCATTACAGGTTGCAACAGCAGCCTCGCTTTTCATTCTAATTATCTCCCCTCCCATTTGCACATGCGTGGCGCACTCTCGTGGTCGTCCAGGTGGTCATCCAGATGAAGTAAGGAGTCTTCCTCTCTGCTAAACCTTTCACCTTTCTTACTCGATGCATGCTCCCTCCGCTTCTTGGTTCTGCTTCAACTCATTTCATTATTTCCAGGCCCTTATCCAAGGTCAGGTTGTACCTGTTCCCTCCAAGGTTCCCCTTCAATGACTCCTTTGATTTTTCAATGTACTCCCTAAGTATCCAGTATACATAGATTAATTGATAATGTAAGTACATTTGGCAATGCTTAATTATACTGTAGGTCCCATTACCTAAGAGACATTAGTAAAACATCCATTCGATTCTCCCCAACACTAACACAGAGACTGCACTGGCACCACTGGGGATGCAGTGCAGTGAGTCCAGAGAGGGCACTGGCACCACTGGCGATGCACTGCAGTGAGTCCAGAGAGTGCCCTGGCACCACCTGGGATGCAGTGCAGTGAGTCCAGAGAATGCACTGGCACCACTGGGGATGCAGTGCAGTGAGTCCAGAGAGTGCACTGGCACCACTGGAGTTGAAGTGCAGTGAGTCAAGAGAGTGCACTGGAACCACTGGGGATGCAGCGCAGTGACTCCTGAGAGTGTACTGGCACCACTGGGGATGCAGTGCAGTGAGTCCAGAGAGTGCACTGGCACCACTGGGGATGCAGTGCCGTGAGTCCAGAGAGTGCATTGGCACCACTGGGGATGCACTGCAATGAGTCCAGAGAGTGCACTGGCACCAATGGCAACGCAGAGCAGTGAGTCTAGAGAGTGCCTTGGCACCACAGGGGATGCAGTGCAATGAGTCCAGAGAGTGCACTAGCACCACTGCGGATGCAGTGCAGTGAGTCCAGAGAGTGCACTGGCACCAATGGGGATGCAGTGCAGTGAGTCCAGAGAGTACAGTGGCACCACTGGGGATGCACTGCAGTGAGTCCAAAGAGTGCACTGGCACCACAGGGATGCAGTGCAGTGAGTCCAGAGAGTGCACTGGCACCACTGGGGATGCAGTGCAGTGAGTCCTGAGAGTGCACTGGCACCACTGGAGTTGCAGTGCAGTGAGTCCAGAGAGTGCACTGGAACCACTGGGGATGCAGCGCAGTGACTCCTGAGAGTGCACTGGCACCACTGGGGATGCAGTGCAGTGAGTCCAGAGAGTGCACTGGCACCACTGGAGATGCAGTACCGTGAGTCCACAGACTTCACAGGCACCACTGGGGATGCACTACAGTGAGTCCAGAGAGTCCCTGGCACCACTGGGAATGCAGTGAGTCCAGAGAGTGCACTGGCACCACTGGGGATGCACTGCAGTGAGTCCAGAGAGTGCACTGGCACCACTGGGGATGCAGTGCAGTGAGTCCAGAGAGTGCACTGCCACCACTGGGGATGCAGTGCAGTGAGTCCAGAGAGTGCACTGGCACCACAGGGGATGCACTGCCGTGAGTCCAGAGATTGCACTGGCACCACTGGGGATGCAGTGCAGTGAGTCCAGAGAGTGCACTGGCATCACTGGGGATGCACTGCAGTGAGTCCAAAGAGTGCACTGGCACCACAGGGGATGCAGTGCAGTGAGTAAAGAGAGTGCACTGGCACCACTGGGGATGCAGTGCAGTGAGTGCAGAGAGTGCACTGGCACCACTGGGGATGGACTGCAGTGAGTCCAGAGAGTGCACTGGCACCACTGGGGATGCAGTGCAGTGAGTCCAGAGAGTGCACTGGCACCAGTGGGGATGCACTGCAGTGAGTCCAGAGAGTGCACTGGCACCTTTGGGTTTGCACTGCAGTGAGTCCAGAAAGTGCACTGGCACCATTTGGGATGCACTGCAGTGAGTCCAGAGAGTGCACTGGCACCACTGGGGATGCAGTGCAGTGAGTCCAGAGAGTGCACTGGCACCACTGGGGGTGCAGTGCAGTGAGTCCAGAGAGTGCACTGGCACCACTGGGGATGCAGTGCAGTGAGTCCAGAGAGTGCACTGGCACCACTGGGGATGCAGTGCAGTGAGTCCAGAGAGTGCACTGGCACCACTGGGGATGCACTGCAGTGAGTCCGGAGAGTGCACTGGCACCAACTGGAGCTGCACTGCTGTGAGTCCTGAGATTGCACTGGCACCACTGGGGATGCACTGCAGTGAGTCCAGAGACTTCACAGGCACCACTGGGGATGCAGTGCAGTGAGTCCTGAGAGTGCACTGGCACCACTGGGGATGCAGTGCCGTGAGTCCAGAGAGTGCACTGGCACCACTGGGGATGCACTGCAATGAGTCCAGAGAGTGCACTGGCACCAATGATAACGCAGAGCAGTGAGTCGAGAGAGTGCACTCGCACCACAGGGGATGCAGTGCAGTGAGTCCAGAGAGTGCACTAGCACCACTGGGGATGCACTGCAGTGAGTCCAGAGTGTGCACTGGCACCACTGGGGATGCAGTGCAGTGAGTCCAGAGAGTGCACTGGCACCACTGCGGATGCAGTGCAGTGAGTCCAAAGAGTGCACTGGCACCAATGGGGATGCACTGCAGTGAGTCCAGAGAGTTCACAGGCACCACTGGGGATGCAGTGCAGTGAGTCCAGAGAGTGCCCTGGCACCACTGGGAATGCAGTGAGTCCAGACAGTGCACTGGCACCACTGGGGATGCACTGCAGTGAGTCCAGAGAGTGCACTGGCACCACTGGGGATGCAGTGCAGTGAGTCCAGAGAGTGCACTGCCACCACTGGGGATGCAGTGCAGTGAGTCCAGAGAGTGCACTGGCACCACAGGGGATGCACTGCCGTGAGTCCAGAGATTGCACTGGCACCACTGGGGATGCAGTGCAGTGAGTCCAGAGAGTGCACTGGCACCACTGGGGATGCAGTGCAGTGAGTCCAGAGAGTGCACTGGCACCACTGGGGATGCAGTGCAGTGAGTCCAGAGAGTGCACTGGCACCACTGGGGATGCAGTACAGTGAGTCCAGAGAGTGCACTGGCACCACTGGGGATGCAGTGCAGTGAGTAAAGAGAGTACAGTGGCACCACTGGGGATGCACTGCAGTGAGTCCAGAGAGTGCACTGGCACCACTGGGAATGCAGTGAGTCCAGACAGTGCACTGGCACCACTGGGGATGCACTGCAGTGAGTCCAGAGAGTGCACTGGCACCACTGGGGATGCACCCCGGCAAGTCCAGAGAGTGCACTGGCACCACTGGGGATGCAGTGCAGTGAGTCCAGAGAGTGCACTGGCACCACTGGGGATGCACTGCAGTGAGTCCAGAGAGTGCACTGGCACCACTGGGTATGCAGTGCAGTGAGTCCAGAGAGTGCACTGGCACCACTGGGGATGCAGTGCAGTGAGTCCAGAGAGTGCACTGGCACCACTGGGGATGCAGTGCAGTGAGTCCAGAGAGTGCACTGGCACCACTGGGGATGCAGTGCAGTGAGTCCAGAGAGTGCTCTGGCACCACTGGGGATGCAGTGCAGTGAGTAAAGAGAGTGCACTGGCACCTCTGTGGATGCAGTGCAGTGAGTCCAGAGAGTGCACTGGCACCACTGGGGATGGACTGCAGTGAGTCCAGAGAGTGCACTGGCACCACTGGGGATGCAGTGCAGTGAGTCCAGAGAGTGCCCTGGCACCACTGGGAATGCAGTGAGTCCAGACAGTGCACTGGCACCACTGGGGATGCACTGCAGTGAGTCCAGCGAGTGCACTGGCACCACTGGGGATGCACCCCGGCAAGTCCAGAGAGTGCACTGGCACCACTGGGGATGCAGTGCAGTGAGTCCAGAGAGTGCACTGGCACCACTGGGGATGCACCCCGGTGACTCCAGAGAGTGCACTGGCACCACTGGGGATGCACTGCAGTGAGTCCAGAGAGTGCACTGGCACCACTGGGTATGCAGTGCAGTCAGTCCAGAGAGTGCACTGGCACCACTGGGGATGCAGTGCAGTGAGTCCAGAGAGTGCACTGGCACCACTGGGGATGCAGTGCAGTGAGCTCAGAGAGTGCACTGGCACCACTGAGGATGCAATGCGGTGTGTCCAGAGAGTGCACTGGCACCACTGGGGATGCAGTGCAGTGAGTCCACAGAGGGCACTGGCACCACTGGGGGTGCAGTGCAGTGAGTCCAGAGAGTGCACTGGCACCACTGGGGATGCACTGCAGTGAGTCCAGAGAGTGCACTGGCACCACTGGGGATGCACCCCGGTGAGTCCAGAGAGTGCTCTGGCACCACTGGGGATGCACCCCGGCAAGTCCAGAGAGTGCACTGTCACCACTGGGGATGGACTGCAGTGAGTCTAGAGAGTGCACTGGCACCACTGGGGATGCACTGCAGTGACTCCAGAGAGTGCACTGGCACCACTGGGGATGCACTGCAGTGAGTCCAGATGTTAGCCTAGCAACCACATAATCACCAAGTGATTATATGAAGGTGCTTTATTCAGCGCTGGAAGCCGGGGCAGGTGCCCAAATCTGGCTTCAAGTCCCGTTACTTCCCAGCCGTTATTTATACATACAATATTGCGTCAGGTATACATATTCATTACAGGTTGCAACAGCAGCCTCGCTTTTCATTCTAATTAGCTCCCCTCCCCTTTGCACATGCGTGGCGCACTCTGGTGGTCGTCCAGGTGGTCGTCCAGATGAAGTAAGGAGTCTTCCTCTCCGCTAAACTTTTCACCTTTCTTACTCGATGCATGCTCCCTCCGCTTCTTGGTTCTGCTTCAACTCATTTCATCATTTCCAGGCCCTTATCCAAGGTCAGGTTGTACCTGTTCCTTCCCAAGGTTCCCCTTCAATGACTCTTTTGATTGTTCAATGTACTCCCTAAGTATCCAGTATACATAGATTAATTGATAATGTAAGTACATTTGGCAATGCTTAATTATACTGTAGGTCCCATTACGTAAGAGACATTACATCCATTCGATTCTCCCCAACACTAACACAGAGACTGCACTGGCACCACTGGGGATGCACTGCAGTGAGTCCAGAGAGGGCACTGGCACCACTGGGGATGCAGTGCAGTGAGTCCAGAGAGTGCACTGGCACCACTGGCGATGCACTGCAGTGAGTCCAGAGAGTGCACTGGCACCACCTGGGATGCAGTGCAGTGAGTCCAGAGAGTGCACTGGCACCACTGGGGATGCAGTGCAGTGACTCCAGAGAGTGCACTGGCACCACTGGAGTTGCAGTGCAGTGAGTCCAGAGAGTGCACTGGAACCACGGGGGATGCAGCGCAGTGACTCCTGAGAGTGCACTGGCAACCTGGGGATGCAGTGCAGTGAGTCCAGAGAGTGCACTAGCACCACTGGGGATGCACTGCAGTGAGTCCAGAGTGTGCACTGGCACCACTGGGGATGCAGTGCAGTGAGTCCAGAGAGTGCACTGGCACCACTGGGGATGCAGTGCAGTGAGTCCAGAGAGTGCACTGGCACCACTGGGGATGTAGTGCAGTGAGTCCACAGAGGGCACTGGCGCCACAGGGGATGCAGTGTAGTGAGTCCAGAGAGTGCACTGTCACCACTGGGGATGCACTGCAGTGAGTCCAAAGAGTGCACTGGCACCATTGGGGATGCACTGCAGTGAGTCCAGAGACTTCAAAGGCACCACTGGGGATGCAGTGCAGTGAGTCCAGAGAGTGCCCTGGCACCACTGGGAATGCAGTGAGTCCAGACAGTGCACTGGCACCACTGGGGATGCAGTGCGGTGTGTCCAGAGAGTGCACTGGCACCACTGGGGATGCAGTGCAGTGAGTCCACAGAGGGCACTGGCACCACTGGGGGTGCAGTGCAGTGAGTCCAGAGAGTGCACTGGCACCACTGGGGATGCACTGCAGTGAGTCCAGAGAGTGCACTGGCACCACTGGGGATGCACCCCGGTGAGTCCAGAGAGTGCTCTGGCACCACTGGGGATGCACCCCGGCAAGTCCAGAGAGTGCAGTGGCACCACTGGGAATGCAGTGCAGTGAGTCCAGAGAGTGCACTGGCACCACTGGGTATGCAGTGCAGTGAGTCCAGAGACTGCACTGGCACCACTGGTGATGCAGTGCAGTGAGTAAAGAGAGTGCACTGGCACCACTGTGGATGCAGTGCAGTGAGTCCAGAGAGTGCACTGGCACCACTGGGGATGGACTGCAGTGAGTCCAGAGAGTGCACTGGCACCACTGTGGATGCACTGCAGTGAGTCCAGAGAGTGCACTGGCACCACTGGGGATGCACTGCAGTGAGTCCAGAGAGTGCACTGGCACCACTGGGGATGCACTGCAGTGAGTCCAGAGAGTGCACAGGCACCACTGGGGATGCAGTGCAGTGAGACCAGAGACTTCACAGGCACTACTGGGGATGCAGTGCATTGAGTCCAGAGAGTGCACTGGCACCACTGGGGATGCAGTGCAGTGAGGGCAGAGAGTGCACTGGCACAAAAGGGAATGCACTGCAGTGAGTCCAGAGAGTGCACTGGCACCACTGGGGATGCAGTGCAGTGAGTCCAGAGAGTGCACTGGCACCACTGGGGATGCACTGCAGTGAGTCCAGAGAGTGCAGTGGCACCACTGGGGATGCAGTCCACTGAGTCCAGAGAGTACACTGGCACCACTGGGGATGCAGTGCAGTGAGTCCAGAGAGTGCACTGTCAGCACTGGGGATGCAGTGCAGTGAGTCCAGAGAGTGCACTGGCACCAACTGGAGCTGCACTGCTGTGAGTCCTGAGATTGCACTGGCACCACTGGGGATGCACTGCAGTGAGTCCAGAGACTTCACAGGCACCACTGGGGATGCAGTGCAGTGAGTCCAGAGAGTGCACTGGCACCACTGGGGATGCAGTGCCGTGAGTCCAGAGAGTGCACTGGCACCACTGGGGATGCACTGCAATGAGTCCAGAGAGTGCACTGGCACCAATGGTAACGCAGAGCAGTGAGTCGAGAGAGTGCACTCGCACCACAGGGGATGCAGTGCAGTGAGTCCAGAGAGTGCACTAGCACCACTGGGGATGCACTGCAGTGAGTCCAGAGTGTGCACTGGCACCACTGGGGATGCAGTGCAGTGAGTCCAGAGAGTGCACTGGCACCACTGGGGATGCAGTGCAGTGAGTCCAGAGAGTGCACTGGCACCACTGGGGATGTAGTGCAGTGAGTCCACAGAGGGCACTGGCGCCACAGGGGATGCAGTGTAGTGAGTCCAGAGAGTGCACTGTCACCACTGGGGATGCACTGCAGTGAGTCCAAAGAGTGCACTGGCACCATTGGGGATGCACTGCAGTGAGTCCAGAGACTTCAAAGGCACCACTGGGGATGCAGTGCAGTGAGTCCAGAGAGTGCCCTGGCACCACTGGGAATGCAGTGAGTCCAGACAGTGCACTGGCACCACTGGGGATGCAGTGCGGTGTGTCCAGAGAGTGCACTGGCACCACTGGGGATGCAGTGCAGTGAGTCCACAGAGGGCACTGGCACCACTGGGGGTGCAGTGCAGTGAGTCCAGAGAGTGCACTGGCACCACTGGGGATGCACTGCAGTGAGTCCAGAGAGTGCACTGGCACCACTGGGGATGCACCCCGGTGAGTCCAGAGAGTGCTCTGGCACCACTGGGGATGCACCCCGGCAAGTCCAGAGAGTGCAGTGGCACCACTGGGAATGCAGTGCAGTGAGTCCAGAGAGTGCACTGGCACCACTGGGTATGCAGTGCAGTGAGTCCAGAGACTGCACTGGCACCACTGGTGATGCAGTGCAGTGAGTAAAGAGAGTGCACTGGCACCACTGTGGATGCAGTGCAGTGAGTCCAGAGAGTGCACTGGCACCACTGGGGATGGACTGCAGTGAGTCCAGAGAGTGCACTGGCACCACTGTGGATGCACTGCAGTGAGTCCAGAGAGTGCACTGGCACCACTGGGGATGCACTGCAGTGAGTCCAGAGAGTGCACTGGCACCACTGGGGATGCACTGCAGTGAGTCCAGAGAGTGCACAGGCACCACTGGGGATGCAGTGCAGTGAGACCAGAGACTTCACAGGCACTACTGGGGATGCAGTGCATTGAGTCCAGAGAGTGCACTGGCACCACTGGGGATGCAGTGCAGTGAGGGCAGAGAGTGCACTGGCACAAAAGGGAATGCACTGCAGTGAGTCCAGAGAGTGCACTGGCACCACTGGGGATGCAGTGCAGTGAGTCCAGAGAGTGCACTGGCACCACTGGGGATGCACTGCAGTGAGTCCAGAGAGTGCAGTGGCACCACTGGGGATGCAGTCCACTGAGTCCAGAGAGTACACTGGCACCACTGGGGATGCAGTGCAGTGAGTCCAGAGAGTGCACTGTCAGCACTGGGGATGCAGTGCAGTGAGTCCAGAGAGTGCACTGGCACCAACTGGAGCTGCACTGCTGTGAGTCCTGAGATTGCACTGGCACCACTGGGGATGCACTGCAGTGAGTCCAGAGACTTCACAGGCACCACTGGGGATGCAGTGCAGTGAGTCCAGAGAGTGCACTGGCACCACTGGGGATGCAGTGCCGTGAGTCCAGAGAGTGCACTGGCACCACTGGGGATGCACTGCAATGAGTCCAGAGAGTGCACTGGCACCAATGGTAACGCAGAGCAGTGAGTCGAGAGAGTGCACTCGCACCACAGGGGATGCAGTGCAGTGAGTCCAGAGAGTGCACTAGCACCACTGGGGATGCACTGCAGTGAGTCCAGAGTGTGCACTGGCACCACTGGGGATGCAGTGCAGTGAGTCCAGAGAGTGCACTGGCACCACTGGGGATGCAGTGCAGTGAGTCCAGAGAGTTCACTGGCACCACTGGGGATGTAGTGCAGTGAGTCCACAGAGGGCACTGGCACCACAGGGGATGCAGTGTAGTGAGTCCAAAGAGTACAGTGGCACCACTGGGGATGCAGTGCAGTGAGTCCAAAGAGTGCACTGGCACCATTGGGGATGCACTGCAGTGAGTCCAGAGAGTTCACAGGCACCACTGGGGATGCAGTGCAGTGAGTCCAGAGAGTGCCCTGGCACCACTGGGAATGCAGTGAGTCCAGAGAGTGCACTGGCACCACTGGGGATGCACTGCAGTGAGTCCAGAGAGTGCACTGGCACCACTGGGGATGCACCCCGGCAAGTCCAGAGAGTGCACTGGCACCACTGGGGATGCACTGCAGTGAGTCCAGAGAGTGCACTGGCACCACTGGGTATGCACTGCAGTGAGTCCAGAGAGTGCACTGGCACCACTGGGGATGCACTGCAGTGAGTCCAGAGAGTGCACTGGCACCACTGGGTATGCAGTGCAGTGAGTCCAGAGAGTGCACTGGCACCACTGGGGATGCAGTGCAGTGAGTCCAGAGAGTGCACTGGCACCACTGGGGATGCAGTACAGTGAGTCCAGAGAGTGCACTGGCACCACTGGGGATGCAGTGCAGTGAGTAAAGAGAGTACAGTGGCACCACTGGGGATGCACTGCAGTGAGTCCAGAGAGTGCACTGGCACCACTGGGAATGCAGTGAGTCCAGAGAGTGCACTGGCACCACTGGGGATGCACTGCAGTGAGTCCAGAGAGTGCACTGGCACCACTGGGGATGCACCCCGGCAAGTCCAGAGAGTGCACTGGCACCACTGGGGATGCAGTGCAGTGAGTGCAGAGAGTGCACTGGCCCCACTGGGGATGCACTGCAGTGAGTCCAGAGAGTGCACTGGCACCACTGGGTATGCAGTGCAGTGAGTCCAGAGAGTGCACTGGCACCACTGGGGATGCAGTGCAGTGAGTCCAGAGAGTGCACTGGCACCACTGGGGATGCAGTACAGTGAGTCCAGAGAGTGCTCTCTCACCACTGGGGATGCAGTGCAGTGAGTAAAGAGAGTGCACTGGCACCTCTGTGGATGCAGTGCAGTGAGTCCAGAGAGTGCACTGGCACCACTGGGGATGGACTGCAGTGAGTCCAGAGAGTGCACTGGCACCACTGGGGATGCAGTGCAGTGAGTCCAGAGAGTGCCCTGGCACCACTGGGAATGCAGTGAGTCCAGACAGTGCACTGGCACCACTGGGGATGCACTGCAGTGAGTCCAGAGAGTGCACTGGCAGCACTGGGGATGCACCCCGGCAAGTCCAGAGAGTGCACTGGCACCACTGGGGATGCACTGCAGTGAGTCCAGAGAGTGCACTGGCACCACTGGGGATGCACTGCAGTGAGTCCAGAGAGTGCACTGGCACCAACGGGGATTCAGATACATTCTCACTTCAGTGAGATCCCCAGTAGTGCCAGTGCACTCTCTGGACTCACTGCACTGCATCCCCATTGCTGACAGTGCCCTCTCTGGACTCAGTGCACTGCATCCCCAGTGGTGCCAGTGCACTCTCTGGACTCACTGCAGTGCATCCCCAAAAGTACCAGTGGCTCTCTGGACTCATTGCACTGCATCACCTGTGGTGCCAGTGCACTCTCTAGACTCACTGCACTGCATCCCCAGTGGAGCCAGTGCTCTCTGTGGACTCACTGCACTGCATCCCCAGTGGTGCCAGTGCACTCTCTGGACTCACTGCACTGCATCCCCAGTGGTGCCAGTGTACTCTCTGGACTCACTGCAGTGCATCCCCAAGGTGCCAGTGCACTCTCTGGACTCACTGCACTGCATCCGCAGTGGTGCCAGTGCACTCTCTGGACTCACTGCAGTGCATCCCCAGTGGTGCCAGTGCACTCTCTGGACTCACTGCACTGCATCCCCAGTGGTGCCAGTGTACTCTCTGGACTGACTGCACTGCATGCCCAGTGGTGCCAGTGCACTCTCTGGACTCACTGCACTGCATCCCCAGTGGTGCCAGTGCACTCTCTGAACTCACTGCACTGCATCCCCACTGGTGTCAGTGCACTCTCTGGACTCACTGCACTGCATCCCCAGTGGTGCCAGTGCACTCTCTGGACTCACTGCACTGCATCCCCTGTGGTCCCAGTGCACTCTCTGCCCTCACTGCAGTGCATCCCCATTGGTGCCAGTGCACTCTCTGCACTCACAGCAGTGCATCGCCAGTGGTGCCAGTGCAATCTCTGGGCTCACCGGGGTGCATCTCCAGTGGTGCCAGTGCACTCTCTGGACTCACTGCACTGCATCCCCAGTGGTGCCAGTGCACTCTCTGGACTCACTGCACTGCATCCCCAGTGGTGCCAGTGCACTCTCTGCACTCACTGCAGTGCATCCCCAGTGGTGCCAGTGCAATCTCTGGGCTCACCGGGGTGCATCCCCAGTTGTGCCAGTGCACTCTCTGGACTCACTGCAGTGCATCCGCAGTGGTGCCAGTGCACTCTCTGGACTCACTGCACTGCATCCCCAGTGGTGCCAGTGCACTCTCTGCACTCAGTGCACTGCATCCCCAGTGGTGCCAGTGCACTCTCTGGACTCACTGCAGTGCATCCTCAGTAGTGCCAGTGCACTCTCTGGACTCACTGCGCTGCATCCCCAGTGGTGCCAGTGCACTCTCTGGACTCACTGCACTGCATCCCCAGTGGTGCCAGTGCACTCTCTGCACTCACTGCACTGCATCCCCAGTGGTGCCAGGGCACCTTCCACACTCACTGCAGTGCATCCGCAGTGGTGCCAGTGCACTCTTTCGAGTCACTGCAGTGCATCCCCAGTGGTGCCAGTGCACTCTCTGGACTCACTGCAGTGCATCCCCAGTGCTGCCAGTGCACTCCCTGGACTCACTGCAGTGCATCCCCAGTGGTGCCAGTGCACTCTCTGGACTCACTGCACTGCATCCCCAGTGGTGCCAGTGCACTCTCTGGACTCACTGCACTCCATCCCCACTGGTGCCAGTCCACTCTCTGGACTCACTGCACTTCATCCCCAGTGGTGCCAGTGGACTCTCTGCACTCATGCACTGCATACCCAGTGGTGCCAGTGCACTCTTTGGACTCACTGCACTGCATCCCCATTGGTGCCAGTGTAGTCTCTGGACTCACTGTAGTGCATCCCCAGTGGTGCCAGTGCAATCTCAGGACTCACTGCAGTGCAGCTCCAGTTGGTGCCAGTGCAGTCTCTGGACTAACTGAACTGCATCCCCAGTGGTGCCAGTGCACTCTCTGGACTCACTGCAGTGCATCCCCAGTGGTGCCAGTGCACTCTCTGGAGTCACTGAACTGCATCCCCAGTGGTGCCAGAGCGCTCTCTGGACTAACTGCGGTGCATATCCAGTGCTGCCAGTGCACTCTCTGGATTCACTGCACTGCATCGCCAGTGGTGCCAGTGCACTCTCTGGACTCACTGCACTGCATCCCCAGTGGTGCCAGTGCACTCTCTGGACTCACTGCACTGCATCCCCAAGGTGCCAGTGCACTCTCTGCACTCACTGCACTGCATCCCCAGTGGTGCCAGTGCACTCTCTGGACTCACTGCACTGCATCACCATTGGTGCCAGGGCACTCTCCGGACTCACTGCAGTGCATCCGCAGTGGTGCCAGTGCACTCTTTCGAGTCACTGCAGTGCATCCCCAGTGGTGCCAGTGCACTCTCTGGACTCACTGCACTGCATCCCCAGTGGTGCCAGTGCACTCTCTGGACTCACTGCAGTGCAGCCCCAGTGGTGCCAGTGCACTCTCTGGACTCACTGCACTGCATCCCCAGTGGTGCCAGTGCACTCTCTGGAATCACTGCACTGCATCCCCTGTGGTGCCAGTGCACTCTCTGTACTCACTGCACTGCATCACCTGTGGTGCCAGTGCACTCTCTGGACTCACTGCACTGCATCCCCAGTGGTGCCAGTGCACTCTCTGGACTCACCGCATTGCATCCCCAGTGGTGCCAGTGCACTCTCTGGACTCACTGCACTGTATCCCCAGTGGTGCCAGTGCACTCTCTGGAGTCACTGCACTGCATCCCCAGTGGTGCCAGTGCACTCTCTGGACTCACTGCACTGCATCCCCAGTGGTGCCAGGGCACTCTCTGGACTCACTGCACTGCATCCCCAGTGGTCCCAGTGCACTCTCTTCCCTCACTGCAGTGCATCCCCAGTGGTGCCAGTGCACTCTCTGCACTCACTGCAGTGCATCGCCAGTGGTGCCAGTGCAATCTCTGGGCTCACCGGGGTGCATCCCCAGTGGTGCCAGTGCACTCTCTGGACTCACTGCACTGCATCCCCAGTGGTGCCAGTGCACTCTCTGGACTCACTGCACTGCATCCCCAGTGGTGCCAGTGCACTCTCTGGACTCACTGCACTGCATCCCCAGTGGTGCCAGTGCACTCTCTGGACTCACTGCACTGCATCCCCAGTGGTGCCAGTGCACTCTCTGGAATCACTGCAGTGCATCCTCAGTAGTGCCAGTGCACTCTATGGACTCACTGCGCTGCATCCCCAGTGGTGCCAGTGCACTCTCTGGACTCACTGCACTGCATCCCCAGTGATGCCAGTGCACTCTCTGCACTCACTGCAGTGCATCCCCAGTGGTGCCAGGGCACTCTCCGGACTCACTGCAGTGCATCCCCAGTGGAGCCAGTGCACTCTCTGGACTCACTGCACTGCATCCCCAGTGGTGCCAGTGCACTCTCTGGACTCACTGCACTCCATCCCCACTGGTGCCAATCCACCCTTTGGACTCACTGCACTGCATCCCCAGTGGTGTCAGTGGACTCTCTGCACTCATGCACTGCATACCCAGTGGTGCCAGTGCACTCTTTGGACTCACTGCACTGCATCCCCAGTGGTGCCAGTGTAGTCTCTGGACTCACTGTAGTGCATCCCCAGTGGTGCCAGTGCAATCTCAGGACTCACTGCAGTGCAGCTCCAGTTGGTGCCAGTGCAGTCTCTGGATTAACTGCACTGCATCCCCAGTGGTGCCAGTGCACTCTCTGGACTCACTGCAGTGCATCCCCAGTGGTGCCAGTGCACTCTCTGGAGTCACTGAACTGCATCCCCAGTGGTGCCAGAGCACTCTCTGGACTCACTGCAGTGCATATCCTGTGCTGCCAGTGCACTCTCTGGACTCACTGCACTGCATCGCCAGTGGTGCCAGTGCACTCTCTGGACTCACTGCACTGCATCACCAGTGGTGCCAGTGCACTCTCTGGACTCAGTGCACTGCATCCCCAGTGGGGCCAGTGCACTCTCTGGACTCACTGCATTGCATCCCCAGTGGTGCCAGTGCACTCTCTGGACTCACTGCAGTGCTTCCCCAGTGGTGCCACTGCACTCTCTGGACTCACTGCACTGCATCACCATTGGTGCCAGGGCACTCTCCGGACTCACTGCACTGCATCCGCAGTGGTGCCAGTGCACTCTTTCGAGTCACTGCAGTGCATCCCCAGTGGTGCCAGTGCACTCTCTGGACTCACTGCACTGCATCCCCAGTGGTGCCAGTGCACTCTCTGGACTCACTGCAGTGCATCCCCAGTGGTGCCAGAGCACTCTCTGGACTCACTGCACTGCATCCCCAGTGGTGCCAGTGCACTCTCTGGAATCACTGCACTGCATCCCCTGTGGTGCCAGTGCACTCTCTGTACTCACTGCAGTGCATCCCCAGTGGTGCCAGTGCACTCTCTGGACTCACTGCACTGCATCCCCAGTGGTGCCAGTGCACTCTCTGGACTCACTGCAGTGCATCCCCAGTGGTGCCAGTGCACTCTCTGGAGTCACTGAACTGCATCCCCAGTGGTGCCAGAGCGCTCTCTGGACTAACTGCGGTGCATATCCAGTGCTGCCAGTGCACTCTCTGGATTCACTGCACTGCATCGCCAGTGGTGCCAGTGCACTCTCTGGACTCACTGCACTGCATCCCCAGTGGTGCCAGTGCACTCTCTGGACTCACTGCACTGCATCCCCAAGGTGCCAGTGCACTCTCTGCACTCACTGCACTGCATCCCCAGTGGTGCCAGTGCACTCTCTGGACTCACTGCACTGCATCACCATTGGTGCCAGGGCACTCTCCGGACTCACTGCAGTGCATCCGCAGTGGTGCCAGTGCACTCTTTCGAGTCACTGCAGTGCATCCCCAGTGGTGCCAGTGCACTCTCTGGACTCACTGCACTGCATCCCCAGTGGTGCCAGTGCACTCTCTGGACTCACTGCAGTGCAGCCCCAGTGGTGCCAGTGCACTCTCTGGACTCACTGCACTGCATCCCCAGTGGTGCCAGTGCACTCTCTGGAATCACTGCACTGCATCCCCTGTGGTGCCAGTGCACTCTCTGTACTCACTGCACTGCATCACCTGTGGTGCCAGTGCACTCTCTGGACTCACTGCACTGCATCCCCAGTGGTGCCAGTGCACTCTCTGGACTCACCGCATTGCATCCCCAGTGGTGCCAGTGCACTCTCTGGACTCACTGCACTGTATCCCCAGTGGTGCCAGTGCACTCTCTGGAGTCACTGCACTGCATCCCCAGTGGTGCCAGTGCACTCTCTGGACTCACTGCACTGCATCCCCAGTGGTGCCAGGGCACTCTCTGGACTCACTGCACTGCATCCCCAGTGGTCCCAGTGCACTCTCTTCCCTCACTGCAGTGCATCCCCAGTGGTGCCAGTGCACTCTCTGCACTCACTGCAGTGCATCGCCAGTGGTGCCAGTGCAATCTCTGGGCTCACCGGGGTGCATCCCCAGTGGTGCCAGTGCACTCTCTGGACTCACTGCACTGCATCCCCAGTGGTGCCAGTGCACTCTCTGGACTCACTGCACTGCATCCCCAGTGGTGCCAGTGCACTCTCTGGACTCACTGCACTGCATCCCCAGTGGTGCCAGTGCACTCTCTGGACTCACTGCACTGCATCCCCAGTGGTGCCAGTGCACTCTCTGGAATCACTGCAGTGCATCCTCAGTAGTGCCAGTGCACTCTATGGACTCACTGCGCTGCATCCCCAGTGGTGCCAGTGCACTCTCTGGACTCACTGCACTGCATCCCCAGTGATGCCAGTGCACTCTCTGCACTCACTGCAGTGCATCCCCAGTGGTGCCAGGGCACTCTCCGGACTCACTGCAGTGCATCCCCAGTGGAGCCAGTGCACTCTCTGGACTCACTGCACTGCATCCCCAGTGGTGCCAGTGCACTCTCTGGACTCACTGCACTCCATCCCCACTGGTGCCAATCCACCCTTTGGACTCACTGCACTGCATCCCCAGTGGTGTCAGTGGACTCTCTGCACTCATGCACTGCATACCCAGTGGTGCCAGTGCACTCTTTGGACTCACTGCACTGCATCCCCAGTGGTGCCAGTGTAGTCTCTGGACTCACTGTAGTGCATCCCCAGTGGTGCCAGTGCAATCTCAGGACTCACTGCAGTGCAGCTCCAGTTGGTGCCAGTGCAGTCTCTGGATTAACTGCACTGCATCCCCAGTGGTGCCAGTGCACTCTCTGGACTCACTGCAGTGCATCCCCAGTGGTGCCAGTGCACTCTCTGGAGTCACTGAACTGCATCCCCAGTGGTGCCAGAGCACTCTCTGGACTCACTGCAGTGCATATCCTGTGCTGCCAGTGCACTCTCTGGACTCACTGCACTGCATCGCCAGTGGTGCCAGTGCACTCTCTGGACTCACTGCACTGCATCACCAGTGGTGCCA
The DNA here is from genome assembly GCF_040182565.1 of Anser cygnoides. Taxonomy (NCBI): domain Eukaryota; kingdom Metazoa; phylum Chordata; class Aves; order Anseriformes; family Anatidae; genus Anser; species Anser cygnoides. The sequence continues at coordinate 209,335 of NC_089880.1, read as the reverse complement.
GTGCACTCTCTGGACTCAGTGCACTGCATCCCCAGTGGGGCCAGTGCACTCTCTGGACTCACTGCATTGCATCCCCAGTGGTGCCAGTGCACTCTCTGGACTCACTGCAGTGCTTCCCCAGTGGTGCCACTGCACTCTCTGGACTCACTGCACTGCATCACCATTGGTGCCAGGGCACTCTCCGGACTCACTGCACTGCATCCGCAGTGGTGCCAGTGCACTCTTTCGAGTCACTGCAGTGCATCCCCAGTGGTGCCAGTGCACTCTCTGGACTCACTGCACTGCATCCCCAGTGGTGCCAGTGCACTCTCTGGACTCACTGCAGTGCATCCCCAGTGGTGCCAGAGCACTCTCTGGACTCACTGCACTGCATCCCCAGTGGTGCCAGTGCACTCTCTGGAATCACTGCACTGCATCCCCTGTGGTGCCAGTGCACTCTCTGTACTCACTGCAGTGCATCCCCAGTGGTGCCAGTGCACTCTCTGGACTCACTGCACTGCATCCCCAGTGGTGCCAGTGCACTCTCTGGACTCACCGCATTGCATCCTCAGTGGTGCCAGTGCACTCTCTGGACTCACTGCACTGCATCCCCAGTGGTGCCAGTGCACTCTCTGGAGTCACTGCACTGCATCCTCAGTGGTGCCAGTGCACTCTCTGGACTCACTGCACTGCATCCCCAGTGGTGCCAGGGCACTCTCTGGACTCACTGCACTGCATCCCCAGTGGTCCCAGTGCACTCTCTGCCCTCACTGCAGTGCATCCCCAGTGGTGCCAGTGCACTCTCTGCACTCACTGCACTGCATCCCCAGTGGTGCCAGTGCAATCTCTGGGCTCACCGGGGTGCATCCCCAGTGGTGCCAGTGCACTCTCTGGACTCACTGCACTGCATCCCCAGTGGTGCCAGTGCACTCTCTGGACTCACTGCAGTGCTTCCGCACTGGTGCCAGTGCACTCTCTGCACTCACTGCACTGCATCCCCAGTGGTGCCAGTGCACTCTCTGGACTCACTGCACTGCATCCCCAGTGGTGCCAGTGCACTCTCTTTAGTCACAGCACTGCATCAACAGTGGTGCCTCTGCACTCTCTGGAGTCACTGCACTGCATCCCCAGTGCTGACAGTGCACTCTCTGGACTCACTGCACTGCATCCCCAGTGGTGCCAGTGCACTCTCTGGACTCAGTGCAGTGCATCCCCAGTGGTGCCAGTGCACTCTCTGGACTCACTGCAGTGCTTCCCCACTGGTGCCAGTGCACTCTCTGGACTCACTGCACTGCATCCCCAGTGGTGCCAGTGCACTCTCTGGAGTCACTGCACTGCATCCCCAGTGGTGCCACTGCACTCTCTGGACTCACTGCACTGCATCCCCAGTGGTGCCACTGCACTCTCTGGACTCACTGCACTGCATCACCATTGGTGCCAGGGAACTCTCTGGACTCACTGCACTGCATCGCCAGTGGTGCCAGTGCACTCTCTGGACTCACTGCACTGCATCCCCAGTGGTGCCAGTGCACTCTCTGCACTCAGTGCACTGCATCCCCAGTGGTGCCAGTGCACTCTCTGGACTCACTGCACTGCATCCCCTGTGGTGCCAGTGCACTCTCTGGAGTCACAGCACTGCATCAACAGTGGTGCCTCTGCACTCTCTGGAGTCACTGCACTACATCCCCAGTGGTGCCAGTGCACTCTCTGGACTCACTGTAGTGCATCCCCAGTGGTGCCAGTGCACTCTCTGGACTCACTGCAGTGCATCCCCAGTAGTGCCAGTGCACTCTCTGGACTCACTGCACTGCATCCCCAGTGGTGCCAGTGCACTCTCTGGAATCACCGCAGTGCATCCCCAGTGGTGCCAGTGCACTCTCTGGAGTCACTGCACTGCATCCCCAGTGGTGCCAGTGCACTCTCTGGACTCACTGCACTGCATCCCCAGTGGTGCCACTGCACTCTCTGGACTCACTGCACTGCATCACCAGTGGTGCCAGGGCACTCTCCGGACTCACTGCAGTGCATCCGCAGTGGTGCCAGTGCACTCCTTCGAGTCACTGCAGTGCATCCCCAGTGGTGCCAGTGCACTCTCTGGACTCACTGCAGTGCATCCCCAGTGCTGCCAGTGCACTCTCTGGACTCACTGCACTGCATCCCCAGTGGTGCCAGGGCACTCTCTGGACTCACTGCACTGCATCCCCAGTGGTGCCAGTGCACTCTCTGCACTCACTGCACTGCATCCCCAGTGGTGCCAGGGCACCTTCCACACTCACTGCAGTGCATCCGCAGTGGTGCCAGTGCACTCTTTCGAGTCACTGCAGTGCATCCCCAGTGGTGCCAGTGCACTCTCTGGACTCACTGCAGTGCATCCCCAGTGCTGCCAGTGCACTCCCTGGACTCACTGCAGTGCATCCCCAGTGGTGCCAGTGCACTCTCTGGACTCACTGCACTGCATCCCCAGTGGTGCCAGTGCACTCTCTGGACTCACTGCACTCCATCCCCACTGGTGCCAGTCCACTCTCTGGACTCACTGCACTGCATCCCCATTGGTGCCAGTGTAGTCTCTGGACTCACTGTAGTGCATCCCCAGTGGTGCCAGTGCAATCTCAGGACTCACTGCAGTGCAGCTCCAGTTGGTGCCAGTGCAGTCTCTGGACTAACTGCACTGCATCCCCAGTGGTGCCAGTGCACTCTCTGGACTCACTGCAGTGCATCCCCAGTGGTGCCAGTGCACTCTCTGGAGTCACTGAACTGCATCCCCAGTGGTGCCAGAGCACTCTCTGGACTAACTGCAGTGCATATCCAGTGCTGCCAGTGCACTCTCTGGATTCACTGCACTGCATCGCCAGTGGTGCCAGTGCACTCTCTGGACTCACTGCACTGCATCCCCAGTGGTGCCAGTGCACTCTCTGGACTCACTGCACTGCATCCCCAGTGGTGCCAGTGCACTCTCTGGACTCACTGCACTGCATCCCCAGTGGTGCCAGTGCACTCTCTGGACTCACCGCATTGCATCCCCAGTGGTGCCAGTGCACTCTCTGGACTCACTGCACTGCATCCCCAGTGGTGCCAGTGCACTCTCTGGAGTCACTGCACTGCATCCTCAGTGGTGCCAGTGCACTCTCTGGACTCACTGCACTGCATCCCCAGTGGTGCCAGGGCACTCTCTGGACTCACTGCACTGCATCCCCAGTGGTCCCAGTGCACTCTCTTCCCTCACTGCAGTGCATCCCCAGTGGTGCCAGTGCACTCTCTGCACTCACTGCAGTGCATCGCCAGTGGTGCCAGTGCAATCTCTGGGCTCACCGGGGTGCATCCCCAGTGGTGCCAGTGCACTCTCTGGACTCACTGCACTGCATCCCCAGTGGTGCCAGTGCACTCTCTGGACTCACTGCAGTGCATCCCCAGAAGTGCCATTGGCTCTCTGGACTCATTGCACTGCATCACCTTTGGTGCCAGTGCACTCTCTGGACTCACTGCAATGCATCCCCAATGGTGCTAGTGCACTCTCTGGACTCACTGCAGTGCATCCCCAGTGGTGCCAGTGCTCTCTGTGGACTCACTGCACTGCATCCCCAGTGGTGCCAGTGCACTCTCTGGAGTCACTGCACTGCATCACCAGTGGTGCCAGTGCACTCTCTGCACTCACTGCACTGCATCCCCAGTGGTGCCACTGCACTCTCTGAAAACACCGGGGTGCAACCGCAGCGGTGCCAGTTCACTCTCTGCACTCACTGCAGTGCATCCCCAGTGGTGCCAGTGCAATCTCTGGACTCACTGCACTGCATCCCAGTGGTGCCAGTGCACTCTCTGGACTCACTGCAGTGCATCCCCAGTGGCGCCAGTGCACTCTCTGGACTCAGTGCACTGCATCCCCAGTGGTGCCAGTGCACTCTCAGGACTCACTGCACTACATCCCCAGTGGTGCCAGTGCACTCTCTGGACTCACTGCAGTGCATCCCCTGTGGTGCCAGTGCACTCTCTGTACTCACTGCAGTGCAACCCCAATGGTGCCAGTGCATTCTCTTTACTCACTGCAGTGCATCCCCACTGGTGCCAGTGCACTCTCTGGACTCAGTGCACTGCATCCCCAGTGGTGCCAGTGCACTCTCTGGACTCACTGCAGTCCATCCCCAGTGGTGCCAGTGTACTCTCTTAACTCACTTCACTGCATCCCCAGTGGTGCCAGGGCAGTCTCTGCAGACAATGCAGTGCATCCCCAAAGGTGACAGTGCACTCTCTGGACTCACTGTACTGCTCCAGCCGCGGTAGCCACTCCAGCCTCGGCAGCCGCTCCAGCCGCTCCAGCCGCGGCAGCCGCGGCAGCCGGTCCAGCCGCGGCAGCCGCTCCAACCGCGGCAGGCGCTCCAGCCGCGGCAGCCGCTCCAGCCGCGGCAGCCGCTCCAGCCGCGGCAGACGCGGCAGCCGCTCCAGCCTGGCAGCCGCTCCTCTCGGTAGCGGCTTTAGCAGCTGCCGCGGCTGGAGCGCCTGTCGCGGCTGCCGAGGCTGGAGCGGCTGACGCGGCTGGAGCGACTGCGGCGGCTGGAGCGTCTAGAGCGTCTGCCGCGGCTGGAGGGGCTACCGCGGCTGGAGCGGCTGAGGCGGCTGGAGCGGATGCCGCGGCTGGAGCAGTGCAGTGAGTCCAGAGAGTCAACTGGCACCACAGGGGATGCAGTACAGTGAGTCCAGAGAGTGCACTGGCACCACAGGGGATGCACTGCAGTTACTCCAGAGAGTGCACTGGATCTACTGGGGATGCAGTTCAGTGAGTCCAGAGAGTGCACTGGCACTACCGGGGATTCAGATACATTCTCACGGCAGTGAGATCCCCAGTAGTGCCAGTGCACTCTCTGGACTCACAGCAGTGCATCCCCAGTGGTGCCAGTGCACTCTCTGTAGTCACTGTGCTGCATCCCCAGTGGTGACAGTGCACACTCTGGACTCACTGCATTGTATACCCTGTGGTGCCAGTGCACTCTGTGGACTCACTGCACGGCATCCCAGTGTGCCAGTGCACTCTCTGGACTCACTGCAGTGCATCCCCAGTGGTTCCAGTGCACTCTCTGGACTCACTGCACTGCTCCAGCCGCGGCATCCGCTCCAGCCGCCTCAGCCGCTCCAGCCGCGGTAGCCCCTCCAGCCGCGGCAGACGCTCTAGACGCTCCAGCCGCCGCAGCCGCTCCAGCCGCGGCAGCCGCTAAAGCCGCTACCGAGTGGAGCGGCTGCCACGGCTGGAGCGGCTGCCGCGGTTGGAGCGCCTACAGCGGATGGAGCGGCTGCCGAGGCTGCCGCGGCTGGAGCGGCTGCCGAGGCTGGAGGGGCTACCGCGGCTGGAGCGGCTGCCGCGGCTCGAGCAGTACAGTGAGTCCAGAGAGTGCACTGTCACCTTTGGGGATGCACTGCATTTTCTGCAGAGAGTGCCCTGGCACCACTGGGGATGCACTGCAGTGAGTCCAGAGAGTGCACTGGCACCACTGGTGATGCAGTGCAGTGAGTCCAGAGAGTGCACTGGCACCATTTGGGATGCACTGCAGTGAGTCCAGAGAGTGCACTGGCACCAGTGGGGATGCACTGCCGTGAGTGCAGAGAGTGCACTGGCACCGCTGCGGTTGCACCCCGGTGTTTTCAGAGAGTGCAGTGGCACCACTGGGGATGCAGTGTAGTGAGTCCAGAGAGTGCACTGTCACCACTGGGGATGCAGTGCAGTGAGTCCAGAGAGTGCACTGGCACCACTGGGGATGCAGTGCAGTGAGTCCAGATAGTGCACTGGCACCACTGGGGATGCAGTGCAGTGAGTCCAGAGAGTGCACTGGCACCACTGGGGATGCAGTGAAGTGAGTTAAGAGAGTACACTGGCACCACTGTGGATGCACTGCAGTGAGTCCAGAGAGTGCACTGGCACCACTGGGGATGCAGTGCAATGAGTCCACAGAGCCACTGGCACCACTGGGGATGCACTGCAATGAGACCAGAGAGTGCACTGGCACCAATGGGGATGCAGTGCAGTGAGACCTGAGAGTGCAATGGCACCACAGGGGATGCACTGCAGTGAGTCCAGAGAGTGCACTGGCACCTCTGGGGATGCAGTGCAGTGAGTCCAGGGAGTGCACTGGCACCAACTGGAGCTGCACTGCTGTGAGTCCTGAGATTGCACTGGCACCACTGGGGATGCACTGCAGTGAGTCCAGAGATTTCACAGGCACCAATGGGGATGCAGTACAGTGAGTCCAGAGAGTACACTGGCACTACTGGGGATTCAGTTCAGTGAGTCCAGAGAGTGAACAGGCACCATTGGGGAAGTAGTGCAGTGAGTCCAGGGTGCACTGGCACCACTGGGGATGCAACCCGGCAAGTCCAGAGAGTGCACTGTCACCACTGGGGATGCAGTGCAGTGAGTCCAGAGAGTGCACTGTCAGCACTGGGGATGCAGTGCAGTGAGTCCAGAGAGTGCACTGGCACCAATGGGGATGCAGTGCAGTGAGTCCAGAGAGTGCACTGGCACCTCTGGGGATGCACTGCAGTGAGTCCAGAGAGTGCACTGGCAGCACTTGGGATGCACTGCAGTGAGTCCAGAGAGTGCACTGGCACCACTGGGGATGCACTGCAGTGAGTCCAGAGAGTGCACTGGCACCACCTGGGATGCAGTGCTGTGAGTCCAGAGAATGCACTGTCACCACTGGGGATGCAGTGCAGTGAGTGCAGAGAGTGCACTGGCACCACTGGAGTTGAAGTGCAGTGAGTCAAGAGAGTGCATTGGCACCACTGGGGATGCACTGCAATGAGTCCTGAGAGTGCACTGGCACCAATGGCAACGCAGAGCAGTGAGTCCAGAGAGTGCCTTGGCACCACAGGGGATGCAGTGCAGTGAGTCCAGAGAGTGCACTAGCACCACTGGGGATGCACTGCAGTGACTCCAGAGAGTGTACTGGCACCACTGGGGATGCACTGCAGTGAGTCCAGATGTTAGCCTAGCAACCACATAATCACCAAGTGATTATATGAAGGTGCTTTATTCAGCGCTGGAAGCCGGGGCAGGTGCCCAAATCTGGCTTCAAGTCCCGTTACTTCCCAGCCGTTATTTATACATACAATATTGCGTCAGGTATACATATTCATTACAGGTTGCAACAGCAGCCTCGCTTTTCATTCTAATTATCTCCCCTCCCATTTGCACATGCGTGGCGCACTCTCGTGGTCGTCCAGGTGGTCATCCAGATGAAGTAAGGAGTCTTCCTCTCCGCTAAACCTTTCACCTTTCTTACTCGATGCATGCTCCCTCCGCTTCTTGGTTCTGCTTCAACTCATTTCATTATTTCCAGGCCCTTATCCAAGGTCAGGTTGTACCTGTTCCCTCCAAGGTTCCCCTTCAATGACTCCTTTGATTTTTCAATGTACTCCCTAAGTATCCAGTATACATAGATTAATTGATAATGTAAGTACATTTGGCAATGCTTAATTATACTGTAGGTCCCATTACCTAAGAGACATTAGTAAAACATCCATTCGATTCTCCCCAACACTAACACAGAGACTGCACTGGCACCACTGGGGATGCAGTGCAGTGAGTCCAGAGAGGGCACTGGCACCACTGGCGATGCACTGCAGTGAGTCCAGAGAGTGCCCTGGCACCACCTGGGATGCAGTGCAGTGAGTCCAGAGAATGCACTGGCACCACTGGGGATGCAGTGCAGTGAGTCCAGAGAGTGCACTGGCACCACTGGAGTTGAAGTGCAGTGAGTCAAGAGAGTGCACTGGAACCACTGGGGATGCAGCGCAGTGACTCCTGAGAGTGTACTGGCACCACTGGGGATGCAGTGCAGTGAGTCCAGAGAGTGCACTGGCACCACTGGGGATGCAGTGCCGTGAGTCCAGAGAGTGCATTGGCACCACTGGGGATGCACTGCAATGAGTCCAGAGAGTGCACTGGCACCAATGGCAACGCAGAGCAGTGAGTCTAGAGAGTGCCTTGGCACCACAGGGGATGCAGTGCAATGAGTCCAGAGAGTGCACTAGCACCACTGCGGATGCAGTGCAGTGAGTCCAGAGAGTGCACTGGCACCACTGTGGATGCAGTGCAGTGAGTCCAGAGAGTGCACTGGCACCACTGGGGATGCACTGCAGTGATTCCGGAGAGTGCACTGGCACCAATGGGGATGCAGTGCAGTGAGTCCAGAGAGTACAGTGGCACCACTGGGGATGCAGTGCAGTGAGTCCAAAGAGTGCACTGGCACCACAGGGATGCAGTGCAGTGAGTCCAGAGAGTGCACTGGCACCACTGGGGATGCAGTGCAGTGAGTCCTGAGAGTGCACTGGCACCACTGGAGTTGCAGTGCAGTGAGTCCAGAGAGTGCACTGGAACCACTGGGGATGCAGCGCAGTGACTCCTGAGAGTGCACTGGCACCACTGGGGATGCAGTGCAGTGAGTCCAGAGAGTGCACTGGCACCACTGGAGATGCAGTACCGTGAGTCCACAGACTTCACAGGCACCACTGGGGATGCACTACAGTGAGTCCAGAGAGTCCCTGGCACCACTGGGAATGCAGTGAGTCCAGAGAGTGCACTGGCACCACTGGGGATGCACTGCAGTGAGTCCAGAGAGTGCACTGGCACCACTGGGGATGCACTGCAGTGAGTCCAGAGAGTGCACTGGCACCACTGGGGATGCAGTGCAGTGAGTCCAGAGAGTGCACTGCCACCACTGGGGATGCAGTGCAGTGAGTCCAGAGAGTGCACTGGCACCACAGGGGATGCACTGCCGTGAGTCCAGAGATTGCACTGGCACCACTGGGGATGCAGTGCAGTGAGTCCAGAGAGTGCACTGGCATCACTGGGGATGCACTGCAGTGAGTCCAAAGAGTGCACTGGCACCACAGGGGATGCAGTGCAGTGAGTAAAGAGAGTGCACTGGCACCACTGGGGATGCAGTGCAGTGAGTGCAGAGAGTGCACTGGCACCACTGGGGATGGACTGCAGTGAGTCCAGAGAGTGCACTGGCACCACTGGGGATGCAGTGCAGTGAGTCCAGAGAGTGCACTGGCACCAGTGGGGATGCAGTGCAGTGAGTCCAGAGAGTGCACTGGCACCTTTGGGTTTGCACTGCAGTGAGTCCAGAGAGTGCACTGGCACCATTTGGGATGCACTGCAGTGAGTCCAGAGAGTGCACTGGCACCACTGGGGATGCAGTGCAGTGAGTCCAGAGAGTGCACTGGCACCACTGGGGGTGCAGTGCAGTGAGTCCAGAGAGTGCACTGGCACCACTGGGGATGCAGTGCAGTGAGTCCAGAGAGTGCACTGGCACCACTGGGGATGCAGTGCAGTGAGTCCAGAGAGTGCACTGGCACCACTGGGGATGCACTGCAGTGAGTCCGGAGAGTGCACTGGCACCAACTGGAGCTGCACTGCTGTGAGTCCTGAGATTGCACTGGCACCACTGGGGATGCACTGCAGTGAGTCCAGAGACTTCACAGGCACCACTGGGGATGCAGTGCAGTGAGTCCTGAGAGTGCACTGGCACCACTGGGGATGCAGTGCCGTGAGTCCAGAGAGTGCACTGGCACCACTGGGGATGCACTGCAATGAGTCCAGAGAGTGCACTGGCACCAATGATAACGCAGAGCAGTGAGTCGAGAGAGTGCACTCGCACCACAGGGGATGCAGTGCAGTGAGTCCAGAGAGTGCACTAGCACCACTGGGGATGCACTGCAGTGAGTCCAGAGTGTGCACTGGCACCACTGGGGATGCAGTGCAGTGAGTCCAGAGAGTGCACTGGCACCACTGCGGATGCAGTGCAGTGAGTCCAAAGAGTGCACTGGCACCAATGGGGATGCACTGCAGTGAGTCCAGAGAGTTCACAGGCACCACTGGGGATGCAGTGCAGTGAGTCCAGAGAGTGCCCTGGCACCACTGGGAATGCAGTGAGTCCAGACAGTGCACTGGCACCACTGGGGATGCACTGCAGTGAGTCCAGAGAGTGCACTGGCACCACTGGGGATGCACCCCGGCAAGTCCAGAGAGTGCACTGGCACCACTGGGGATGCACTGCAGTGAGTTCAGAGAGTGCACTGGCACCACTGGGGATGCACTGCAGTGAGTCCAGAGAGTGCACTGGCACCACTGGGGATGCACTGCAGTGAGTCCAGAGAGTGCACTGGCACCACTGGGGATGCAGTGCAGTGAGTCCAGAGAGTGCACTGGCACCACAGGGGATGCAGTGCAGTGAGTCCAGAGAGTGCACTGGCACCACTGGGGATGCAGTACAGTGAGTCCAGAGAGTGCACTGGCACCACTGGGGATGCAGTGCAGTGAGTAAAGAGAGTACAGTGGCACCACTGGGGATGCACTGCAGTGAGTCCAGAGAGTGCACTGGCACCACTGGGAATGCAGTGAGTCCAGACAGTGCACTGGCACCACTGGGGATGCACTGCAGTGAGTCCAGAGAGTGCACTGGCACCACTGGGTATGCACCCCGGCAAGTCCAGAGAGTGCACTGGCACCACTGGGGATGCAGTGCAGTGAGTCCAGAGAGTGCACTGGCACCACTGGGGATGCACTGCAGTGAGTCCAGAGAGTGCACTGGCACCTTTGGGTTTGCACTGCAGTGAGTCCAGAGAGTGCACTGGCACCATTTGGGATGCACTGCAGTGAGTCCAGAGAGTGCACTGGCACCACTGGGGATGCAGTGCAGTGAGTCCAGAGAGTGCACTGGCACCACTGGGGATGCAGTGCAGTGAGTCCAGAGAGTGCACTGGCACCACTGGGGGTGCAGTGCAGTGAGTCCAGAGAGTGCACTGGCACCACTGGGGATGCAGTGCAGTGAGTCCAGAGAGTGCACTGGCACCACTGGGGATGCAGTGCAGTGAGTCCAGAGAGTGCACTGGCACCACTGGGGATGCACTGCAGTGAGTCCGGAGAGTGCACTGGCACCAACTGGAGCTGCACTGCTGTGAGTCCTGAGATTGCACTGGCACCACTGGGGATGCACTGCAGTGAGTCCAGAGACTTCACAGGCACCACTGGGGATGCAGTGCAGTGAGTCCTGAGAGTGCACTGGCACCACTGGGGATGCAGTGCCGTGAGTCCAGAGAGTGCACTGGCACCACTGGGGATGCACTGCAATGAGTCCAGAGAGTGCACTGGCACCAATGATAACGCAGAGCAGTGAGTCGAGAGAGTGCACTCGCACCACAGGGGATGCAGTGCAGTGAGTCCAGAGAGTGCACTAGCACCACTGGGGATGCACTGCAGTGAGTCCAGAGTGTGCACTGGCACCACTGGGGATGCAGTGCAGTGAGTCCAGAGAGTGCACTGGCACCACTGCGGATGCAGTGCAGTGAGTCCAAAGAGTGCACTGGCACCAATGGGGATGCACTGCAGTGAGTCCAGAGAGTTCACAGGCACCACTGGGGATGCAGTGCAGTGAGTCCAGAGAGTGCCCTGGCACCACTGGGAATGCAGTGAGTCCAGACAGTGCACTGGCACCACTGGGGATGCACTGCAGTGAGTCCAGAGAGTGCACTGGCACCACTGGGGATGCACCCCGGCAAGTCCAGAGAGTGCACTGGCACCACTGGGGATGCACTGCAGTGAGTTCAGAGAGTGCACTGGCACCACTGGGTATGCACTGCAGTGAGTCCAGAGAGTGCACTGGCACCACTGGGGATGCACTGCAGTGAGTCCAGAGAGTGCACTGGCACCACTGGGGATGCAGTGCAGTGAGTCCAGAGAGTGCACTGGCACCACTGGGGATGCAGTGCAGTGAGTCCAGAGAGTGCACTGGCACCACTGGGGATGCAGTACAGTGAGTCCAGAGAGTGCACTGGCACCACTGGGGATGCAGTGCAGTGAGTAAAGAGAGTACAGTGGCACCACTGGGGATGCACTGCAGTGAGTCCAGAGAGTGCACTGGCACCACTGGGAATGCAGTGAGTCCAGACAGTGCACTGGCACCACTGGGGATGCACTGCAGTGAGTCCAGAGAGTGCACTGGCACCACTGGGGATGCACCCCGGCAAGTCCAGAGAGTGCACTGGCACCACTGGGGATGCAGTGCAGTGAGTCCAGAGAGTGCACTGGCACCACTGGGGATGCACTGCAGTGAGTCCAGAGAGTGCACTGGCACCACTGGGTATGCAGTGCAGTGAGTCCAGAGAGTGCACTGGCACCACTGGGGATGCAGTGCAGTGAGTCCAGAGAGTGCACTGGCACCACTGGGGATGCAGTGCAGTGAGTCCAGAGAGTGCACTGGCACCACTGGGGATGCAGTACAGTGAGTCCAGAGAGTGCTCTGGCACCACTGGGGATGCAGTGCAGTGAGTAAAGAGAGTGCACTGGCACCTCTGTGGATGCAGTGCAGTGAGTCCAGAGAGTGCACTGGCACCACTGGGGATGGACTGCAGTGAGTCCAGAGAGTGCACTGGCACCACTGGGGATGCAGTGCAGTGAGTCCAGAGAGTGCCCTGGCACCACTGGGAATGCAGTGAGTCCAGACAGTGCACTGGCACCACTGGGGATGCACTGCAGTGAGTCCAGCGAGTGCACTGGCACCACTGGGGATGCACCCCGGCAAGTCCAGAGAGTGCACTGGCACCACTGGGGATGCAGTGCAGTGAGTCCAGAGAGTGCACTGGCACCACTGGGGATGCACCCCGGTGACTCCAGAGAGTGCACTGGCACCACTGGGGATGCACTGCAGTGAGTCCAGAGAGTGCACTGGCACCACTGGGTATGCAGTGCAGTCAGTCCAGAGAGTGCACTGGCACCACTGGGGATGCAGTGCAGTGAGTCCAGAGAGTGCACTGGCACCACTGGGGATGCAGTGCAGTGAGCTCAGAGAGTGCACTGGCACCACTGAGGATGCAATGCGGTGTGTCCAGAGAGTGCACTGGCACCACTGGGGATGCAGTGCAGTGAGTCCACAGAGGGCACTGGCACCACTGGGGGTGCAGTGCAGTGAGTCCAGAGAGTGCACTGGCACCACTGGGGATGCACTGCAGTGAGTCCAGAGAGTGCACTGGCACCACTGGGGATGCACCCCGGTGAGTCCAGAGAGTGCTCTGGCACCACTGGGGATGCACCCCGGCAAGTCCAGAGAGTGCACTGTCACCACTGGGGATGGACTGCAGTGAGTCTAGAGAGTGCACTGGCACCACTGGGGATGCACTGCAGTGACTCCAGAGAGTGCACTGGCACCACTGGGGATGCACTGCAGTGAGTCCAGATGTTAGCCTAGCAACCACATAATCACCAAGTGATTATATGAAGGTGCTTTATTCAGCGCTGGAAGCCGGGGCAGGTGCCCAAATCTGGCTTCAAGTCCCGTTACTTCCCAGCCGTTATTTATACATACAATATTGCGTCAGGTATACATATTCATTACAGGTTGCAACAGCAGCCTCGCTTTTCATTCTAATTAGCTCCCCTCCCCTTTGCACATGCGTGGCGCACTCTGGTGGTCGTCCAGGTGGTCGTCCAGATGAAGTAAGGAGTCTTCCTCTCCGCTAAACTTTTCACCTTTCTTACTCGATGCATGCTCCCTCCGCTTCTTGGTTCTGCTTCAACTCATTTCATCATTTCCAGGCCCTTATCCAAGGTCAGGTTGTACCTGTTCCTTCCCAAGGTTCCCCTTCAATGACTCTTTTGATTGTTCAATGTACTCCCTAAGTATCCAGTATACATAGATTAATTGATAATGTAAGTACATTTGGCAATGCTTAATTATACTGTAGGTCCCATTACGTAAGAGACATTACATCCATTCGATTCTCCCCAACACTAACACAGAGACTGCACTGGCACCACTGGGGATGCACTGCAGTGAGTCCAGAGAGGGCACTGGCACCACTGGGGATGCAGTGCAGTGAGTCCAGAGAGTGCACTGGCACCACTGGCGATGCACTGCAGTGAGTCCAGAGAGTGCACTGGCACCACCTGGGATGCAGTGCAGTGAGTCCAGAGAGTGCACTGGCACCACTGGGGATGCAGTGCAGTGACTCCAGAGAGTGCACTGGCACCACTGGAGTTGCAGTGCAGTGAGTCCAGAGAGTGCACTGGAACCACGGGGGATGCAGCGCAGTGACTCCTGAGAGTGCACTGGCAACCTGGGGATGCAGTGCAGTGAGTCCAGAGAGTGCACTAGCACCACTGGGGATGCACTGCAGTGAGTCCAGAGTGTGCACTGGCACCACTGGGGATGCAGTGCAGTGAGTCCAGAGAGTGCACTGGCACCACTGGGGATGCAGTGCAGTGAGTCCAGAGAGTGCACTGGCACCACTGGGGATGTAGTGCAGTGAGTCCACAGAGGGCACTGGCGCCACAGGGGATGCAGTGTAGTGAGTCCAGAGAGTGCACTGTCACCACTGGGGATGCACTGCAGTGAGTCCAAAGAGTGCACTGGCACCATTGGGGATGCACTGCAGTGAGTCCAGAGACTTCAAAGGCACCACTGGGGATGCAGTGCAGTGAGTCCAGAGAGTGCCCTGGCACCACTGGGAATGCAGTGAGTCCAGACAGTGCACTGGCACCACTGGGGATGCAGTGCGGTGTGTCCAGAGAGTGCACTGGCACCACTGGGGATGCAGTGCAGTGAGTCCACAGAGGGCACTGGCACCACTGGGGGTGCAGTGCAGTGAGTCCAGAGAGTGCACTGGCACCACTGGGGATGCACTGCAGTGAGTCCAGAGAGTGCACTGGCACCACTGGGGATGCACCCCGGTGAGTCCAGAGAGTGCTCTGGCACCACTGGGGATGCACCCCGGCAAGTCCAGAGAGTGCAGTGGCACCACTGGGAATGCAGTGCAGTGAGTCCAGAGAGTGCACTGGCACCACTGGGTATGCAGTGCAGTGAGTCCAGAGACTGCACTGGCACCACTGGTGATGCAGTGCAGTGAGTAAAGAGAGTGCACTGGCACCACTGTGGATGCAGTGCAGTGAGTCCAGAGAGTGCACTGGCACCACTGGGGATGGACTGCAGTGAGTCCAGAGAGTGCACTGGCACCACTGTGGATGCACTGCAGTGAGTCCAGAGAGTGCACTGGCACCACTGGGGATGCACTGCAGTGAGTCCAGAGAGTGCACTGGCACCACTGGGGATGCACTGCAGTGAGTCCAGAGAGTGCACAGGCACCACTGGGGATGCAGTGCAGTGAGACCAGAGACTTCACAGGCACTACTGGGGATGCAGTGCATTGAGTCCAGAGAGTGCACTGGCACCACTGGGGATGCAGTGCAGTGAGGGCAGAGAGTGCACTGGCACAAAAGGGAATGCACTGCAGTGAGTCCAGAGAGTGCACTGGCACCACTGGGGATGCAGTGCAGTGAGTCCAGAGAGTGCACTGGCACCACTGGGGATGCACTGCAGTGAGTCCAGAGAGTGCAGTGGCACCACTGGGGATGCAGTCCACTGAGTCCAGAGAGTACACTGGCACCACTGGGGATGCAGTGCAGTGAGTCCAGAGAGTGCACTGTCAGCACTGGGGATGCAGTGCAGTGAGTCCAGAGAGTGCACTGGCACCAACTGGAGCTGCACTGCTGTGAGTCCTGAGATTGCACTGGCACCACTGGGGATGCACTGCAGTGAGTCCAGAGACTTCACAGGCACCACTGGGGATGCAGTGCAGTGAGTCCAGAGAGTGCACTGGCACCACTGGGGATGCAGTGCCGTGAGTCCAGAGAGTGCACTGGCACCACTGGGGATGCACTGCAATGAGTCCAGAGAGTGCACTGGCACCAATGGTAACGCAGAGCAGTGAGTCGAGAGAGTGCACTCGCACCACAGGGGATGCAGTGCAGTGAGTCCAGAGAGTGCACTAGCACCACTGGGGATGCACTGCAGTGAGTCCAGAGTGTGCACTGGCACCACTGGGGATGCAGTGCAGTGAGTCCAGAGAGTGCACTGGCACCACTGGGGATGCAGTGCAGTGAGTCCAGAGAGTTCACTGGCACCACTGGGGATGTAGTGCAGTGAGTCCACAGAGGGCACTGGCACCACAGGGGATGCAGTGTAGTGAGTCCAAAGAGTACAGTGGCACCACTGGGGATGCAGTGCAGTGAGTCCAAAGAGTGCACTGGCACCATTGGGGATGCACTGCAGTGAGTCCAGAGAGTTCACAGGCACCACTGGGGATGCAGTGCAGTGAGTCCAGAGAGTGCCCTGGCACCACTGGGAATGCAGTGAGTCCAGAGAGTGCACTGGCACCACTGGGGATGCACTGCAGTGAGTCCAGAGAGTGCACTGGCACCACTGGGGATGCACCCCGGCAAGTCCAGAGAGTGCACTGGCACCACTGGGGATGCACTGCAGTGAGTCCAGAGAGTGCACTGGCACCACTGGGTATGCACTGCAGTGAGTCCAGAGAGTGCACTGGCACCACTGGGGATGCACTGCAGTGAGTCCAGAGAGTGCACTGGCACCACTGGGTATGCAGTGCAGTGAGTCCAGAGAGTGCACTGGCACCACTGGGGATGCAGTGCAGTGAGTCCAGAGAGTGCACTGGCACCACTGGGGATGCAGTACAGTGAGTCCAGAGAGTGCACTGGCACCACTGGGGATGCAGTGCAGTGAGTAAAGAGAGTACAGTGGCACCACTGGGGATGCACTGCAGTGAGTCCAGAGAGTGCACTGGCACCACTGGGAATGCAGTGAGTCCAGAGAGTGCACTGGCACCACTGGGGATGCACTGCAGTGAGTCCAGAGAGTGCACTGGCACCACTGGGGATGCACCCCGGCAAGTCCAGAGAGTGCACTGGCACCACTGGGGATGCAGTGCAGTGAGTGCAGAGAGTGCACTGGCCCCACTGGGGATGCACTGCAGTGAGTCCAGAGAGTGCACTGGCACCACTGGGTATGCAGTGCAGTGAGTCCAGAGAGTGCACTGGCACCACTGGGGATGCAGTGCAGTGAGTCCAGAGAGTGCACTGGCACCACTGGGGATGCAGTACAGTGAGTCCAGAGAGTGCTCTCTCACCACTGGGGATGCAGTGCAGTGAGTAAAGAGAGTGCACTGGCACCTCTGTGGATGCAGTGCAGTGAGTCCAGAGAGTGCACTGGCACCACTGGGGATGGACTGCAGTGAGTCCAGAGAGTGCACTGGCACCACTGGGGATGCAGTGCAGTGAGTCCAGAGAGTGCCCTGGCACCACTGGGAATGCAGTGAGTCCAGACAGTGCACTGGCACCACTGGGGATGCACTGCAGTGAGTCCAGAGAGTGCACTGGCAGCACTGGGGATGCACCCCGGCAAGTCCAGAGAGTGCACTGGCACCACTGGGGATGCACTGCAGTGAGTCCAGAGAGTGCACTGGCACCACTGGGGATGCACTGCAGTGAGTCCAGAGAGTGCACTGGCACCACCGGGGATTCAGATACATTCTCACTTCAGTGAGATCCCCAGTAGTGCCAGTGCACTCTCTGGACTCACTGCACTGCATCCCCATTGCTGACAGTGCCCTCTCTGGACTCAGTGCACTGCATCCCCAGTGGTGCCAGTGCACTCTCTGGACTCACTGCAGTGCATCCCCAAAAGTACCAGTGGCTCTCTGGACTCATTGCACTGCATCACCTGTGGTGCCAGTGCACTCTCTAGACTCACTGCACTGCATCCCCAGTGGAGCCAGTGCTCTCTGTGGACTCACTGCACTGCATCCCCAGTGGTGCCAGTGCACTCTCTGGACTCACTGCACTGCATCCCCAGTGGTGCCAGTGTACTCTCTGGACTCACTGCAGTGCATCCCCAAGGTGCCAGTGCACTCTCTGGACTCACTGCACTGCATCCGCAGTGGTGCCAGTGCACTCTCTGGACTCACTGCAGTGCATCCCCAGTGGTGCCAGTGCACTCTCTGGACTCACTGCACTGCATCCCCAGTGGTGCCAGTGTACTCTCTGGACTGACTGCACTGCATGCCCAGTGGTGCCAGTGCACTCTCTGGACTCACTGCACTGCATCCCCAGTGGTGCCAGTGCACTCTCTGAACTCACTGCACTGCATCCCCACTGGTGTCAGTGCACTCTCTGGACTCACTGCACTGCATCCCCAGTGGTGCCAGTGCACTCTCTGGACTCACTGCACTGCATCCCCTGTGGTCCCAGTGCACTCTCTGCCCTCACTGCAGTGCATCCCCATTGGTGCCAGTGCACTCTCTGCACTCACAGCAGTGCATCGCCAGTGGTGCCAGTGCAATCTCTGGGCTCACCGGGGTGCATCTCCAGTGGTGCCAGTGCACTCTCTGGACTCACTGCACTGCATCCCCAGTGGTGCCAGTGCACTCTCTGGACTCACTGCACTGCATCCCCAGTGGTGCCAGTGCACTCTCTGCACTCACTGCAGTGCATCCCCAGTGGTGCCAGTGCAATCTCTGGGCTCACCGGGGTGCATCCCCAGTTGTGCCAGTGCACTCTCTGGACTCACTGCAGTGCATCCGCAGTGGTGCCAGTGCACTCTCTGGACTCACTGCACTGCATCCCCAGTGGTGCCAGTGCACTCTCTGCACTCAGTGCACTGCATCCCCAGTGGTGCCAGTGCACTCTCTGGACTCACTGCAGTGCATCCTCAGTAGTGCCAGTGCACTCTCTGGACTCACTGCGCTGCATCCCCAGTGGTGCCAGTGCACTCTCTGGACTCACTGCACTGCATCCCCAGTGGTGCCAGTGCACTCTCTGCACTCACTGCACTGCATCCCCAGTGGTGCCAGGGCACCTTCCACACTCACTGCAGTGCATCCGCAGTGGTGCCAGTGCACTCTTTCGAGTCACTGCAGTGCATCCCCAGTGGTGCCAGTGCACTCTCTGGACTCACTGCAGTGCATCCCCAGTGCTGCCAGTGCACTCCCTGGACTCACTGCAGTGCATCCCCAGTGGTGCCAGTGCACTCTCTGGACTCACTGCACTGCATCCCCAGTGGTGCCAGTGCACTCTCTGGACTCACTGCACTCCATCCCCACTGGTGCCAGTCCACTCTCTGGACTCACTGCACTTCATCCCCAG
Organism: Anser cygnoides; assembly: GCF_040182565.1. NCBI lineage: Eukaryota > Metazoa > Chordata > Aves > Anseriformes > Anatidae > Anser > Anser cygnoides. The sequence goes on along the minus strand of NC_089880.1, from coordinate 190,377 downwards.
TGGTGCCAGTGGACTCTCTGCACTCATGCACTGCATACCCAGTGGTGCCAGTGCACTCTTTGGACTCACTGCACTGCATCCCCATTGGTGCCAGTGTAGTCTCTGGACTCACTGTAGTGCATCCCCAGTGGTGCCAGTGCAATCTCAGGACTCACTGCAGTGCAGCTCCAGTTGGTGCCAGTGCAGTCTCTGGACTAACTGAACTGCATCCCCAGTGGTGCCAGTGCACTCTCTGGACTCACTGCAGTGCATCCCCAGTGGTGCCAGTGCACTCTCTGGAGTCACTGAACTGCATCCCCAGTGGTGCCAGAGCGCTCTCTGGACTAACTGCGGTGCATATCCAGTGCTGCCAGTGCACTCTCTGGATTCACTGCACTGCATCGCCAGTGGTGCCAGTGCACTCTCTGGACTCACTGCACTGCATCCCCAGTGGTGCCAGTGCACTCTCTGGACTCACTGCACTGCATCCCCAAGGTGCCAGTGCACTCTCTGCACTCACTGCACTGCATCCCCAGTGGTGCCAGTGCACTCTCTGGACTCACTGCACTGCATCACCATTGGTGCCAGGGCACTCTCCGGACTCACTGCAGTGCATCCGCAGTGGTGCCAGTGCACTCTTTCGAGTCACTGCAGTGCATCCCCAGTGGTGCCAGTGCACTCTCTGGACTCACTGCACTGCATCCCCAGTGGTGCCAGTGCACTCTCTGGACTCACTGCAGTGCAGCCCCAGTGGTGCCAGTGCACTCTCTGGACTCACTGCACTGCATCCCCAGTGGTGCCAGTGCACTCTCTGGAATCACTGCACTGCATCCCCTGTGGTGCCAGTGCACTCTCTGTACTCACTGCACTGCATCACCTGTGGTGCCAGTGCACTCTCTGGACTCACTGCACTGCATCCCCAGTGGTGCCAGTGCACTCTCTGGACTCACCGCATTGCATCCCCAGTGGTGCCAGTGCACTCTCTGGACTCACTGCACTGTATCCCCAGTGGTGCCAGTGCACTCTCTGGAGTCACTGCACTGCATCCCCAGTGGTGCCAGTGCACTCTCTGGACTCACTGCACTGCATCCCCAGTGGTGCCAGGGCACTCTCTGGACTCACTGCACTGCATCCCCAGTGGTCCCAGTGCACTCTCTTCCCTCACTGCAGTGCATCCCCAGTGGTGCCAGTGCACTCTCTGCACTCACTGCAGTGCATCGCCAGTGGTGCCAGTGCAATCTCTGGGCTCACCGGGGTGCATCCCCAGTGGTGCCAGTGCACTCTCTGGACTCACTGCACTGCATCCCCAGTGGTGCCAGTGCACTCTCTGGACTCACTGCACTGCATCCCCAGTGGTGCCAGTGCACTCTCTGGACTCACTGCACTGCATCCCCAGTGGTGCCAGTGCACTCTCTGGACTCACTGCACTGCATCCCCAGTGGTGCCAGTGCACTCTCTGGAATCACTGCAGTGCATCCTCAGTAGTGCCAGTGCACTCTATGGACTCACTGCGCTGCATCCCCAGTGGTGCCAGTGCACTCTCTGGACTCACTGCACTGCATCCCCAGTGATGCCAGTGCACTCTCTGCACTCACTGCAGTGCATCCCCAGTGGTGCCAGGGCACTCTCCGGACTCACTGCAGTGCATCCCCAGTGGAGCCAGTGCACTCTCTGGACTCACTGCACTGCATCCCCAGTGGTGCCAGTGCACTCTCTGGACTCACTGCACTCCATCCCCACTGGTGCCAATCCACCCTTTGGACTCACTGCACTGCATCCCCAGTGGTGTCAGTGGACTCTCTGCACTCATGCACTGCATACCCAGTGGTGCCAGTGCACTCTTTGGACTCACTGCACTGCATCCCCAGTGGTGCCAGTGTAGTCTCTGGACTCACTGTAGTGCATCCCCAGTGGTGCCAGTGCAATCTCAGGACTCACTGCAGTGCAGCTCCAGTTGGTGCCAGTGCAGTCTCTGGATTAACTGCACTGCATCCCCAGTGGTGCCAGTGCACTCTCTGGACTCACTGCAGTGCATCCCCAGTGGTGCCAGTGCACTCTCTGGAGTCACTGAACTGCATCCCCAGTGGTGCCAGAGCACTCTCTGGACTCACTGCAGTGCATATCCTGTGCTGCCAGTGCACTCTCTGGACTCACTGCACTGCATCGCCAGTGGTGCCAGTGCACTCTCTGGACTCACTGCACTGCATCACCAGTGGTGCCAGTGCACTCTCTGGACTCAGTGCACTGCATCCCCAGTGGGGCCAGTGCACTCTCTGGACTCACTGCATTGCATCCCCAGTGGTGCCAGTGCACTCTCTGGACTCACTGCAGTGCTTCCCCAGTGGTGCCACTGCACTCTCTGGACTCACTGCACTGCATCACCATTGGTGCCAGGGCACTCTCCGGACTCACTGCACTGCATCCGCAGTGGTGCCAGTGCACTCTTTCGAGTCACTGCAGTGCATCCCCAGTGGTGCCAGTGCACTCTCTGGACTCACTGCACTGCATCCCCAGTGGTGCCAGTGCACTCTCTGGACTCACTGCAGTGCATCCCCAGTGGTGCCAGAGCACTCTCTGGACTCACTGCACTGCATCCCCAGTGGTGCCAGTGCACTCTCTGGAATCACTGCACTGCATCCCCTGTGGTGCCAGTGCACTCTCTGTACTCACTGCAGTGCATCCCCAGTGGTGCCAGTGCACTCTCTGGACTCACTGCACTGCATCCCCAGTGGTGCCAGTGCACTCTCTGGACTCACTGCAGTGCATCCCCAGTGGTGCCAGTGCACTCTCTGGAGTCACTGAACTGCATCCCCAGTGGTGCCAGAGCGCTCTCTGGACTAACTGCGGTGCATATCCAGTGCTGCCAGTGCACTCTCTGGATTCACTGCACTGCATCGCCAGTGGTGCCAGTGCACTCTCTGGACTCACTGCACTGCATCCCCAGTGGTGCCAGTGCACTCTCTGGACTCACTGCACTGCATCCCCAAGGTGCCAGTGCACTCTCTGCACTCACTGCACTGCATCCCCAGTGGTGCCAGTGCACTCTCTGGACTCACTGCACTGCATCACCATTGGTGCCAGGGCACTCTCCGGACTCACTGCAGTGCATCCGCAGTGGTGCCAGTGCACTCTTTCGAGTCACTGCAGTGCATCCCCAGTGGTGCCAGTGCACTCTCTGGACTCACTGCACTGCATCCCCAGTGGTGCCAGTGCACTCTCTGGACTCACTGCAGTGCAGCCCCAGTGGTGCCAGTGCACTCTCTGGACTCACTGCACTGCATCCCCAGTGGTGCCAGTGCACTCTCTGGAATCACTGCACTGCATCCCCTGTGGTGCCAGTGCACTCTCTGTACTCACTGCACTGCATCACCTGTGGTGCCAGTGCACTCTCTGGACTCACTGCACTGCATCCCCAGTGGTGCCAGTGCACTCTCTGGACTCACCGCATTGCATCCCCAGTGGTGCCAGTGCACTCTCTGGACTCACTGCACTGTATCCCCAGTGGTGCCAGTGCACTCTCTGGAGTCACTGCACTGCATCCCCAGTGGTGCCAGTGCACTCTCTGGACTCACTGCACTGCATCCCCAGTGGTGCCAGGGCACTCTCTGGACTCACTGCACTGCATCCCCAGTGGTCCCAGTGCACTCTCTTCCCTCACTGCAGTGCATCCCCAGTGGTGCCAGTGCACTCTCTGCACTCACTGCAGTGCATCGCCAGTGGTGCCAGTGCAATCTCTGGGCTCACCGGGGTGCATCCCCAGTGGTGCCAGTGCACTCTCTGGACTCACTGCACTGCATCCCCAGTGGTGCCAGTGCACTCTCTGGACTCACTGCACTGCATCCCCAGTGGTGCCAGTGCACTCTCTGGACTCACTGCACTGCATCCCCAGTGGTGCCAGTGCACTCTCTGGACTCACTGCACTGCATCCCCAGTGGTGCCAGTGCACTCTCTGGAATCACTGCAGTGCATCCTCAGTAGTGCCAGTGCACTCTATGGACTCACTGCGCTGCATCCCCAGTGGTGCCAGTGCACTCTCTGGACTCACTGCACTGCATCCCCAGTGATGCCAGTGCACTCTCTGCACTCACTGCAGTGCATCCCCAGTGGTGCCAGGGCACTCTCCGGACTCACTGCAGTGCATCCCCAGTGGAGCCAGTGCACTCTCTGGACTCACTGCACTGCATCCCCAGTGGTGCCAGTGCACTCTCTGGACTCACTGCACTCCATCCCCACTGGTGCCAATCCACCCTTTGGACTCACTGCACTGCATCCCCAGTGGTGTCAGTGGACTCTCTGCACTCATGCACTGCATACCCAGTGGTGCCAGTGCACTCTTTGGACTCACTGCAGTGCATCCCCAGTGGTGCCAGTGTAGTCTCTGGACTCACTGTAGTGCATCCCCAGTGGTGCCAGTGCAATCTCAGGACTCACTGCAGTGCAGCTCCAGTTGGTGCCAGTGCAGTCTCTGGATTAACTGCACTGCATCCCCAGTGGTGCCAGTGCACTCTCTGGACTCACTGCAGTGCATCCCCAGTGGTGCCAGTGCACTCTCTGGAGTCACTGAACTGCATCCCCAGTGGTGCCAGAGCACTCTCTGGACTCACTGCAGTGCATATCCTGTGCTGCCAGTGCACTCTCTGGACTCACTGCACTGCATCGCCAGTGGTGCCAGTGCACTCTCTGGACTCACTGCACTGCATCACCAGTGGTGCCAGTGCACTCTCTGGACTCAGTGCACTGCATCCCCAGTGGGGCCAGTGCACTCTCTGGACTCACTGCATTGCATCCCCAGTGGTGCCAGTGCACTCTCTGGACTCACTGCAGTGCTTCCCCAGTGGTGCCACTGCACTCTCTGGACTCAGTGCAGTGCAGCCCCAGTGGTGCCAGGGCACTCTCCGGACTCACTGCACTGCATCCGCAGTGGTGCCAGTGCACTCTTTCGAGTCACTGCAGTGCATCCCCAGTGGTGCCAGTGCACTCTCTGGACTCACTGCACTGCATCCCCAGTGGTGCCAGTGCACTCTCTGGACTCACTGCAGTGCATCCCCAGTGGTGCCAGAGCACTCTCTGGACTCACTGCACTGCATCCCCAGTGGTGCCAGTGCACTCTCTGGAATCACTGCACTGCATCCCCTGTGGTGCCAGTGCACTCTCTGTACTCACTGCAGTGCATCCCCAGTGGTGCCAGTGCACTCTCTGGACTCACTGCACTGCATCCCCAGTGGTGCCAGTGCACTCTCTGGACTCACCGCATTGCATCCTCAGTGGTGCCAGTGCACTCTCTGGACTCACTGCACTGCATCCCCAGTGGTGCCAGTGCACTCTCTGGAGTCACTGCACTGCATCCTCAGTGGTGCCAGTGCACTCTCTGGACTCACTGCACTGCATCCCCAGTGGTGCCAGGGCACTCTCTGGACTCACTGCACTGCATCCCCAGTGGTCCCAGTGCACTCTCTGCCCTCACTGCAGTGCATCCCCAGTGGTGCCAGTGCACTCTCTGCACTCACTGCACTGCATCCCCAGTGGTGCCAGTGCAATCTCTGGGCTCACCGGGGTGCATCCCCAGTGGTGCCAGTGCACTCTCTGGACTCACTGCACTGCATCCCCAGTGGTGCCAGTGCACTCTCTGGACTCACTGCAGTGCTTCCGCACTGGTGCCAGTGCACTCTCTGCACTCACTGCACTGCATCCCCAGTGGTGCCAGTGCACTCTCTGGACTCACTGCACTGCATCCCCAGTGGTGCCAGTGCACTCTCTTTAGTCACAGCACTGCATCAACAGTGGTGCCTCTGCACTCTCTGGAGTCACTGCACTGCATCCCCAGTGCTGACAGTGCACTCTCTGGACTCACTGCACTGCATCCCCAGTGGTGCCAGTGCACTCTCTGGACTCAGTGCAGTGCATCCCCAGTGGTGCCAGTGCACTCTCTGGACTCACTGCAGTGCTTCCCCACTGGTGCCAGTGCACTCTCTGGACTCACTGCACTGCATCCCCAGTGGTGCCAGTGCACTCTCTGGAGTCACTGCACTGCATCCCCAGTGGTGCCACTGCACTCTCTGGACTCACTGCACTGCATCCCCAGTGGTGCCACTGCACTCTCTGGACTCACTGCACTGCATCACCATTGGTGCCAGGGAACTCTCTGGACTCACTGCACTGCATCGCCAGTGGTGCCAGTGCACTCTCTGGACTCACTGCACTGCATCCCCAGTGGTGCCAGTGCACTCTCTGCACTCAGTGCACTGCATCCCCAGTGGTGCCAGTGCACTCTCTGGACTCACTGCACTGCATCCCCTGTGGTGCCAGTGCACTCTCTGGAGTCACAGCACTGCATCAACAGTGGTGCCTCTGCACTCTCTGGAGTCACTGCACTACATCCCCAGTGGTGCCAGTGCACTCTCTGGACTCACTGTAGTGCATCCCCAGTGGTGCCAGTGCACTCTCTGGACTCACTGCAGTGCATCCCCAGTAGTGCCAGTGCACTCTCTGGACTCACTGCACTGCATCCCCAGTGGTGCCAGTGCACTCTCTGGAATCACCGCAGTGCATCCCCAGTGGTGCCAGTGCACTCTCTGGAGTCACTGCACTGCATCCCCAGTGGTGCCAGTGCACTCTCTGGACTCACTGCACTGCATCCCCAGTGGTGCCACTGCACTCTCTGGACTCACTGCACTGCATCACCAGTGGTGCCAGGGCACTCTCCGGACTCACTGCAGTGCATCCGCAGTGGTGCCAGTGCACTCCTTCGAGTCACTGCAGTGCATCCCCAGTGGTGCCAGTGCACTCTCTGGACTCACTGCAGTGCATCCCCAGTGCTGCCAGTGCACTCTCTGGACTCACTGCACTGCATCCCCAGTGGTGCCAGGGCACTCTCTGGACTCACTGCACTGCATCCCCAGTGGTGCCAGTGCACTCTCTGCACTCACTGCACTGCATCCCCAGTGGTGCCAGGGCACCTTCCACACTCACTGCAGTGCATCCGCAGTGGTGCCAGTGCACTCTTTCGAGTCACTGCAGTGCATCCCCAGTGGTGCCAGTGCACTCTCTGGACTCACTGCAGTGCATCCCCAGTGCTGCCAGTGCACTCCCTGGACTCACTGCAGTGCATCCCCAGTGGTGCCAGTGCACTCTCTGGACTCACTGCACTGCATCCCCAGTGGTGCCAGTGCACTCTCTGGACTCACTGCACTCCATCCCCACTGGTGCCAGTCCACTCTCTGGACTCACTGCACTGCATCCCCATTGGTGCCAGTGTAGTCTCTGGACTCACTGTAGTGCATCCCCAGTGGTGCCAGTGCAATCTCAGGACTCACTGCAGTGCAGCTCCAGTTGGTGCCAGTGCAGTCTCTGGACTAACTGCACTGCATCCCCAGTGGTGCCAGTGCACTCTCTGGACTCACTGCAGTGCATCCCCAGTGGTGCCAGTGCACTCTCTGGAGTCACTGAACTGCATCCCCAGTGGTGCCAGAGCACTCTCTGGACTAACTGCAGTGCATATCCAGTGCTGCCAGTGCACTCTCTGGATTCACTGCACTGCATCGCCAGTGGTGCCAGTGCACTCTCTGGACTCACTGCACTGCATCCCCAGTGGTGCCAGTGCACTCTCTGGACTCACTGCACTGCATCCCCAGTGGTGCCAGTGCACTCTCTGGACTCACTGCACTGCATCCCCAGTGGTGCCAGTGCACTCTCTGGACTCACCGCATTGCATCCCCAGTGGTGCCAGTGCACTCTCTGGACTCACTGCACTGCATCCCCAGTGGTGCCAGTGCACTCTCTGGAGTCACTGCACTGCATCCTCAGTGGTGCCAGTGCACTCTCTGGACTCACTGCACTGCATCCCCAGTGGTGCCAGGGCACTCTCTGGACTCACTGCACTGCATCCCCAGTGGTCCCAGTGCACTCTCTTCCCTCACTGCAGTGCATCCCCAGTGGTGCCAGTGCACTCTCTGCACTCACTGCAGTGCATCGCCAGTGGTGCCAGTGCAATCTCTGGGCTCACCGGGGTGCATCCCCAGTGGTGCCAGTGCACTCTCTGGACTCACTGCACTGCATCCCCAGTGGTGCCAGTGCACTCTCTGGACTCACTGCAGTGCATCCCCAGAAGTGCCATTGGCTCTCTGGACTCATTGCACTGCATCACCTTTGGTGCCAGTGCACTCTCTGGACTCACTGCAATGCATCCCCAATGGTGCTAGTGCACTCTCTGGACTCACTGCAGTGCATCCCCAGTGGTGCCAGTGCTCTCTGTGGACTCACTGCACTGCATCCCCAGTGGTGCCAGTGCACTCTCTGGAGTCACTGCACTGCATCACCAGTGGTGCCAGTGCACTCTCTGCACTCACTGCACTGCATCCCCAGTGGTGCCACTGCACTCTCTGAAAACACCGGGGTGCAACCGCAGCGGTGCCAGTTCACTCTCTGCACTCACTGCAGTGCATCCCCAGTGGTGCCAGTGCAATCTCTGGACTCACTGCACTGCATCCCAGTGGTGCCAGTGCACTCTCTGGACTCACTGCAGTGCATCCCCAGTGGCGCCAGTGCACTCTCTGGACTCAGTGCACTGCATCCCCAGTGGTGCCAGTGCACTCTCAGGACTCACTGCACTACATCCCCAGTGGTGCCAGTGCACTCTCTGGACTCACTGCAGTGCATCCCCTGTGGTGCCAGTGCACTCTCTGTACTCACTGCAGTGCAACCCCAATGGTGCCAGTGCATTCTCTTTACTCACTGCAGTGCATCCCCACTGGTGCCAGTGCACTCTCTGGACTCAGTGCACTGCATCCCCAGTGGTGCCAGTGCACTCTCTGGACTCACTGCAGTCCATCCCCAGTGGTGCCAGTGTACTCTCTTAACTCACTTCACTGCATCCCCAGTGGTGCCAGGGCAGTCTCTGCAGACAATGCAGTGCATCCCCAAAGGTGACAGTGCACTCTCTGGACTCACTGTACTGCTCCAGCCGCGGTAGCCACTCCAGCCTCGGCAGCCGCTCCAGCCGCTCCAGCCGCGGCAGCCGCGGCAGCCGGTCCAGCCGCGGCAGCCGCTCCAACCGCGGCAGGCGCTCCAGCCGCGGCAGCCGCTCCAGCCGCGGCAGCCGCTCCAGCCGCGGCAGACGCGGCAGCCGCTCCAGCCTGGCAGCCGCTCCTCTCGGTAGCGGCTTTAGCAGCTGCCGCGGCTGGAGCGCCTGTCGCGGCTGCCGAGGCTGGAGCGGCTGACGCGGCTGGAGCGACTGCGGCGGCTGGAGCGTCTAGAGCGTCTGCCGCGGCTGGAGGGGCTACCGCGGCTGGAGCGGCTGAGGCGGCTGGAGCGGATGCCGCGGCTGGAGCAGTGCAGTGAGTCCAGAGAGTCAACTGGCACCACAGGGGATGCAGTACAGTGAGTCCAGAGAGTGCACTGGCACCACAGGGGATGCACTGCAGTTACTCCAGAGAGTGCACTGGATCTACTGGGGATGCAGTTCAGTGAGTCCAGAGAGTGCACTGGCACTACCGGGGATTCAGATACATTCTCACGGCAGTGAGATCCCCAGTAGTGCCAGTGCACTCTCTGGACTCACAGCAGTGCATCCCCAGTGGTGCCAGTGCACTCTCTGTAGTCACTGTGCTGCATCCCCAGTGGTGACAGTGCACACTCTGGACTCACTGCATTGTATACCCTGTGGTGCCAGTGCACTCTGTGGACTCACTGCACGGCATCCCAGTGTGCCAGTGCACTCTCTGGACTCACTGCAGTGCATCCCCAGTGGTTCCAGTGCACTCTCTGGACTCACTGCACTGCTCCAGCCGCGGCATCCGCTCCAGCCGCCTCAGCCGCTCCAGCCGCGGTAGCCCCTCCAGCCGCGGCAGACGCTCTAGACGCTCCAGCCGCCGCAGCCGCTCCAGCCGCGGCAGCCGCTAAAGCCGCTACCGAGTGGAGCGGCTGCCACGGCTGGAGCGGCTGCCGCGGTTGGAGCGCCTACAGCGGATGGAGCGGCTGCCGAGGCTGCCGCGGCTGGAGCGGCTGCCGAGGCTGGAGGGGCTACCGCGGCTGGAGCGGCTGCCGCGGCTCGAGCAGTACAGTGAGTCCAGAGAGTGCACTGTCACCTTTGGGGATGCACTGCATTTTCTGCAGAGAGTGCCCTGGCACCACTGGGGATGCACTGCAGTGAGTCCAGAGAGTGCACTGGCACCACTGGTGATGCAGTGCAGTGAGTCCAGAGAGTGCACTGGCACCATTTGGGATGCACTGCAGTGAGTCCAGAGAGTGCACTGGCACCAGTGGGGATGCACTGCCGTGAGTGCAGAGAGTGCACTGGCACCGCTGCGGTTGCACCCCGGTGTTTTCAGAGAGTGCAGTGGCACCACTGGGGATGCAGTGTAGTGAGTCCAGAGAGTGCACTGTCACCACTGGGGATGCAGTGCAGTGAGTCCAGAGAGTGCACTGGCACCACTGGGGATGCACTGCAGTGAGTCCAGATAGTGCACTGGCACCACTGGGGATGCAGTGCAGTGAGTCCAGAGAGTGCACTGGCACCACTGGGGATGCAGTGAAGTGAGTTAAGAGAGTACACTGGCACCACTGTGGATGCACTGCAGTGAGTCCAGAGAGTGCACTGGCACCACTGGGGATGCAGTGCAATGAGTCCACAGAGCCACTGGCACCACTGGGGATGCACTGCAATGAGACCAGAGAGTGCACTGGCACCAATGGGGATGCAGTGCAGTGAGACCTGAGAGTGCAATGGCACCACAGGGGATGCACTGCAGTGAGTCCAGAGAGTGCACTGGCACCTCTGGGGATGCAGTGCAGTGAGTCCAGGGAGTGCACTGGCACCAACTGGAGCTGCACTGCTGTGAGTCCTGAGATTGCACTGGCACCACTGGGGATGCACTGCAGTGAGTCCAGAGATTTCACAGGCACCAATGGGGATGCAGTACAGTGAGTCCAGAGAGTACACTGGCACTACTGGGGATTCAGTTCAGTGAGTCCAGAGAGTGAACAGGCACCATTGGGGAAGTAGTGCAGTGAGTCCAGGGTGCACTGGCACCACTGGGGATGCAACCCGGCAAGTCCAGAGAGTGCACTGTCACCACTGGGGATGCAGTGCAGTGAGTCCAGAGAGTGCACTGTCAGCACTGGGGATGCAGTGCAGTGAGTCCAGAGAGTGCACTGGCACCAATGGGGATGCAGTGCAGTGAGTCCAGAGAGTGCACTGGCACCTCTGGGGATGCACTGCAGTGAGTCCAGAGAGTGCACTGGCAGCACTTGGGATGCACTGCAGTGAGTCCAGAGAGTGCACTGGCACCACTGGGGATGCACTGCAGTGAGTCCAGAGAGTGCACTGGCACCACCTGGGATGCAGTGCTGTGAGTCCAGAGAATGCACTGTCACCACTGGGGATGCAGTGCAGTGAGTGCAGAGAGTGCACTGGCACCACTGGAGTTGAAGTGCAGTGAGTCAAGAGAGTGCATTGGCACCACTGGGGATGCACTGCAATGAGTCCTGAGAGTGCACTGGCACCAATGGCAACGCAGAGCAGTGAGTCCAGAGAGTGCCTTGGCACCACAGGGGATGCAGTGCAGTGAGTCCAGAGAGTGCACTAGCACCACTGGGGATGCACTGCAGTGAGTCCAGAGAGTGCACTGGCACCACTGGGGATGCAGTGCAATGAGTCCAGAGAGTTCACTGGCACCACTGGGGATGTAGTGCAGTGAGTCCAGAGAGTGCACTGGCACCAATGGGGATGCAGTGCCGTGAGTCCAGAGAGTACAGTGGCACCACTGGGGATGCAGTGCAGTGAGTCCAAAGAGTGCACTGGCACCACAGGGGGCACTGCAGTGAGTCCACAGTACTCCCAGGCACCACTGGGGATGCACTGCAGTGAGTCCAGAGAGTGCCCTGGCACCACTGGGAATGCAGTGAGTCCAGAGAGTGCACTGGCACCACTGGGGATGCACTGCAGTGAGTCCAGAGAGGGCACTGGCACCAGTGGGGATGCACCCCGGCACGTCCAGAGAGTGCACTGGCACCACTGGGGATGCACTGCAGTGAGTCCAGAGAGTGCACTGGCACCACTGGGGATGCAGTGCAGTGAGTCCAGAGAGTGCACTGGCACCACTGGGGATGCACTGCACTGAGTCCAGGGAGTGCACTGGCACCACTGGGGATGCACTGCAGTGAGTCCAGAGAGTGCACTGGCACCACTGGGGATGCACTGCAGTGACTCCAGAGAGTGTACTGGCACCACTGGGGATGCACTGCAGTGAGTCCAGATGTTAGCCTAGCAACCACATAATCACCAAGTGATTATATGAAGGTGCTTTATTCAGCGCTGGAAGCCGGGGCAGGTGCCCAAATCTGGCTTCAAGTCCCGTTACTTCCCAGCCGTTATTTATACATACAATATTGCGTCAGGTATACATATTCATTACAGGTTGCAACAGCAGCCTCGCTTTTCATTCTAATTATCTCCCCTCCCATTTGCACATGCGTGGCGCACTCTCGTGGTCGTCCAGGTGGTCATCCAGATGAAGTAAGGAGTCTTCCTCTCCGCTAAACCTTTCACCTTTCTTACTCGATGCATGCTCCCTCCGCTTCTTGGTTCTGCTTCAACTCATTTCATTATTTCCAGGCCCTTATCCAAGGTCAGGTTGTACCTGTTCCCTCCAAGGTTCCCCTTCAATGACTCCTTTGATTTTTCAATGTACTCCCTAAGTATCCAGTATACATAGATTAATTGATAATGTAAGTACATTTGGCAATGCTTAATTATACTGTAGGTCCCATTACCTAAGAGACATTAGTAAAACATCCATTCGATTCTCCCCAACACTAACACAGAGACTGCACTGGCACCACTGGGGATGCAGTGCAGTGAGTCCAGAGAGGGCACTGGCACCACTGGCGATGCACTGCAGTGAGTCCAGAGAGTGCCCTGGCACCACCTGGGATGCAGTGCAGTGAGTCCAGAGAATGCACTGGCACCACTGGGGATGCAGTGCAGTGAGTCCAGAGAGTGCACTGGCACCACTGGAGTTGAAGTGCAGTGAGTCAAGAGAGTGCACTGGAACCACTGGGGATGCAGCGCAGTGACTCCTGAGAGTGTACTGGCACCACTGGGGATGCAGTGCAGTGAGTCCAGAGAGTGCACTGGCACCACTGGGGATGCAGTGCCGTGAGTCCAGAGAGTGCATTGGCACCACTGGGGATGCACTGCAATGAGTCCAGAGAGTGCACTGGCACCAATGGCAACGCAGAGCAGTGAGTCTAGAGAGTGCCTTGGCACCACAGGGGATGCAGTGCAATGAGTCCAGAGAGTGCACTAGCACCACTGCGGATGCAGTGCAGTGAGTCCAGAGAGTGCACTGGCACCACTGTGGATGCAGTGCAGTGAGTCCAGAGAGTGCACTGGCACCACTGGGGATGCACTGCAGTGATTCCGGAGAGTGCACTGGCACCAATGGGGATGCAGTGCAGTGAGTCCAGAGAGTACAGTGGCACCACTGGGGATGCAGTGCAGTGAGTCCAAAGAGTGCACTGGCACCACAGGGATGCAGTGCAGTGAGTCCAGAGAGTGCACTGGCACCACTGGGGATGCAGTGCAGTGAGTCCTGAGAGTGCACTGGCACCACTGGAGTTGCAGTGCAGTGAGTCCAGAGAGTGCACTGGAACCACTGGGGATGCAGCGCAGTGACTCCTGAGAGTGCACTGGCACCACTGGGGATGCAGTGCAGTGAGTCCAGAGAGTGCACTGGCACCACTGGAGATGCAGTACCGTGAGTCCACAGACTTCACAGGCACCACTGGGGATGCACTACAGTGAGTCCAGAGAGTCCCTGGCACCACTGGGAATGCAGTGAGTCCAGAGAGTGCACTGGCACCACTGGGGATGCACTGCAGTGAGTCCAGAGAGTGCACTGGCACCACTGGGGATGCACTGCAGTGAGTCCAGAGAGTGCACTGGCACCACTGGGGATGCAGTGCAGTGAGTCCAGAGAGTGCACTGCCACCACTGGGGATGCAGTGCAGTGAGTCCAGAGAGTGCACTGGCACCACAGGGGATGCACTGCCGTGAGTCCAGAGATTGCACTGGCACCACTGGGGATGCAGTGCAGTGAGTCCAGAGAGTGCACTGGCATCACTGGGGATGCACTGCAGTGAGTCCAAAGAGTGCACTGGCACCACAGGGGATGCAGTGCAGTGAGTAAAGAGAGTGCACTGGCACCACTGGGGATGCAGTGCAGTGAGTGCAGAGAGTGCACTGGCACCACTGGGGATGGACTGCAGTGAGTCCAGAGAGTGCACTGGCACCACTGGGGATGCAGTGCAGTGAGTCCAGAGAGTGCACTGGCACCAGTGGGGATGCACTGCAGTGAGTCCAGAGAGTGCACTGGCACCTTTGGGTTTGCACTGCAGTGAGTCCAGAGAGTGCACTGGCACCATTTGGGATGCACTGCAGTGAGTCCAGAGAGTGCACTGGCACCACTGGGGATGCAGTGCAGTGAGTCCAGAGAGTGCACTGGCACCACTGGGGGTGCAGTGCAGTGAGTCCAGAGAGTGCACTGGCACCACTGGGGATGCAGTGCAGTGAGTCCAGAGAGTGCACTGGCACCACTGGGGATGCAGTGCAGTGAGTCCAGAGAGTGCACTGGCACCACTGGGGATGCACTGCAGTGAGTCCGGAGAGTGCACTGGCACCAACTGGAGCTGCACTGCTGTGAGTCCTGAGATTGCACTGGCACCACTGGGGATGCACTGCAGTGAGTCCAGAGACTTCACAGGCACCACTGGGGATGCAGTGCAGTGAGTCCTGAGAGTGCACTGGCACCACTGGGGATGCAGTGCCGTGAGTCCAGAGAGTGCACTGGCACCACTGGGGATGCACTGCAATGAGTCCAGAGAGTGCACTGGCACCAATGATAACGCAGAGCAGTGAGTCGAGAGAGTGCACTCGCACCACAGGGGATGCAGTGCAGTGAGTCCAGAGAGTGCACTAGCACCACTGGGGATGCACTGCAGTGAGTCCAGAGAGTGCACTGGCACCACTGCGGATGCAGTGCAGTGAGTCCAAAGAGTGCACTGGCACCAATGGGGATGCACTGCAGTGAGTCCAGAGAGTTCACAGGCACCACTGGGGATGCAGTGCAGTGAGTCCAGAGAGTGCCCTGGCACCACTGGGAATGCAGTGAGTCCAGACAGTGCACTGGCACCACTGGGGATGCACTGCAGTGAGTCCAGAGAGTGCACTGGCACCACTGGGGATGCACCCCGGCAAGTCCAGAGAGTGCACTGGCACCACTGGGGATGCACTGCAGTGAGTTCAGAGAGTGCACTGGCACCACTGGGGATGCACTGCAGTGAGTCCAGAGAGTGCACTGGCACCACTGGGGATGCACTGCAGTGAGTCCAGAGAGTGCACTGGCACCACTGGGGATGCAGTGCAGTGAGTCCAGAGAGTGCACTGGCACCACAGGGGATGCAGTGCAGTGAGTCCAGAGAGTGCACTGGCACCACTGGGGATGCAGTACAGTGAGTCCAGAGAGTGCACTGGCACCACTGGGGATGCAGTGCAGTGAGTAAAGAGAGTACAGTGGCACCACTGGGGATGCACTGCAGTGAGTCCAGAGAGTGCACTGGCACCACTGGGAATGCAGTGAGTCCAGACAGTGCACTGGCACCACTGGGGATGCACTGCAGTGAGTCCAGAGAGTGCACTGGCACCACTGGGTATGCACCCCGGCAAGTCCAGAGAGTGCACTGGCACCACTGGGGATGCAGTGCAGTGAGTCCAGAGAGTGCACTGGCACCACTGGGGATGCACTGCAGTGAGTCCAGAGAGTGCACTGGCACCTTTGGGTTTGCACTGCAGTGAGTCCAGAGAGTGCACTGGCACCATTTGGGATGCACTGCAGTGAGTCCAGAGAGTGCACTGGCACCACTGGGGATGCAGTGCAGTGAGTCCAGAGAGTGCACTGGCACCACTGGGGATGCAGTGCAGTGAGTCCAGAGAGTGCACTGGCACCACTGGGGGTGCAGTGCAGTGAGTCCAGAGAGTGCACTGGCACCACTGGGGATGCAGTGCAGTGAGTCCAGAGAGTGCACTGGCACCACTGGGGATGCAGTGCAGTGAGTCCAGAGAGTGCACTGGCACCACTGGGGATGCACTGCAGTGAGTCCGGAGAGTGCACTGGCACCAACTGGAGCTGCACTGCTGTGAGTCCTGAGATTGCACTGGCACCACTGGGGATGCACTGCAGTGAGTCCAGAGACTTCACAGGCACCACTGGGGATGCAGTGCAGTGAGTCCTGAGAGTGCACTGGCACCACTGGGGATGCAGTGCCGTGAGTCCAGAGAGTGCACTGGCACCACTGGGGATGCACTGCAATGAGTCCAGAGAGTGCACTGGCACCAATGATAACGCAGAGCAGTGAGTCGAGAGAGTGCACTCGCACCACAGGGGATGCAGTGCAGTGAGTCCAGAGAGTGCACTAGCACCACTGGGGATGCACTGCAGTGAGTCCAGAGTGTGCACTGGCACCACTGGGGATGCAGTGCAGTGAGTCCAGAGAGTGCACTGGCACCACTGCGGATGCAGTGCAGTGAGTCCAAAGAGTGCACTGGCACCAATGGGGATGCACTGCAGTGAGTCCAGAGAGTTCACAGGCACCACTGGGGATGCAGTGCAGTGAGTCCAGAGAGTGCCCTGGCACCACTGGGAATGCAGTGAGTCCAGACAGTGCACTGGCACCACTGGGGATGCACTGCAGTGAGTCCAGAGAGTGCACTGGCACCACTGGGGATGCACCCCGGCAAGTCCAGAGAGTGCACTGGCACCACTGGGGATGCACTGCAGTGAGTTCAGAGAGTGCACTGGCACCACTGGGTATGCACTGCAGTGAGTCCAGAGAGTGCACTGGCACCACTGGGGATGCACTGCAGTGAGTCCAGAGAGTGCACTGGCACCACTGGGGATGCAGTGCAGTGAGTCCAGAGAGTGCACTGGCACCACTGGGGATGCAGTGCAGTGAGTCCAGAGAGTGCACTGGCACCACTGGGGATGCAGTACAGTGAGTCCAGAGAGTGCACTGGCACCACTGGGGATGCAGTGCAGTGAGTAAAGAGAGTACAGTGGCACCACTGGGGATGCACTGCAGTGAGTCCAGAGAGTGCACTGGCACCACTGGGAATGCAGTGAGTCCAGACAGTGCACTGGCACCACTGGGGATGCACTGCAGTGAGTCCAGAGAGTGCACTGGCACCACTGGGGATGCACCCCGGCAAGTCCAGAGAGTGCACTGGCACCACTGGGGATGCAGTGCAGTGAGTCCAGAGAGTGCACTGGCACCACTGGGGATGCACTGCAGTGAGTCCAGAGAGTGCACTGGCACCACTGGGTATGCAGTGCAGTGAGTCCAGAGAGTGCACTGGCACCACTGGGGATGCAGTGCAGTGAGTCCAGAGAGTGCACTGGCACCACTGGGGATGCAGTGCAGTGAGTCCAGAGAGTGCACTGGCACCACTGGGGATGCAGTACAGTGAGTCCAGAGAGTGCTCTGGCACCACTGGGGATGCAGTGCAGTGAGTAAAGAGAGTGCACTGGCACCTCTGTGGATGCAGTGCAGTGAGTCCAGAGAGTGCACTGGCACCACTGGGGATGGACTGCAGTGAGTCCAGAGAGTGCACTGGCACCACTGGGGATGCAGTGCAGTGAGTCCAGAGAGTGCCCTGGCACCACTGGAAATGCAGTGAGTCCAGACAGTGCACTGGCACCACTGGGGATGCACTGCAGTGAGTCCAGCGAGTGCACTGGCACCACTGGGGATGCACCCCGGCAAGTCCAGAGAGTGCACTGGCACCACTGGGGATGCACTGCAGTGAGTCCAGAGAGTGCACTGGCACCACTGGAGATGCACCCCGGTGACTCCAGAGAGTGCACTGGCACCACTGGGGATGCACTGCAGTGAGTCCAGAGAGTGCACTGGCACCACTGGGTATGCAGTGCAGTCAGTCCAGAGAGTGCACTGGCACCACTGGGGATGCAGTGCAGTGAGTCCAGAGAGTGCACTGGCACCACTGGGGATGCAGTGCAGTGAGCTCAGAGAGTGCACTGGCACCACTGAGGATGCAATGCGGTGTGTCCAGAGAGTGCACTGGCACCACTGGGGATGCAGTGCAGTGAGTCCACAGAGGGCACTGGCACCACTGGGGGTGCAGTGCAGTGAGTCCAGAGAGTGCACTGGCACCACTGGGGATGCACTGCAGTGAGTCCAGAGAGTGCACTGGCACCACTGGGGATGCACCCCGGTGAGTCCAGAGAGTGCTCTGGCACCACTGGGGATGCACCCCGGCAAGTCCAGAGAGTGCACTGTCACCACTGGGGATGGACTGCAGTGAGTCTAGAGAGTGCACTGGCACCACTGGGGATGCACTGCAGTGACTCCAGAGAGTGCACTGGCACCACTGGGGATGCACTGCAGTGAGTCCAGATGTTAGCCTAGCAACCACATAATCACCAAGTGATTATATGAAGGTGCTTTATTCAGCGCTGGAAGCCGGGGCAGGTGCCCAAATCTGGCTTCAAGTCCCGTTACTTCCCAGCCGTTATTTATACATACAATATTGCGTCAGGTATACATATTCATTACAGGTTGCAACAGCAGCCTCGCTTTTCATTCTAATTAGCTCCCCTCCCCTTTGCACATGCGTGGCGCACTCTGGTGGTCGTCCAGGTGGTCGTCCAGATGAAGTAAGGAGTCTTCCTCTCCGCTAAACTTTTCACCTTTCTTACTCGATGCATGCTCCCTCCGCTTCTTGGTTCTGCTTCAACTCATTTCATCATTTCCAGGCCCTTATCCAAGGTCAGGTTGTACCTGTTCCTTCCCAAGGTTCCCCTTCAATGACTCTTTTGATTGTTCAATGTACTCCCTAAGTATCCAGTATACATAGATTAATTGATAATGTAAGTACATTTGGCAATGCTTAATTATACTGTAGGTCCCATTACGTAAGAGACATTACATCCATTCGATTCTCCCCAACACTAACACAGAGACTGCACTGGCACCACTGGGGATGCACTGCAGTGAGTCCAGAGAGGGCACTGGCACCACTGGGGATGCAGTGCAGTGAGTCCAGAGAGTGCACTGGCACCACTGGCGATGCACTGCAGTGAGTCCAGAGAGTGCACTGGCACCACCTGGGATGCAGTGCAGTGAGTCCAGAGAGTGCACTGGCACCACTGGGGATGCAGTGCAGTGACTCCAGAGAGTGCACTGGCACCACTGGAGTTGCAGTGCAGTGAGTCCAGAGAGTGCACTGGAACCACGGGGGATGCAGCGCAGTGACTCCTGAGAGTGCACTGGCAACCTGGGGATGCAGTGCAGTGAGTCCAGAGAGTGCACTAGCACCACTGGGGATGCACTGCAGTGAGTCCAGAGTGTGCACTGGCACCACTGGGGATGCAGTGCAGTGAGTCCAGAGAGTGCACTGGCACCACTGGGGATGCAGTGCAGTGAGTCCAGAGAGTGCACTGGCACCACTGGGGATGTAGTGCAGTGAGTCCACAGAGGGCACTGGCGCCACAGGGGATGCAGTGTAGTGAGTCCAGAGAGTGCACTGTCACCACTGGGGATGCACTGCAGTGAGTCCAAAGAGTGCACTGGCACCATTGGGGATGCACTGCAGTGAGTCCAGAGACTTCAAAGGCACCACTGGGGATGCAGTGCAGTGAGTCCAGAGAGTGCCCTGGCACCACTGGGAATGCAGTGAGTCCAGACAGTGCACTGGCACCACTGGGGATGCAGTGCGGTGTGTCCAGAGAGTGCACTGGCACCACTGGGGATGCAGTGCAGTGAGTCCACAGAGGGCACTGGCACCACTGGGGGTGCAGTGCAGTGAGTCCAGAGAGTGCACTGGCACCACTGGGGATGCACTGCAGTGAGTCCAGAGAGTGCACTGGCACCACTGGGGATGCACCCCGGTGAGTCCAGAGAGTGCTCTGGCACCACTGGGGATGCACCCCGGCAAGTCCAGAGAGTGCAGTGGCACCACTGGGAATGCAGTGCAGTGAGTCCAGAGAGTGCACTGGCACCACTGGGTATGCAGTGCAGTGAGTCCAGAGACTGCACTGGCACCACTGGTGATGCAGTGCAGTGAGTAAAGAGAGTGCACTGGCACCACTGTGGATGCAGTGCAGTGAGTCCAGAGAGTGCACTGGCACCACTGGGGATGGACTGCAGTGAGTCCAGAGAGTGCACTGGCACCACTGTGGATGCACTGCAGTGAGTCCAGAGAGTGCACTGGCACCACTGGGGATGCACTGCAGTGAGTCCAGAGAGTGCACTGGCACCACTGGGGATGCACTGCAGTGAGTCCAGAGAGTGCACAGGCACCACTGGGGATGCAGTGCAGTGAGACCAGAGACTTCACAGGCACTACTGGGGATGCAGTGCATTGAGTCCAGAGAGTGCACTGGCACCACTGGGGATGCAGTGCAGTGAGGGCAGAGAGTGCACTGGCACAAAAGGGAATGCACTGCAGTGAGTCCAGAGAGTGCACTGGCACCACTGGGGATGCAGTGCAGTGAGTCCAGAGAGTGCACTGGCACCACTGGGGATGCACTGCAGTGAGTCCAGAGAGTGCAGTGGCACCACTGGGGATGCAGTCCACTGAGTCCAGAGAGTACACTGGCACCACTGGGGATGCAGTGCAGTGAGTCCAGAGAGTGCACTGTCAGCACTGGGGATGCAGTGCAGTGAGTCCAGAGAGTGCACTGGCACCAACTGGAGCTGCACTGCTGTGAGTCCTGAGATTGCACTGGCACCACTGGGGATGCACTGCAGTGAGTCCAGAGACTTCACAGGCACCACTGGGGATGCAGTGCAGTGAGTCCAGAGAGTGCACTGGCACCACTGGGGATGCAGTGCCGTGAGTCCAGAGAGTGCACTGGCACCACTGGGGATGCACTGCAATGAGTCCAGAGAGTGCACTGGCACCAATGGTAACGCAGAGCAGTGAGTCGAGAGAGTGCACTCGCACCACAGGGGATGCAGTGCAGTGAGTCCAGAGAGTGCACTAGCACCACTGGGGATGCACTGCAGTGAGTCCAGAGTGTGCACTGGCACCACTGGGGATGCAGTGCAGTGAGTCCAGAGAGTGCACTGGCACCACTGGGGATGCAGTGCAGTGAGTCCAGAGAGTTCACTGGCACCACTGGGGATGTAGTGCAGTGAGTCCACAGAGGGCACTGGCACCACAGGGGATGCAGTGTAGTGAGTCCAAAGAGTACAGTGGCACCACTGGGGATGCAGTGCAGTGAGTCCAAAGAGTGCACTGGCACCATTGGGGATGCACTGCAGTGAGTCCAGAGAGTTCACAGGCACCACTGGGGATGCAGTGCAGTGAGTCCAGAGAGTGCCCTGGCACCACTGGGAATGCAGTGAGTCCAGAGAGTGCACTGGCACCACTGGGGATGCACTGCAGTGAGTCCAGAGAGTGCACTGGCACCACTGGGGATGCACCCCGGCAAGTCCAGAGAGTGCACT
The DNA here is from genome assembly GCF_040182565.1 of Anser cygnoides. Classification (NCBI taxonomy): domain Eukaryota; kingdom Metazoa; phylum Chordata; class Aves; order Anseriformes; family Anatidae; genus Anser; species Anser cygnoides. Next base: position 168,876 of record NC_089880.1, on the reverse strand, counting down.
GGCACCACTGGGGATGCACTGCAGTGAGTCCAGAGAGTGCACTGGCACCACTGGGTATGCACTGCAGTGAGTCCAGAGAGTGCACTGGCACCACTGGGGATGCACTGCAGTGAGTCCAGAGAGTGCACTGGCACCACTGGGTATGCAGTGCAGTGAGTCCAGAGAGTGCACTGGCACCACTGGGGATGCAGTGCAGTGAGTCCAGAGAGTGCACTGGCACCACTGGGGATGCAGTACAGTGAGTCCAGAGAGTGCACTGGCACCACTGGGGATGCAGTGCAGTGAGTAAAGAGAGTACAGTGGCACCACTGGGGATGCACTGCAGTGAGTCCAGAGAGTGCACTGGCACCACTGGGAATGCAGTGAGTCCAGAGAGTGCACTGGCACCACTGGGGATGCACTGCAGTGAGTCCAGAGAGTGCACTGGCACCACTGGGGATGCACCCCGGCAAGTCCAGAGAGTGCACTGGCACCACTGGGGATGCAGTGCAGTGAGTGCAGAGAGTGCACTGGCCCCACTGGGGATGCACTGCAGTGAGTCCAGAGAGTGCACTGGCACCACTGGGTATGCAGTGCAGTGAGTCCAGAGAGTGCACTGGCACCACTGGGGATGCAGTGCAGTGAGTCCAGAGAGTGCACTGGCACCACTGGGGATGCAGTACAGTGAGTCCAGAGAGTGCTCTCTCACCACTGGGGATGCAGTGCAGTGAGTAAAGAGAGTGCACTGGCACCTCTGTGGATGCAGTGCAGTGAGTCCAGAGAGTGCACTGGCACCACTGGGGATGGACTGCAGTGAGTCCAGAGAGTGCACTGGCACCACTGGGGATGCAGTGCAGTGAGTCCAGAGAGTGCCCTGGCACCACTGGGAATGCAGTGAGTCCAGACAGTGCACTGGCACCACTGGGGATGCACTGCAGTGAGTCCAGAGAGTGCACTGGCAGCACTGGGGATGCACCCCGGCAAGTCCAGAGAGTGCACTGGCACCACTGGGGATGCACTGCAGTGAGTCCAGAGAGTGCACTGGCACCACTGGGTATGCACTGCAGTGAGTCCAGAGAGTGCACTGGCACCACTGGGGATGCACTGCAGTGAGTCCAGAGAGTGCACTGGCACCACTGGGTATGCAGTGCAGTCAGTCCAGAGAGTGCACTGGCACCACTGGGGATGCACTGCAGTGAGTCCAGAGAGTGCACTGGCACCACTGGGGATGCAGTACAGTGAGTCCAGAGAGTGCACTGGCACCACTGGGGATGCAGTGCAGTGAGTAAAGAGAGTACAGTGGCACCACTGGGGATGCAGTGCAGTGAGTCCAGAGAGTGCCCTGGCACCACTGGGAATGCAGTGAGTCCAGAGAGTGCACTGGCACCACTGGGGATGCACTGCAGTGAGTCCAGAGAGTGCACTGGCACCACTGGGGATGCACCTCGGCAAGTCCAGAGAGTGCACTGGCACCACTGGGGATGCAGTGCAGTGAGTCCAGAGAGTGCACTGGCACCACTGGGGATGCACTGCAGTGAGTGCAGAGAGTGCACTGGCACCACTGGGGATGCACTGCAGTGAGTCCAGAGAGTGCACTGGCACCACTGGGTATGCAGTGCAGTGAGTCCAGAGAGTGCACTGGCACCACTGGGGATGCAGTGCAGTGAGTCCAGAGAGTGCACTGGCACCACTGGGGATGCAGTACAGTGAGTCCAGAGAGTGCCCTGGAACCACTGGGGATGCAGTGCAGTGAGTAAAGAGAGTGCACTGGCACCACTGGGGATGCAGTGCAGTGAGTCCAGAGAGTGCACTGGCACCACTGCGGATGCAATGCAGTGAGTCCAGAGAGTGCACTGGCACCACAGGGGATGCAGTGCAGTGAGTACAGAGAGTGCACTGGCACCACTGGGGATGCACTGCAGTGAGTCCAGAGAGTGCACTGGCACCACTGGGGATGCACTGCAGTGAGTCCAGAGAGTGCACTGGCACCACTGGGATGCACTGCAGTGAGTCCAGAGAGTGCACTGGCACCACTGGGGATGCACTGCAGTGAGTCCAGAGAGTGCACTGGCACCACTGGGATGCAGTGCACTGAGTCCACAGAGTGCACTGGCACCACAGGGGATACACTGCAGTGAGTCCAGAGAGTGCACTGGCACCCTTGGGGATGCAGTGCCGTGAGTGCAGAGAGTGCACTGGCACCGCTGCGGTTGGACCCCGGTGTTTTCAGAGAGTGCAGTGGCACCACTGGGGATGCAGTGCAGTGAGTCCAGAGAGTGCACTGGCACCACAGGGGATGCAGTGCAGTGAGTACAGAGAGTGCACTGGCACCACTGGGGATGCACTGCAGTGAGTCCAGAGAGTGCACTGGCACCACTGGGGATGCACTGCAGTGAGTCCAGAGAGTGCACTGGCACCACTGGGATGCACTGCAGTGAGTCCAGAGAGTGCACTGGCACCACTGGGGATGCACTGCAGTGAGTCCAGAGAGTGCACTGGCACCACTGGGATGCAGTGCACTGAGTCCACAGAGTGCACTGGCACCACAGGGGATACACTGCAGTGAGTCCAGAGAGTGCACTGGCACCCTTGGGGATGCAGTGCCGTGAGTGCAGAGAGTGCACTGGCACCGCTGCGGTTGCACCCCGGTGTTTTCAGAGAGTGCAGTGGCACCACTGGGGATGCAGTGCAGTGAGTCCAGAGAGTGCAGTGGCACCACTGGGGATGCACTGCAGTGAGTCCAGAGAGTGCACTGGCACCACTGGGATGCACTGCAGTGAGTCCAGAGAGTGCACTGGCACCACTGGGGATGCACTGCAGTGAGTCCAGAGAGTGCACTGGCACCACTGGGATGCAGTGCACTGAGTCCACAGAGTGCACTGGCACCACTGGGGATGCACCCCGGCAAGTCCAGAGAGTGCACTGGCACGACTGGGGATGCACTGCAGTGAGTCCAGAGAGTGCACTGGCACCACAGGGGATGCAGTGCAGTGAGTACAGAGAGTGCACTGGCACCACTGGGGATGCACTGCAGTGAGTCCAGAGAGTGCACTGGCACCACTGGGGATGCACTGCAGTGAGTCCAGAGAGTGCACTGGCACCACTGGGATGCACTGCAGTGAGTCCAGAGAGTGCACTGGCACCACTGGGGATGCACTGCAGTGAGTCCAGAGAGTGCACTGGCACCACTGGGATGCAGTGCACTGAGTCCACAGAGTGCACTGGCACCACAGGGGATACACTGCAGTGAGTCCAGAGAGTGCACTGGCACCCTTGGGGATGCAGTGCCGTGAGTGCAGAGAGTGCACTGGCACCGCTGCGGTTGCACCCCGGTGTTTTCAGAGAGTGCAGTGGCACCACTGGGGATGCAGTGCAGTGAGTCCAGAGAGTGCAGTGGCACCACTGGGGATGCACTGCAGTGAGTCCAGAGAGTGCACTGGCACCACTGGGATGCACTGCAGTGAGTCCAGAGAGTGCACTGGCACCACTGGGGATGCACTGCAGTGAGTCCAGAGAGTGCACTGGCACCACTGGGATGCAGTGCACTGAGTCCACAGAGTGCACTGGCACCACTGGGGATGCACCCCGGCAAGTCCAGAGAGTGCACTGGCACCACTGGGGATGCACTGCAGTGAGTCCAGAGAGTGCACTGGCACCACTGGGTATGCACTGCAGTGAGTCCAGAGAGTGCACTGGCACCACTGGGGATGCACTGCAGTGAGTCCAGAGAGTGCACTGGCACCACTGGGTATGCAGTGCAGTCAGTCCAGAGAGTGCACTGGCACCACTGGGGATGCAGTGCAGTGAGTCCAGAGAGTGCACTGGCACCACTGGGGATGCAGTACAGTGAGTCCAGAGAGTGCACTGGCACCACTGGGGATGCAGTGCAGTGAGTAAAGAGAGTACAGTGGCACCACTGGGGATGCAGTGCAGTGAGTCCAGAGAGTGCCATGGCACCACTGGGAATGCAGTGAGTCCAGAGAGTGCACTGGCACCACTGGGGATGCACTGCAGTGAGTCCAGAGAGTGCACTGGCACCACTGGGGATGCACCTCGGCAAGTCCAGAGAGTGCACTGGCACCACTGGGGATGCAGTGCAGTGAGTCCAGAGAGTGCACTGGCACCACTGGGGATGCACTGCAGTGAGTGCAGAGAGTGCACTGGCACCACTGGGGATGCACTGCAGTGAGTCCAGAGAGTGCACTGGCACCACTGGGTATGCAGTGCAGTGAGTCCAGAGAGTGCACTGGAACCACTGGGGATGCAGTGCAGTGAGTCCAGAGAGTGCACTGGCACCACTGGGGATGCACTGCAGTGAGTCCAGAGAGTGCCCTGGAACCACTGGTGATGCAGTGCAGTGAGTAAAGAGAGTGCACTGGCACCACTGGGGATGCAGTGCAGTGAGTCCAGAGAGTGCACTGGCACCACTGCGGATGCAATGCAGTGAGTCCAGAGAGTGCACTGGCACCACAGGGGATGCAGTGCAGTGAGTACAGAGAGTGCACTGGCACCACTGGGGATGCACTGCAGTGAGTCCAGAGAGTGCACTGGCACCACTGGGGATGCACTGCAGTGAGTCCAGAGAGTGCACTGGCACCACTGGGATGCACTGCAGTGAGTCCAGAGAGTGCACTGGCACCACTGGGGATGCACTGCAGTGAGTCCAGAGAGTGCACTGGCACCACTGGGATGCAGTGCACTGAGTCCACAGAGTGCACTGGCACCACAGGGGATACACTGCAGTGAGTCCAGAGAGTGCACTGGCACCACTGGGGATGCAGTGCCGTGAGTGCAGAGAGTGCACTGGCACCGCTGCGGTTGCACCCCGGTGTTTTCAGAGAGTGCAGTGCCACCACTGGGGATGCAGTGCAGTGAGTCCAGAGAGTGCACTGGCAGCACGGGGGATGCAGTGCAGTGAGTCCAGAGAGTGCACTGTCACCACTGGGGATGCAGTGCAGTGAGTCCAGAGAGTGCACTGGCACCACTGGGGATGCAGTGCAGTGAGTCCAGAGAGTGCACTGGCACCTTGGGGATGCAGTTCAGTGAGTCCAGAGAGTGCACTGGAACAACTGGGGATGCAGTGCAGTGAGTCCAGAGAGTGCACTGGCACCACGGGGGATGCAGTGCAGTGAGTCCAGAGAGTGCACTGGCACCTTGGGGATGCAGTGCAGTGAGTCCAGAGAGTGCACTGTCACCACTGGGGATGCAGTGCAGTGAGTCCAGAGAGTGCACTGGCACCACGGGGGATGCAGTGCAGTGAGTCCAGAGAGTGCACTGGCACCGCTGCGGTTGCACCCCGGTGTTTTCAGAGAGTGCAGTGGCACCACTGGGGATGCAGTGCAGTGAGTCCAGAGAGTGCACTGGCACCTTGGGGATGCAGTTCAGCGAGTCCAGAGAGTGCACTGGCACAACTGGGGATGCAGTGCAGTGAGTCCACAGAGTACACTGGCACCACTGGTGATGCAGTGCAGTGAGTCCAGAGAGTGCACGGGCACCACTGGGGATGCAGTGCAGTGAGTCCAGAGAGTGCAGTGGCACCATTGGAGATGCAGTGCAGTGAGTCCAGAGAGTGCACTGGCACCACTGGGGATGCACTGCAGTGAGTTAAGAGAGTACACTGGCGCCACTGTGGATGCACTGCAGTGAGTCCAGAGAGTGCACTGGCACCACTGGTGATGCAGTGCAATGAGTCCAGAGAGCCACTGGCACCACTGGGGATGCAGTGCAGTGAGTCCAGAGAGTGCACTGGCACCACTGGGGATGCAACCCCGTGAGTCCAGAGAGTGCACTGGCACCACTGGGGATGCACCCCGGCAAGTCCAGAGAGTGCACTCTCTGGACTCACTGACGTGCATCCCCAGTGGTGCCATTGCACTCTCTGGACTCACTGCACTGCATCCCCAGTGGTGCCAGTGCACTCACTGGACTCACTGCAGTGCATCCCCAGTGGTGCCAGGGCACTCACTGGACTCACACTACTGCATCACCAGTGGTGCCAGTGCACTCTCTGGACTCACTGCACTGCATCCCCAGTGGTGCCAGTGCACTCTCTGGACTCACTGCACTGCATCCCAGTGGTGCCAGTGCACTCTCTGGACTCACTGCACTGCATCCCCAGTGGTGCCAGTGCACTCTCTGGACTCACTGTACTGCATCCCCAGTGGTGCCAGTGCACTCTCTGGACTCACTGCACTGCATCGCCAGTGGTGCCAGTGCACTCTCTGGACTCACTGCACTGCATCGCCAGTGGTGCCAGTGCACTCTCTGGACTCAGTGCAGTGCATCCCCAGTGGTGCCAGTGCACTCTCTGGACCCACTGCAGTGCATCCCCACTGGTGCCATTGCACTCTCTGGACTCACTGCAGTGCATCTCCAGTGGTGCCAGTGCACTCTCTGGAGTCACTGCACTGCATCCCCAGAAGTGCCAGTGCACTCTCTGGAGTCACTGCACTGCATCCCCAGTGGTGCCAGTGCACTCTCTGGACTCAATGCACTGCATCCCCAATGGGGCCAGTGTACTCTCTGGACTCACTGCAGTGCAACCCCAAGGTGCCAGTGCACTCTCTGGACTCACTGCACTGCATCCCCAGTGGTGCCAGTGCACTCTCTGGACTCACTGCAGTGCATCCCCAGTGGTGCCAGTGCACTCTCTGGACTCACTGCACTGCATCCCCAGTGGTGCCAGTGCACTCTCTGGAATCACTGCACTGCATCCCCTGTGGTGCCAGTGCACTCTTTGTACTCACTGCACTGCATCACCTGTGGTGCCAGTGCACTCTCTGGACTCACTGCACTGCATCCCCAGTGGTGCCAGTGCACTCTCTGAACTCACCGCATTGCATCCCCAGTGGTGCCAGTGCACTCTCTGGACTCACTGCACTGCATCCCCAGTGGTGCCAGTGCACTCTCTGGAGTCACTGCACTGCATCCTCAGTGGTGCCAGTGCACTCTCTGGACTCACTGCACTGCATCCCCAGTGGTGCCAGTGCACTCTCTGGAGTCACTGCACTGCATCCCCAGTGGTGCCAGGGCACTCTCTGGACTCACTGCACTGCATCCCCTGTGGTCCCAGTGCACTCTCTGGACTCACTGCAGTGCATCCGCAGTGGTGAAAGTGCACTCTCTGGACTCACTGCAGTGCATCCCCAGTGGTGCCAGTGCACTCTCTGGACTCACTGCACTGCACCCCCAGTGGTGCCAGTGCCCTCTGTGGACTCACTGCACTGCATCCCCAGTGGTGCCAGTGCACTCTCTGGACACACCGCACTGCATCCCCAATGGTGCCAGGGCACTCTCTGGACTCACTGCAGTGCATCCGCAGTGGTGCCAGTGCACTCTTTCGAGTCACTGCAGTGCATCCCCAGTGGTGCCAGTGCACTCTCTGGACTCACTGCACTGCATCCCCAGTGGTGCCAGTGCACTCTCTGGACTCACCGGTGTGCATCCCCAGTGGTGCCAGTGCACTCTCTGGACTCACCGGGGTGCATCCCCAGTGGTGCCAGTGCACTCTCTGGACTCACTGCACTGCATCCCCAGTGGTGCCAGTGCACTCTCTGGACTCACTGCACTGCATCCCCAGTGGTGCCAGTGCACTCTCTGGACTCACTGCAGTGCATCCCCAGTGGCGCCAGTGCACTCTCTGGACTCACTGCACTGCATCCCATTGGTGCTAGTGCACTCTCTGGACTCACTGCACTGCATCCCCAGTGGTGCCAGTGCACTCTGTGGACTCACTGCAGTGCATCCCCAGTTGTGCCAGTGCACTCTCTGGACTCACTGTACTGCATCCCCAGTGGTGCCAGTGCACTCTCTGGACTCACTGCACTGCATCCCCAGTGGTGCCAGTGCACTCTCTGGACTCACTGCACTGCATCAACAGTGGTGCCTCTGCACTCTCTGGAGTCACTGCACTGCATCCCCAGTGGTGCCAGTGCACTCTCTGGACTCACTGTAGTGCATCCCCAGTGGTGCCAGTGCACTCTCTGGACTCACTGCACTGCATCCCCAGTGGTGCCAGTGCACTCTCTGGACTCAGTGCACTGCATCCCCAATGGTGCCAGGGCACTCTCTGGACTCACTGCAGTGCATCCCCAGTGGTGCCAGTGCACTCTCTGGACTCACTGCACTGCATCCCCAGTGGTGCCAGTGCACTCTCTCAGCTCACTGCAGTGCATCCCCAGTGGTGCCAGTGCACTCTCTGCACTCACTGCACTGCATCCCCAGTGGTGCCAGTGTAGTCTCTGGACTCACAGCAGTGCATCCCCTGTAGTGCCAGTGCAACTACTGGACTCACTGCAGTGTAGCTAAGTGGTGCCAGAGCACTCTCTGGACTCACTGCACTGCATCCCCAGTGGTGCCACTGCACTCTCTGGACTCACTGCACTGCATCCCCAGTGGTGCCTGTGCACTGTCTGGACTCACTGCAGTGTATCGCCATTGGAGCCGGTGCCCTCTCTGGACTCACTAAACTGCATCCCCAGTGGTGCCAGAGAACTTTCTGGTCTCACTGCAGTGCATCCCCAGTGGTGCCAGTGCACTCTCTGGACTCACTGCATCCCCAGTGGTGCCAGGGCACTCTCTGGACTCACAGCACTGCATCCCCTTTTGGTGCCAGTGCACTCTCTGGACTCACCGGGGTGCATCCCCAGTAGTGCCAGTGCACTCTCTGGACTCACTGCACTGCATCCCCAGTGGTTCCATTGCACTCTCTGGACTCACTGCATTGGATCCCCAGTGGTGTCAGTGCACTCTCTGGACCCACTGGAGTGCATCCCCACTGGTGCCAGTGCACTCTCTGGACACAGTGCACTGCATCCCCAATGGTGCCAGTGCACTCTCTGTAGTCACTGCACTGCGTCCCCAGTGGTGCCAGTGCACTCTCTGGACTCACTGCAGTGCATCCCCAGTGGTGCCAGTGTACTCTCTGGACTCACTGCACTGCATCACCAGCGGTGCCAGTGCACTCTCTGGACTCACTGCTGTGCATCTCCAGTGGTGCCAGTGCACTTTCTGGAGTCACTGCAGTGCATCCCCTTTTGTGCCAGCGCACTCTCTGCACTCACTGCACTGCATCCCCAGAAGTGCCAGTGCACTCTCTGCACTCACTGCACTGCATCCCCAGTGGTTCCATTGCACTCTCTGGACTCACTGCATTGGATCCCCAGTGGTGTCAATGCACTCTCTGGACTCAGTGCAGTGCATCCCCAGTGGTGCCAGAGCACTCTCTGGACTCACTGCAGTGCTTCCCCACTGGTGCCAGTGCACTCTCTGGACTCACTGCACTGCATCCTCAGTGGTGCCAGTGCACTCTCTGGACTCACTGCAGTGCATCACCAGTGGTGCCTGTGCACTCTCTGGAGTCACTGCACTGCATCCCCAGTGGTGCCAGTGCACTCTCTGGACTCACTGCAGTGCATCCCCACTGGTGCCAGTGCACTCTCTGGAGTCACTGCACTGCATCCTCAGTGGTGCCAGTGCACTCTCTGGACTCACTGCAGTGCATCCCCAGTAGTGCCAGTGCACTCTCTGGACTCACTGCAGTGCATCCCCAGTGGTGCCAGTGCACTCTCTGGACTCACTACACTGCATCCCCAGTGGTGCCAGTGCACTCTCTGCACTCACTGCACTGCATCCCCAATGGTGCCAGGGCACTCTCCGGACTCACTGCAGTGCATCCGCAGTGGTGCCAGTGCACTCTTTCGAGTCACTGCAATGCATCCCCAGTGGTGCCAGTGCACTCTCTGGACTCACTGCACTGCATCCCCAGTGGTGCCAGTGCACTCTCTGGACTCACCGGTGTGCATCCCCAGTGGTGCCAGTGCACTCTCTGGACTCACCGGGGTGCATCCCCAGTGGTGCCAGTGCACTCTCTGGACTCACTGCACTGCATCAACAGTGGTGCCAGTGCACTCTCTGGACTCACTGCACTGCATCCCCAGTGGTGCCAGTGCACTCTCTGGACTCACTGCAGTGCATCCCCAGTGGCGCCAGTGCACTCTCTGGACTCACTGCACTGCATCCCATTGGTGCTAGTGCACTCTCTGGACTCACTGCACTGCATCCCCAGTGGTGCCAGTGCACTCTGTGGACTCACTGCAGTGCATCCCCAGTTGTGCCAGTGCACTCTCTGGACTCACTGCAGTGCATCCCCAGTGGTGCCAGTGCACTCTCTGGACTCACTGCAGTGCTTCCGCACTGGTGCCAGTGCACTCTCTGCACTCACTGCACTGCATCAACAGTGGTGCCTCTGCACTCTCTGGAGTCACTGCACTGCATCCCCAGTGGTGCCAGTGCACTCTCTGGACTCACTGTAGTGCATCCCCAGTGGTACCAGTGCACTCTCTGGACTCACTGCACTGCATCCCCAGTGGTGCCAGTGCACTCTCTGGACTCAGTGCACTGCATCCCCAATGGTGCCAGGGCACTCTCTGGACTCACTGCAGTGCATCCCCAGTGGTGCCAGTGCACTCTCTGGACTCACTGCACTGCATCCCCAGTGGTGCCAGTGCACTCTCTCAGCTCACTGCAGTGCATCCCCAGTGGTGCCAGTGCACTCTCTGCACTCACTGCACTGCATCCCCAGTGGTGCCAGTGTAGTCTCTGGACTCACAGCAGTGCATCCCCTGTAGTGCCAGTGCAACTACTGGACTCACTGCAGTGTAGCTAAGTGGTGCCAGAGCACTCTCTGGACTCACTGCACTGCATCCCCAGTGGTGCCACTGCACTCTCTGGACTCACTGCACTGCATCCCCAGTGGTGCCTGTGCACTGTCTGGACTCACTGCAGTGTATCGCCATTGGAGCCGGTGCCCTCTCTGGACTCACTAAACTGCATCCCCAGTGGTGCCAGAGAACTTTCTGGTCTCACTGCAGTGCATCCCCAGTGGTGCCAGTGCACTCTCTGGACTCACTGCATCCCCAGTGGTGCCAGGGCACTCTCTGGACTCACAGCACTGCATCCCCTTTTGGTGCCAGTGCACTCTCTGGACTCACCGGGGTGCATCCCCAGTAGTGCCAGTGCACTCTCTGGACTCACTGCACTGCATCCCCAGTGGTTCCATTGCACTCTCTGGACTCACTGCATTGGATCCCCAGTGGTGTCAGTGCACTCTCTGGACCCACTGGAGTGCATCCCCACTGGTGCCAGTGCACTCTCTGGACTCAGTGCACTGCATCCCCAATGGTGCCAGTGCACTCACTGTAGTCACTGCACTGCGTCCCCAGTGGTGCCAGTGCACTCTCTGGACTCACTGCAGTGCATCCCCAGTGGTGCCAGTGTACTCTCTGGACTCACTGCACTGCATCACCAGCGGTGCCAGTGCACTCTCTGGACTCACTGCTGTGCATCCCCAGTGGTGCCAGTGCACTTTCTGGAGTCACTGCAGTGCATCCCCTTTTGTGCCAGCGCACTCTCTGCACTCACTGCACTGCATCCCCAGAAGTGCCAGTGCACTCTCTGCACTCACTGCACTGCATCCCCAGTGGTTCCATTGCACTCTCTGGACTCACTGCATTGGATCCCCAGTGGTGTCAATGCACTCTCTGGACTCAGTGCAGTGCATCCCCAGTGGTGCCAGAGCACTCTCTGGACTCACTGCAGTGCTTCCCCACTGGTGCCAGTGCACTCTCTGGACTCACTGCACTGCATCCTCAGTGGTGCCAGTGCACTCTCTGGACTCACTGCAGTGCATCACCAGTGGTGCCTGTGCACTCTCTGGAGTCACTGCACTGCATCCCCAGTGGTGCCAGTGCACTCTCTGGACTCACTGCAGTGCAGCCCCTGAGGTGCCAGTGCACTCTCTGTACTCACTGCAGTGCATCTCCAGTGGTGCCAGTGCACTCTCTGGACCCACTGCAGTGCATCCCCACTGGTGCCAGTGCACTCTCTGGACTCAGTGCACTGCATCCCCAATGCTGCCAGTGCACTCTCTGTGTTCACTGCACTGCATCCCCAGTGGTGCCAGTGCACTCTCTGGCCTCACTGCAGTGTATCCCCTGTGGTGCCAGTGCACTCTGTGGACTCACTGCACTGCATCCCATTGGTGCCAGTGCACTCTCTGGACTCACTGCAGTGCATCCCCAGTGGTACCAGTGCACTCTCTGGACTCAGTGCAGTGCAGCCCCAGTGGTGCCAGGGCACTCTCTGTACTCACTGCAGTGCATTCCCAGTGGTGTCAGTGCACTCTCTGGACTCACTGCAGTGTATCTCCCGTGGTGCCAGTGCTCTCTCTGGACTCACTGCACTGCATCCCCAGTGGTGCCAGTTCACTCTCTGGCCTCATTGAACTGCATCCCCAGTGGTGCCAGTGCACTCTGTGGACTCACTGCACTGCATCTCCAGTGGTGCCTGTGAAGTCTCTGGACTCACTGCAGTGCAACCCCAGTGGTGCCAGTGCACTCTCTGGACTCAAGGCACAGTAACCCCAGTGGTGCCAGTGCACTCTCTGGACTCACTGCACTGCATCCACAGTGGTGCCAGTGCACTCTCTGGACTCACTGCACTGCATCCCCAGTGGTGCCAGTGCACTCTCTGGACTCACTGCACTGCATCCCCAGTGGTGCCAGTGCACTCTCTGGACTCACTGAAGTGCATCCCCAGTGGAGCCAGTGCTCTCTGTGGACTCACTGCACTGCATCCCCAGTGGTGCCAGTGCACTCTCTGGACTCAATGCACTGCATCCCCAAGGTGCCAGTGCACTCTCTGGACTCACTGCACTGCATCCCCAGTGGAGCCAGAGCACTCTCTGTACTCAGTGCAGTGCATCCCCAATGGTGCCAGAGAACTCTCTGGACTCACTGCAGTGCATCCCCAGTGGTGCCAGTGCAATCTCAGGACTCACAGCAGTGCAGCTCCTGTTGGTGCCAGTGCACTCTCTGGACTCACTGCACTGCATCCCCATTGGTGCCAGTGCACTCTCTGGACTCACTGCACTGCATCCCCATTGGTGCCAGTACACTCTCTGGACTCACTGCAGTGCATCCCCTGTGGTGCCATTGAGCTCTCAGGAATCACTGCACTGCATTCCCAGTGGTGCCAGTGCACTCTCTGCAGACAATGCTGTGCATCCCCAAAGGTGACAGTGCACTCTCTGGACTCACTGTACTGCTCGAGCCGCGGCAGCCGCTCCAGCCGCGTTAGCCCCTCCAGCCTCGGCAGCCGCTCCAGCCGCTCCAGCCGCGGCAGCCGCGGCAGCCGGTCCAGCAGCGGCAGCCGCACCATCCGCGGCATACGCGGCAGCCGCTCCAGCCGCTCCAGCCGCGGCAGCCGCTCCACTCGGTAGCGGCTTTCGCGGCTGCCGCGGCTGGAGCGGCTGCCGCGCCTGGAGCGGCTGCGGCGGCTGGAGCGTCTAGAGCGTCTGCCGCGTCTGGAGGGGCTACCGCGGCTGGAGCGGCTTAGGCGGCTGGAGCGGATGCCGCGGCTAGAGCAGTGCAGTGAGTCCAGAGAGTCAACTGGCACCACTGAGGATGCAGTACAGTGAGTCCAGAGAGTGCACTAGCACCACTGGGGATGCACTGCAGTGAGTCCAGAGAGTGCACTGGCACCACTGGGGATGCAGTGCAATGAGTCCAGAGAGTTCACTGGCACCACTAGGGATGTAGTGCAGTGAGTCCAGACAGTGCACTGGCACCACTGGGGATACACTGCAGTGAGTCCAGAGAGGGCACTGGCACCACTGGGGATGCACCCTGGCACGTCCAGAGAGTGCACTGGCACCACTGGGGATGCAGTGCAGTGAGTACAGAGAGTGCACTGGCACCACTGGGGATGCAGTGCCATGAGTCCAGAGAGTGCATTGGCACCACTGGAGTTGAAGTGCAGTGAGTCCAGAGAGTGCACTGGCACCACTGGGGATGCAGTGCCGTGAGTCCACAGACTTCACAGGCACCACTGGGGATGCACTACAGTGAGTCCAGAGAGTGCCCTGGCACCACTGGGAATGCAGTGAGTCCAGACAGTGCACTGGCACCACTGGGGATGCACTGCAGTGAGTCCAGAGAGTGCACTGGCACCACTGGGGATGCACCCAGGCAAGTCCAGAGAGTGCACTGGCACCACTGGGGATGCAGTGCAGTGAGTCCAGAGAGTGCACTGCCACCACTGGGGATGCAGTGCAGTGAGTCCAGAGAGTGCACTGGCACCACTGGGGATGCACTGCCGTGAGTCCAGAGATTGCACTGGCACCACTGGGGATGCAGTGCAGTGAGTCCAGAGAGTGCACTGGCACCACTGGGGATGCACTGCAGTGAGTCCAAAGAGTGCACTGGCACCACTGGGGATGCAGTGCAGTGAGTAAAGAGAGTGCACTGGCACCACTGGGGATGCAGTGCAGTGAGTCCAGAGAGTGCACTGGCACCACTGGGGATGGACTGCAGTGAGTCCAGAGAGTGCACTGGCACCACTGGGGATGCAGTGCAGTGAGTCCAGAGAGTGCACTGGCACCTTTGGGTTTGCACTGCAGTGAGTCCAGAGAGTGCACTGGCACCACTGGTGATGCAGTGCAGTGAGTCCAGAGAGTGCACTGGCACCACTGGGGGTGCAGTGCAGTGAGTCCAGAGAGTGCACTGGCACCACTGGGGATGCAGTGCAGTGAGTCCAGAGAGTGCACTGGCACCACTGGGGATGCAGTGCAGTGAGTCCAGAGAGTGCACTGTCAGCACTGGGGATGCAGTGCAGTGAGTCCAGAGAGTGCACTGGCACCACTGGGGATGCACTGCAGTGAGTCCGGAGAGTGCCCTGGCACCAATGGTGATGCAGTGCAGTGAGTCAAGAGAGTGCACTGGCACCACTGGGATGCAGTGCACTGAGTCCACAGAGTGCACTGGCACCACAGGGGATACACTGCAGTGAGTCCAGAGAGTGCACTGGCACCTTTGGGTTTGCACTGCAGTGAGTCCAGAGAGTGCACTGGCACCACTGGTGATGCAGTGCAGTGAGTCCAGAGAGTGCACTGGCACCACTGGGGGTGCAGTGCAGTGAGTCCAGAGAGTGCACTGGCACCACTGGGGATGCAGTGCAGTGAGTCCAGAGAGTGCACTGGCACCACTGGGGATGCAGTGCAGTGAGTCCAGAGAGTGCACTGTCAGCACTGGGGATGCAGTGCAGTGAGTCCAGAGAGTGCACTGGCACCACTGGGGATGCACTGCAGTGAGTCCGGAGAGTGCCCTGGCACCAATGGTGATGCAGTGCAGTGAGTCAAGAGAGTGCACTGGCACCACTGGGATGCAGTGCACTGAGTCCACAGAGTGCACTGGCACCACAGGGGATACACTGCAGTGAGTCCAGAGAGTGCACTGGCACCACTGGGGATGCACTGCCGTGAGTGCAGAGAGTGCACTGGCACCGCTGCGGTTGCACCCCGGTGTTTTCAGAGAGTGCAGTGGCACCACTGGGGATGCAATGCACTGAGTCCAGAGAGGGCACTGTCAGCAATGGGGTTGCAGTGCAGTGAGTCCAGAGAGTGCACTGGCACCACTGGGGATGCAGTGCAGTGAGTCCAGAGACTTCACAGGCACCACTGGGAATGCAGTGCAGTGAGTCCAGAGAGTGCACTGGCACCACTGGGGATGCACTGCAGTGAGTCCAGAGAGTGCACTGGCACCAACTGGAGCTGCACTGCTGTGAGTCCTGAGATTGCACTGGCACCACTGGGATGCACTGCAGTGAGTCCAGAGACTTCACAGGCACCACTGGGGATGCAGTACAGTGAGTCCAGAGAGTGCACTGGCACCACTGGGGATGCAGTGCAGTGAGTCCAGAGAGTGAACTGGCACCACTGGGGATGTAGAGCAGTGAGTCCAGAGAGTGCACTGGCACCTCTGGGGATGCACCCCGGTGACTCCAGAGAGTGCACTGGCACCAATGGAGATGCACCCCGGCAAGTCCAGAGAGTGCACTGTCACCACTGGGGATGCAGTGCAGTGAGTCCAGAGAGTGCACTGGCACCACTGGGGATGCAGTGCAGTGAGTCCAGAGAGTGCACTGGCACCAGTGGGGATGCAGTGCAGTGAGTCCAGAGAGTGCACTGGCACCACTGGGGATGCACCCCGGTGAGTCCAGAGAGTGCACTGGCACCACTGGGGATGCAGTGCAGTGAGTCCAGGGAGTGCACTGGCACCACTGGGGATGCACTGCAGTGAGTCCAGAGAGTGCACTGGCACCACTGGGGATGCACTGTAGTGAGTCCAGAGAGTGCACTGGCACCACTGGGGATGCACTGCAGTGAGTCCAGATGTTAGCCTAGCAACCACATAATCACCAAGTGATTATATAAAGGTGCTTTATTCAGCGCTGGAAGCCGGGGCAGGTGCCCAAATCTGGCTTCAAGTCCCGTTACTTCCCAGCCATTATTTATACATACAATATTGCGTCAGGTATACATATTCATTACAGGTTGCAACAGCAGCCTCGCTTTTCATTCTAATTAGCTCCCCTCCCCTTTGCACATGCGTGGCGCACTCTGGTGGTCGTCCAGATGAAGTAAGGAGTCTTCCTCTCCGCTAAACTTTTCACCTTTCTTACTCGACGCGTGCTCCCTCCGTTTCTTGGTTCTGCTTCAACTCATTTCATCATTTCCAGGCCCTTATCCAAGGTCAGGTTGTACCTGTTCCCTCCCAAGGTTCCCCTTCAATGATTCTTTTGATTGTTCAATGTACTCCCTAAGTATCCAGTATACATAGATTAATTGATAATGTAAGTACATTTGGCAATGCTTAATTATACTGTAGGTCCCATTACCTAAGAGACATTAGTAAAATATCCATTCGATTCACCCCAACACTAACACAGAGACTGCACTGGCACCACTGGGGATGCACCCCGGCAAGTCCAGAGAGTGCACTGGCACCACTGGGGATGCAGTGCAGTGAGTCCAGAGAGTGCACTGGCACCTTTGGGGATGCACTGCCGTGAGACCAGAGAGTGCACTGGCACCACTGGGGATGCACTGCCGTGAATCCAGAGAGTGCACTGGCTCCACTGGGGATGCAGTGCAGTGAGTCAGAGAGTGCACTGGCACCACTGGGGATGCAGTGCAGTGAGTCCAGAGAGTGCACTGGCACCACTGGGGATGCAGTGCAGTGAGTAAAGAGAGTGCACTAGCACCACTGGGGATGCAGTGCAGTGAGTCCAGAGAGTGCACTGGCACCACTGGGGATGCAGTGCAGTGAGCTCAGAGAGTGCACTGGCACCACTGAGGATGCAGTGCGGTGTGTCCAGAGAGTGCACTGGCACCACTGGGGATGCAGTGCAGTGAGTCCACAGAGGGCACTGGCACCACTGGGGGTGCAGTGCAGTGAGTCCAGAGAGTGCACTGGCACCACTGGGGATGCACTGCAGTGAGTCCAGAGAGTGCACTGGCACCACTGGGGATGCACCCCGGTGAGTCCAGAGAGTGCTCTGGCACCACTGGGGATGCACCCCGGCAAGTCCAGAGAGTGCACTGTCACCACTGGGGATGCACTGCAGTGAGTCCAGAGAGTGCACTGGCACCACTGGGGATGCACTGCAGTGACTCCAGAGAGTGCACTGGCACCACTGGGGATGCACTGCAGTGAGTCCAGATGTTAGCCTAGCAACCACATAATCACCAAGTGATTATATGAAGGTGCTTTATTCAGCGCTGGAAGCCGGGGCAGGTGCCCAAATCTGGCTTCAAGTCCCGTTACTTCCCAGCCGTTATTTATACATACAATATTGCGTCAGGTATACATATTCATTACAGGTTGCAACAGCAGCCTCGCTTTTCATTCTAATTAGCTCCCCTCCCCTTTGCACATGCGTTGCGCACTCTGGTGGTCGTCCAGGTGGTCGTCCAGATGAAGTAAGGAGTCTTCCTCTCCGCTAAACTTTTACCTTTCTTACTCGACGCATGCTCCCTCCGCTTCTTGGTTCTGCTTCAACTCATTTCATCATTTCCAGGCCCTTATCCAAGGTCAGGTTGTACCTGTTCCTTCCCAAGGTTCCCCTTCAATGATTCTTTTGATTGTTCAATGTACTCCCTAAGTATCCAGTATACATAGATTAATTGATAATGTAAGTACATTTGGCAATGCTTAATTATACTGTAGGTCCCATTACGTAAGAGACATTACATCCATTCGATTCTCCCCAACACTAACACAGAGACTGCACTGGCACCACTGGGGATGCACTGCAGTGAGTCCAGAGAGGGCACTGGCACCACTGGGGATGCAGTGCAGTGAGTCCAGAGAGTGCACTGGCACCACTGGCGATGCACTGCAGTGAGTCCAGAGAGTGCACTGGCACCACCTGGGATGCAGTGCAGTGAGTCCAGAGAGTGCACTGGCACCACTGGTGATGCAGTGCAGTGACTCCAGAGAGTGCACTGGCACCACTGGAGTTGCAGTGCAGTGAGTCCAGAGAGTGCACTGGAACCACGGGGGATGCAGCGCAGTGACTCCTGAGAGTGCACTGGCACCACTGGGGATGCAGTGCAGTGAGTCCAGAGAGTGCACTAGCACCACTGGGGATGCACTGCAGTGAGTCCAGAGTGTGCACTGGCACCACTGGGGATGCAGTGCAGTGAGTCCAGAGAGTGCACTGGCACCACTGGGGATGCAGTGCAGTGAGTCCAGAGAGTGCACTGGCACCACTGGGGATGTAGTGCAGTGAGTCCACAGAGGGCACTGGCGCCACAGGGGATGAAGTGTAGTGAGTCCAGAGAGTGCACTGTCACCACTGGGGATGCACTGCAGTGAGTCCAAAGAGTGCACTGGCACCATTGGGGATGCACTGCAGTGAGTCCAGAGACTTCAAAGGCACCACTGGGGATGCAGTGCAGTGAGTCCAGAGAGTGCCCTGGCACCACTGGGAATGCAGTGAGTCCAGACAGTGCACTGGCACCACTGGGGATGCAGTGCGGTGTGTCCAGAGAGTGCACTGGCACCACTGGGGATGCAGTGCAGTGAGTCCACAGAGGGCACTGGCACCACTGGGGGTGCAGTGCAGTGAGTCCAGAGAGTGCACTGGCACCACTGGGGATGCACTGCAGTGAGTCCAGAGAGTGCACTGGCACCACTGGGGATGCACCCCGGTGAGTCCAGAGAGTGCTCTGGCACCACTGGGGATGCACCCCGGCAAGTCCAGAGAGTGCACTGGCACCACTGGGAATGCAGTGCAGTGAGTCCAGAGAGTGCACTGGCACCACTGGGTATGCAGTGCAGTGAGTCAAGAGACTGCACTGGCACCACTGGGGATGCAGTGCAGTGAGTAAAGAGAGTGCACTGGCACCACTGTGGATGCAGTGCAGTGAGTCCAGAGAGTGCACTGGCACCACTGGGGATGGACTGCAGTGAGTCCAGAGAGTGCACTGGCACCACTGTGGATGCACTGCAGTGAGTCCAGAGAGTGCACTGGCACCACTGGGGATGCACTGCAGTGAGTCCAGAGAGTGCACTGGCACCACTGGGGATGCACTGCAGTGAGTCCAGAGAGTGCACTGGCACCACTGGGGATGCAGTGCAGTGAGACCAGAGACTTCACAGGCACTACTGGGGATGCAGTGCAGTGAGTCCAGAGAGTGCACTGGCACCACTGGGGATGCAGTGCAGTGAGGGCAGAGAGTGCACTGGCACAAAAGGGAATGCACTGCAGTGAGTCCAGAGAGTGCACTGGCACCACTGGGGATGCAGTGCAGTGAGTCCAGAGAGTGCACTGGCACCACTGGGGATGCACTGCAGTGAGTCCAGAGAGTGCAGTGGCACCACTGGGGATGCAGTCCACTGAGTCCAGAGAGTACACTGGCACCACTGGGGATGCAGTGCAGTGAGTCCAGAGAGTGCACTGTCAGCACTGGGGATGCAGTGCAGTGAGTCCAGAGAGTGCACTGGCACCAACTGGAGCTGCACTGCTGTGAGTCCTGAGATTGCACTGGCACCACTGGGGATGCACTGCAGTGAGTCCAGAGACTTCACAGGCACCACTGGGGATGCAGTGCAGTGAGTCCTGAGAGTGCACTGGCACCACTGGGGATGCAGTGCCGTGAGTCCAGAGAGTGCACTGGCACCACTGGGGATGCACTGCAATGAGTCCAGAGAGTGCACTGGCACCAATGGTAACGCAGAGCAGTGAGTCGAGAGAGTGCACTCGCACCACAGGGGATGCAGTGCAGTGAGTCCAGAGAGTGCACTAGCACCACTGGGGATGCACTGCAGTGAGTCCAGAGTGTGCACTGGCACCACTGGGGATGCAGTGCAGTGAGTCCAGAGAGTGCACTGGCACCACTGGGGATGCATTGCAGTGAGTCCAGAGAGTGCACTGGCACCACTGGGGATGTAGTGCAGTGAGTCCACAGAGGGCACTGGCACCACAGGGGATGCAGTGTAGTGAGTCCAAAGAGTACAGTGGCACCACTGGGGATGCAGTGCAGTGAGTCCAAAGAGTGCACTGGCACCAATGGGGATGCACTGCAGTGAGTCCAGAGAGTTCACAGGCACCACTGGGGATGCAGTGCAGTGAGTCCAGAGAGTGCCCTGGCACCACTGGGAATGCAGTGAGTCCAGACAGTGCACTGGCACCACTGGGGATGCACTGCAGTGAGTCCAGAGAGTGCACTGGCACCACTGGGGATGCACCCCGGCAAGTCCAGAGAGTGCACTGGCACCACTGGGGATGCACTGCAGTGAGTCCAGAGAGTGCACTGGCACCACTGGGTATGCACTGCAGTGAGTCCAGAGAGTGCACTGGCACCACTGGGGATGCACTGCAGTGAGTCCAGAGAGTGCACTGGCACCACTGGGTATGCAGTGCAGTGAGTGCAGAGAGTGCACTGGCACCACTGGGGATGCAGTGCAGTGAGTCCAGAGAGTGCACTGGCACCACTGGGGATGCAGTACAGTGAGTCCAGAGAGTGCACTGGCACCACTGGGGATGCAGTGCAGTGAGTAAAGAGAGTACAGTGGCACCACTGGGGATGCACTGCAGTGAGTCCAGAGAGTGCACTGGCACCACTGGGAATGCAGTGAGTCCAGACAGTGCACTGGCACCACTGGGGATGCACTGCAGTGAGTCCAGAGAGTGCACTGGCACCACTGGGGATGCACCCCGGCAAGTCCAGAGAGTGCACTGGCACCACTGGGGATGCAGTGCAGTGAGTGCAGAGAGTGCACTGGCACCACTGGGGATGCACTGCAGTGAGTCCAGAGAGTGCACTGGCACCACTGGGTATGCAGTGCAGTGAGTCCAGAGAGTGCACTGGCACCACTGGGGATGCAGTGCAGTGAGTCCAGAGAGTGCACTGGCACCACTGGGGATGCAGTACAGTGAGTCCAGAGAGTGCTCTGGCACCACTGGGGATGCAGTGCAGTGAGTAAAGAGAGTGCACTGGCACCTCTGTGGATGCAGTGCAGTGAGTCCAGAGAGTGCACTGGCACCACTGGGGATGGACTGCAGTGAGTCCAGAGAGTGCACTGGCACCACTGGGGATGCAGTGCAGTGAGTCCAGAGAGTGCCCTGGCACCACTGGGAATGCAGTGAGTCCAGACAGTGCACTGGCACCACTGGGGATGCACTGCAGTGAGTCCAGCGAGTGCACTGGCACCACTGGGGATGCACCCCGGCAAGTCCAGAGAGTGCACTGGCACCACTGGGGATGCACTGCAGTGAGTCCAGAGAGTGCACTGGCACCACTGGGTATGCACTGCAGTGAGTCCAGAGAGTGCACTGGCACCACTGGGGATGCACTGCAGTGAGTCCAGAGAGTGCACTGGCACCACTGGGTATGCAGTGCAGTCAGTCCAGAGACTGCACTGGCACCACTGGGGATGCAGTGCAGTGAGTCCAGAGAGTGCACTGGCACCACTGGGGATGCAGTGCAGTGAACTCAGAGAGTGCACTGGCACCACTGAGGATGCAGTGCGGTGTGTCCAGAGAGTGCACTGGCACCACTGGGGATGCAGTGCAGTGAGTCCACAGAGGGCACTGGCACCACTGGGGGTGCAGTGCAGTGAGTCCAGAGAGTGCACTGGCACCACTGGGGATGCACTGCAGTGAGTCCAGTGAGTGCACTGGCACCACTGGGGATGCACCCCGGTGAGTCCAGAGAGTGCTCTGGCACCACTGGGGATGCACCCCGGCAAGTCCAGAGAGTGCACTGTCACCACTGGGGATGCACTGCAGTGACTCCAGAGAGTGCACTGGCACCACTGGGGATGCACTGCAGTGAGTCCAGATGTTAGCCTAGCAACCACATAATCACCAAGTGATTATATGAAGGTGCTTTATTCAGCGCTGGAAGCCGGGGCAGGTGCCCAAATCTGGCTTCAAGTCCCGTTACTTCCCAGCCGTTATTTATACATACAATATTGCGTCAGGTATACATATTCATTACAGGTTGCAACAGCAGCCTCGCTTTTCATTCTAATTAGCTCCCCTCCCATTTGCACATGCGTTGCGCACTCTGGTGGTCGTCCAGGTGGTCGTCCAGATGAAGTAAGGAGTCTTCCTCTCCGCTAAACTTTTACCTTTCTTACTCGACGCATGCTCCCTCCGCTTCTTGGTTCTGCTTCAACTCATTTCATCATTTCCAGGCCCTTATCCAAGGTCAGGTTGTACCTGTTCCTTCCCAAGGTTCCCCTTCAATGACTCTTTTGATTGTTCAATGTACTCCCTAAGTATCCAGTATACATAGATTAATTGATAATGTAAGTACATTTGGCAATGCTTAATTATACTGTAGGTCCCATTACGTAAGAGACATTACATCCATTCGATTCTCCCCAACACTAACACAGAGACTGCACTGGCACCACTGGGGATGCACTGCAGTGAGTCCAGAGAGGGCACTGGCACCACTGGGTATGCAGTGCAGTTAGTCCATAGAGTGCACTGGCTCCACTGGGGATGCAGTGCAGTGACTCAAGAGAGTGCACTGGCACCACCTGGGATGCAGTGCAGTGAGTCCAGAGAGTGCACTGGCACCACTGGTGATGCAGTGCAGTGACTCCAGAGAGTGCACTGGCACCACTGGAGTTGCAGGGCAGTGAGTCCAGAGAGTGCACTGGAACCACGGGGGATGCAGCGCAGTGACTCCTGAGAGTGCACTGGCACCACTGGGGATGCAGTGCAGTGAGTCCAGAGAGTGCACTAGCACCACTGGGGATGCACTGCAGTGAGTCCAGAGTGTGCACTGGCACCACTGGGGATGCAGTGCAGTGAGTCCAGAGAGTGCACTGGCACCACTGGGGATGCAGTGCAGTGAGTCCAGAGAGTGCACTGGCACCACTGGGGATGTAGTGCAGTGAGTCCACAGAGGGCACTGGCGCCACAGGGGATGCAGTGTAGTGAGTCCAGAGAGTGCACTGTCACCACTGGGGATGCACTGCAGTGAGTCCAAAGAGTGCACTGGCACCATTGGGGATGCACTGCAGTGAGTCCAGAGACTTCAAAGGCACCACTGGGGATGCAGTGCAGTGAGTCCAGAGAGTGCCCTGGCACCACTGGGAATGCAGTGAGTCCAGACAGTGCACTGGCACCACTGGGGATGCAGTGCGGTGTGTCCAGAGAGTGCACTGGCACCACTGGGGATGCAGTGCAGTGAGTCCACAGAGGGCACTGGCACCACTGGGGGTGCAGTGCAGTGAGTGCAGAGAGTGCACTGGCACCACTGGGGATGCACTGCAGTGAGTCCAGAGAGTGCACTGGCACCACTGGGGATGCACCCCGGTGAGTCCAGAGAGTGCTCTGGCACCACTGGGGATGCAGTGCAGTGAGTCCAGAGAGTGCACTGGCACCACTGGGGATGCAGTGCAGTGAGTCCAGAGACTGCACTGGCACCACTGGTGATGCAGTGCAGTGAGTAAAGAGAGTGCACTGGCACCACTGGGGATGCAGTGCAGTGAGTCCAGAGAGTGCACTGGCACCACTGGGGATGGACTGCAGTGAGTCCAGAGAGTGCACTGGCACCACTGTGGATGCACTGCAGTGAGTCCAGAGAGTGCACTGGCACCACTGGGGATGCACTGCAGTGAGTCCAGAGAGTGCACTGGCACCACTGGGGATGCACTGCAGTGAGTCCAGAGAGTGCACAGGCACCACTGGGGATGCAGTGCAGTGAGACCAGAGACTTCACAGGCACTACTGGGGATGCAGTGCAGTGAGTCCAGAGAGTGCACTGGCACCACTGGGGATGCAGTGCAGTGAGGGCAGAGAGTGCACTGGCACAAAAGGGAATGCACTGCAGTGAGTCCAGAGAGTGCACTGGCACCACTGGGGATGCAGTGCAGTGAGTCCAGAGAGTGCACTGGCACCACTGGGGATGCAGTGCAGTGAGTCCAGAGAGTGCAGTGGCACCACTGGGGATGCAGTCCACTGAGTCCAGAGAGTACACTGGCACCACTGGGGATGCAGTGCAGTGAGTCCAGAGAGTGCACTGTCAGCACTGGGGATGCAGTGCAGTGAGTCCAGAGAGTGCACTGGCACCAACTGGAGCTGCACTGCTGTGAGTCCTGAGATTGCACTGGCACCACTGGGGATGCACTGCAGTGAGTCCAGAGACTTCACAGGCACCACTGGGGATGCAGTTCAGTGAGTCCTGAGAGTGCACTGGCACCCCTGGGGATGCAGTGCCGTGAGTCCAGAGAGTGCACTGGCACCACTGGGGATGCACTGCAATGAGTCCAGAGAGTGCACTGGCACCAATGGTAACGCAGAGCAGTGAGTCGAGAGAGTGCACTCGCACCACAGGGGATGCAGTGCAGTGAGTCCAGAGAGTGCACTAGCACCACTGGGGATGCACTGCAGTGAGTCCAGAGTGTGCACTGGCAGCACTGGGGATGCAGTGCAGTGAGTGCAGAGAGTGCACTGGCACCACTGGGGATGCAGTGCAGTGAGTCCAGAGAGTTCACTGGCACCACTGGGGATGTAGTGCAGTGAGTCCACAGAGGGCACTGGCACCACAGGGGATGCAGTGTAGTGAGTCCAAAGAGTACAGTGGCACCACTGGGGATGCAGTGCAGTGAGTCCAAAGAGTGCACTGGCACCAATGGGGATGCACTGCAGTGAGTCCAGAGAGTTCACAGGCACCACTGGGGATGCAGTGCAGTGAGTCCAGAGAGTGCCCTGGCACCACTGGGAATGCAGTGAGTCCAGAGAGTGCACTGGCACCACTGGGGATGCACTGCAGTGAGTCCAGAGAGTGCACTGGCACCACTGGGGATGCACCCCGGCAAGTCCAGAGAGTGCACTGGCACCACTGGGGATGCACTGCAGTGAGTCCAGAGAGTGCACTGGCACCACTGGGTATGCACTGCAGTGAGTCCAGAGAGTGCACTGGCACCACTGGGGATGCACTGCAGTGAGTCCAGAGAGTGCACTGGCACCACTGGGTATGCAGTGCAGTGAGTCCAGAGAGTGCACTGGCACCACTGGGGATGCAGTGCAGTGAGTCCAGAGAGTGCACTGGCACCACTGGGGATGCAGTACAGTGAGTCCAGAGAGTGCACTGGCACCACTGGGGATGCAGTGCAGTGAGTAAAGAGAGTACAGTGGCACCACTGGGGATGCACTGCAGTGAGTCCAGAGAGTGCACTGGCACCACTGGGAATGCAGTGAGTCCAGACAGTGCACTGGCACCACTGGGGATGCACTGCAGTGAGTCCAGAGAGTGCACTGGCACCACTGGGGATGCACCCCGGCAAGTCCAGAGAGTGCACTGGCACCACTGGGGATGCAGTGCAGTGAGTGCAGAGAGTGCACTGGCACCACTGGGGATGCACTGCAGTGAGTCCAGAGAGTGCACTGGCACCACTGGGGATGCAGTGCAGTGAGTCCAGAGAGTGCACTGGCACCACTGGGGATGCAGTACAGTGTGTCCAGAGAGTGCTCTGGCACCACTGGGGATGCAGTGCAGTGAGTAAAGAGAGTGCACTGGCACCTCTGTGGATGCAGTGCAGTGAGTCCAGAGAGTGCACTGGCACCACTGGGGATGGACTGCAGTGAGTCCAGAGAGTGCACTGGCACCACTGGGGATGCAGTGCAGTGAGTCCAGAGAGTGCCCTGGCACCACTGGGAATGCAGTGAGTCCAGAGAGTGCACTGGCACCACTGGGGATGCACTGCAGTGAGTCCAGAGAGTGCACTGGCACCACTGGGGATGCACACCGGCAAGTCCAGAGAGTGCACTGGCACCACTGGGGATGCACTGCAGTGAGTCCAGAGAGTGCACTGGCACCACTGGGTATGCACTGCAGTGAGTCCAGAGAGTGCACTGGCACCACTGGGGATGCACTGCAGTGAGTCCAGAGAGTGCACTGGCACCACTGGGTATGCAGTGCAGTCAGTCCAGAGAGTGCACTGGCACCACTGGGGATGCAGTGCAGTGAGTCCAGAGAGTGCACTGGCACCACTGGGGATGCAGTACAGTGAGTCCAGAGAGTGCACTGGCACCACTGGGGATGCAGTGCAGTGAGTAAAGAGAGTACAGTGGCACCACTGGGGATGCAGTGCAGTGAGTCC
Organism: Anser cygnoides; assembly: GCF_040182565.1. Lineage (NCBI taxonomy): Eukaryota > Metazoa > Chordata > Aves > Anseriformes > Anatidae > Anser > Anser cygnoides. The sequence continues at coordinate 142,429 of NC_089880.1, read as the reverse complement.
AGAGAGTGCACTGGCACCACTGGGGATGCAGTGAGTCCAGAGAGTGCACTGGCACCACTGGGGATGCACTGCAGTGAGTCCAGAGAGTGCACTGGCACCACTGGGGATGCACCTCGGCAAGTCCAGAGAGTGCACTGGCACCACTGGGGATGCAGTGCAGTGAGTCCAGAGAGTGCACTGGCACCACTGGGGATGCACTGCAGTGAGTGCAGAGAGTGCACTGGCACCACTGGGGATGCACTGCAGTGAGTCCAGAGAGTGCACTGGCACCACTGGGTATGCAGTGCAGTGAGTCCAGAGAGTGCACTGGCACCACTGGGGATGCAGTGCAGTGAGTCCAGAGAGTGCACTGGCACCACTGGGGATGCAGTACAGTGAGTCCAGAGAGTGCCCTGGAACCACTGGGGATGCAGTGCAGTGAGTAAAGAGAGTGCACTGGCACCACTGGGGATGCAGTGCAGTGAGTCCAGAGAGTGCACTGGCACCACTGCGGATGCAATGCAGTGAGTCCAGAGAGTGCACTGGCACCACAGGGGATGCAGTGCAGTGAGTACAGAGAGTGCACTGGCACCACTGGGGATGCACTGCAGTGAGTCCAGAGAGTGCACTGGCACCACTGGGGATGCACTGCAGTGAGTCCAGAGAGTGCACTGGCACCACTGGGATGCACTGCAGTGAGTCCAGAGAGTGCACTGGCACCACTGGGGATGCACTGCAGTGAGTCCAGAGAGTGCACTGGCACCACTGGGATTCAGTGCACTGAGTCCACAGAGTGCACTGGCACCACAGGGGATACACTGCAGTGAGTCCAGAGAGTGCACTGGCACCACTAGGGATGCAGTGCCGTGAGTGCAGAGAGTGCACTGGCACCGCTGCGGTTGCACCCCGGTGTTTTCAGAGAGTGCAGTGGCACCTCTGGGGATGCAGTGCAGTGAGTCCAGAGAGTGCACTGGCAGCACGGGGGATGCAGTGCAGTGAGTCCAGAGAGTGCACTGTCACCACTGGGGATGCAGTGCAGTGAGTCCAGAGAGTGCACTGGCACCACTGGGGATGCAGTGCAGTGAGTCCAGAGAGTGCACTGGCACCTTGGGGATGCAGTTCAGTGAGTCCAGAGAGTGCACTGGAACAACTGGGGATGCAGTGCAGTGAGTCCAGAGACTACACTGGCACCACTGGAAATGCACTGCAGTGAGTCCAGAGAGTGCACTGGCACCACTGGGGATGCAGTGCAGTGAGTCCAGAGAGTGCAGTGGCACCATTGGGGATGCAGTGCAGTGAATCCAGAGAGTGCACTGGCACCACTGGTGATGCAGTGCAGTTAGTTAAGAGAGTACACTGGCGCCACTGTGGATGCACTGCAGTGAGTCCAGGGAGTGCACTGGCACCACTGGTGATGCAGCGCAATGAGACCAGAGAGCCACTGGCACCACTGGGGATGCAGTGCATTTAGTCCAGAGAGTGAACTGGCACCACTGGGGATGCAGTGTACTGAGTCCAGAGAGGGCACTGTCAGCAATGGGGATGCAGTGCAGTGAGTCCAGAGAGTGCACTGGCACCACTGGGGATGCAGTGCAGTGAGACCAGAGACTTCACAGGCACCACTGGGGATGCAGTGCAGTGAGTCCAGAGAGTGCACTGGCACCACTGGGGATGCAGTGCAGTGAGTGCAGAGAGTGTACTGGCACAAAAGGGGATGCACTGCAGTGAGTCCAGAGAGTGCACTGGCACCACTGGGGATGCAGTGCAGTGAGTCCAGAGAGTGGACTGGCACCACTGGGGATGTAGTGCAGTGAGTCCAGAGAGTGCACTGGCACCACTGGGGATGTAGTGCACTGAGTCCACAGAGGGCACTGGCACCACTGGGGATGCAGTGTAGTGAGTCCAGAGAGTACAGTGGCACCACTGGGGATGCAGTGCAGTCAGTCCAAAGAGTGCACTGGCACCATTGGGGATGCACTGCAGTGAGTCCAGAGACTTCACAGGCACCACTGGGGATGCAGTGCAGTGAGTCCAGAGAGTGCCCTGTAACCACTGGGAATGCAGTGAGTCCAGACAGTGCACTGGCACCACTGGGGATGCACTGCAGTGAGTCCAGAGAGTGCACTGGCACCACTGGTGATGCACCCCGGCAAGTCCAGAGCGTGCACTGGCACCACTGGGAATGCAGTGCAGTGAGTCCAGAGAGTGCACTGGCACCACTGGGGATGCACTGCAGTGAGTGCAGAGAGTGCACTGGCACCACTGGGGATGCAGTGCAGTGAGTCCAGAGAGTGCACTGGCACCACTGGGGATGCAGTGCAGTGAGTCCAGAGAGTGTACTGGCACCACTGGGGATGCAGTGCAGTGAGTCCAGAGAGTGCACTGGCACCACTGGGGATGCAGTACAGTGAGTCCAGAGAGTGCACTGGCACCATTGGGGATGCAGTGCAGTGAGTAAAGAGAGTGCACTGGCACCACTGTGGATGCAGTGCAGTGAGTCCAGAGAGTGCACTGGCACCACTGGGGATGGACTGCAGTGAGTCCAGAGAGTGCACTGGCACCACTGGGGATGCAGTGCAGTGAGTCCAGAGAGTGCACTGGCACCACTGGGGATGCACTGCAGTGAGTCCAGAGAGTGCACTGGCACCACTGGGGATGCAGTGCACTGAGTCCAGAGAGTGCACTGGCACCACAGGGGATACACTGCAGTGAGTCCAGAGAGTGCACTGGCACCATTGGGATGCAGTGCAGTGAGTCCAGAGAGTGCACTGGCACCACTGGGGATGCACTGCAGTGAGTCCAGAGAGTGCACTGGCACCACTGGGGATGCAGTGCCGTGAGTGCAGAGAGTGCACTGGCACCGCTGCGGTTGCACCCCGGTGTTTTCAGAGAGTGCAGTGGCACCACTGGGGATGCAGTGCAGTGAGTCCAGAGAGTGCACTGGCACCACGGGGGATGCAGTGTAGTGAGTCCAGAGAGTGCACTGGCACAACTGGGGATGCAGTGCAGTGAGTCCACAGAGTACACTGGCACCACTGGTGATGCAGTGCAGTGAGTCCAGAGAGTGCACGGGCACCACTGGGGATGCAGTGCAGTGAGTCCAGAGAGTGCAGTGGCACCATTGGAGATGCAGTGCAGTGAGTCCAGAGAGTGCACTGGCACCACTGGGGATGCACTGCAGTGAGTTAAGAGAGTACACTGGCGCCACTGTGGATGCACTGCAGTGAGTCCAGAGAGTGCACTGGCACCACTGGTGATGCAGTGCAATGAGTCCAGAGAGCCACTGGCACCACTGGGGATGCAGTGCAGTGAGTCCAGAGAGTGCACTGGCACCACTGGGGATGCAACCCCGTGAGTCCAGAGAGTGCACTGGCACCACTGGGGATGCACCCCGGCAAGTCCAGAGAGTGCACTCTCTGGACTCACTGACGTGCATCCCCAGTGCACTGGCACCACTGGGGATGCACCCCGGCAAGTCCAGAGAGTGCACTCTCTGGACTCACTGACGTGCATCCCCAGTGGTGCCATTGCACTCTCTGGACTCACTGCACTGCATCCCCAGTGGTGCCAGTGCACTCACTGGACTCACTGCAGTGCATCCCCAGTGGTGCCAGGGCACTCACTGGACTCACACTACTGCATCACCAGTGGTGCCAGTGTACTCTCTGGACTCACTGCACTGCATCCCCAGTGGTGCCAGGGCACTCTCTGGACTCACTGCACTGCATCCCAGTGGTGCCAGTGCACTCTCTGGACTCACTGCACTGCATCCCCAGTGGTGCCAGTGCACTCTCTGGACTCACTGTACTGCATCCCCAGTGGTGCCAGTGCACTCTCTGGACTCACTGCACTGCATCGCCAGTGGTGCCAGTGCACTCTCTGGACTCACTGCAGTGCATCTCCAGTGGTGCCAGTGCACTCTCTGGAGTCACTGCACTGCATCCCCAGAAGTGCCAGTGCACTCTCTGGAGTCACTGCACTGCATCCCCAGTGGTGCCAGTGCACTCTCTGGACTCAATGCACTGCATCCCCAATGGGGCCAGTGTACTCTCTGGACTCACTGCAGTGCAACCCCAAGGTGCCAGTGCACTCTCTGGACTCACTGCACTGCATCCCCAGTGGTGCCAGTGCACTCTCTGGACTCACTGCAGTGCATCCCCAGTGGTGCCAGTGCACTCTCTGGACTCACTGCACTGCATCCCCAGTGGTGCCAGTGCACTCTCTGGAATCACTGCACTGCATCCCCTGTGGTGCCAGTGCACTCTTGTACTCACTGCACTGCATCACCTGTGGTGCCAGTGCACTCTCTGGACTCACTGCACTGCATCCCCAGTGGTGCCAGTGCACTCTCTGAACTCACCGCTTTGCATCCCCAGTGGTGACAGTGCACTCTCTGGACTCACTGCACTGCATCCCCAGTGGTGCCAGTGCACTCTCTGGAGTCACTGCACTGCATCCTCAGTGGTGCCAGTGCACTCTCTGGACTCACTGCACTGCATCCCCAGTGGTGCCAGTGCACTCTCTGGAGTCACTGCACTGCATCCCCAGTGGTGCCAGGGCACTCTCTGGACTCACTGCACTGCATCCCCTGTGGTGCCAGTGCACTCTCTGGACTCACTGCAGTGCATCCGCAGTGGTGCCAGTGCACTCTCTGGACTCACTGCAGTGGATCCCCAGTAGTGCCAGTGCACTCTCTGGACTCACTGCGCTGCATCCCCAGTGGTGCCAGTGCACTCTCTGGACTCACTACACTGCATCCCTAGTGGTGCCAGTGCACTCTCTGCACTCACTGCACTGCATCCCCAATGGTGCCAGGGCACTCTCCGGACTCACTGCAGTGCATCCGCAGTGGTGCCAGTGCACTCTTTCGAGTCACTGCAGTGCATCCCCAGTGGTGCCAGTGCACTCTCTGGACTCACTGCACTGCATCCCCAGTGGTGCCAGTGCACTCTCTGGACTCACCGGTGTGCATCCCCAGTGGTGCCAGTGCACTCTCTGGACTCACCGGGGTGCATCCCCAGTGGTGCCAGTGCACTCTCTGGACTCACTGCACTGCATCCCCAGTGGTGCCAGTGCACTCTCTGGACTCACTGCACTGCATCCCCAGTGGTGCCAGTGCACTCTCTGGACTCACTGCAGTGCATCCCCAGTGGCGCCAGTGCACTCTCTGGACTCACTGCACTGCATCCCATTGGTGCTAGTGCACTCTCTGGACTCACTGCACTGCATCCCCAGTGGTGCCAGTGCACTCTGTGGACTCACTGCAGTGCATCCCCAGTTGTGCCAGTGCACTCTCTGGACTCACTGCAGTGCATCCCCAGTGGTGCCAGTGCACTCTCTGGACTCACTGCAGTGCTTCCGCACTGGTGCCAGTGCACTCTCTGCACTCACTGCACTGCATCAACAGTGGTGCCTCTGCACTCTCTGGAGTCACTGCACTGCATCCCCAGTGGTGCCAGTGCACTCTCTGGACTCACTGTAGTGCATCCCCAGTGGTGCCAGTGCACTCTCTGGACTCACTGCACTGCATCCCCAGTGGTGCCAGTGCACTCTCTGGACTCACTGCAGTGCATCCCTTGTGGTGCCTTTGCACTCTCAGGACTCACTGCACTGCATCCCCAGTGGTGCCAGTGCACTCTCTGGACTCAGTGCACTGCATTCCCAGTGGTGCCAGTGCACTCTCTGGACTCAGTGCACTGCATCCCCAATGGTGCCAGGGCACTCTCTGGACTCACTGCAGTGCATCCCCAGTGGTGCCAGTGCACTCTCTGGACTCACTGCACTGCATCCCCAGTGGTACCAGTGCACTCTCTCAGCTCACTGCAGTGCATCCCCAGTGGTGCCAGTGCACTCTCTGCACTCACTGCACTGCATCCCCAGTGGTGCCAGTGTAGTCTCTGGACTCACAGCAGTGCATCCCCTCTAGTGCCAGTGCAACTACTGGACTCACTGCAGTGTAGCTAAGTGGTGCCAGAGCACTCTCTGGACTCACTGCACTGCATCCCCAGTGGTGCCACTGCACTCTCTGGACTCACTGCACCGCATCCCCAGTGGTGCCTGTGCACTGTCTGGACTCACTGCAGTGTATCGCCATTGGAGCCGGTGCCCTCTCTGGACTCACTAAACTGCATCCCCAGTGGTGCCAGAGAACTTTCTGGTCTCACTGCAGTGCATCCCCAGTGGTGCCAGTGCACTCTCTGGACTCACTGCATCCCCAGTGGTGCCAGGGCACTCTCTGGACTCACAGCACTGCATCCCCTTTTGGTGCCAGTGCACTCTCTGGACTCACCGGGGTGCATCCCCAGTAGTGCCAGTGCACTCTCTGGACTCACTGCACTGCATCCCCAGTGGTTCCATTGCACTCTCTGGACTCACTGCATTGGATCCCCAGTGGTGTCAGTGCACTCTCTGGACCCACTGGAGTGCATCCCCACTGGTGCCAGTGCACTCTCTGGACTCAGTGCACTGCATCCCCAATGGTGCCAGTGCACTCTCTGGACTCACTGCACTGCGTCCCCAGTGGTGCCAGTGCACTCTCTGGACTCACTGCAGTGCATCCCCAGTGGTGCCAGTGTACTCTCTGGACTCACTGCACTGCATCACCAGCGGTGCCAGTGCACTCTCTGGACTCACTGCTGTGCATCCCCAGTGGTGCCAGTGCACTTTCTGGAGTCACTGCAGTGCATCCCCTTTTGTGCCAGCGCACTCTCTGCACTCACTGCACTGCATCCCCAGAAGTGCCAGTGCACTCTCTGCACTCACTGCACTGCATCCCCAGTGGTTCCATTGCACTCTCTGGACTCACTGCATTGGATTCCCAGTGGTGTCAATGCACTCTCTGGACTCAGTGCAGTGCATCCCCAGTGGTGCCAGAGCACTCTCTGGACTCACTGCAGTGCTTCCCCACTGGTGCCAGTGCACTCTCTGGACTCACTGCACTGCATCCTCAGTGGTGCCAGTGCACTCTCTGGACTCACTGCAGTGCATCACCAGTGGTGCCTGTGCACTCTCTGGAGTCACTGCACTGCATCCCCAGTGGTGCCAGTGCACTCTCTGGACTCACTGCAGTGCAGCCCCTGAGGTGCCAGTGCACTCTCTGTACTCACTGCAGTGCATCTCCAGTGGTGCCAGTGCACTCTCTGGACCCACTGCAGTGCATCCCCACTGGTGCCAGTGCACTCTCTGGACTCAGTGCACTGCATCCCCAATGCTGCCAGTGCACTCTCTGTGTTCACTGCACTGCATCCCCAGTGGTGCCAGTGCACTCTCTGGACTCACTGCACTGCATCCCCAGTGGTGCCAGTGCACTCTCTGGACTCACTGCACTGCATCCCCAGTGGTGCCAGTGCACTCTCTGGACTCACTGAAGTGCATCCCCAGTGGTGCCAGTGCACTCTCTGGACTCACTGCACTGCATCCCCAGTGGTGCCAGTGCACTCTCTGGACTCACTGAAGTGCATCCCCAGTGGAGCCAGTGCTCTCTGTGGACTCACTGCACTGCATCCCCAGTGGTGCCAGTGCACTCTCTGGACTCAATGCACTGCATCCCCAAGGTGCCAGTGCACTCTCTGGACTCACTGCACTGCATCCCCAGTGGAGCCAGAGCACTCTCTGTACTCCGTGCAGTGCATCCCCAATGGTGCCAGAGAACTCTCTGGACTCACTGCAGTGCATCCCCAGTGGTGCCAGTGCAATCTCAGGACTCACAGCAGTGCAGCTCCTGTTGGTGCCAGTGCACTCTCTGGACTCACTGCACTGCATCCCCAGTGGTGCCAGTGCACTCTCTGGACTCACTGCACTGCATCCCCATTGGTGCCAGTACACTCTCTGGACTCACTGCAGTGCATCCGCAGTGGTGCCAGTGCACTCTCTGGACTCACTGCAGTGCATCCTCAGTAGTGCCAGTGCACTCTCTGGACTCACTGCGCTGCATCCCCAGTGGTGCCAGTGCACTCTCTGGACTCACTGCACTGCATCCCCAGTGATGCCAGTGCACTCTCTGCACTCACTGCACTGCATCCCCAGTGGTGCCAGGGCACTCTCCGGACTCACTGCAGTGCATCCGCAGTGGTGCCAGTGCACTCTTTCGAGTCACTGCAGTGCATCCCCAGTGGTGCCAGTGCACTCTCTGGACTCACTGCAGTGCATCCCCAGTGCTGCCAGTGCAGTCTCTTTACTCCCTGAAGTGCATCCCCAGTGGTGCCAGTGCACTCTCTGGACTCACAGGGGTGCATCCCCAGGTGGTGCCAGTGCACTCTCTGGACTCACTGCAGTGCATCCCCAGTGGTGCCAGTGCACTCTCTGGACTCACAGGGGTGCATCCCCAGGTGGTGCCAGTGCACTCTCTGGACTCACTGCAGTGCATCCCCAGTGGTGCCAGTGCACTCTCTGGACTCACTGCACTGCATCCCCAGTGGAGCCAGTGCACTCTCTGGACTCACTGCAGTGCATCCACAGTGGTGCCAGTGCACTCTCTGGTCTCACTGCACTGCATCCCCAGTGGTGCCAGTGCACTTTCTGCAGTCACTGTAGTGCATTCCCTTTTGTGCCAGTGCACTCTCTGCACTCACTGCACTGCATCCCCAGTGGTTCCATTGCACTCTCTGGACTCAGTGCAGTGCATCCCCAGTGGTGCCAGTTCACTCTCTGGAGTCACTGCAGTGCTTCCCCACTGGTGCCAGTGCACTCTCTGGACTCACTGCACTGCATCCCCAGTGGTGCCATTGCACTCTCAGGACTCACTGCACTGCATCCCCTGTGGTGCCAGTGCACTCTCTGGACTCACTGAACTGCATCCCCAGTGGTGCCAGTGCACTCTCTGGACTCACTGCACTGCATCCCCAGTGGTGCCAGTGCACTCTCTGGACTCACTGCACTGCATCCCCAGTGGTGCTAGTGCACTCTCTGGACTCACTGCAGTGCATCCGCAGTGGTGCCAGTGCACTCTCTGGACTCACTGCAGTGCATCCTCAGTAGTGCCAGTGCACTCTCTGGACTCACTGCGCTGCATCCCCAGTGGTGCCAGTGCACTCTCTGGACTCACTGCACTGCATCCCCAGTGATGCCAGTGCACTCTCTGCACTCACTGCACTGCATCCCCAGTGGTGCCAGGGCACTCTCCGGACTCACTGCAGTGCATCCGCAGTGGTGCCAGTGCACTCTTTCGAGTCACTGCAGTGCATCCCCATTGGTGCCAGTGCACTCTCTGGACTCACTGCAGTGCATCCCCAGTGCTGCCAGTGCACTCTCTGGACTCACTGCAGTGCATCCCCAGTGGTGCCAGTGCACTCTCTGGACTCACTGCACTGCATCCCCAGTGGTGCCAGTGCACTCTCTGGACTCACTGCACTCCATCCCCACTGGTGCCAATCCACCCTTTGGACTCACTGCACTGCATCCCCAGTGGTGCCAGTGGACTCTCTGCACTCATGCACTGCATACCCAGTGGTGCCAGAGCACTCTTTGGACTTACTGCACTGCATGAACAGTGGTGCCAGTGCACTCTCTGAACTCACTGCACTGCATCCCCAGTGGTGCCAGTGCAATCTCAGGACTCACTGCAGTGCAGCTCCAGTTGGTGCCAGTGCAGTCTGTGGACTAACTGCACTGCATCCCCAGTGGTGCCCGTGCACTCTCTGGACTCACTGCAGTGCATCCCCAGTGGTGCCAGTGCACTCTCTGGAGTCACTGAACTGCATCCCCAGTGGTGCCAGAGCACTCTCTGGACTCACTGCAGTGCATATCCAGTGCTGCCAGTGCACTCTCTGGACTCACTGCAGTGCATCCGCAGTGGTGCCAGTGCACTCTCTGGACTCACTGCAGTGCATCCTCAGTAGTGCCAGTGCACTCTCTGGACTCACTGCGCTGCATCCCCAGTGGTGCCAGTGCACTCTCTGGACTCACTGCACTGCATCCCCAGTGATGCCAGTGCACTCTCTGCACTCACTGCACTGCATCCCCAGTGGTGCCAGGGCACTCTCCGGACTCACTGCAGTGCATCCGCAGTGGTGCCAGTGCACTCTTTCGATTCACTGCAGTTCATCCCCAGTGGTGCCAGTGCACTCTCTGGACTCACTGCAGTGCATCCCCAGTGCTGCCAGTGCACTCTCTGGACTCACTGCAGTGCATCCCCAGTGGTGCCAGTGCACTCTCTGGACTCACTGCACTACATCCCCAGTGGTGCCAGTGCACTCTCTGGACTCACTGCACTCCATCCCCACTGGTGCCAATCCATCCTTTGGACTCACTGCACTGCATCCCCAGTGGTGCCAGTGGACTCTCTGCACTCATGCACTGCATACCCAGTGGTGCCAGTGCACTCTTTGGACTCACTGCACTGCATGAACAGTGGTGCCAGTGCACTCTCTGAACTCACTGCACTGCATCCCCAGTGGTGCCAGTGTAGTCTCTGGACTCACTGTAGTGCATCCCCAGTGGTGCCAGTGCAATCTCAGGACTCACTGCAGTGCAGCTCCAGTTGGTGCCAGTGCAGTCTCTGGACTAACTGCACTGCATCCCCAGTGGTGCCCGTGCACTCTCTGGACTCACTGCAGTGCATCCCCAGTGGTGCCAGTGCACTCTCTGGAGTCACTGAACTGCATCCCCAGTGGTGCCAGAGCACTCTCTGGACTCACTGCACTGCATATCCAGTGCTGCCAGTGCACTCTCTGGACTCACTGCACTGCATCGCCAGTGGTGCCAGTGCACTCTCTGGACTCACTGCACTGCATTACCAGTGGTGCCAGTGCACTCTCTGGACTCAGTGCACTGCATCCCCAGTGGGGCCAGTGCACTCTCTGGACTCACTGCATTGCATCCCCAGTGGTGCCAGTGCACTCTCTAGACTCAGTGCAGTGCTTCCCCAGTGGTGCCACTGCACTCTCTGGACTCACTGCACTGCATCACCATTGGTGCCAGGGCACTCTCCGGACTCACTGCAGTGCATCCGCAGTGGTGCCAGTGCACTCTTTCGAGTCACTGCAGTGCATCCCCAGTGGTGCCAGTGCACTCTCTGGACTCACTGCACTGCATCCCCAGTGGTGCCAGTGCACTCTCTGGACTCACTGCAGTGCATCCCCAGTGGTGCCAGAGCACTCTCTGGACTCACTGCACTGCATCCCCAGTGGTGCCAGTGCACTCTCTGGAATCACTGCAGTGCATCCCCTGTGGTGCCAGTGCACTCTCTGTACTCACTGCACTGCATCACCTGTGGTGCCAGTGCACTCTCTGGACTCACTGCACTGCATCCCCAGTGGTGCCAGTGCACTCTCTGGACTCACCGCATTGCATCCCCACTGGTGCCAGTGCACTCTCTGGACTCACTGCACTGCATCCCCTGTGGTGCCAGTGCACTCTCTGGACTCACTGCACTGCATCAACAGTGGTGCCTCTGCACTCTCTGGAGTCACTGCACTACATCCCCAGTGGTGCCAGTGCACTCTCTGGACTCACTGTAGTGCATCCCCAGTGGTGCCAGTGCACTCTCTGGACTCACTGCAGTGCATCCCCAGTAGTGCCAGTGCACTCTCTGGACTCACTGCACTGCATCCCCAGTGGTGCCAGTGCACTCTCTGGAATCACCGCAGTGCATCCCCAGTGGTGCCAGTGCACTCTCTGGAGTCACTGCACTGCATCCCCAGTGGTGCCAGTGCACTCTCTGGACTCACTGCACTGCATCCCCAGTGGTGCCACTGCACTCTCTGGACTCACTGCACTGCATCACCAGTGGTGCCAGGGCACTCTCCGGACTCACTGCAGTTCATCCGCAGTGGTGCCAGTGCACTCCTTCGAGTCACTGCAGTGCATCCCCAGTGGTGCCAGTGCACTCTCTGGACTCACTGCAGTGCATCCCCAGTGGTGCCAGTGCACTCTCTGGACTCACTGCACTGCATCCCCAGTGGTGCCAGTGCACTCTCTGGACTCACTGCAGTGCATCCGCAGTGGTGCCAGTGCACTCTCTGGACTCACTGCAGTGCATCCTCAGTAGTGCAGGTGCACTCTCTGGACTCACTGCAGTGCATCCCCAGTGGTGCCAGTGCAGTCTCTGGACTCACTGCACTGCATCCCCAGTGGAGCCAGTGCACTCTCTGGACTCACTGCAGTGCATCCACAGTGGTGCCAGTGCACTCTCTGGTCTCACTGCACTGCATCCCCAGTAGTGCCAGTGCACTTTCTGCAGTCACTGCAGTGCATTCCCTTTTGTGCCAGTGCACTCTCTGCACTCACTGCACTGCATCCCCAGTGGTTCCATTGCACTCTCTGGAGTCACTGCAGTGCTTCCCCACTGGTGCCAGTGCACTCTCTGGACTCACTGCACTGCATCCCCAGTGGTGCCATTGCACTCTCAGGACTCACTGCACTGCATCCCCAGTGGTGCCAGTGCACTCTCTGGTCTCACTGCACTGCATCCCCATTGCTGACAGTGCCTTCTCTGGACTCACTGCACTGCATTCCCAGTGGTGCCAGTGCACTCTCTGGACTCACTGCACTGCATCCCCAGTGGTGCCAGGGCACTCTCTGCAGACAATGCAGTGCATCCCCAAAGGTGACAGTGCAAACTCTGGACTCACTGTACTGCTCGAGCCGCGGCAGCCGCTGCAGCCGCGTTAGCCCCTCCAGCCTCGGCAGCCGCTCCAGCCGCTCCAGCCGCGGCAGCCGCGGCAGCCGGTGCAGCCGCGGCAGCCGCTCCATCCGCGGCATACGCGGCAGGCGCTCCAGCCGCGGCAGCCGCGGCAGCCGCGGCAGCCGGTCCAGCCGCTCCAGCCGCTCCAGCCGCGGCATACGCGGCAGCCGCTCCAGCCGCTCCAGCCGCGGCAGGCGCTCCAGCCGCGGCAGTCGCGGCAGCCGCTCCAGCCGCGGCAGCCGCTCCAACCGCGGCATCCTCTCCAGCCGTGGCAACCGCTCCACTCGGTAGCGGCTTTCGCGGCTGCCGCGGTTGGAGCGGCTGCCGCGGCTGCCGCGGCTGGAGCGGCTGCCGCGGCTGGAGAGCCTGCGGCGGCTGGAGCGTCTAGAGCGTCTGCCGCGGCTGGAGGGGCTACCGCGGCTGGAGCGGCTGAGGCGGCTGGAGCGGATGCCGCGGCTGGAGCTGTGCAGTGAGTCCAGAGAGTCAACTGGCACCACTGAGGATGCAGTACAGTGAGTCCAGAGAGTGCACTGGCACCACAGGGGATGCACTGCAGTTACTCCAGAGAGTGCACTGGAACCACTGGGGATGCAGTTCAATGAGTCCAGAGAGTGCAATGGCACCACCGGGGATTCAGATACATTCTCACTTCAGTGAGAGCCCCAGTAGTGCCAGTGCACTCTCTGGACTCACTGCACTGCATCCCCATTGCTGACAGTGCCCTCTCTGGACTCAGTGCACTGCATCCCCATTGCTGACAGTGCACTCTCTGGACTCACTGCAGTGCATCCGCAGTGGTGCCAGTGCACTCTCTGGACTCACTGCAGTGCATCCTCAGTAGTGCCAGTGCACTCTCTGGACTCACTGCGCTGCATCCCCAGTGGTGCCAGTGCACTCTCTGCACTCACTGCACTGCATCCCCAGTGGTGCCAGGGCACTCTCCGGACTCACTGCAGTGCATCCGCAGTGGTGCCAGTGCACTCTTTCGAGTCACGGCAGTGCATCCCCAGTGGTGCCAGTGCACTCTCTGGACTCACTGCAGTGCATCCCCTGTGCTGCCAGTGCACTCTCTGGACTCACTGCAGTGCATCCCCAGTGGTGCCAGTGCACTCTCTGGACTCACTGCACTGCATCCCCAGTGGTGCCAGTGCACTCTCTGGACTCACTGCACTCCATCCCCACTGGTGCCAATCCACCCTTTGGACTCACTGCACTGCATCCCCAGTGGTGCCAGTGGACTCTCTGCACTCATGCACTGCATACCCAGTGGTGCCAGTGCACTCTTTGGACTCACTGCACTGCATGAACTGTCGTGCCAGTGCACTCTCTGAACTCACTGCACTGCATCCCCAGTGGTGCCAGTGCAATCTCAGGACTCACTGCAGTGCAGCTCCAGTTGGTGCCAGTGCAGTCTCTGGACTAACTGCACTGCATCCCCAGTGGTGCCCGTGCACTCTCTGGACTCACTGCAGTGCATCCCCAGTGGTGCCAGTGCACTCTCTGGAGTCACTGAACTGCATCCCCAGTGGTGCCAGAGCACTCTCTGGACTCACTGCAGTGCATATCCAGTGCTGCCAGTGCACTCTCTGGACTCACTGCACTGCATCGCCAGTGGTGCCAGTGCACTCTCTGGACTCACTGCACTGCATCCGCAGTGGTGCCAGTGCACTCTCTGGACTCAGTGCACTGCATCCTCAGTGGGGCCAGTGCACTCTCTGGACTCACTGCATTGCATCCCCAGTGGTGCCAGTGCACTCTCTGGACTCACTGTACTGCATCCCCAGTGGGGCCAGTGCAGTCTCTTTACTCCCTGAAGTGCATCCCCAGTTGTGCCAGTGCACTCTCTGGACTCACAGGGGTGCATCCCCAGGTGGTGCCAGTGCACTCTCTGGACTCACTGCAGTGCATCCCCAGTGGTGCCAGTGCAGTCTCTGGACTCACTGCACTGCATCCCCAGTGGAGCCAGTGCACTCTCTGGACTCACTGCAGTGCATCCCCAGTGGTGCCAGTGCACTCTCTGGACTCACTGTAGTGCATCCCCAGTGGTGCCAGTGCAGTCTCTTTACTCCCTGCAGTGCATCCCTAGTGGAGCCAGTGCACTCTCTGGACTCACTGCAGTGCATTCCCAGTGGTTCCAGTGCACTCTCTGGACTCACTGCACTGCTCCAGCCGCGGCAGCCGCTAAAGCCGCTACCGAGTGGAGCGGCTGCCACGGCTGGAGCGGCTGCCTCGGTTGGAGCGGCTGCCGCGGCTGGAGCGCCTACAGCGGATGGAGCGGCTGCCGAGGCTGCCCCGGCTGGAGCGGCTGCCGAGGCTGGAGGGGCTACCGCGGCTGGAGCGGCTGCCGCGGCTCGAGCAGTACAGTGAGTCCAGAGAGTGCACTGTCACCTTTGGGGATGCACTGCATTGTCTGCAGATAGTGCCCTGGCACCACTGGGGATGCAGTGCAGTGAGTCCAGAGAGTGCACTGGCACCACTGGTGATGCAGTGCAGTGAGTCCAGAGAGTGCACTGGCACCACTTGGGATGCACTGCAGTGAGTCCAAAGAGTGCACTGGCACCAGTGGGGATGCACTGCCGTGAGTGCAGAGAGTGCACTGGCACCGCTGCGGTTGCACCCCGGTGTTTTCAGAGAGTGCAGTGGCACCACTGGGGATGCAGTGTAGTGAGTCCAGAGAGTGCACTGTCACCACTGGGGATGCACTGCAGTGAGTCCACAGAGTGCACTGGCACCATTGGGGATGCAATGCAGTGAGTCCAGATAGTGCACTGGCACCACTGGGGATGCAGTGCAGTGAGTCCAGAGAGTGCACTGGCACCACTGGGGATGCAGTGAAGTGAGTTACGAGAGTACACTGGCACCACTGTGGATGCACTGCAGTGAGTCCAGAGAGTGCACTGGCAGCACTGGTGATGCAGTGCAATGAGTCCACAGAGCCACTGGCACCACTGGAGATGCAGTGCAGTGAGTCCAGAGAGTGCACTGGCACCAATGGGGATGCAGTGCTGTGAGTCCTGAGAGTGCAATGGCACCACAGGGGATGCACTGCAGTGAGTCCAGAGAGTGCACTGGCACCTCTGGGGATGCAGTGCAGTGAGTCCAGAGAGTGCACTGGCACCAACTGGAGCTGTACTGCTGTGAGTCCTGAGATTGCACTGGCACCACTGGGGATGCACTGCAGTGAGTCCAGAGAGTTCACAGGCACCACTGGGGATGCAGTACAGTGAGTCCAGAGAGTACACTGGCACTACTGGGGATTCAGTTCAGTGAGTCCAGAGAGTGAACTCTCAACATTGGGGAAGTAGTGCAATGAGTCCAGGGTGCACTGGCACCACTGGGGATGCAACCCGGCAAGTCCAGAGAGTGCACTGTCACCACTGGGGATGCAGTGCAGTGAGTCCAGAGAGTGCACTGGCACCACTGGGGATGCAGTGCAGTGAGTCCAGAGAGTGCACTGGCACCAATGGGGATGCAGTGCAGTGAGTCCAGAGAGTGCACTGGTACCAATGGGGATGCACTGCAGTGAGTCCAGAGAGTGCACTGGCACCTCTGGGGATGCACTGCAGTGAGTCCAGAGAGTGCACTGGCACCTCTGGGGATGCACTGCAATGAGTCCAGAGAGTGCACTGGCACCACTGCGGATGCAGTGCAGTGAGTCCAGAGAGGGCACTGGCACCACTGGCGATGCACCCCGGCAAGTCCAGAGCGTGCACTGGCACCACTGTGGATGCAGTGCAGTGAGTCCAGAGAGTGCACTGGCACCACTGGGGATGCAGTGCAGTGAGACCAGAGAGTGCACTGGCACCACTGGGGATGCACCCCGGTGAGTCCAGAGAGTTCACTGGCACCACTGGGGATGCACTGCACTGAGTCCAGGGAGTGCACTGGCACCACTGGGGATGCACTGCAGTGAGTCCAGAGAGTGCATTGGCACCACTGGGGATGCACTGCAGTGACTCCAGAGAGTGCACTGGCACCACTGGGGATGCACTGCAGTGAGTCCAGATGTTAGTCTAGCAACCACATAATCACCAAGTGATTATATGAAGGTGCTTTATTCAGCGCTGGAAGCCGGGGCAGGTGCCCAAATCTGGCTTCAAGTCACGTTACTTCCCAGCCGTTATTTATACATACAATATTGCGTCAGGTATACATATTCTTTACAGGTTGCAACAGCAGCCTCGCTTTTCATTCTAATTAGCTCCCCTCCCCTTTGCACATGCGTGGCGCACTCTGGTGGTCGTCCAGGTGGTCGTCCAGATGAAGTAAGGAGTCTTCCTCTCCGCTAAACTTTTCACCTTTCTTACTCGACGCATGCTCCCTCCGCTTCTTGGTTCTGCTTCAACTCATTTCATTATTTCCAGGCCCTTATCTAAGGTCAGGTTGTACCTGTTCCCTCCCATGGTTCCCCTTCAATGACTCTTTTGATTGTTCAATGTACTCCCTAAGTATCCAGTATACATAGATTAATTGATAATGTAAGTACATTTGGCAATGCTTAATTATACTGTAGGTCCCATTACCTAAGAGACATTAGTAAAACATCCATTCGATTCTCCCCAACACTAACACAGAGACTGCAGTGACACCACAGGGGATGCACCCCGGCAAGTCCAGAGAGTGCACTGGCACCACTGGGGATGCAGTGCAGTGAGTCCAGAGAGGGCACTGGCACCACTGGGGATGCACTGCCGTGAGTCCAGAGAGTGCACTGGCACCATTGGGGATGCACTGCAGTGAGTCCAGAGAGTGCACTGGCACCACCTGGGATGCAGTGCAGTGAGTCCAGAGAGTGCACTGGCACCACTGGGGATGCAGTGCAGTGAGTCCAGAGAGTGCACTGGCACCAGTGGGGATGCACTGCAGTGAGTCCAGAGAGTGCACTGGCACCACTGGGGATGCACTGCAGTGACTCCAGAGAGTGCACTGGCACCACTGGGGATGCAGTGCAGTGAGTCCAGAGAGTGCACTGGCACCACTGGGGATGCAGTGCAGTGAGTCCAGAGAGTGCACTGGCACCACTGGGGGTGGAGTGCAGTGAGTCCAGAGAGTGCACTGGCACCACTGGGGATGCAGTGCAGTGAGTCCAGAGAGTGCACTGGCACCACTGGGGATGCAGTGCAGTGAGTCCAGAGAGTGCACTGGCACCACTGGGGATGCACTGCAGTGAGTCCGGAGAGTGCCCTGGCACCAATGGTGATGCAGTGCAGTGAGTCCAGAGAGTGCACTGGCACCACTGGGGATGCACTGCAATGAGTCCTGAGAGTGCACTGGCACCAATGGCAACGCAGAGCAGTGAGTCCAGAGAGTGCCTTGGCACCACAGGGGATGCAGTGCAGTGAGTCCAGAGAGTGCACTAGCACCACTGGGGATGCACTGCAGTGAGTCCAGAGAGTGCACTGGCACCACTGGGGATGCAGTGCAATGAGTCCAGAGAGTTCACTGGCACCACTGGGGATGTAGTGCAGTGAGTCCAGAGAGTGCACTGGCACCAATGGGGATGCAGTGCAGTGAGTC
The DNA here is from genome assembly GCF_040182565.1 of Anser cygnoides. Classification (NCBI taxonomy): domain Eukaryota; kingdom Metazoa; phylum Chordata; class Aves; order Anseriformes; family Anatidae; genus Anser; species Anser cygnoides. The sequence continues at coordinate 124,311 of NC_089880.1, read as the reverse complement.
CAGAGAGTACAGTGGCACCACTGGGGATGCAGTGCAGTGAGTCCAAAGAGTGCACTGGCACCACAGGGATGCACTGCAGTGAGTCCACAGACTTCACAGGCACCACTGGGGATGCACTGCAGTGAGTCCATAGAGTGCCCTGGCACCACTGGGAATGCAGTGAGTCCAGACAGTGCACTGGCACCACTGGGGATGCACTGCAGTGAGTCCAGAGAGGGCACTGGCACCTCTGGGGATGCACCCCGGCACGTCCAGAGAGTGCACTGGCACCACTGGGGATGCAGTGCAGTGAGTCCAGAGAGTGCACTGGCACCACTGGGGATGCAGTGCAGTGAGTCCAGAGAGTGCACTGGCACCACTGGGGATGCACTGCACTGAGTCCAGGGAGTGCACTGGCACCACTGGGGATGCACTGCAGTGAGTCCAGAGAGTGCACTGGCACCACTGGGGATGCACTGCAGTGACTCCAGAGAGTGCACTGGCACCACTGGGGATGCACTGCAGTGAGTCCAGATTGCAGCCTAGCAACCACATAATCACCAAGTGATTATATGAAGGTGCTTTATTCAGCGCTGGAAGCCGGGGCAGGTGCCCAAATCTGGCTTCAAGTCACGTTACTTCCCAGCCGTTATTTATACATACAATATTGCGTCAGGTATACATATTCATTACAGGTTGCAACAGCAGCCTCGCTTTTCATTCTAATTAGCTCCCCTCCCCTTTGCACATGCGTGGCGCACTCTGGTGGTCGTCCAGATGAAGTAAGGAGTCTTCCTCTCCGCTAAACTTTTCACCTTTCTTACTCGACGCGTGCTCCCTCCGTTTCTTGGTTCTGCTTCAACTCATTTCATCATTTCCAGGCCCTTATCCAAGGTCAGGTTGTACCTGTTCCCTCCCAAGGTTCCCCTTCAATGACTCTTTTGATTGTTCAATGTACTCCCTAAGTATCCAGTATACATAGATTAATTGATAATGTAAGTACATTTGGCAATGCTTAATTATACTGTAGGTCCCATTACCTAAGAGACATTAGTAAAACATCCATTCGATTCTCCCCAACACTAACGCAGAGACTGCACTGGCACCACTGGGGATGCACCCCGGCAAGTCCAGAGAGTGCACTGGCACCACTGGGGATGCAGTGCAGTGAGTTCAGAGACTGCACTGGCACCACTGGGGATGCAGTGCAGTGAGTCCAGAGAGGGCACTGTCACCACTGGGGATGCACTGCCGTGAGTCCAGAGAGTGCACTGGCACCACTGGGGATGCAGTGCAGTGAGTCCAGAGAGTGCACTGGCACCACAGGGGATGCAGTGCAGTGAGTCCAGAGAATGCACTGTCACCACTGGGGATGCAGTGCAGTGAGTGCAGAGAGTGCACTGGCACCACTGGAGTTGAAGTGCAGTGAGTCAAGAGAGTGCACTGGAACCACTGGGGATGCAGCGCAGTGGCTCCTGAGAGTGCACTGGCACCACTGGGAATGCAGTGCAGTGAGTCCAGAGAGTGCAGTGGCACCACTGGGGATGCAGTGCCGTGAGTCCAGAGAGTGCACTGGCAACACTGGGGATGCACTGCAGTAAGTCCAAAGAGTGCACTGGCACCACTGGGGATGCAGTGCAGTGAGTAAAGAGAGTGCACTGGCACCACTGGGGATGCAGTGCAGTGAGTCCAGAGAGTGCACTGGCACCACTGGGGATGCAGTGCAGTGAGTCCAGAGAGTGCACTGGCACCACTGGGGATGCAGTGCAGTGAGTCCAGAGAGTGCACTGGCACCAGTGGGGATGCACTGCAGTGAGTCCAGAGAGTGCACTGGCACCTTTGGGTTTGCACTGCAGTGAGTCCAGAGAGTGCACTGGCACCACTGGGGATGCAGTGCAGTGAGTCCGGAGAGTGCCCTGGCACCAATGGTGATGCAGTGCAGTGAGTCCAGAGAGTGCACTGGCACCACTGGGGATGCACTGCAATGAGTCCTGAGAGTGCACTGGCACCAATGGCAACGCAGAGCAGTGAGTCCAGAGAGTGCCTTGGCACCAGAGGGGATGCAGTGCAGTGAGTCCAGAGAGTGCACTAGCACCACTGGGGATGCACTGCAGTGAGTCCAGAGAGTACAGTGGCACCACTGGGGATGCAGTGCGGTGTGTCCAGAGAGTGCACTGGCACCACTGGGGATGTAGTGCAGTGAGTCCAGAGAGTGCACTGGCACCAATGGGGATGCAGTGCAGTGAGTCCAGAGAGTACAGTGGCACCACTGGGGATGCAGTGCAGTGAGTCCAAAGAGTGCACTGGCACCACAGGGATGCACTGCAGTGAGTCCACAGACTTCACAGGCACCACTGGGGATGCACTGCAGTGAGTCCAGAGAGTGCCCTGGCACCACTGGGAATGCAGTGAGTCCAGACAGTGCACTGGCACCACTGGGGATGCACTGCAGTGAGTCCAGAGAGTGCACTGGCACCACTGGGGATGCACTGCACTGAGTCCAGGGAGTGCACTGGCACCACTGGGGATGCACTGCAGTGAGTCCAGAGAGTGCACTGGCACCACTGGGGATGCACTGCAGTGACTCCAGAGAGTGCACTGGCACCACTGGGGATGCACTGCAGTGAGTCCAGATGTTAGCCTAGCAACCACATAATCACCAAGTGATTATATGAAGGTGCTTTATTCAGCGCTGGAAGCCGGGGCAGGTGCCCAAATCTGGCTTCAAGTCACGTTACTTCCCAGCCGTTATTTATACATACAATATTGCGTCAGGTATACATATTCATTACAGGTTGCAACAGCAGCCTCGCTTTTCATTCTAATTAGCTCCCCTCCCCTTTGCACATGCGTGGCGCACTCTGGTGGTCGTCCAGATGAAGTAAGGAGTCTTCCTCTCCGCTAAACTTTTCACCTTTCCTACTCGACGCGTGCTCCCTCCGTTTCTTGGTTCTGCTTCAACTCATTTCATCATTTCCAGGCCCTTATCCAAGGTCAGGTTGTACCTGTTCCCTCCCAAGGTTCCCCTTCAATGACTCTTTTGATTGTTCAATGTACTCCCTAAGTATCCAGTATACATAGATTAATTGATAATGTAAGTACATTTGGCAATGCTTAATTATACTGTAGGTCCCATTACCTAAGAGACATTACATCCATTCGATTCTCCCCAACACTAACACAGAGACTGCACTGGCACCACTGGGGATGCACTGCAGTGAGTCCAGAGAGTGCACTGGCACCACTGGGGATGCAGTGCAGTGAGTCCAGAGAGTGCACTGGCAGCACTGGCGATGCACTGCAGTGAGTCCAGAGAGTGCACTGGCACCAACTGGGATGCAGTGCAGTGAGTCCAGAGAGTGCACTGGCACCACTGGTGATGCAGTGCAGTGATTCCAGAGAGTGCACTGGCACCACTGGAGTTGCAGTGCAGTGAGTCCAGAGAGTGCACTGGAACGACTGGGGATGCAGCGCAGTGACTCCTGAGAGTGCACTGGCACCACTGGGGATGCAGTGCAGTGAGTCCAGAGAGTGCACTGGCACCACTGGGGATGCAGTGCCGTGAGGCCAGAGAGTGCACTGGCACCACAGGGGATGCAGTGCAGTGAGTCCAGAGAGTGCACTAGCACCACTGGGGATGCACTGCAGTGAGTCCAGAGTGTGCACTGGCACCACTGGGGATGCAGTGCAGTGAGTCCAGAGAGTGCACTGGCAGCACTGGGGATGCAGTGCAGTGAGTCCAGAGAGTGCACTGGCACCACTGGGGATGTAGTGCAGTGAGTCCACAGAGGGCACTGGCACCACAGGGGATGCAGTGTAGTGAGTCCAGAGAGTGCACTGTCACCACTGGGGATGCACTGCAGTGAGTCCAAAGAGTGCACTGGCACCATTGGGGATGCACTGCAGTGAGTCCAGAGACTTCACAGGCACCACTGGGGATGCAGTGCAGTGAGTCCAGAGAGTGCCCTGGCACCACTGGGAATGCAGTGAGTCCAGACAGTGCACTGGCACCACTGGGGATGCACTGCAGTGAGTCCAGAGAGTGCACTGGCACCACTGGGGATGCACACCGGCAAGTCCAGAGAGTGCACTGGCACCACTGGGTATGCAGTGCAGTGAGTCGAGAGAGTGCACTGGCACCACTGGGGATGCAGTGCAGTGAGTCCAGAGAGTGCACTGGCACCACTGGGGATGCAGTACAGTGAGTAAAGAGAGTGCACTGGCACCACCGGGAATGCAGTGCAGTGAGTAAAGAGAGTACAGTGGCACCACTGGGGATGCAGTGCAGTGAGTCCAGAGAGTGCCCTGGCACCACTGGGAATGCAGTGAGTCCAGAGAGTTCACTGGCACCACTGGGGATGCACTGCAGTGAGTCCAGAGAGTGCACTGGCACCACTGGGGATGCACCCTGGCAAGTCCAGAGAGTGCACTGGCACCACTGGGGATGCAGTGCAGTGAGTGCAGAGAGTGCACTGGCACCACTGGGGATGCACTGCAGTGAGTCCAGAGAGTGCACTGGCACCACTGGGTATGCAGTGCAGTGAGTCCAGAGAGTGCACTGGCACCACTGGGGATGCAGTGCAGTGAGTCCAGAGAGTGCACTGGCACCACTGGGGATGCAGTACAGTGAGTCCAGAGAGTGCACTGGCACCACTGGGGATGCAGTGCAGAGAGTAAAGAGAGTGCACTGGCACCACTGTGGATGCAGTGCAGTGAGTCCAGAGAGTGCACTGGCACCATTGGGGATGGACGGCAGTGAGTCCAGAGAGTGCACTGGCACCACTGGTTATGCAGTGCAGTGAGTCCAGAGAGTGCACTGGCACCACTGGGGATGCACTGCAGTGAGTCCAGAGAGTGCACTGGCACCACTGGGGATGCACTGCAGTGAGTCCAGAGAGTGCACTGGCACCACTGGGATGCAGTGCAGTGAGTCCAGAGAGTGCACTGGCACCACTGGGGATGCACTGCAGTGAGTCCAGAGAGTGCACTGGCACCACTGGGATGCAGTGCACTGAGTCCACAGAGTGCACTGGCACCACACGGGATACACTGCAGTGAGTCCAGAGAGTGCACTGGCACCACTGGGGATGCAGTGCCGTGAGTGCAGAGAGTGCACTGGCACCGCTGCGGTTGCACCCCGGTGTTTTCAGAGAGTGCAGTGGCACCACTGGGGATGCAGTGCAGTGAGTCCAGAGAGTGCACTGGCACCACGGGGGATGCAGTGCAGTGAGTCCAGAGAGTGCACTGTCACCACTGGGGATGCAGTGCAGTGAGTCCAGAGAGTGTACTGGCACCACTGGGGATGCAGTGCAGTGAGTCCAGAGAGTGCACTGGCACCTTGGGGATGCAGTTCAGTGAGTCCAGAGAGTGCACTGGCACCACTGGGGATGCAGTGCAGTGAGTCCAGAGACTACACTGGCACCACTGGAAAAGCACTGCAGTGAGTCCAGAGAGTGCACTGGCACCAGTGGGGATGCAGTGCAGTGAGTCCAGAGAGTGCAGTGGCACCATTGGGGATGCAGTGCAGTGAGTCCAGAGAGTGCACTGGCACCACTGGTGATGCAGTGCAGTGAGTTAAGAGAGTACACTGGCGCCACTGTGGATGCAGTGCAGTGAGTCCAGAGAGTGCACTGGCACCACTGGTGATGCAGTGCAATGAGTCCAGAGAGCCACTGGCACCACTGGGGATGCAGTGCATTTAGTCCAGAGAGTGAACTGGCACCACTGGGGATGCACTGCAGTGAGACCAGAGACTTCACAGGCACCACTGGGGATGCAGTGCAGTGAGTCCAGGGAGTGCACTGGCACCACTGGGGATGCAGTGCAGTGAGTCTAGAGAGTGCACTGGCACCACTGGGGATGCACTGCAGTGAGTCCAGAGAGTGCACTGGCACCACTGGGGATGTAGTGCAGTGAGTCCAGAGAGCGCACTGGCACCACTGGGGATGCACTGCAGTGAGTCCAGAGAGTACAGTGGCACCACTGGGGATGCAGTGCAGTGAGTCCAAAGAGTGCACTGGCACCATTGGGGATGCACTGCAGTGAGTCCAGAGACTTTACAGGCACCACTGGGGATGCAGTGCAGTGAGTCCAGAGAGTGCCCTGGCACCACTGGGAATGCAGTGAGTCCAGACAGTGCACTGGCACCACTGGGGATGCACTGCAGTGAGTCCAGAGAGTGCACTGGCACCACTGGGGATGCACCCCGGCAAGTCCCGAGAGTGCACTGGCACCACTGGGGATGCAGTGCAGTGAGTCCAGAGAGTGCACTGGCACCACTGGGGATGCACTGCAGTGAGTGCAGAGAGTGCACTGGCACCACTGGGGATGCAGTGCAGTGAGTCCAGAGAGTGCACTGGCACCACTGGGGATGCAGTGCAGTGAGTCCAGAGAGTGCACTGGCACCACTGGGGATGCAGTGCAGTGAGTCCAGAGAGTGCACTGGCACCACTGGGGATGCAGTGCAGTGAGTCCAGAGAGTGCACTGGCACCACTGGGGATGCAGTACAGTGAGTCCAGAGAGTGCACTGGCACCACTGGGGATGCAGTGCAGTGAGTAAAGAGAGTGCACTGGCACCACTGTGGATGCAGTGCAGTGAGTCCAGAGAGTGCACTGGCACCACTGGGGATGGACTGCAGTGAGTCCAGAGAGTGCAGTGGCACCACTGGGGATGCAGTGCAGTGAGTCCAGAGAGTGCACTGGCACCACTGGGGATGCACTGCAGTGAGTCCAGAGAGTGCACTGGCACCACTGGGGATGCACTGCAGTGAGTCCAGAGAGTGCACTGGCACCATTGGGATGCAGTGCAGTGAGTCCAGAGAGTGCACTGGCACCACTGGGGATGCACTGCAGTGAGTCCAGAGAGTGCACTGGCACCACTGGGATGCAGTGCCGTGAGTGCAGAGAGTGCACTGGCACCACTGGGGATGCAGTGCCGTGAGTGCAGAGAGTGCACTGGCACCGCTGCGGTTGCACCCCGGTGTTTTCAGAGAGTGCAGTGGCACCACTGGGGATGCAATGCAGTGAGTCCAGAGAGTGCACTGGCACCACGGGGGATGCAGTGCAGTGAGTCCAGAGAGTGCACTGTCAGCACTGGGGATGCAGTGCAGTGAGTCCAGAGAGTGCACTGGCACCACTGGGGATGCAGTGCAGTGAGTCCAGAGAGTGCACTGGCACCTTGGGGATGCAGTTCCGTGAGTCCAGAGAGTGCACTGGCACCACTGGGGATGCAGTGCAGTGAGTCCACAGAGTGCACTGGCACCACTGGTGATGCACTGCAGTGAGTCCAGAGAGTGCACTGTCACCACTGGGGATGCAGTGCAGTGAGTCCAGAGAGTGCAGTGGCACCATTGGGGATGCAGTGCAGTGAGTCCAGAGAGTGCACTGGCACCACTGGGGTTGCAGTGCAGTGAGTTAAGAGAGTACACTGGCGCCACTGTGGATGCACTGCAGTGAGTCCAGAGAGTGCACTGGCACCACTGGTGATGCAGTGCAATGAGTCCAGGGAGCCACTGGCACCACTGGTGATGCAGTGCATTTAGTCTAGAGAGTGAACTGGCACCACTGGGGATGCAGTGCACTGAGTCCAGAGAGGGCACTGTCAGCAATGGTGATGCAGTGCAGTGAGTCCAGAGAGTGCACTGGCACCACTGGGGATGCAGTGCAGTGAGTCCAGAGAGTGCACTGGCACCACTGGGGATGCAGTGCAGTGAGTCCAGAGAGTGCACTGGCACCACTGGGGATGCACTGCAGTGAGTCCAGAGAGTGCACTGGCACCACTGGGGATGCAGTCCACTGAGTCCAGAGAGTGCACTGGCACCACTGGGGATGCACTGCAGTGAGTCCAGAGAGTGCACTGTCAGCACTGGGGATGCAGTGCAGTGAGTCCAGAGAGTGCACTGGCACCAACTGGAGCTGCACTGCTGTGAGTCCTGAGATTGCACTGGCACCACTGAGGATGCACTGCAGTGAGTCCAGAGACTTCACAGGCACCACTGGGGATGCAGTGCAGTGAGTCAAAAGAGTGCACTGGCACCACTGGGGATGCAGTGCCGTGAGTCCAGAGAGTGCATTGGCACCACTGGGGATGCACTGCAATGAGTCCAGAGAGTGCACTGGCACCAATGGTAACGCAGAGCAGTGAGTCGAGAGAGTGCACTCGTACCACAGGGGATGCAGTGCAGTGAGTCCAGAGAGTGCACTAGCACCACTGGGGATGCACTGCAGTGAGTCCAGAGTGTGCACTGGCACCACTGGGGATGCAGTGCAGTGAGTCCAGAGAGTGCACTGGCACCACTGGGGATGCAGTGCAGTGAGTCCAGAGAGTGCACTGGCACCACTGGGGATGTAGTGCAGTGAGTCCACAGAGGGCGCTGGCACCACAGGGGATGCAGTGTAGTGAGTCCAAAGAGTACAGTGGCACCACTGGGGATGCAGTGCAGTGAGTCCAAATAGTGCACTGGCACCAATGGGGATGCACTGCAGTGAGTCCAGAGAGTTCACAGGCACCACTGGGGATGTAGTGCAGTGAGTCCAGAGAGTGCCCTGGCACCACTGGGGATGCACTGCAGTGAGTCCAGAGAGTGCACTGGCACCACTGGGGATGCACCCCGGCAAGTCCAGAGAGTGCAGTGGCACCACTGGGGATGCAGTGCAGTGAGTCCAGAGAGTGCACTGGCACCACTGGGGATGCACTGCAGTGAGTGCAGAGAGTGCACTGGCACCACTGGGGATGCACTGCAGTGAGTCCAGAGAGTGCACTGGCACCACTGGGTATGCAGTGCAGTGAGTCCAGACAGTGCACTGGCACCACTGGGGATGCACTGCAGTGAGTCCAGAGAGTGCACTGGCACCACTGGGGATGCAGTGCAGTGAGTAAAGAGAGTACAGTGGCACCACTGGGGATGCAGTGCAGTGAGTCCAGAGAGTGCCCTGGCACCACTGGGGATGCAGTGAGTCCAGAGAGTGCACTGGCACCACTGGGGATGCACTGCAGTGAGTCCAGAGAGTGCACTGGCACCACTGGGGATGCACCCCGGCAAGTCCAGAGAGTGCACTGGCACCACTGGGGATGCACTGGAGTGAGTCCAGAGAGTGCACTGGCACCACTGGGGATGCAGTGCAGTGAGTCCAGAGAGTGGACTGGCACCACTGGGGATGCAGTGCAGTGAGTCCAGAGAGTGCACTGGCACCACTGGGGATGCAGTGCAGTGAGTAAAGAGAGTGCACTGGCACCACTGTGGATGCAGTGCAGTGAGTCCAGAGAGTGCACTGGCACCACTGGGGATGGACTGCAGTGAGTCCAGAGAGTGCACTGGCACCACTGGGGATGCAGTGCAGTGAGTACAGAGAGTGCACTGGCACCACTGGGATGCAGTGCAGTGAGTCCAGAGAGTGCACTGGCACCACTGGGGATGCACTGCAGTGAGTCCAGAGAGTGCACTGGCACCACTGGGATGCAGTGCAGTGAGTCCAGAGAGTGCACTGGCACCACTGGGGATGCACTGCAGTGAGTCCAGAGAGTGCACTGGCACCACTGGGATGCAGTGCACTGAGTCCACAGAGTGTACTGGCACCACAGGGGATACACTGCAGTGAGTCCAGAGAGTGCACTGGCACCACTGGTGATGCAGTGCCGTGAGTGCAGAGAGTGCACTGGCACCGCTGCGGTTGCACCCCGGTGTTTTCAGAGAGTGCAGTGGCACCACTGGGGATGCAGTGCAGTGAGTCCAGAGAGTGCACTGGCAGCACGGGGGATGCAGTGCAGTGAGTCCAGAGAGTGCACTGGCACCACTGGGGATGCAGTGCAGTGAGTCCAGAGAGTGCACTGGCACCTTGGGGATGCAGTTCAGTGAGTCCAGAGAGTGCACTGGAACAACTGGGGATGCAGTGCAGTGAGTCCAGAGACTACACTGGCACCACTGGAAATGCACTGCAGTGAGTCCAGAGAGTGCACTGGCACCACTGGGGATGCAGTACAGTGAGTCCAGAGAGTGCAGTGGCACCATTGGGGATGCAGTGCAGTGAGTCCAGAGAGTGCACTGGCACCACTGGTGATGCAGTGCAGTGAGTTAAGAGAGTACACTGGCGCCACTGTGGATGCACTGCAGTGAGTCCAGAGAGTGCACTGGCACCACTGGTGATGCAGTGCAATGAGTCCAGAGAGCCACTGGCACCTCTGGGGATGCAGTGCATTTAGTCCAGAGAGTGAAATGGCACCACTGGGGATGCAGTGTACTGAGTCCAGAGAGGGCACTATCAGCAATGGGGATGCAGTGCAGTGAGTACAGAGAGTGCACTGGCACCACTGGGGATGCAGTGCAGTGAGACCAGAGACTTCACAGGCACCACTGGGGATGCAGTGCAGTGAGTCCAGAGAGTGCACTGGCACCACTGCGGATGCAGTGCAGTGAGTGCAGAGAGTGCACTGGCACAAAAGGGGATGCACTGCAGTGAGACCAGAGACTTCACAGGCACCACTGGGGATGCAGTGCAGTGAGTCCAGAGAGTGCACTGGCACCACTGGGGATGGACTGCAGTGAGTCCAGAGAGTACACTGGCACCACTGGGGATGTAGTGCACTGAGTCCACAGAGGGCGCTGGCACCACTGGGGATGCAGTGTAGTGAGTCCAGAGAGTACAGTGGCACCACTGGGGATGCAGTGCAGTGAGTCAAAAGAGTGCACTGGCACCATTGGGGATGCACTGCAGTGAGTCCAGAGACTTCACAGGCACCACTGGGGATGCAGTGCAGTGAGTCCAGAGAGTGCCCTGGAACCACTGGGAATGCAGTGAGTCCAGACAGTGCACTGGCACCACTGGGGATGCACTGCAGTGAGTCCAGAGAGTGCACTGGCACCACTGGTGATGCACCCCGGCAAGTCCAGAGAGTGCACTGGCACCACTGGGAATGCAGTGCAGTGAGTCCAGAGAGTGCACTGGCACCACTGGGGATGCACTGCAGTGAGGGCAGAGAGTGCACTGTCACCACTGGGGATGCAGTGCAGTGAGTCCAGAGAGTGCACTGGCACCACTGGGGATGCAGTGCAGTGAGTCCAGAGAGTGCACTGGCACCACTGGGGATGCAGTGCAGTGAGTCCAGAGAGTGCACTGGCACCACTGGGGATGCAGTACAGTGAGTCCAGAGAGTGCACTGGCACCACTGGGGATGCAGTGCAGTGAGACCAGAGACTTCACAGGCACCACTGGGGATGCAGTGCAGTGAGTCCAGAGAGTGCACTGGCACCACTGCGGATGCAGTGCAGTGAGTGCAGAGAGTGCACTGGCACAAAAGGGGATGCACTGCAGTGAGACCAGAGACTTCACAGGCACCACTGGGGATGCAGTGCAGTGAGTCCAGAGAGTGCACTGGCACCACTGGGGATGCACTGCAGTGAGTCCAGAGAGTACACTGGCACCACTGGGGATGTAGTGCACTGAGTCCACAGAGGGCACTGGCACCACTGGGGATGCAGTGTAGTGAGTCCAGAGAGTACAGTGGCACCACTGGGGATGCAGTGCAGTGAGTCAAAAGAGTGCACTGGCACCATTGGGGATGCACTGCAGTGAGTCCAGAGACTTCACAGGCACCACTGGGGATGCAGTGCAGTGAGTCCAGAGAGTGCCCTGGAACCACTGGGAATGCAGTGAGTCCAGACAGTGCACTGGCACCACTGGGGATGCACTGCAGTGAGTCCAGAGAGTGCACTGGCACCACTGGTGATGCACCCCGGCAAGTCCAGAGAGTGCACTGGCACCACTGGGAATGCAGTGCAGTGAGTCCAGAGAGTGCACTGGCACCACTGGGGATGCACTGCAGAGAGGGCAGAGAGTGCACTGTCACCACTGGGGATGCAGTGCAGTGAGTCCAGAGAGTGCACTGGCACCACTGGGGATGCAGTGCAGTGAGTCCAGAGAGTGCACTGGCACCACTGGGGATGCACTGCAGTGAGTCCAGAGAGTGCACTGGCACCACTGGGGATGCAGTACAGTGAGTCCAGAGAGTGCACTGGCACCATTGGGGATGCAGTGCAGTGAGTAAAGAGAGTGCACTGGCACCACTGTGGATGCAGTGCAGTGAGTCCAGAGAGTGCACTGGCACCACTGGGGATGCAGTGCAGTGAGTCCAGAGAGTGCACTGGCACCACTGGGTATGCAGTGCAGTGAGTCCAGAGAGTGCACTGGCACCACTGGGGATGCACTGCAGTGAGTCCAGAGAGTGCACTGGCACCACTGGGGATGCACTGCAGTGAGTCCACAGAGTGCACTGGCACCATTGGGATGCAGTGCAGTGAGTCCAGAGAGTGCACTGGCACCACTGGGGATGCACTGCAGTGAGTCCAGCGAGTGCACTGGCACCACTGGGGATGCACTGCCGTGAGTGCAGAGAGTGCACTGGCACCGCTGCGGTTGCACCCCGGTGTTTTCAGAGAGTGCAGTGGCACCACTGGGGATGCAGTGCAGTGAGTCCAGAGACTTCACAGGCACCACTGGGGATGCAGTGCAGTGAGTCCAGAGAGTGCACTGGCACCACTGGGGATGCACTGCAGTGAGTCCAGAGAGTGCACTGGCACCACTGGGGATGCAGTACAGTGAGTCCAGAGAGTGCACTGGCACCACTGGGGATTCAGTTCCTTGAGTCCAGAGAGTGAACTGGCACCACTGGGGATGCACTGCAATGAGTCCTGAGAGTGCACTGGCACCACTGGGGATGCACCCCGGTGACTCCAGAGAGTGCACTGGCACCAATGGAGATGCACCCCGGCAAGTCCAGAGAGTGCACTGTCACCACTGGGGATGCAGTGCAGTGAGTCCAGAGAGTGCACTGGCACCACTGGGGATGCAGTGCAGTGAGTCCAGAGAGTGCACTGGCACCACTGGGGATGCACTACAGTGAGTCCAGAGAGTGCACTGGCACCACTGGGGATGCACTGCAGTGAGACCAGAGGTTGCAGTGGCACCACTGGGGATGCAGTTCAGTGAGTCCAGAGAGTGCACTGGTACGATTGGGGATGCACTGCAGTGAGTCCAGAGAGTGCACTGGCACCACTGGGGATGCAGTGCAGTGAGTCCAGAGAGTGCACTGGCACCACTGCGGATGCAATGCAGTGAGTCCAGAGAGTGCACTGGCACCACTGGGGATGCACCCCGGCAAGTCCATAGAGTGCACTGGCACCACTGGGGATGCAGTGCACTGAGTCCAGAGAGTGCACTGTCACCACTGGGGATGCAATGCAGTGAGTCCAGAGAGTGTACAGGCACCACTGGGGATGCACCCCGGTGAGTCCAGAGAGTGCACTGGCACCACTGGGGATGCACTGCAGTGAGTCCAGGGAGTGCACTGGCACCACTGGGGATGCACTGCAGTGAGTCCAGAGAGTGCACTGGCACCACTGGGGATGCACTGCAGTGACTCCAGAGAGTGCACTGGCACCACTGGGGATGCACTGCAGTGAGTCCAGATGTTAGCCTAGCAACCACATAATCACCAAGTGATTATATAAAGGTGCTTTATTCAGCGCTGGAAGCCGGGGCAGGTGCCCAAATCTGGCTTCAAGTCCCGTTACTTCCCAGCCGTTATTTATACATACAATATTGCGTCAGGTATACATATTCATTACATGTTGCAACAGCAGCCTCGCTTTTCATTCTAATTAGCTCCCCTCCCCTTTGCACATGCGTGGCGCACTCTGGTGGTCGTCCAGATGAAGTAAGGAGTCTTCCTCTCCGCTAAACTTTTCACCTTTCTTACTCGACGCGTGCTCCCTCCGTTTCTTGGTTCTGCTTCAACTCATTTCATCATTTCCAGGCCCTTATCTAAGGTCAGGTTGTACCTGTTCCCTCCCAAGGTTCCCCTTCAATGATTCTTTTGATTGTTCAATGTACTCCCTAAGTATCCAGTATACATAGATTAATTGATAATGTAAGTACATTTGGCAATGCTTAATTATACTGTAGGTCCCATTACCTAAGAGACATTAGTAAAATATCCATTCGATTCACCCCAACACTAACACAGAGACTGCACTGGCACCACTGGGGATGCACCCCGGCAAGTCCAGAGAGTGCACTGGCACCACTGGGGATGCAGTGCAGTGAGTCCAGAGAGTGCACTGGCACCTTTGGGGATGCACTGCCGTGAGACCAGAGAGTGCACTGGCACCACTGGGGATGCACTGCCGTGAATCCAGAGAGTGCACTGGCTCCACTGGGGATGCAGTGCAGTGAGTCAGAGAGTGCACTGGCACCACTGGGGATGCAGTACAGTGAGTCCAGAGAGTGCACTGGCACCACTGGGGATGCAGTGCAGTGAGTAAAGAGAGTGCACTGGCACCACTGGGGATGCAGTGCAGTGAGTCCAGAGAGTGCACTGGCACCACTGGGGATGCAGTGCAGTGAGCTCAGAGAGTGCACTGGCACCACTGGGGATGCAGTGCGGTGTGTCCAGAGAGTGCACTGGCACCACTGGGGATGCAGTGCAGTGAGTCCAGAGAGTGCACTGGCACCACTGGGGATGCACTGCAGTGAGTCCAGAGAGTGCACTGGCACCACTGGGGATGCACCCCGGTGAGTCCAGGGAGTGCTCTGGCACCACTGGGGATGCACCCCGGCAAGTCCAGAGAGTGCACTGTCACCACTGGGGATGCACTGCAGTGAGTCCAGAGAGTGCACTGGCACCACTGGGGATGCACTGCAGTGACTCCAGAGAGTGCACTGGCACCACTGGGGATGCACTGCAGTGAGTCCAGATGTTAGCCTAGCAACCACATAATCACCAAGTGATTATATGAAGGTGCTTTATTCAGCGCTGGAAGCCGGGGCAGGTGCCCAAATCTGGCTTCAAGTCCCGTTACTTCCCAGCCGTTATTTATACATACAATATTGCGTCAGTTATACATATTCATTACAGGTTGCAACAGCAGCCTCGCTTTTCATTCTAATTAGCTCCCCTCCCCTTTGCACATGCGTGGCGCACTCTGGTGGTCGTCCAGGTGGTCGTCCAGATGAAGTAAGGAGTCTTCCTCTCCGCTAAACTTTTCACCTTTCTTACTCGATGCATGCTCCCTCCGCTTCTTGGTTCTGCTTCAACTCATTTCATCATTTCCAGGCCCTTATCCAAGGTCAGGTTGTACCTGTTCCCTCCCAAGGTTCCCCTTCAATGACTCTTTTGATTGTTCAATGTACTCCCTAAGTATCCAGTATACATAGATTAATTGATAATGTAAGTACATTTGACAATGCTTAATTATACTGTAGGTCCCATTACCTAAGAGACATTACATCCATTCGATTCTCCCCAACACTAACACAGAGACTGCACTGGCACCACTGGGGATGCACTGCAGTGAGTCCAGAGAGGGCACTGGCACCACTGGGGATGCAGTGCAGTGAGTCCAGAGAGTGCACTGGCACCACTGGCGATGCACTGCAGTGAGTCCAGAGAGTGCACTGGCACCACCTGGGATGCAGTGCAGTGAGTCCAGAGAGTGCACTGGCACCACTGGTGATGCAGTGCAGTGACTCCAGAGAGTGCACTGGCACCACTGGAGTTGCAGTGCAGTGAGTCCAGAGAGTGCACTGGAACCACTGGGGATGCAGCGCAGTGACTCCTGAGAGTGCACTGGCACCACTGGGGATGCAGTGCAGTGAGTCCAGAGAGTGCACTGGCACCACTGGGGATGCAGTGCCGTGAGTCCAGAGAGTGCATTGGCACCACTGGGGATGCACTGCAATGAGTCCAGAGAGTGCACTGGCACCAATGGCAACGCAGAGCAGTGAGTCCAGAGAGTGCACTGGCACCACAGGGGATGCAGTGCAGTGAGTCCAGAGAGTGCACTGGCACCACTGGGGATGCACTGCAGTGAGTCCAAAGAGTGCACTGGCACCACTGGGGATGCACTGCAGTGAGTCCAGAGACTTCACAGGCACCACTGGGGATGCAGTGCAGTGAGTCCAGAGAGTGCCCTGGCACCACTGGGAATGCAGTGAGTCCAGACAGTGCACTGGCACCACTGGGGATGCACTGCAGTGAGTCCAGAGAGTGCACTGGCACCACTGGGGATGCACCCCGGCAAGTCCAGAGAGTGCACTGGCACCACTGGGGATGCAGTGCAGTGAGTCCAGAGAGGGCACTGGCACCACTGGGGATGCACTGCAGTGAGTGCAGAGAGTGCACTGGCACCACTGGGGATGCACTGCAGTGAGTCCAGAGAGTGCACTGGCACCACTGGGTATGCAGTGCAGTGAGTCGAGAGAGTGCACTGGCACCACTGGGGATGCAGTGCAGTGAGTCCAGAGAGTGCACTGGCACCACTGGGGATGCAGTACAGTGAGTAAAGAGAGTGCACTGGCACCACCGGGAATGCAGTGCAGTGAGTAAAGAGAGTACAGTGGCACCACTGGGGATGCAGTGCAGTGAGTCCAGAGAGTGCCCTGGCACCACTGGGAATGCAGTGAGTCCAGAGAGTTCACTGGCACCACTGGGGATGCACTGCAGTGAGTCTAGAGAGTGCACTGGCACCACTGGGGATGCACCCTGGCAAGTCCAGAGAGTGCACTGGCACCACTGGGGATGCAGTGCAGTGAGTGCAGAGAGTGAACTGGCACCACTGGGGATGCACTGCAGTGAGTCCAGAGAGTGCACTGGCACCACTGGGTATGCAGTGCAGTGAGTCCAGAGAGTGCACTGGCACCACTGGGGATGCAGTGCAGTGAGTCCAGAGAGTGCACTGGCACCACTGGGGATGCAGTACAGTGAGTCCAGAGAGTGCACTGGCACCACTGGGGATGCAGTGCAGTGAGTAAAGAGAGTGCACTGGCACCACTGTGGATGCAGTGCAGTGAGTCCAGAGAGTGCACTGGCACCATTGGGGATGGACTGCAGTGAGTCCAGAGAGTGCACTGGCACCACTGGGGATGCAGTGCAGTGAGTCCAGAGAGTGCACTGGCACCACTGGGGATGCACTGCAGTGAGTCCAGAGAGTGCACTGGCACCACTGGGGATGCACTGCAGTGAGTCCAGAGAGTGCACTGGCACCACTGGGATGAAGTGCAGTGAGTCCAGAGAGTGCACTGGCACCACTGGGGATGCACTGCAGTGAGTCCAGAGAGTGCACTGGCACCACTGGGATGCAGTGCACTGAGTCCACAGAGTGCACTGGCACCACAGGGGATACACTGCAGTGAGTCCAGAGAGTGCACTGGCACCACTGGGGATGCAGTGCCGTGAGTGCAGAGAGTGCACTGGCACCGCTGCGGTTGCACCCCGGTGTTTTCAGAGAGTGCAGTGGCACCACTGGGGATGCAGTGCAGTGAGTCCAGAGAGTGCACTGGCACCACGGGGGATGCAGTGCAGTGAGTCCAGAGAGTGCACTGTCACCACTGGTGATGCAGTGCAGTGAGTCCAGAGAGTGTACTGGCACCACTGGGGATGCAGTGCAGTGAGTCCAGAGAGTGCACTGGCACCTTGGGGATGCAGTTCAGTGAGTCCAGAGAGTGCACTGGCACCACTGGGGATGCAGTGCAGTGAGTCCAGAGACTACACTGGCACCACTGGAAAAGCACTGCAGTGAGTCCAGAGAGTGCACTGGCACCAGTGGGGATGCAGTGCAGTGAGTCCAGAGAGTGCAGTGGCACCATTGGGGATGCAGTGCAGTGAGTCCAGAGAGTGCACTGGCACCACTGGTGATGCAGTGCAGTGAGTTAAGAGAGTACACTGGCGCCACTGTGGATGCAGTACAGTGAGTCCAGAGAGTGCACTGGCACCACTGGTGATGCAGTGCAATGAGTCCAGAGAGCCACTGGCACCACTGGGGATGCAGTGCATTTAGTCCAGAGAGTGAACTGGCACCACTGGGGATGCACTGCAGTGAGACCAGAGACTTCACAGGCACCACTGGGGATGCAGTGCAGTGAGTCCAGAGAGTGCACTGGCACCACTGGGGATGCAGTGCAGTGAGTCTAGAGAGTGCACTGGCACCACTGGGGATGCACTGCAGTGAGTCCAGAGAGTGCACTGGCACCACTGGGGATGTAGTGCAGTGAGTCCAGAGAGCGCACTGGCACCACTGGGGATGCACTGCAGTGAGTCCAGAGAGTACAGTGGCACCACTGGGGATGCAGTGCAGTGAGTCCAAAGAGTGCACTGGCACCATTGGGGATGCACTGCAGTGAGTCCAGAGACTTTACAGGCACCACTGGGGATGCAGTGCAGTGAGTCCAGAGAGTGCCCTGGCACCACTGGGAATGCAGTGAGTCCAGACAGTGCACTGGCACCACTGGGGATGCACTGCAGTGAGTCCAGAGAGTGCACTGGCACCACTGGGGATGCACCCCGGCAAGTCCCGAGAGTGCACTGGCACCACTGGGGATGCAGTGCAGTGAGTCCAGAGAGTGCACTGGCACCACTGGGGATGCACTGCAGTGAGTGCAGAGAGTGCACTGGCACCACTGGGGATGCAGTGCAGTGAGTCCAGAGAGTGCACTGGCACCACTGGGGATGCACTGCAGTGAGTCCAGAGAGTGCACTGGCACCACTGGGGATGCAGTGCAGTGAGTTCAGAGAGTGCACTGGCACCACTGGGGATGCAGTGCAGTGAGTCCAGAGAGTGCACTGGCACCACTGGGGATGCAGTACAGTGAGTCCAGAGAGTGCACTGGCACCACTGGGGATGCAGTGCAGTGAGTAAAGAGAGTGCACTGGCACCACTGTGGATGCAGTGCAGTGAGTCCAGAGAGTGCACTGGCACCACTGGGGATGGACTGCAGTGAGTCCAGAGAGTGCAGTGGCACCACTGGGGATGCAGTGCAGTGAGTCCAGAGAGTGCACTGGCACCACTGGGGATGCACTGCAGTGAGTCCAGAGAGTGCACTGGCACCACTGGGGATGCAGTGCAGTGAGTCCAGAGAGTGCACTGGCACCTTGGGGATGCAGTTCCGTGAGTCCACAGAGTGCACTGGCACCACTGGTGATGCACTCCAGTGAGTCCAGAGAGTGCACTGTCACCACTGGGGATGCAGTGCAGTGAGTCCAGAGAGTGCAGTGGCACCATTGGGGATGCAGTGCAGTGAGTCCAGAGAGTGCACTGGCACCACTGGGGTTGCAGTGCAGTGAGTTAAGAGAGTACACTGGCGCCACTGTGGATGCACTGCAGTGAGTCCAGAGAGTGCACTGGCACCACTGGTGATGCAGTGCAATGAGTCCAGGGAGCCACTGGCACCACTGGTGATGCAGTGCATTTAGTCTAGAGAGTGAACTGGCACCACTGGGGATGCAGTGCACTGAGTCCAGAGAGGGCACTGTCAGCAATGGGGATGCAGTGCAGTGAGTCCAGAGAGTGCACTGGCACCACTGGGGATGCAGTGCAGTGAGTCCAGAGAGTGCACTGGCACCACTGGGGATGCAGTGCAGTGAGTCCAGAGAGTGCACTGGCACCACTGGGGATGCACTGCAGTGAGTCCAGAGAGTGCACTGGCACCACTGGGGATGCAGTCCACTGAGTCCAGAGAGTGCACTGGCACCACTGGGGATGCACTGCAGTGAGTCCAGAGAGTGCACTGTCAGCACTGGGGATGCAGTGCAGTGAGTCCAGAGAGTGCACTGGCACCAACTGGAGCTGCACTGCTGTGAGTCCTGAGATTGCACTGGCACCACTGGGGATGCACTGCAGTGAGTCCAGAGACTTCACAGGCACCACTGGGGATGCAGTGCAGTGAGTCCAGAGAGTGCACTGGCACCACTGGGGATGCAGTGCCGTGAGTCCAGAGAGTGCATTGGCACCACTGGGGATGCACTGCAATGAGTCCAGAGAGTGCACTGGCACCAATGGTAACGCAGAGCAGTGAGTCGAGAGAGTGCACTCGTACCACAGGGGATGCAGTGCAGTGAGTCCAGAGAGTGCACTAGCACCACTGGGGATGCACTGCAGTGAGTCCAGAGTGTGCACTGGCACCACTGGGGATGCAGTGCAGTGAGTCCAGAGAGTGCACTGGCACCACTGGGGATGCAGTGCAGTGAGTCCAGAGAGTGCACTGGCACCACTGGGGATGTAGTGCAGTGAGTCCACAGAGGGCGCTGGCACCACAGGGGATGCAGTGTAGTGAGTCCAAAGAGTACAGTGGCACCACTGGGGATGCAGTGCAGTGAGTCCAAATAGTGCACTGGCACCAATGGGGATGCACTGCAGTGAGTCCAGAGAGTTCACAGGCACCACTGGGGATGCAGTGCAGTGAGTCCAGAGAGTGCCCTGGCACCACTGGGGATGCACTGCAGTGAGTCCAGAGAGTGCACTGGCACCACTGGGGATGCACCCCGGCAAGTCCAGAGAGTGCAGTGGCACCACTGGGGATGCAGTGCAGTGAGTCCAGAGAGTGCACTGGCACCACTGGGGATGCACTGCAGTGAGTGCAGAGAGTGCACTGGCACCACTGGGGATGCACTGCAGTGAGTCCAGAGAGTGCACTGGCACCACTGGGTATGCAGTGCAGTGAGTCCAGAGAGTGCACTGGCACCACTGGGGATGCAGTGCAGTGAGTCCAGAGAGTGCACTGGCACCACTGGGGATGCAGTGCAGTGAGTAAAGAGAGTACAGTGGCACCACTGGGGATGCAGTGCAGTGAGTCCAGAGAGTGCCCTGGCACCACTGGGGATGCAGTGAGTCCAGAGAGTGCACTGGCACCACTGGGGATGCACTGCAGTGAGTCCAGAGAGTGCACTGGCACCACTGGGGATGCACCCCGGCAAGTCCAGAGAGTGCACTGGCACCACTGGGGATGCACTGCAGTGAGTCCAGAGAGTGCACTGGCACCACTGGGTATGCAGTGCAGTGAGTCCAGAGAGTGGACTGGCACCACTGGGGATGCAGTGCAGTGAGTCCAGAGAGTGCACTGGCACCACTGGGGATGCAGTGCAGTGAGTAAAGAGAGTGCACTGGCACCACTGTGGATGCAGTGCAGTGAGTCCAGAGAGTGCACTGGCACCACTGGGGATGGACTGCAGTGAGTCCAGAGAGTGCACTGGCACCACTGGGGATGCAGTGCAGTGAGTACAGAGAGTGCACTGGCACCACTGGGATGCAGTGCAGTGAGTCCAGAGAGTGCCCTGGCACCACTGGTGATGCAGTGCAGTGAGTCCAGAGAGTGCACTGGCACCACTGGGATGCAGTGCAGTGAGTCCAGAGAGTGCACTGGCACCACTGGGGATGCACTGCAGTGAGTCCAGAGAGTGCACTGGCACCACTGGGATGCAGTGCACTGAGTCCACAGAGTGTACTGGCACCACAGGGGATACACTGCAGTGAGTCCAGAGAGTGCACTGGCACCACTGGTGATGCAGTGCCGTGAGTGCAGAGAGTGCACTGGCACCGCTGCGGTTGCACCCCGGTGTTTTCAGAGAGTGCAGTGGCACCACTGGGGATGCAGTGCAGTGAGTCCAGAGAGTGCACTGGCAGCACGGGGGATGCAGTGCAGTGAGTCCAGAGAGTGCACTGGCACCACTGGGGATGCAGTGCAGTGAGTCCAGAGAGTGCACTGGCACCTTGGGGATGCAGTTCAGTGAGTCCAGAGAGTGCACTGGAACAACTGGGGATGCAGTGCAGTGAGTCCAGAGACTACACTGGCACCACTGGAAATGCACTGCAGTGAGTCCAGAGAGTGCACTGGCACCACTGGGGATGCAGTACAGTGAGTCCAGAGAGTGCAGTGGCACCATTGGGGATGCAGTGCAGTGAGTCCAGAGAGTGCACTGGCACCACTGGTGATGCAGTGCAGTGAGTTAAGAGAGTACACTGGCGCCACTGTGGATGCACTGCAGTGAGTCCAGAGAGTGCACTGGCACCACTGGTGATGCAGTGCAATGAGTCCAGAGAGCCACTGGCACCTCTGGGGATGCAGTGCATTTAGTCCAGAGAGTGAAATGGCACCACTGGGGATGCAGTGTACTGAGTCCAGAGAGGGCACTATCAGCAATGGGGATGCAGTGCAGTGAGTACAGAGAGTGCACTGGCACCACTGGGGATGCAGTGCAGTGAGACCAGAGACTTCACAGGCACCACTGGGGATGCAGTGCAGTGAGTCCAGAGAGTGCACTGGCACCACTGCGGATGCAGTGCAGTGAGTGCAGAGAGTGCACTGGCACAAAAGGGGATGCACTGCAGTGAGACCAGAGACTTCACAGGCACCACTGGGGATGCAGTGCAGTGAGTCCAGAGAGTGCACTGGCACCACTGGGGATGCACTGCAGTGAGTCCAGAGAGTACACTGGCACCACTGGGGATGTAGTGCACTGAGTCCACAGAGGGCACTGGCACTACTGGGGATGCAGTGTAGTGAGTCCAGAGAGTACAGTGGCACCACTGGGGATGCAGTGCAGTGAGTCAAAAGAGTGCACTGGCACCATTGGGGATGCACTGCAGTGAGTCCAGAGACTTCACAGGCACCACTGGGGATGCAGTGCAGTGAGTCCAGAGAGTGCCCTGGAACCACTGGGAATGCAGTGAGTCCAGACAGTGCACTGGCACCACTGGGGATGCACTGCAGTGAGTCCAGAGAGTGCACTGGCACCACTGGTGATGCACCCCGGCAAGTCCAGAGAGTGCACTGGCACCACTGGGGATGCACTGCAGTGAGGGCAGAGAGTGCACTGTCACCACTGGGGATGCAGTGCAGTGAGTCCAGAGAGTGCACTGGCACCACTGGGGATGCAGTGCAGTGAGTCCAGAGAGTGCACTGGCACCACTGGGGATGCAGTGCAGTGAGTCCAGAGAGTGCACTGGCACCACTGGGGATGCAGTACAGTGAGTCCAGAGAGTGCACTGGCACCATTGGGGATGCAGTGCAGTGAGTAAAGAGAGTGCACTGGCACCACTGTGGATGCAGTGCAGTGAGTCCAGAGAGTGCACTGGCACCACTGGGGATGCAGTGCAGTGAGTCCAGAGAGTGCACTGGCACCACTGGGTATGCAGTGCAGTGAGTCCAGAGAGTGCACTGGCACCACTGGGGATGCACTGCAGTGAGTCCAGAGAGTGCACTGGCACCACTGGGGATGCACTGCAGTGAGTCCACAGAGTGCACTGGCACCATTGGGATGCAGTGCAGTGAGTCCAGAGAGTGCACTGGCACCACTGGGGATGCACTGCAGTGAGTCCAGCGAGTGCTCTGGCACCACTGGGATGCAGTGCACTGAGTCCACAGAGTGCACTGGCACCACAGGGGATACACTGCAGTGAGTCCAGAGAGTGCACTGGCACCACTGGGGATGCACTGCCGTGAGTGCAGAGAGTGCACTGGCACCGCTGCGGTTGCACCCCGGTGTTTTCAGAGAGTGCAGTGGCACCACTGGGGATGCAGTGCAGTGAGTCCAGAGACTTCACAGGCACCACTGGGGATGCAGTGCAGTGAGTCCAGAGAGTGCACTGGCACCACTGGGGATGCACTGCAGTGAGTCCAGAGAGTGCACTGGCACCACTGGGGATGCAGTACAGTGAGTCCAGAGAGTGCACTGGCACCATTGGGGATTCAGTTCCTTGAGTCCAGAGAGTGAACTGGTACCACTGGGGATGCACTGCAATGAGTCCTGAGAGTGCACTGGCACCACTGGGGATGCACCCCGGTGACTCCAGAGAGTGCACTGGCACCAATGGAGATGCACCCCGGCAAGTCCAGAGAGTGCACTGTCACCACTGGGGATGCAGTGCAGTGAGTCCAGAGAGTGCACTGGCACCACTGGGGATGCAGTGCAGTGAGTCCAGAGAGTGCACTGGCACCACTGGGGATGCACTACAGTGAGTCCAGAGAGTGCACTGGCACCACTGGGGATGCACTGCAGTGAGACCAGAGGTTGCAGTGGCACCACTGGGGATGCAGTTCAGTGAGTCCAGAGAGTGCACTGGTACGATTGGGGATGCACTGCAGTGAGTCCAGAGAGTGCACTGGCACCACTGGGGATGCAGTGCAGTGAGTCCAGAGAGTGCACTGGCACCACTGCGGATGCAATGCAGTGAGTCCAGAGAGTGCACTGGCACCACTGGGGATGCACCCCGGCAAGTCCATAGAGTGCACTGGCACCACTGGGGATGCAGTGCACTGAGTCCAGAGAGTGCACTGTCACCACTGGGGATGCAATGCAGTGAGTCCAGAGAGTGTACAGGCACCACTGGGGATGCACCCCGGTGAGTCCAGAGAGTGCACTGGCACCACTGGTGATGCACTGCAGTGAGTCCAGGGAGTGCACTGGCACCACTGGGGATGCACTGCAGTGAGTCCAGAGAGTGCACTGGCACCACTGGGGATGCACTGCAGTGACTCCAGAGAGTGCACTGGCACCACTGGGGATGCACTGCAGTGAGTCCAGATGTTAGCCTAGCAACCACATAATCACCAAGTGATTATATAAAGGTGCTTTATTCAGCGCTGGAAGCCGGGGCAGGTGCCCAAATCTGGCTTCAAGTCCCGTTACTTCCCAGCCGTTATTTATACATACAATATTGCGTCAGTTATACATATTCATTACAGGTTGCAACAGCAGCCTCGCTTTTCATTCTAATTAGCTCCCCTCCCCTTTGCACATGCGTGGCGCACTCTGGTGGTCGTCCAGATGAAGTAAGGAGTCTTCCTCTCCGCTAAACTTTTCACCTTTCTTACTCGACGCGTGCTCCCTCCGTTTCTTGGTTCTGCTTCAACTCATTTCATCATTTCCAGGCCCTTATCTAAGGTCAGGTTGTACCTGTTCCCTCCCAAGGTTCCCCTTCAATGATTCTTTTGATTGTTCAATGTACTCCCTAAGTATCCAGTATACGTAGATGAATTGATAATGTAAGTACATTTGGCAATGCTTAATTATACTGTAGGTCCCATTACCTAAGAGACATTAGTAAAATATCCATTCGATTCACCCCAACACTAACACAGAGACTGCACTGGCACCACTGGGGATGCACCCCGGCAAGTCCAGAGAGTGCACTGGCACCACTGGGGATGCAGTGCAGTGAGTCCAGAGAGTGCACTGGCACCTTTGGGGATGCACTGCCGTGAGACCAGAGAGTGCACTGGCACCACTGGGGATGCACTGCCGTGAATCCAGAGAGTGCACTGGCTCCACTGGGGATGCAGTGCAGTGAGTCAGAGAGTGCACTGGCACCACTGGGGATGCAGTACAGTGAGTCCAGAGAGTGCACTGGCACCACTGGGGATGCAGTGCAGTGAGTAAAGAGAGTGCACTGGCACCACTGGGGATGCAGTGCAGTGAGTCCAGAGAGTGCACTGGCACCACTGGGGATGCAGTGCAGTGAGCTCAGAGAGTGCACTGGCACCACTGGGGATGCAGTGCGGTGTGTCCAGAGAGTGCACTGGCACCACTGGGGATGCAGTGCAGTGAGTCCAGAGAGTGCACTGGCACCAGTGGGGATGCACTGCAGTGAGTCCAGAGAGTGCACTGGCACCACTGGGGATGCACTGCCGTGACTCCAGAGAGTGCACTGGCACCACTGGGGATGCAGTGCAGTGAGTCCAGAGAGTGCACTGGCACCACTGGGGATGCAGTGCAGTGAGTCCAGAGAGTGCACTGGCACCACTGGGGGTGGAGTGCAGTGAGTCCAGAGAGTGCACTGGCACCACTGGGGATGCAGTGCAGTGAGTCCAGAGAGTGCACTGGCACCACTGGGGATGCAGTGCAGTGAGTCCAGAGAGTGCACTGGCACCACTGGGGATGCACTGCAGTGAGTCCGGAGAGTGCCCTGGCACCAATGGTGATGCAGTGCAGTGAGTCCAGAGAGTGCACTGGCACCACTGGGGATGCACTGCAATGAGTCCTGAGAGTGCACTGGCACCAATGGCAACGCAGAGCAGTGAGTCCAGAGAGTGCCTTGGCACCACAGGGGATGCAGTGCAGTGAGTCCAGAGAGTGCACTAGCACCACTGGGGATGCACTGCAGTGAGTCCAGAGAGTGCACTGGCACCACTGGGGATGCAGTGCAATGAGTCCAGAGAGTTCACTGGCACCACTGGGGATGTAGTGCAGTGAGTCCAGAGAGTGCACTGGCACCAATGGGGATGCAGTGCAGTGAGTCCAGAGAGTACAGTGGCACCACTGGGGATGCAGTGCAGTGAGTCCAAAGAGTGCACTGGCACCACAGGGATGCACTGCAGTGAGTCCACAGACTTCACAGGCACCACTGGGGATGCACTGCAGTGAGTCCATAGAGTGCCCTGGCACCACTGGGAATGCAGTGAGTCCAGACAGTGCACTGGCACCACTGGGGATGCACTGCAGTGAGTCCAGAGAGGGCACTGGCACCTCTGGGGATGCACCCCGGCACGTCCAGAGAGTGCACTGGCACCACTGGGGATGCAGTGCAGTGAGTCCAGAGAGTGCACTGGCACCACTGGGGATGCAGTGCAGTGAGTCCAGAGAGTGCACTGGCACCACTGGGGATGCACTGCACTGAGTCCAGGGAGTGCACTGGCACCACTGGGGATGCACTGCAGTGAGTCCAGAGAGTGCACTGGCACCACTGGGGATGCACTGCAGTGACTCCAGAGAGTGCACTGGCACCACTGGGGATGCACTGCAGTGAGTCCAGATTGCAGCCTAGCAACCACATAATCACCAAGTGATTATATGAAGGTGCTTTATTCAGCGCTGGAAGCCGGGGCAGGTGCCCAAATCTGGCTTCAAGTCACGTTACTTCCCAGCCGTTATTTATACATACAATATTGCGTCAGGTATACATATTCATTACAGGTTGCAACAGCAGCCTCGCTTTTCATTCTAATTAGCTCCCCTCCCCTTTGCACATGCGTGGCGCACTCTGGTGGTCGTCCAGATGAAGTAAGGAGTCTTCCTCTCCGCTAAACTTTTCACCTTTCTTACTCGACGCGTGCTCCCTCCGTTTCTTGGTTCTGCTTCAACTCATTTCATCATTTCCAGGCCCTTATCCAAGGTCAGGTTGTACCTGTTCCCTCCCAAGGTTCCCCTTCAATGACATTTTTGATTGTTCAATGTACTCCCTAAGTATCCAGTATACATAGATTAATTGATAATGTAAGTACATTTGGCAATGCTTAATTATACTGTAGGTCCCATTACCTAAGAGACATTAGTAAAACATCCATTCGATTCTCCCCAACAGTAACGCAGAGACTGCACTGGCACCACTGGGGATGCACCCCGGCAAGTCCAGAGAGTGCACTGGCACCACTGGGGATGCAGTGCAGTGAGTCCAGAGAGTGCACTGGCACCACCTGGGATGCAGTGCAGTGAGTCCAGAGAATGCACTGTCACCACTGGGGATGCAGTGCAGTGAGTGCAGAGAGTGCACTGGCACCACTGGAGTTGAAGTGCAGTGAGTCAAGAGAGTGCACTGGAACCACTGGGGATGCAGCGCAGTGGCTCCTGAGAGTGCACTGGCACCACTGGGAATGCAGTGCAGTGAGTCCAGAGAGTGCAGTGGCACCACTGGGGATGCAGTGCCGTGAGTCCAGAGAGTGCACTGGCAACACTGGGGATGCACTGCAGTAAGTCCAAAGAGTGCACTGGCACCACTGGGGATGCAGTGCAGTGAGTAAAGAGAGTGCACTGGCACCACTGGGGATGCAGTGCAGTGAGTCCAGAGAGTGCACTGGCACCACTGGGGATGCAGTGCAGTGAGTCCAGAGAGTGCACTGGCACCACTGGGGATGCAGTGCAGTGAGTCCAGAGAGTGCACTGGCACCAGTGGGGATGCACTGCAGTGAGTCCAGAGAGTGCACTGGCACCTTTGGGTTTGCACTGCAGTGAGTCCAGAGAGTGCACTGGCACCACTGGGGATGCAGTGCAGTGAGTCCGGAGAGTGCCCTGGCACCAATGGTGATGCAGTGCAGTGAGTCCAGAGAGTGCACTGGCACCACTGGGGATGCACTGCAATGAGTCCTGAGAGTGCACTGGCACCAATGGCAACGCAGAGCAGTGAGTCCAGAGAGTGCCTTGGCACCAGAGGGGATGCAGTGCAGTGAGTCCAGAGAGTGCACTAGCACCACTGGGGATGCACTGCAGTGAGTCCAGAGAGTGCACTGGCACCACTGGGGATGCACTACAGTGAGTCCAGAGAGTTCACTGGCACCACTGGGGATGTAGTGCAGTGAGTCCAGAGAGTGCACTGGCACCAATGGGGATGCAGTGCAGTGAGTCCAGAGAGTACAGTGGCACCACTGGGGATGCAGTGCAGTGAGTCCAAAGAGTGCACTGGCACCACAGGGATGCACTGCAGTGAGTGCACAGACTTCACAGGCACCACTGGGGATGCACTGCAGTGAGTCCAGAGAGTGCCCTGGCACCACTGGGAATGCAGTGAGTCCAGACAGTGCACTGGCACCACTGGGGATGCACTGCAGTGAGTCCAGAGAGGGCACTGGCACCACTGGGGATGCACCCCGGCACGTCCAGAGAGTGCACTGGCACCACTGGGGATGCAGTGCAGTGAGTCCAGAGAGTGCACTGGCACCACTGGGGATGCAGTGCAGTGAGTCCAGAGAGTGCACTGGCACCACTGGGGATGCACTGCACTGAGTCCAGGGAGTGCACTGGCACCACTGGGGATGCACTGCAGTGAGTCCAGAGAGTGCACTGGCACCACTGGGGATGCACTGCAGTGACTCCAGAGAGTGCACTGGCACCACTGGGGATGCACTGCAGTGAGTCCAGATGTTAGCCTAGCAACCACATAATCACCAAGTGATTATATGAAGGTGCTTTATTCAGCGCTGGAAGCCGGGGCAGGTGCCCAAATCTGGCTTCAAGTCACGTTACTTCCCAGCCGTTATTTATACATACAATATTGCGTCAGGTATACATATTCATTACAGGTTGCAAC
Organism: Anser cygnoides; assembly: GCF_040182565.1. Classification (NCBI taxonomy): domain Eukaryota; kingdom Metazoa; phylum Chordata; class Aves; order Anseriformes; family Anatidae; genus Anser; species Anser cygnoides. The sequence continues at coordinate 95,490 of NC_089880.1, read as the reverse complement.
AGCAGCCTCGCTTTTCATTCTAATTAGCTCCCCTCCCCTTTGCACATGCGTGGCGCACTCTGGTGGTCGTCCAGATGAAGTAAGGAGTCTTCCTCTCCGCTAAACTTTTCACCTTTCCTACTCGACGCGTGCTCCCTCCGTTTCTTGGTTCTGCTTCAACTCATTTCATCATTTCCAGGCCCTTATCCAAGGTCAGGTTGTACCTGTTCCCTCCCAAGGTTCCCCTTCAATGACTCTTTTGATTGTTCAATGTACTCCCTAAGTATCCAGTATACATAGATTAATTGATAATGTAAGTACATTTGGCAATGCTTAATTATACTGTAGGTCCCATTACGTAAGAGACATTACATCCATTCGATTCTCCCCAACACTAACACAGAGACTGCACTGGCACCACTGGGGATGCACTGCAGTGAGTCCAGAGAGGGCACTGGCACCACTGGGGATGCAGTGCAGTGAGTCCAGAGAGTGCACTGGCAGCACTGGCGATGCACTGCAGTGAGTCCAGAGAGTGCACTGGCACCAACTGGGATGCAGTGCAGTGAGTCCAGAGAGTGCACTGGCACCACTGGTGATGCAGTGCAGTGATTCCAGAGAGTGCACTGGCACCACTGGAGTTGCAGTGCAGTGAGTCCAGAGAGTGCACTGGAACGACTGGGGATGCAGCGCAGTGACTCCTGAGAGTGCACTGGCACCACTGGGGATGCAGTGCAGTGAGTCCAGAGAGTGCACTGGCACCACTGGGGATGCAGTGCCGTGAGTCCAGAGAGTGCACTGGCACCACAGGGGATGCAGTGCAGTGAGTCCAGAGAGTGCACTAGCACCACTGGGGATGCACTGCAGTGAGTCCAGAGTGTGCACTGGCACCACTGGGGATGCAGTGCAGTGAGTCCAGAGAGTGCACTGGCAGCACTGGGGATGCAGTGCAGTGAGTCCAGAGAGTGCACTGGCACCACTGGGGATGTAGTGCAGTGAGTCCACAGAGGGCACTGGCACCACAGGGGATGCAGTGTAGTGAGTCCAGAGAGTGCACTGTCACCACTGGGGATGCACTGCAGTGAGTCCAAAGAGTGCACTGGCACCATTGGGGATGCACTGCAGTGAGTCCAGAGACTTCACAGGCACCACTGGGGATGCAGTGCAGTGAGTCCAGAGAGTGCCCTGGCACCACTGGGAATGCAGTGAGTCCAGAGAGTGCCCTGGCACCACTGGGGATGCACTGCAGTGAGTCCAGAGAGTGCACTGGCACCACTGGGGATGCACCCCGGCAAGTCCAGAGAGTGCACTGGCACCACTGGGGATGCAGTGCAGTGAGTCCAGAGAGGGCACTGGCACCACTGGGGATGCACTGCAGTGAGTGCAGAGAGTGCACTGGCACCACTGGGGATGCACTGCAGTGAGTCCAGAGAGTGCACTGGCACCACTGGGTATGCAGTGCAGTGAGTCGAGAGAGTGCACTGGCACCACTGGGGATGCAGTGCAGTGAGTCCAGAGAGTACACTGGCACCACTGGGGATGCAGTACAGTGAGTAAAGAGAGTGCACTGGCACCACCGGGAATGCAGTGCAGTGAGTAAAGAGAGTACAGTGGCACCACTGGGGATGCAGTGCAGTGAGTCCAGAGAGTGCCCTGGCACCACTGGGAATGCAGTGAGTCCAGAGAGTTCACTGGCACCACTGGGGATGCACTGCAGTGAGTCCAGAGAGTGCACTGGCACCACTGGGGATGCACCCTGGCAAGTCCAGAGAGTGCACTGGCACCACTGGGGATGCAGTGCAGTGAGTGCAGAGAGTGCACTGGCACCACTGGGGATGCACTGCAGTGAGTCCAGAGAGTGCACTGGCACCATTGGGGATGGACTGCAGTGAGTCCAGAGAGTGCACTGGCACCACTGGGGATGCAGTGCAGTGAGTCCAGAGAGTGCACTGGCACCACTGGGGATGCACTGCAGTGAGTCCAGAGAGTGCACTGGCACCACTGGGGATGCACTGCAGTGAGTCCAGAGAGTGCACTGGCACCACTGGGATGCAGTGCAGTGAGTCCAGAGAGTGCACTGGCACCACTGGGGATGCACTGCAGTGAGTCCAGAGAGTGCACTGGCACCACTGGGATGCAGTGCACTGAGTCCACAGAGTGCACTGGCACCACAGGGGATACACTGCAGTGAGTCCAGAGAGTGCACTGGCACCACTGGGGATGCAGTGCCGTGAGTGCAGAGAGTGCACTGGCACCGCTGCGGTTGCACCCCGGTGTTTTCAGAGAGTGCAGTGGCACCACTGGGGATGCAGTGCAGTGAGTCCAGAGAGTGCACTGGCACCACGGGGTATGCAGTGCAGTGAGTCCAGAGAGTGCACTGTCACCACTGGGGATGCAGTGCAGTGAGTCCAGAGAGTGTACTGGCACCACTGGGGATGCAGTGCAGTGAGTCCAGAGAGTGCACTGGCACCTTGGGGATGCACTGCAGTGAGTCCAGAGAGTGCACTGGCACCACTGGGGATGCAGTGCAGTGAGTCCAGAGACTACACTGGCACCACTGGAAAAGCACTGCAGTGAGTCCAGAGAGTGCACTGGCACCAGTGGGGATGCAGTGCAGTGAGTCCAGAGAGTGCAGTGGCACCATTGGGGATGCAGTGCAGTGAGTCCAGAGAGTGCACTGGCACCACTGGTGATGCAGTGCAGTGAGTTAAGAGAGTACACTGGCGCCACTGTGGATGCAGTGCAGTGAGTCCAGAGAGTGCACTGGCACCACTGGTGATGCAGTGCAATGAGTCCAGAGAGCCACTGGCACCACTGGGGATGCAGTGCATTTAGTCCAGAGAGTGAACTGGCACCACTGGGGATGCACTGCAGTGAGACCAGAGACTTCACAGGCACCACTGGGGATGCAGTGCAGTGAGTCCAGAGAGTGCACTGGCACCACTGGGGATGCAGTGCAGTGAGTCTAGAGAGTGCACTGGCACCACTGGGGATGCACTGCAGTGAGTCCAGAGAGTGCACTGGCACCACTGGGGATGTAGTGCAGTGAGTCCAGAGAGCGCACTGGCACCACTGGGGATGCACTGCAGTGAGTCCAGAGAGTACAGTGGCACCACTGGGGATGCAGTGCAGTGAGTCCAAAGAGTGCACTGGCACCATTGGGGATGCACTGCAGTGAGTCCAGAGACTTTACAGGCACCACTGGGGATGCAGTGCAGTGAGTCCAGAGAGTGCCCTGGCACCACTGGGAATGCAGTGAGTCCAGACAGTGCACTGGCACCACTGGGGATGCAGTGCAGTGAGTCCAGAGAGTGCACTGGCACCACTGGGGATGCACCCCGGCAAGTCCCGAGAGTGCACTGGCACCACTGGGGATGTAGTGCAGTGAGTCCAGAGAGTGCACTGGCACCACTGGGGATGCACTGCAGTGAGTGCAGAGAGTGCACTGGCACCACTGGGGATGCAGTGCAGTGAGTCCAGAGAGTGCACTGGAACAACTGGGGATGCAGTGCAGTGAGTCCAGAGACTACACTGGCACCACTGGAAATGCACTGCAGTGAGTCCAGAGAGTGCACTGGCACCACTGGGGATGCAGTACAGTGAGTCCAGAGAGTGCAGTGGCACCATTGGGGATGCAGTGCAGTGAGTCCAGAGAGTGCACTGGCACCACTGGTGATGCAGTGCAGTGAGTTAAGAGAGTGCACTGGCACCACTGGGGATGCAGTGCAGTGAGTCCAGAGAGTGCACTGGCACCACTGGGGATGTAGTGCAGTGAGTCCACAGAGGGCGCTGGCACCACAGGGGATGCAGTGTAGTGAGTCCAAAGAGTACAGTGGCACCACTGGGGATGCAGTGCAGTGAGTCCAAATAGTGCACTGGCACCAATGGGGATGCACTGCAGTGAGTCCAGAGAGTTCACAGGCACCACTGGGGATGCAGTGCAGTGAGTCCAGAGAGTGCCCTGGCACCACTGGGGATGCACTGCAGTGAGTCCAGAGAGTGCACTGGCACCACTGGGGATGCACCCCGGCAAGTCCAGAGAGTGCAGTGGCACCACTGGGGATGCAGTGCAGTGAGTCCAGAGAGTGCACTGGCACCACTGGGGATGCACTGCAGTGAGTGCAGAGAGTGCACTGGCACCACTGGGGATGCACTGCAGTGAGTCCAGAGAGTGCACTGGCACCACTGGGTATGCAGTGCAGTGAGTCCAGAGAGTGCACTGGCACCACTGGGGATGCAGTGCAGTGAGTCCAGAGAGTGCACTGGCACCACTGGGGATGCAGTGCAGTGAGTAAAGAGAGTACAGTGGCACCACTGGGGATGCAGTGCAGTGAGTCCAGAGAGTGCCCTGGCACCACTGGGGATGCAGTGAGTCCAGAGAGTGCACTGGCACCACTGGGGATGCACTGCAGTGAGTCCAGAGAGTGCACTGGCACCACTGGGGATGCACCCCGGCAAGTCCAGAGAGTGCACTGGCACCACTGGGGATGCACTGCAGTGAGTCCAGAGAGTGCACTGGCACCACTGGGTATGCAGTGCAGTGAGTCCAGAGAGTGGACTGGCACCACTGGGGATGCAGTGCAGTGAGTCCAGAGAGTGCACTGGCACCACTGGGGATGCAGTGCAGTGAGTAAAGAGAGTGCACTGGCACCACTGTGGATGCAGTGCAGTGAGTCCAGAGAGTGCACTGGCACCACTGGGGATGGACTGCAGTGAGTCCAGAGAGTGCACTGGCACCACTGGGGATGCAGTGCAGTGAGTACAGAGAGTGCACTGGCACCACTGGGATGCAGTGCAGTGAGTCCAGAGAGTGCCCTGGCACCACTGGTGATGCAGTGCAGTGAGTCCAGAGAGTGCACTGGCACCACTGGGATGCAGTGCAGTGAGTCCAGAGAGTGCACTGGCACCACTGGGGATGCACTGCAGTGAGTCCAGAGAGTGCACTGGCACCACTGGGATGCAGTGCACTGAGTCCACAGAGTGTACTGGCACCACAGGGGATACACTGCAGTGAGTCCAGAGAGTGCACTGGCACCACTGGTGATGCAGTGCCGTGAGTGCAGAGAGTGCACTGGCACCGCTGCGGTTGCACCCCGGTGTTTTCAGAGAGTGCAGTGGCACCACTGGGGATGCAGTGCAGTGAGTCCAGAGAGTGCACTGGCAGCACGGGGGATGCAGTGCAGTGAGTCCAGAGAGTGCACTGGCACCACTGGGGATGCAGTGCAGTGAGTCCAGAGAGTGCACTGGCACCTTGGGGATGCAGTTCAGTGAGTCCAGAGAGTGCACTGGAACAACTGGGGATGCAGTGCAGTGAGTCCAGAGACTACACTGGCACCACTGGAAATGCACTGCAGTGAGTCCAGAGAGTGCACTGGCACCACTGGGGATGCAGTACAGTGAGTCCAGAGAGTGCAGTGGCACCATTGGGGATGCAGTGCAGTGAGTCCAGAGAGTGCACTGGCACCACTGGTGATGCAGTGCAGTGAGTTAAGAGAGTACACTGGCGCCACTGTGGATGCACTGCAGTGAGTCCAGAGAGTGCACTGGCACCACTGGTGATGCAGTGCAATGAGTCCAGAGAGCCACTGGCACCTCTGGGGATGCAGTGCATTTAGTCCAGAGAGTGAAATGGCACCACTGGGGATGCAGTGTACTGAGTCCAGAGAGGGCACTATCAGCAATGGGGATGCAGTGCAGTGAGTACAGAGAGTGCACTGGCACCACTGGGGATGCAGTGCAGTGAGACCAGAGACTTCACAGGCACCACTGGGGATGCAGTGCAGTGAGTCCAGAGAGTGCACTGGCACCACTGCGGATGCAGTGCAGTGAGTGCAGAGAGTGCACTGGCACAAAAGGGGATGCACTGCAGTGAGACCAGAGACTTCACAGGCACCACTGGGGATGCAGTGCAGTGAGTCCAGAGAGTGCACTGGCACCACTGGGGATGCACTGCAGTGAGTCCAGAGAGTACACTGGCACCACTGGGGATGTAGTGCACTGAGTCCACAGAGGGCACTGGCACTACTGGGGATGCAGTGTAGTGAGTCCAGAGAGTACAGTGGCACCACTGGGGATGCAGTGCAGTGAGTCAAAAGAGTGCACTGGCACCATTGGGGATGCACTGCAGTGAGTCCAGAGACTTCACAGGCACCACTGGGGATGCAGTGCAGTGAGTCCAGAGAGTGCCCTGGAACCACTGGGAATGCAGTGAGTCCAGACAGTGCACTGGCACCACTGGGGATGCACTGCAGTGAGTCCAGAGAGTGCACTGGCACCACTGGTGATGCACCCCGGCAAGTCCAGAGAGTGCACTGGCACCACTGGGAATGCAGTGCAGTGAGTCCAGAGAGTGCACTGGCACCACTGGGGATGCACTGCAGTGAGGGCAGAGAGTGCACTGTCACCACTGGGGATGCAGTGCAGTGAGTCCAGAGAGTGCACTGGCACCACTGGGGATGCAGTGCAGTGAGTCCAGAGAGTGCACTGGCACCACTGGGGATGCAGTGCAGTGAGTCCAGAGAGTGCACTGGCACCACTGGGGATGCAGTACAGTGAGTCCAGAGAGTGCACTGGCACCATTGGGGATGCAGTGCAGTGAGTAAAGAGAGTGCACTGGCACCACTGTGGATGCAGTGCAGTGAGTCCAGAGAGTGCACTGGCACCACTGGGGATGCAGTGCAGTGAGTCCAGAGAGTGCACTGGCACCACTGGGTATGCAGTGCAGTGAGTCCAGAGAGTGCACTGGCACCACTGGGGATGCACTGCAGTGAGTCCAGAGAGTGCACTGGCACCACTGGGGATGCACTGCAGTGAGTCCACAGAGTGCACTGGCACCATTGGGATGCAGTGCAGTGAGTCCAGAGAGTGCACTGGCACCACTGGGGATGCACTGCAGTGAGTCCAGCGAGTGCTCTGGCACCACTGGGATGCAGTGCACTGAGTCCACAGAGTGCACTGGCACCACAGGGGATACACTGCAGTGAGTCCAGAGAGTGCACTGGCACCACTGGGGATGCACTGCCGTGAGTGCAGAGAGTGCACTGGCACCGCTGCGGTTGCACCCCGGTGTTTTCAGAGAGTGCAGTGGCACCACTGGGGATGCAGTGCAGTGAGTCCAGAGACTTCACAGGCACCACTGGGGATGCAGTGCAGTGAGTCCAGAGAGTGCACTGGCACCACTGGGGATGCACTGCAGTGAGTCCAGAGAGTGCACTGGCACCACTGGGGATGCAGTACAGTGAGTCCAGAGAGTGCACTGGCACCATTGGGGATTCAGTTCCTTGAGTCCAGAGAGTGAACTGGCACCACTGGGGATGCACTGCAATGAGTCCTGAGAGTGCACTGGCACCACTGGGGATGCACCCCGGTGACTCCAGAGAGTGCACTGGCACCAATGGAGATGCACCCCGGCAAGTCCAGAGAGTGCACTGTCACCACTGGGGATGCAGTGCAGTGAGTCCAGAGAGTGCACTGGCACCACTGGGGATGCAGTGCAGTGAGTCCAGAGAGTGCACTGGCACCACTGGGGATGCACTACAGTGAGTCCAGAGAGTGCACTGGCACCACTGGGGATGCACTGCAGTGAGACCAGAGGTTGCAGTGGCACCACTGGGGATGCAGTTCAGTGAGTCCAGAGAGTGCACTGGTACGATTGGGGATGCACTGCAGTGAGTCCAGAGAGTGCACTGGCACCACTGGGGATGCAGTGCAGTGAGTCCAGAGAGTGCACTGGCACCACTGCGGATGCAATGCAGTGAGTCCAGAGAGTGCACTGGCACCACTGGGGATGCACCCCGGCAAGTCCATAGAGTGCACTGGCACCACTGGGGATGCAGTGCACTGAGTCCAGAGAGTGCACTGTCACCACTGGGGATGCAATGCAGTGAGTCCAGAGAGTGTACAGGCACCACTGGGGATGCACCCCGGTGAGTCCAGAGAGTGCACTGGCACCACTGGGGATGCACTGCAGTGAGTCCAGGGAGTGCACTGGCACCACTGGGGATGCACTGCAGTGAGTCCAGAGAGTGCACTGGCACCACTGGGGATGCACTGCAGTGACTCCAGAGAGTGCACTGGCACCACTGGGGATGCACTGCAGTGAGTCCAGATGTTAGCCTAGCAACCACATAATCACCAAGTGATTATATAAAGGTGCTTTATTCAGCGCTGGAAGCCGGGGCAGGTGCCCAAATCTGGCTTCAAGTCCCGTTACTTCCCAGCCGTTATTTATACATACAATATTGCGTCAGTTATACATATTCATTACAGGTTGCAACAGCAGCCTCGCTTTTCATTCTAATTAGCTCCCCTCCCCTTTGCACATGCGTGGCGCACTCTGGTGGTCGTCCAGATGAAGTAAGGAGTCTTCCTCTCCGCTAAACTTTTCACCTTTCTTACTCGACGCGTGCTCCCTCCGTTTCTTGGTTCTGCTTCAACTCATTTCATCATTTCCAGGCCCTTATCTAAGGTCAGGTTGTACCTGTTCCCTCCCAAGGTTCCCCTTCAATGATTCTTTTGATTGTTCAATGTACTCCCTAAGTATCCAGTATACGTAGATGAATTGATAATGTAAGTACATTTGGCAATGCTTAATTATACTGTAGGTCCCATTACCTAAGAGACATTAGTAAAATATCCATTCGATTCACCCCAACACTAACACAGAGACTGCACTGGCACCACTGGGGATGCACCCCGGCAAGTCCAGAGAGTGCACTGGCACCACTGGGGATGCAGTGCAGTGAGTCCAGAGAGTGCACTGGCACCTTTGGGGATGCACTGCCGTGAGACCAGAGAGTGCACTGGCACCACTGGGGATGCACTGCCGTGAATCCAGAGAGTGCACTGGCTCCACTGGGGATGCAGTGCAGTGAGTCAGAGAGTGCACTGGCACCACTGGGGATGCAGTACAGTGAGTCCAGAGAGTGCACTGGCACCACTGGGGATGCAGTGCAGTGAGTAAAGAGAGTGCACTGGCACCACTGGGGATGCAGTGCAGTGAGTCCAGAGAGTGCACTGGCACCACTGGGGATGCAGTGCAGTGAGCTCAGAGAGTGCACTGGCACCACTGGGGATGCAGTGCGGTGTGTCCAGAGAGTGCACTGGCACCACTGGGGATGCAGTGCAGTGAGTCCAGAGAGTGCACTGGCACCAGTGGGGATGCACTGCAGTGAGTCCAGAGAGTGCACTGGCACCACTGGGGATGCACTGCAGTGACTCCAGAGAGTGCACTGGCACCACTGGGGATGCAGTGCAGTGAGTCCAGAGAGTGCACTGGCACCACTGGGGATGCAGTGCAGTGAGTCCAGAGAGTGCACTGGCACCACTGGGGGTGGAGTGCAGTGAGTCCAGAGAGTGCACTGGCACCACTGGGGATGCAGTGCAGTGAGTCCAGAGAGTGCACTGGCACCACTGGGGATGCAGTGCAGTGAGTCCAGAGAGTGCACTGGCACCACTGGGGATGCACTGCAGTGAGTCCGGAGAGTGCCCTGGCACCAATGGTGATGCAGTGCAGTGAGTCCAGAGAGTGCACTGGCACCACTGGGGATGCACTGCAATGAGTCCTGAGAGTGCACTGGCACCAATGGCAACGCAGAGCAGTGAGTCCAGAGAGTGCCTTGGCACCACAGGGGATGCAGTGCAGTGAGTCCAGAGAGTGCACTAGCACCACTGGGGATGCACTGCAGTGAGTCCAGAGAGTGCACTGGCACCACTGGGGATGCAGTGCAATGAGTCCAGAGAGTTCACTGGCACCACTGGGGATGTAGTGCAGTGAGTCCAGAGAGTGCACTGGCACCAATGGGGATGCAGTGCAGTGAGTCCAGAGAGTACAGTGGCACCACTGGGGATGCAGTGCAGTGAGTCCAAAGAGTGCACTGGCACCACAGGGATGCACTGCAGTGAGTCCACAGACTTCACAGGCACCACTGGGGATGCACTGCAGTGAGTCCATAGAGTGCCCTGGCACCACTGGGAATGCAGTGAGTCCAGAGAGTGCACTGGCACCACTGGGGATGCACTGCAGTGAGTCCAGAGAGGGCACTGGCACCTCTGGGGATGCACCCCGGCACGTCCAGAGAGTGCACTGGCACCACTGGGGATGCAGTGCAGTGAGTCCAGAGAGTGCACTGGCACCACTGGGGATGCAGTGCAGTGAGTCCAGAGAGTGCACTGGCACCACTGGGGATGCACTGCACTGAGTCCAGGGAGTGCACTGGCACCACTGGGGATGCACTGCAGTGAGTCCAGAGAGTGCACTGGCACCACTGGGGATGCACTGCAGTGACTCCAGAGAGTGCACTGGCACCACTGGGGATGCACTGCAGTGAGTCCAGATTGCAGCCTAGCAACCACATAATCACCAAGTGATTATATGAAGGTGCTTTATTCAGCGCTGGAAGCCGGGGCAGGTGCCCAAATCTGGCTTCAAGTCACGTTACTTCCCAGCCGTTATTTATACATACAATATTGCGTCAGGTATACATATTCATTACAGGTTGCAACAGCAGCCTCGCTTTTCATTCTAATTAGCTCCCCTCCCCTTTGCACATGCGTGGCGCACTCTGGTGGTCGTCCAGATGAAGTAAGGAGTCTTCCTCTCCGCTAAACTTTTCACCTTTCTTACTCGACGCGTGCTCCCTCCGTTTCTTGGTTCTGCTTCAACTCATTTCATCATTTCCAGGCCCTTATCCAAGGTCAGGTTGTACCTGTTCCCTCCCAAGGTTCCCCTTCAATGACATTTTTGATTGTTCAATGTACTCCCTAAGTATCCAGTATACATAGATTAATTGATAATGTAAGTACATTTGGCAATGCTTAATTATACTGTAGGTCCCATTACCTAAGAGACATTAGTAAAACATCCATTCGATTCTCCCCAACAGTAACGCAGAGACTGCACTGGCACCACTGGGGATGCACCCCGGCAAGTCCAGAGAGTGCACTGGCACCACTGGGGATGCAGTGCAGTGAGTCCAGAGAGTGCACTGGCACCACCTGGGATGCAGTGCAGTGAGTCCAGAGAATGCACTGTCACCACTGGGGATGCAGTGCAGTGAGTGCAGAGAGTGCACTGGCACCACTGGAGTTGAAGTGCAGTGAGTCAAGAGAGTGCACTGGAACCACTGGGGATGCAGCGCAGTGGCTCCTGAGAGTGCACTGGCACCACTGGGAATGCAGTGCAGTGAGTCCAGAGAGTGCAGTGGCACCACTGGGGATGCAGTGCCGTGAGTCCAGAGAGTGCACTGGCAACACTGGGGATGCACTGCAGTAAGTCCAAAGAGTGCACTGGCACCACTGGGGATGCAGTGCAGTGAGTAAAGAGAGTGCACTGGCACCACTGGGGATGCAGTGCAGTGAGTCCAGAGAGTGCACTGGCACCACTGGGGATGCAGTGCAGTGAGTCCAGAGAGTGCACTGGCACCACTGGGGATGCAGTGCAGTGAGTCCAGAGAGTGCACTGGCACCAGTGGGGATGCACTGCAGTGAGTCCAGAGAGTGCACTGGCACCTTTGGGTTTGCACTGCAGTGAGTCCAGAGAGTGCACTGGCACCACTGGGGATGCAGTGCAGTGAGTCCGGAGAGTGCCCTGGCACCAATGGTGATGCAGTGCAGTGAGTCCAGAGAGTGCACTGGCACCACTGGGGATGCACTGCAATGAGTCCTGAGAGTGCACTGGCACCAATGGCAACGCAGAGCAGTGAGTCCAGAGAGTGCCTTGGCACCAGAGGGGATGCAGTGCAGTGAGTCCAGAGAGTGCACTAGCACCACTGGGGATGCACTGCAGTGAGTCCAGAGAGTGCACTGGCACCACTGGGGATGCACTACAGTGAGTCCAGAGAGTTCACTGGCACCACTGGGGATGTAGTGCAGTGAGTCCAGAGAGTGCACTGGCACCAATGGGGATGCAGTGCAGTGAGTCCAGAGAGTACAGTGGCACCACTGGGGATGCAGTGCAGTGAGTCCAAAGAGTGCACTGGCACCACAGGGATGCACTGCAGTGAGTCCACAGACTTCACAGGCACCACTGGGGATGCACTGCAGTGAGTCCAGAGAGTGCCCTGGCACCACTGGGAATGCAGTGAGTCCAGACAGTGCACTGGCACCACTGGGGATGCACTGCAGTGAGTCCAGAGAGGGCACTGGCACCACTGGGGATGCACCCCGGCACGTCCAGAGAGTGCACTGGCACCACTGGGGATGCAGTGCAGTGAGTCCAGAGAGTGCACTGGCACCACTGGGGATGCAGTGCAGTGAGTCCAGAGAGTGCACTGGCACCACTGGGGATGCACTGCACTGAGTCCAGGGAGTGCACTGGCACCACTGGGGATGCACTGCAGTGAGTCCAGAGAGTGCACTGGCACCACTGGGGATGCACTGCAGTGACTCCAGAGAGTGCACTGGCACCACTGGGGATGCACTGCAGTGAGTCCAGATGTTAGCCTAGCAACCACATAATCACCAAGTGATTATATGAAGGTGCTTTATTCAGCGCTGGAAGCCGGGGCAGGTGCCCAAATCTGGCTTCAAGTCACGTTACTTCCCAGCCGTTATTTATACATACAATATTGCGTCAGGTATACATATTCATTACAGGTTGCAACAGCAGCCTCGCTTTTCATTCTAATTAGCTCCCCTCCCCTTTGCACATGCGTGGCGCACTCTGGTGGTCGTCCAGATGAAGTAAGGAGTCTTCCTCTCCGCTAAACTTTTCACCTTTCCTACTCGACGCGTGCTCCCTCCGTTTCTTGGTTCTGCTTCAACTCATTTCATCATTTCCAGGCCCTTATCCAAGGTCAGGTTGTACCTGTTCCCTCCCAAGGTTCCCCTTCAATGACTCTTTTGATTGTTCAATGTACTCCCTAAGTATCCAGTATACATAGATTAATTGATAATGTAAGTACATTTGGCAATGCTTAATTATACTGTAGGTCCCATTACGTAAGAGACATTACATCCATTCGATTCTCCCCAACACTAACACAGAGACTGCACTGGCACCACTGGGGATGCACTGCAGTGAGTCCAGAGAGGGCACTGGCACCACTGGGGATGCAGTGCAGTGAGTCCAGAGAGTGCACTGGCAGCACTGGCGATGCACTGCAGTGAGTCCAGAGAGTGCACTGGCACCAACTGGGATGCAGTGCAGTGAGTCCAGAGAGTGCACTGGCACCACTGGTGATGCAGTGCAGTGATTCCAGAGAGTGCACTGGCACCACTGGAGTTGCAGTGCAGTGAGTCCAGAGAGTGCACTGGAACGACTGGGGATGCAGCGCAGTGACTCCTGAGAGTGCACTGGCACCACTGGGGATGCAGTGCAGTGAGTCCAGAGAGTGCACTGGCACCACTGGGGATGCAGTGCCGTGAGTCCAGAGAGTGCACTGGCACCACAGGGGATGCAGTGCAGTGAGTCCAGAGAGTGCACTAGCACCACTGGGGATGCACTGCAGTGAGTCCAGAGTGTGCACTGGCACCACTGGGGATGCAGTGCAGTGAGTCCAGAGAGTGCACTGGCAGCACTGGGGATGCAGTGCAGTGAGTCCAGAGAGTGCACTGGCACCACTGGGGATGTAGTGCAGTGAGTCCACAGAGGGCACTGGCACCACAGGGGATGCAGTGTAGTGAGTCCAGAGAGTGCACTGTCACCACTGGGGATGCACTGCAGTGAGTCCAAAGAGTGCACTGGCACCATTGGGGATGCACTGCAGTGAGTCCAGAGACTTCACAGGCACCACTGGGGATGCAGTGCAGTGAGTCCAGAGAGTGCCCTGGCACCACTGGGAATGCAGTGAGTCCAGAGAGTGCCCTGGCACCACTGGGGATGCACTGCAGTGAGTCCAGAGAGTGCACTGGCACCACTGGGGATGCACCCCGGCAAGTCCAGAGAGTGCACTGGCACCACTGGGGATGCAGTGCAGTGAGTCCAGAGAGGGCACTGGCACCACTGGGGATGCACTGCAGTGAGTGCAGAGAGTGCACTGGCACCACTGGGGATGCACTGCAGTGAGTCCAGAGAGTGCACTGGCACCACTGGGTATGCAGTGCAGTGAGTCGAGAGAGTGCACTGGCACCACTGGGGATGCAGTGCAGTGAGTCCAGAGAGTGCACTGGCACCACTGGGGATGCAGTACAGTGAGTAAAGAGAGTGCACTGGCACCACCGGGAATGCAGTGCAGTGAGTAAAGAGAGTACAGTGGCACCACTGGGGATGCAGTGCAGTGAGTCCAGAGAGTGCCCTGGCACCACTGGGAATGCAGTGAGTCCAGAGAGTTCACTGGCACCACTGGGGATGCACTGCAGTGAGTCCAGAGAGTGCACTGGCACCACTGGGGATGCACCCTGGCAAGTCCAGAGAGTGCACTGGCACCACTGGGGATGCAGTGCAGTGAGTGCAGAGAGTGCACTGGCACCACTGGGGATGCACTGCAGTGAGTCCAGAGAGTGCACTGGCACCATTGGGGATGGACTGCAGTGAGTCCAGAGAGTGCACTGGCACCACTGGGGATGCAGTGCAGTGAGTCCAGAGAGTGCACTGGCACCACTGGGGATGCACTGCAGTGAGTCCAGAGAGTGCACTGGCACCACTGGGGATGCACTGCAGTGAGTCCAGAGAGTGCACTGGCACCACTGGGATGCAGTGCAGTGAGTCCAGAGAGTGCACTGGCACCACTGGGGATGCACTGCAGTGAGTCCAGAGAGTGCACTGGCACCACTGGGATGCAGTGCACTGAGTCCACAGAGTGCACTGGCACCACAGGGGATACACTGCAGTGAGTCCAGAGAGTGCACTGGCACCACTGGGGATGCAGTGCCGTGAGTGCAGAGAGTGCACTGGCACCGCTGCGGTTGCACCCCGGTGTTTTCAGAGAGTGCAGTGGCACCACTGGGGATGCAGTGCAGTGAGTCCAGAGAGTGCACTGGCACCACGGGGTATGCAGTGCAGTGAGTCCAGAGAGTGCACTGTCACCACTGGGGATGCAGTGCAGTGAGTCCAGAGAGTGTACTGGCACCACTGGGGATGCAGTGCAGTGAGTCCAGAGAGTGCACTGGCACCTTGGGGATGCACTGCAGTGAGTCCAGAGAGTGCACTGGCACCACTGGGGATGCAGTGCAGTGAGTCCAGAGACTACACTGGCACCACTGGAAAAGCACTGCAGTGAGTCCAGAGAGTGCACTGGCACCAGTGGGGATGCAGTGCAGTGAGTCCAGAGAGTGCAGTGGCACCATTGGGGATGCAGTGCAGTGAGTCCAGAGAGTGCACTGGCACCACTGGTGATGCAGTGCAGTGAGTTAAGAGAGTACACTGGCGCCACTGTGGATGCAGTGCAGTGAGTCCAGAGAGTGCACTGGCACCACTGGTGATGCAGTGCAATGAGTCCAGAGAGCCACTGGCACCACTGGGGATGCAGTGCATTTAGTCCAGAGAGTGAACTGGCACCACTGGGGATGCACTGCAGTGAGACCAGAGACTTCACAGGCACCACTGGGGATGCAGTGCAGTGAGTCCAGAGAGTGCACTGGCACCACTGGGGATGCAGTGCAGTGAGTCTAGAGAGTGCACTGGCACCACTGGGGATGCACTGCAGTGAGTCCAGAGAGTGCACTGGCACCACTGGGGATGTAGTGCAGTGAGTCCAGAGAGCGCACTGGCACCACTGGGGATGCACTGCAGTGAGTCCAGAGAGTACAGTGGCACCACTGGGGATGCAGTGCAGTGAGTCCAAAGAGTGCACTGGCACCATTGGGGATGCACTGCAGTGAGTCCAGAGACTTTACAGGCACCACTGGGGATGCAGTGCAGTGAGTCCAGAGAGTGCCCTGGCACCACTGGGAATGCAGTGAGTCCAGACAGTGCACTGGCACCACTGGGGATGCAGTGCAGTGAGTCCAGAGAGTGCACTGGCACCACTGGGGATGCACCCCGGCAAGTCCCGAGAGTGCACTGGCACCACTGGGGATGTAGTGCAGTGAGTCCAGAGAGTGCACTGGCACCACTGGGGATGCACTGCAGTGAGTGCAGAGAGTGCACTGGCACCACTGGGGATGCAGTGCAGTGAGTCCAGAGAGTGCACTGGAACAACTGGGGATGCAGTGCAGTGAGTCCAGAGACTACACTGGCACCACTGGAAATGCACTGCAGTGAGTCCAGAGAGTGCACTGGCACCACTGGGGATGCAGTACAGTGAGTCCAGAGAGTGCAGTGGCACCATTGGGGATGCAGTGCAGTGAGTCCAGAGAGTGCACTGGCACCACTGGTGATGCAGTGCAGTGAGTTAAGAGAGTACACTGGCGCCACTGTGGATGCACTGCAGTGAGTCCAGAGAGTGCACTGGCACCACTGGTGATGCAGTGCAATGAGTCCAGAGAGCCACTGGCACCTCTGGGGATGCAGTGCATTTAGTCCAGAGAGTGAAATGGCACCACTGGGGATGCAGTGTACTGAGTCCAGAGAGGGCACTATCAGCAATGGGGATGCAGTGCAGTGAGTACAGAGAGTGCACTGGCACCACTGGGGATGCAGTGCAGTGAGACCAGAGACTTCACAGGCACCACTGGGGATGCAGTGCAGTGAGTCCAGAGAGTGCACTGGCACCACTGCGGATGCAGTGCAGTGAGTGCAGAGAGTGCACTGGCACAAAAGGGGATGCACTGCAGTGAGACCAGAGACTTCACAGGCACCACTGGGGATGCAGTGCAGTGAGTCCAGAGAGTGCACTGGCACCACTGGGGATGCACTGCAGTGAGTCCAGAGAGTACACTGGCACCACTGGGGATGTAGTGCACTGAGTCCACAGAGGGCACTGGCACTACTGGGGATGCAGTGTAGTGAGTCCAGAGAGTACAGTGGCACCACTGGGGATGCAGTGCAGTGAGTCAAAAGAGTGCACTGGCACCATTGGGGATGCACTGCAGTGAGTCCAGAGACTTCACAGGCACCACTGGGGATGCAGTGCAGTGAGTCCAGAGAGTGCCCTGGAACCACTGGGAATGCAGTGAGTCCAGACAGTGCACTGGCACCACTGGGGATGCACTGCAGTGAGTCCAGAGAGTGCACTGGCACCACTGGTGATGCACCCCGGCAAGTCCAGAGAGTGCACTGGCACCACTGGGAATGCAGTGCAGTGAGTCCAGAGAGTGCACTGGCACCACTGGGGATGCACTGCAGTGAGGGCAGAGAGTGCACTGTCACCACTGGGGATGCAGTGCAGTGAGTCCAGAGAGTGCACTGGCACCACTGGGGATGCAGTGCAGTGAGTCCAGAGAGTGCACTGGCACCACTGGGGATGCAGTGCAGTGAGTCCAGAGAGTGCACTGGCACCACTGGGGATGCAGTACAGTGAGTCCAGAGAGTGCACTGGCACCATTGGGGATGCAGTGCAGTGAGTAAAGAGAGTGCACTGGCACCACTGTGGATGCAGTGCAGTGAGTCCAGAGAGTGCACTGGCACCACTGGGGATGCAGTGCAGTGAGTCCAGAGAGTGCACTGGCACCACTGGGTATGCAGTGCAGTGAGTCCAGAGAGTGCACTGGCACCACTGGGGATGCACTGCAGTGAGTCCAGAGAGTGCACTGGCACCACTGGGGATGCACTGCAGTGAGTCCACAGAGTGCACTGGCACCATTGGGATGCAGTGCAGTGAGTCCAGAGAGTGCACTGGCACCACTGGGGATGCACTGCAGTGAGTCCAGCGAGTGCTCTGGCACCACTGGGATGCAGTGCACTGAGTCCACAGAGTGCACTGGCACCACAGGGGATACACTGCAGTGAGTCCAGAGAGTGCACTGGCACCACTGGGGATGCACTGCCGTGAGTGCAGAGAGTGCACTGGCACCGCTGCGGTTGCACCCCGGTGTTTTCAGAGAGTGCAGTGGCACCACTGGGGATGCAGTGCAGTGAGTCCAGAGACTTCACAGGCACCACTGGGGATGCAGTGCAGTGAGTCCAGAGAGTGCACTGGCACCACTGGGGATGCACTGCAGTGAGTCCAGAGAGTGCACTGGCACCACTGGGGATGCAGTACAGTGAGTCCAGAGAGTGCACTGGCACCATTGGGGATTCAGTTCCTTGAGTCCAGAGAGTGAACTGGCACCACTGGGGATGCACTGCAATGAGTCCTGAGAGTGCACTGGCACCACTGGGGATGCACCCCGGTGACTCCAGAGAGTGCACTGGCACCAATGGAGATGCACCCCGGCAAGTCCAGAGAGTGCACTGTCACCACTGGGGATGCAGTGCAGTGAGTCCAGAGAGTGCACTGGCACCACTGGGGATGCAGTGCAGTGAGTCCAGAGAGTGCACTGGCACCACTGGGGATGCACTACAGTGAGTCCAGAGAGTGCACTGGCACCACTGGGGATGCACTGCAGTGAGACCAGAGGTTGCAGTGGCACCACTGGGGATGCAGTTCAGTGAGTCCAGAGAGTGCACTGGTACGATTGGGGATGCACTGCAGTGAGTCCAGAGAGTGCACTGGCACCACTGGGGATGCAGTGCAGTGAGTCCAGAGAGTGCACTGGCACCACTGCGGATGCAATGCAGTGAGTCCAGAGAGTGCACTGGCACCACTGGGGATGCACCCCGGCAAGTCCATAGAGTGCACTGGCACCACTGGGGATGCAGTGCACTGAGTCCAGAGAGTGCACTGTCACCACTGGGGATGCAATGCAGTGAGTCCAGAGAGTGTACAGGCACCACTGGGGATGCACCCCGGTGAGTCCAGAGAGTGCACTGGCACCACTGGGGATGCACTGCAGTGAGTCCAGGGAGTGCACTGGCACCACTGGGGATGCACTGCAGTGAGTCCAGAGAGTGCACTGGCACCACTGGGGATGCACTGCAGTGACTCCAGAGAGTGCACTGGCACCACTGGGGATGCACTGCAGTGAGTCCAGATGTTAGCCTAGCAACCACATAATCACCAAGTGATTATATAAAGGTGCTTTATTCAGCGCTGGAAGCCGGGGCAGGTGCCCAAATCTGGCTTCAAGTCACGTTACTTCCCAGCCGTTATTTATACATACAATATTGCGTCAGGTATACATATTCATTACAGGTTGCAACAGCAGCCTCGCTTTTCATTCTAATTAGCTCCCCTCCCCTTTGCACATGCGTGGCGCACTCTGGTGGTCGTCCAGATGAAGTAAGGAGTCTTCCTCTCCGCTAAACTTTTCACCTTTCCTACTCGACGCGTGCTCCCTCCGTTTCTTGGTTCTGCTTCAACTCATTTCATCATTTCCAGGCCCTTATCCAAGGTCAGGTTGTACCTGTTCCCTCCCAAGGTTCCCCTTCAATGACTCTTTTGATTGTTCAATGTACTCCCTAAGTATCCAGTATACATAGATTAATTGATAATGTAAGTACATTTGGCAATGCTTAATTATACTGTAGGTCCCATTACGTAAGAGACATTACATCCATTCGATTCTCCCCAACACTAACACAGAGACTGCACTGGCACCACTGGGGATGCACTGCAGTGAGTCCAGAGAGGGCACTGGCACCACTGGGGATGCAGTGCAGTGAGTCCAGAGAGTGCACTGGCAGCACTGGCGATGCACTGCAGTGAGTCCAGAGAGTGCACTGGCACCAACTGGGATGCAGTGCAGTGAGTCCAGAGAGTGCACTGGCACCACTGGTGATGCAGTGCAGTGATTCCAGAGAGTGCACTGGCACCACTGGAGTTGCAGTGCAGTGAGTCCAGAGAGTGCACTGGAACGACTGGGGATGCAGCGCAGTGACTCCTGAGAGTGCACTGGCACCACTGGGGATGCAGTGCAGTGAGTCCAGAGAGTGCACTGGCACCACTGGGGATGCAGTGCCGTGAGTCCAGAGAGTGCACTGGCACCACAGGGGATGCAGTGCAGTGAGTCCAGAGAGTGCACTAGCACCACTGGGGATGCACTGCAGTGAGTCCAGAGTGTGCACTGGCACCACTGGGGATGCAGTGCAGTGAGTCCAGAGAGTGCACTGGCAGCACTGGGGATGCAGTGCAGTGAGTCCAGAGAGTGCACTGGCACCACTGGGGATGTAGTGCAGTGAGTCCACAGAGGGCACTGGCACCACAGGGGATGCAGTGTAGTGAGTCCAGAGAGTGCACTGTCACCACTGGGGATGCACTGCAGTGAGTCCAAAGAGTGCACTGGCACCATTGGGGATGCACTGCAGTGAGTCCAGAGACTTCACAGGCACCACTGGGGATGCAGTGCAGTGAGTCCAGAGAGTGCCCTGGCACCACTGGGAATGCAGTGAGTCCAGAGAGTGCCCTGGCACCACTGGGGATGCACTGCAGTGAGTCCAGAGAGTGCACTGGCACCACTGGGGATGCACCCCGGCAAGTCCAGAGAGTGCACTGGCACCACTGGGGATGCAGTGCAGTGAGTCCAGAGAGGGCACTGGCACCACTGGGGATGCACTGCAGTGAGTGCAGAGAGTGCACTGGCACCACTGGGGATGCACTGCAGTGAGTCCAGAGAGTGCACTGGCACCACTGGGTATGCAGTGCAGTGAGTCGAGAGAGTGCACTGGCACCACTGGGGATGCAGTGCAGTGAGTCCAGAGAGTGCACTGGCACCACTGGGGATGCAGTACAGTGAGTAAAGAGAGTGCACTGGCACCACCGGGAATGCAGTGCAGTGAGTAAAGAGAGTACAGTGGCACCACTGGGGATGCAGTGCAGTGAGTCCAGAGAGTGCCCTGGCACCACTGGGAATGCAGTGAGTCCAGAGAGTTCACTGGCACCACTGGGGATGCACTGCAGTGAGTCCAGAGAGTGCACTGGCACCACTGGGGATGCACCCTGGCAAGTCCAGAGAGTGCACTGGCACCACTGGGGATGCAGTGCAGTGAGTGCAGAGAGTGCACTGGCACCACTGGGGATGCACTGCAGTGAGTCCAGAGAGTGCACTGGCACCATTGGGGATGGACTGCAGTGAGTCCAGAGAGTGCACTGGCACCACTGGGGATGCAGTGCAGTGAGTCCAGAGAGTGCACTGGCACCACTGGGGATGCACTGCAGTGAGTCCAGAGAGTGCACTGGCACCACTGGGGATGCACTGCAGTGAGTCCAGAGAGTGCACTGGCACCACTGGGATGCAGTGCAGTGAGTCCAGAGAGTGCACTGGCACCACTGGGGATGCACTGCAGTGAGTCCAGAGAGTGCACTGGCACCACTGGGATGCAGTGCACTGAGTCCACAGAGTGCACTGGCACCACAGGGGATACACTGCAGTGAGTCCAGAGAGTGCACTGGCACCACTGGGGATGCAGTGCCGTGAGTGCAGAGAGTGCACTGGCACCGCTGCGGTTGCACCCCGGTGTTTTCAGAGAGTGCAGTGGCACCACTGGGGATGCAGTGCAGTGAGTCCAGAGAGTGCACTGGCACCACGGGGTATGCAGTGCAGTGAGTCCAGAGAGTGCACTGTCACCACTGGGGATGCAGTGCAGTGAGTCCAGAGAGTGTACTGGCACCACTGGGGATGCAGTGCAGTGAGTCCAGAGAGTGCACTGGCACCTTGGGGATGCACTGCAGTGAGTCCAGAGAGTGCACTGGCACCACTGGGGATGCAGTGCAGTGAGTCCAGAGACTACACTGGCACCACTGGAAAAGCACTGCAGTGAGTCCAGAGAGTGCACTGGCACCAGTGGGGATGCAGTGCAGTGAGTCCAGAGAGTGCAGTGGCACCATTGGGGATGCAGTGCAGTGAGTCCAGAGAGTGCACTGGCACCACTGGTGATGCAGTGCAGTGAGTTAAGAGAGTACACTGGCGCCACTGTGGATGCAGTGCAGTGAGTCCAGAGAGTGCACTGGCACCACTGGTGATGCAGTGCAATGAGTCCAGAGAGCCACTGGCACCACTGGGGATGCAGTGCATTTAGTCCAGAGAGTGAACTGGCACCACTGGGGATGCACTGCAGTGAGACCAGAGACTTCACAGGCACCACTGGGGATGCAGTGCAGTGAGTCCAGAGAGTGCACTGGCACCACTGGGGATGCAGTGCAGTGAGTCTAGAGAGTGCACTGGCACCACTGGGGATGCACTGCAGTGAGTCCAGAGAGTGCACTGGCACCACTGGGGATGTAGTGCAGTGAGTCCAGAGAGCGCACTGGCACCACTGGGGATGCACTGCAGTGAGTCCAGAGAGTACAGTGGCACCACTGGGGATGCAGTGCAGTGAGTCCAAAGAGTGCACTGGCACCATTGGGGATGCACTGCAGTGAGTCCAGAGACTTTACAGGCACCACTGGGGATGCAGTGCAGTGAGTCCAGAGAGTGCCCTGGCACCACTGGGAATGCAGTGAGTCCAGACAGTGCACTGGCACCACTGGGGATGCAGTGCAGTGAGTCCAGAGAGTGCACTGGCACCACTGGGGATGCACCCCGGCAAGTCCCGAGAGTGCACTGGCACCACTGGGGATGTAGTGCAGTGAGTCCAGAGAGTGCACTGGCACCACTGGGGATGCACTGCAGTGAGTGCAGAGAGTGCACTGGCACCACTGGGGATGCAGTGCAGTGAGTCCAGAGAGTGCACTGGCACCACTGGGGATGCAGTGCAGTGAGTCCAGAGAGTGCACTGGCACCACTGGGGATGCAGTGCAGTGAGTCCAGAGAGTGCACTGGCACCACTGGGGATGCAGTGCAGTGAGTCCAGAGAGTGCACTGGCACCACTGGGGATGCAGTACAGTGAGTCCAGAGAGTGCACTGGCACCACTGGGGATGCAGTGCAGTGAGTAAAGAGAGTGCACTGGCACCACTGTGGATGCAGTGCAGTGAGTCCAGAGAGTGCACTGGCACCACTGGGGATGGACTGCAGTGAGTCCAGAGAGTGCAGTGGCACCACTGGGGATGCAGTGCAGTGAGTCCAGAGAGTGCACTGGCACCACTGGGGATGCACTGCAGTGAGTCCAGAGAGTGCACTGGCACCACTGGGGATGCACTGCAGTGAGTCCAGAGAGTGCACTGGCACCATTGGGATGCAGTGCAGTGAGTCCAGAGAGTGCACTGGCACCACTGAAGATGCACTGCAGTGAGTCCAGAGAGTGCACTGGCACCACTGGGATGCAGTGCCGTCAGTGCAGAGAGTGCACTGGCACCACTGGGGATGCAGTGCCGTGAGTGCAGAGAGTGCACTGGCACCGCTGCGGTTGCACCCCGGTGTTTTCAGAGAGTGCAGTGGCACCACTGGGGATGCAATGCAGTGAGTCCAGAGAGTGCACTGGCACCACGGGGGATGCAGTGCAGTGAGTCCAGAGAGTGCACTGTCAGCACTGGGGATGCAGTGCAGTGAGTCCAGAGAGTGCACTGGCACCACTGGGGATGCAGTGCAGTGAGTCCAGAGAGTGCACTGGCACCTTGGGGATGCAGTTCCGTGAGTCCAGAGAGTGCACTGGCACCACTGGGGATGCAGTGCAGTGAGTCCACAGAGTGCACTGGCACCACTGGTGATGCACTGCAGTGAGTCCAGAGAGTGCACTGTCACCACTGGGGATGCAGTGCAGTGAGTCCAGAGAGTGCAGTGGCACCATTGGGGATGCAGTGCAGTGAGTCCAGAGAGTGCACTGGCACCACTGGGGTTGCAGTGCAGTGAGTTAAGAGAGTACACTGGCGCCACTGTGGATGCACTGCAGTGAGTCCAGAGAGTGCACTGGCACCACTGGGGATGCAGTGCAATGAGTCCAGGGAGCCACTGGCACCACTGGTGATGCAGTGCATTTAGTCTAGAGAGTGAACTGGCACCACTGGGGATGCAGTGCACTGAGTCCAGAGAGGGCACTGTCAGCAATGGGGATGCAGTGCAGTGAGTCCAGAGAGTGCACTGGCACCACTGGGGATGCAGTGCAGTGAGTCCAGAGAGTGCACTGGCACCACTGGGGATGCAGTGCAGTGAGTCCAGAGAGTGCACTGGCACCACTGGGGATGCACTGCAGTGAGTCCAGAGAGTGCACTGGCACCACTGGGGATGCAGTCCACTGAGTCCAGAGAGTGCACTGGCACCACTGGGGATGCACTGCAGTGAGTCCAGAGAGTGCACTGTCAGCACTGGGGATGCAGTGCAGTGAGTCCAGAGAGTGCACTGGCACCAACTGGAGCTGCACTGCTGTGAGTCCTGAGATTGCACTGGCACCACTGGGGATGCACTGCAGTGAGTCCAGAGACTTCACAGGCACCACTGGGGATGCAGTGCAGTGAGTCAAAAGAGTGCACTGGCACCACTGGGGATGCAGTGCCGTGAGTCCAGAGAGTGCATTGGCACCACTGGGGATGCACTGCAATGAGTCCAGAGAGTGCACTGGCACCAATGGTAACGCAGAGCAGTGAGTCGAGAGAGTGCACTCGTACCACAGGGGATGCAGTGCAGTGAGTCCAGAGAGTGCACTAGCACCACTGGGGATGCACTGCAGTGAGTCCAGAGTGTGCACTGGCACCACTGGGGATGCAGTGCAGTGAGTCCAGAGAGTGCACTGGCACCACTGGGGATGCAGTGCAGTGAGTCCAGAGAGTGCACTGGCACCACTGGGGATGTAGTGCAGTGAGTCCACAGAGGGCGCTGGCACCACAGGGGATGCAGTGTAGTGAGTCCAAAGAGTACAGTGGCACCACTGGGGATGCAGTGCAGTGAGTCCAAATAGTGCACTGGCACCAATGGGGATGCACTGCAGTGAGTCCAGAGAGTTCACAGGCACCACTGGGGATGCAGTGCAGTGAGTCCAGAGAGTGCCCTGGCACCACTGGGGATGCACTGCAGTGAGTCCAGAGAGTGCACTGGCACCACTGGGGATGCACCCCGGCAAGTCCAGAGAGTGCAGTGGCACCACTGGGGATGCAGTGCAGTGAGTCCAGAGAGTGCACTGGCACCACTGGGGATGCACTGCAGTGAGTGCAGAGAGTGCACTGGCACCACTGGGGATGCACTGCAGTGAGTCCAGAGAGTGCACTGGCACCACTGGGTATGCAGTGCAGTGAGTCCAGAGAGTGCACTGGCACCACTGGGGATGCAGTGCAGTGAGTCCAGAGAGTGCACTGGCACCACTGGGGATGCAGTGCAGTGAGTAAAGAGAGTACAGTGGCACCACTGGGGATGCAGTGCAGTGAGTCCAGAGAGTGCCCTGGCACCACTGGGGATGCAGTGAGTCCAGAGAGTGCACTGGCACCACTGGGGATGCACTGCAGTGAGTCCAGAGAGTGCACTGGCACCACTGGGGATGCACCCCGGCAAGTCCAGAGAGTGCACTGGCACCACTGGGGATGCACTGCAGTGAGTCCAGAGAGTGCACTGGCACCACTGGGTATGCAGTGCAGTGAGTCCAGAGAGTGGACTGGCACCACTGGGGATGCAGTGCAGTGAGTCCAGAGAGTGCACTGGCACCACTGGGGATGCAGTGCAGTGAGTAAAGAGAGTGCACTGGCACCACTGTGGATGCAGTGCAGTGAGTCCAGAGAGTGCACTGGCACCACTGGGGATGGACTGCAGTGAGTCCAGAGAGTGCACTGGCACCACTGGGGATGCAGTGCAGTGAGTACAGAGAGTGCACTGGCACCACTGGGATGCAGTGCAGTGAGTCCAGAGAGTGCACTGGCACCACTGGGGATGCACTGCAGTGAGTCCAGAGAGTGCACTGGCACCACTGGGATGCAGTGCAGTGAGTCCAGAGAGTGCACTGGCACCACTGGGGATGCACTGCAGTGAGTCCAGAGAGTGCACTGGCACCACTGGGATGCAGTGCACTGAGTCCACAGAGTGTACTGGCACCACAGGGGATACACTGCAGTGAGTCCAGAGAGTGCACTGGCACCACTGGTGATGCAGTGCCGTGAGTGCAGAGAGTGCACTGGCACCGCTGCGGTTGCACCCAGGTGTTTTCAGAGAGTGCAGTGGCACCACTGGGGATGCAGTGCAGTGAGTCCAGAGAGTGCACTGGCAGCACGGGGGATGCAGTGCAGTGAGTCCAGAGAGTGCACTGGCACCACTGGGGATGCAGTGCAGTGAGTCCAGAGAGTGCACTGGCACCTTGGGGATGCAGTTCAGTGAGTCCAGAGAGTGCACTGGAACAACTGGGGATGCAGTGCAGTGAGTCCAGAGACTACACTGGCACCAATGGAAATGCACTGCAGTGAGTCCAGAGAGTGCACTGGCACCACTGGGGATGCAGTACAGTGAGTCCAGAGAGTGCAGTGGCACCATTGGGGATGCAGTGCAGTGAGTCCAGAGAGTGCACTGGCACCACTGGTGATGCAGTGCAGTGAGTTAAGAGAGTACACTGGCGCCACTGTGGATGCACTGCAGTGAGTCCAGAGAGTGCACTGGCACCACTGGTGATGCAGTGCAATGAGTCCAGAGAGCCACTGGCACCTCTGGGGATGCAGTGCATTTAGTCCAGAGAGTGAAATGGCACCACTGGGGATGCAGTGTACTGAGTCCAGAGAGGGCACTATCAGCAATGGGGATGCAGTGCAGTGAGTACAGAGAGTGCACTGGCACCACTGGGGATGCAGTGCAGTGAGACCAGAGACTTCACAGGCACCACTGGGGATGCAGTGCAGTGAGTCCAGAGAGTGCACTGGCACCACTGCGGATGCAGTGCAGTGAGTGCAGAGAGTGCACTGGCACAAAAGGGGATGCACTGCAGTGAGACCAGAGACTTCACAGGCACCACTGGGGATGCAGTGCAGTGAGTCCAGAGAGCGCACTGGCACCACTGGGGATGCACTGCAGTGAGTCCAGAGAGTACACTGGCACCACTGGGGATGTAGTGCACTGAGTCCACAGAGGGCACTGGCACCACTGGGGATGCAGTGTAGTGAGTCCAGAGAGTACAGTGGCACCACTGGGGATGCAGTGCAGTGAGTCAAAAGAGTGCACTGGCACCATTGGGGATGCACTGCAGTGAGTCCAGAGACTTCACAGGCACCACTGGGGATGCAGTGCAGTGAGTCCAGAGAGTGCCCTGGAACCACTGGGAATGCAGTGAGTCCAGACAGTGCACTGGCACCACTGGGGATGCACTGCAGTGAGTCCAGAGAGTGCACTGGCACCACTGGGGATGCACCCCGGCAAGTCCAGAGAGTGCACTGGCACCACTGGGAATGCAGTGCAGTGAGTCCAGAGAGTGCACTGGCACCACTGGGGATGCACTGCAGTGAGGGCAGAGAGTGCACTGTCACCACTGGGGATGCAGTGCAGTGAGTCCAGAGAGTGCACTGGCACCACTGGGGATGCAGTGCAGTGAGTCCAGAGAGTGCACTGGCACCACTGGGGATGCAGTGCAGTGAGTCCAGAGAGTGCACTGGCACCACTGGGGATGCAGTACAGTGAGTCCAGAGAGTGCACTGGCACCATTGGGGATGCAGTGCAGTGAGTAAAGAGAGTGCACTGGCACCACTGTGGATGCAGTGCAGTGAGTCCAGAGAGTGCACTGGCACCACTGGGGATGCAGTGCAGTGAGTCCAGAGAGTGCACTGGCACCACTGGGTATGCAGTGCAGTGAGTCCAGAGAGTGCACTGGCACCACTGGGGATGCACTGCAGTGAGTCCAGAGAGTGCACTGGCACCACTGGGGATGCACTGCAGTGAGTCCACAGAGTGCACTGGCACCATTGGGATGCAGTGCAGTGAGTCCAGAGAGTGCACTGGCACCACTGGGGATGCACTGCAGTGAGTCCAGCGAGTGCACTGGCACCACTGGGATGCAGTGCACTGAGTCCACAGAGTGCACTGGCACCACAGGGGATACACTGCAGTGAGTCCAGAGAGTGCACTGGCACCACTGGGGATGCACTGCCGTGAGTGCAGAGAGTGCACTGGCACCGCTGCGGTTGCACCCCGGTGTTTTCAGAGAGTGCAGTGGCACCACTGGGGATGCAGTGCAGTGAGTCCAGAGACTTCACAGGCACCACTGGGGATGCAGTGCAGTGAGTCCAGAGAGTGCACTGGCACCACTGGGGATGCACTGCAGTGAGTCCAGAGAGTGCACTGGCACCACTGGGGATGCAGTACAGTGAGTCCAGAGAGTGCACTGGCACCACTGGGGATTCAGTTCCTTGAGTCCAGAGAGTGAACTGGCACCACTGGGGATGCACTGCAATGAGTCCTGAGAGTGCACTGGCACCACTGGGGATGCACCCCGGTGACTCCAGAGAGTGCACTGGCACCAATGGAGATGCACCCCGGCAAGTCCAGAGAGTGCACTGTCACCACTGGGGATGCAGTGCAGTGAGTCCAGAGAGTGCACTGGCACCACTGGGGATGCAGTGCAGTGAGTCCAGAGAGTGCACTGGCACCACTGGGGATGCACTACAGTGAGTCCAGAGAGTGCACTGGCACCACTGGGGATGCACTGCAGTGAGACCAGAGGTTGCAGTGGCACCACTGGGGATGCAGTTCAGTGAGTCCAGAGAGTGCACTGGTACGATTGGGGATGCACTGCAGTGAGTCCAGAGAGTGCACTGGCACCATTGGGGATGCAGTGCAGTGAGTCCAGAGAGTGCACTGGCACCACTGCGGATGCAATGCAGTGAGTCCAGAGAGTGCACTGGCACCACTGGGGATGCACCCCGGCAAGTCCATAGAGTGCACTGGCACCACTGGGGATGCAGTGCACTGAGTCCAGAGAGTGCACTGTCACCACTGGGGATGCAATGCAGTGAGTCCAGAGAGTGTACAGGCACCACTGGGGATGCACCCCGGTGAGTCCAGAGAGTGCACTGGCACCACTGGGGATGCACTGCAGTGAGTCCAGGGAGTGCACTGGCACCACTGGGGATGCACTGCAGTGAGTCCAGAGAGTGCACTGGCACCACTGGGGATGCACTGCAGTGACTCCAGAGAGTGCACTGGCACCACTGGGGATGCACTGCAGTGAGTCCAGATGTTAGCCTAGCAACCACATAATCACCAAGTGATTATATGAAGGTGCTTTATTCAGCGCTGGAAGCCGGGGCAGGTGCCCAAATCTGGCTTCAAGTCCCGTTACTTCCCAGCCGTTATTTATACATACAATATTGCGTCAGGTATACATATTCATTACAGGTTGCAACAGCAGCCTCGCTTTTCATTCTAATTAGCTCCCCTCCCCTTTGCACATGCGTGGCGCACTCTGGTGGTCGTCCAGATGAAGTAAGGAGTCTTCCTCTCCGCTAAACTTTTCACCTTTCTTACTCGACGCGTGCTCCCTCCGTTTCTTGGTTCTGCTTCAACTCATTTCATCATTTCCAGGCCCTTATCTAAGGTCAGGTTGTACCTGTTCCCTCCCAAGGTTCCCCTTCAATGATTCTTTTGATTGTTCAATGTACTCCCTAAGTATCCAGTATACATAGATTAATTGATAATGTAAGTACATTTGGCAATGCTTAATTATACTGTAGGTCCCATTACCTAAGAGACATTAGTAAAATATCCATTCGATTCACCCCAACACTAACACAGAGACTGCACTGGCACCACTGGGGATGCACCCCGGCAAGTCCAGAGAGTGCACTGGCACCACTGGGGATGCAGTGCAGTGAGTCCAGAGAGTGCACTGGCACCTTTGGGGATGCACTGCCGTGAGACCAGAGAGTGCACTGGCACCACTGGGGATGCACTGCCGTGAATCCAGAGAGTGCACTGGCTCCACTGGGGATGCAGTGCAGTGAGTCAGAGAGTGCACTGGCACCACTGGGGATGCAGTACAGTGAGTCCAGAGAGTGCACTGGCACCACTGGGGATGCAGTGCAGTGAGTAAAGAGAGTGCACTGGCACCACTGGGGATGCAGTGCAGTGAGTCCAGAGAGTGCACTGGCACCACTGGGGATGCAGTGCAGTGAGCTCAGAGAGTGCACTGGCACCACTGGGGATGCAGTGCGGTGTGTCCAGAGAGTGCACTGGCACCACTGGGGATGCAGTGCAGTGAGTCCAGAGAGTGCACTGGCACCACTGGGGATGCACTGCAGTGAGTCCAGAGAGTGCACTGGCACCACTGGGGATGCACCCCGGTGAGTCCAGGGAGTGCTCTGGCACCACTGGGGATGCACCCCGGCAAGTCCAGAGAGTGCACTGTCACCACTGGGGATGCACTGCAGTGAGTCCAGAGAGTGCACTGGCACCACTGGGGATGCACTGCAGTGACTCCAGAGAGTGCACTGGCACCACTGGGGATGCACTGCAGTGAGTCCAGATGTTAGCCTAGCAACCACATAATCACCAAGTGATTATATGAAGGTGCTTTATTCAGCGCTGGAAGCCGGGGCAGGTGCCCAAATCTGGCTTCAAGTCCCGTTACTTCCCAGCCGTTATTTATACATACAATATTGCGTCAGTTATACATATTCATTACAGGTTGCAACAGCAGCCTCGCTTTTCATTCTAATTAGCTCCCCTCCCCTTTGCACATGCGTGGCGCACTCTGGTGGTCGTCCAGGTGGTCGTCCAGATGAAGTAAGGAGTCTTCCTCTCCGCTAAACTTTTCACCTTTCTTACTCGATGCATGCTCCCTCCGCTTCTTGGTTCTGCTTCAACTCATTTCATCATTTCCAGGCCCTTATCCAAGGTCAGGTTGTACCTGTTCCCTCCCAAGGTTCCCCTTCAATGACTCTTTTGATTGTTCAATGTACTCCCTAAGTATCCAGTATACATAGATTAATTGATAATGTAAGTACATTTGACAATGCTTAATTATACTGTAGGTCCCATTACCTAAGAGACATTACATCCATTCGATTCTCCCCAACACTAACACAGAGACTGCACTGGCACCACTGGGGATGCACTGCAGTGAGTCCAGAGAGGGCACTGGCACCACTGGGGATGCAGTGCAGTGAGTCCAGAGAGTGCACTGGCACCACTGGCGATGCACTGCAGTGAGTCCAGAGAGTGCACTGGCACCACCTGGGATGCAGTGCAGTGAGTCCAGAGAGTGCACTGGCACCACTGGTGATGCAGTGCAGTGACTCCAGAGAGTGCACTGGCACCACTGGAGTTGCAGTGCAGTGAGTCCAGAGAGTGCACTGGAACCACTGGGGATGCAGCGCAGTGACTCCTGAGAGTGCACTGGCACCACTGGGGATGCAGTGCAGTGAGTCCAGAGAGTGCACTGGCACCACTGGGGATGCAGTGCCGTGAGTCCAGAGAGTGCATTGGCACCACTGGGGATGCACTGCAATGAGTCCAGAGAGTGCACTGGCACCAATGGCAACGCAGAGCAGTGAGTCGAGAGAGTGCACTGGCACCACAGGGGATGCAGTGCAGTGAGTCCAGAGAGTGCACTGGCACCACTGGGGATGCACTGCAGTGAGTCCAAAGAGTGCACTGGCACCATTGGGGATGCACTGCAGTGAGTCCAGAGACTTCACAGGCACCACTGGGGATGCAGTGCAGTGAGTCCAGAGAGTGCCCTGGCACCACTGGGAATGCAGTGAGTCCAGACAGTGCACTGGCACCACTGGGGATGCACTGCAGTGAGTCCAGAGAGTGCACTGGCACCACTGGGGATGCACCCCGGCAAGTCCAGAGAGTGCACTGGCACCACTGGGGATGCAGTGCAGTGAGTCCAGAGAGGGCACTGGCACCACTGGGGATGCACTGCAGTGAGTGCAGAGAGTGCACTGGCACCACTGGGGATGCACTGCAGTGAGTCCAGAGAGTGCACTGGCACCACTGGGTATGCAGTGCAGTGAGTCGAGAGAGTGCACTGGCACCACTGGGGATGCAGTGCAGTGAGTCCAGAGAGTGCACTGGCACCACTGGGGATGCAGTGCAGTGAGTAAAGAGAGTGCACTGGCACCACCGGGAATGCAGTGCAGTGAGTAAAGAGAGTACAGTGGCACCACTGGGGATGCAGTGCAGTGAGTCCAGAGAGTGCCCTGGCACCACTGGGAATGCAGTGAGTCCAGAGAGTTCACTGGCACCACTGGGGATGCACTGCAGTGAGTCCAGAGAGTGCACTGGCACCACTGGGGATGCACCCTGGCAAGTCCAGAGAGTGCACTGGCACCACTGGGGATGCAGTGCAGTGAGTGCAGAGAGTGCACTGGCACCACTGGGGATGCACTGCAGTGAGTCCAGAGAGTGCACTGGCACCACTGGGAATGCAGTGCAGTGAGTCCAGAGAGTGCACTGGCACCACTGGGGATGCAGTGCAGTGAGTCCAGAGAGTGCACTGGCACCACTGGGGATGCAGTACAGTGAGTCCAGAGAGTGCACTGGCACCACTGGGGATGCAGTGCAGTGAGTAAAGAGAGTGCACTGGCACCACTGTGGATGCAGTGCAGTGAGTCCAGAGAGTGCACTGGCACCATTGGGGATGGACTGCAGTGAGTCCAGAGAGTGCACTGGCACCACTGGGGATGCAGTGCAGTGAGTCCAGAGAGTGCACTGGCACCACTGGGGATGCACTGCAGTGAGTCCAGAGAGTGCACTGGCACCACTGGGGATGCACTGCAGTGAGTCCAGAGAGTGCACTGGCACCACTGGGATGCAGTGCAGTGAGTCCAGAGAGTGCACTGGCACCACTGGGGATGCACTGCAGTGAGTCCAGAGAGTGCACTGGCACCACTGGGATGCAGTGCACTGAGTCCACAGAGTGCACTGGCACCACAGGGGATACACTGCAGTGAGTCCAGAGAGTGCACTGGCACCACTGGGGATGCAGTGCCGTGAGTGCAGAGAGTGCACTGGCACCGCTGCGGTTGCACCCCGGTGTTTTCAGAGAGTGCAGTGGCACCACTGGGGATGCAGTGCAGTGAGTCCAGAGAGTGCACTGGCACCACGGGGGATGCAGTGCAGTGAGTCCAGAGAGTGCACTGTCACCACTGGGGATGCAGTGCAGTGAGTCCAGAGAGTGTACTGGCACCACTGGGGATGCAGTGCAGTGAGTCCAGAGAGTGCACTGGCACCACTGGGGATGCAGTGCAGTGAGTCCAGAGACTACACTGGCACCACTGGAAAAGCACTGCAGTGAGTCCAGAGAGTGCACTGGCACCAGTGGGGATGTAGTGCAGTGAGTCCAGAGAGTGCAGTGGCACCATTGGGGATGCAGTGCAGTGAGTCCAGAGAGTGCACTGGCACCACTGGTGATGCAGTGCAGTGAGTTAAGAGAGTACACTGGCGCCACTGTGGATGCAGTACAGTGAGTCCAGAGAGTGCACTGGCACCATTGGGGATGCACTGCAGTGAGTCCAGAGACTTCACAGGCACCACTGGGGATGCAGTGCATTTAGTCCAGAGAGTGAACTGGCACCACTGGGGATGCACTGCAGTGAGACCAGAGACTTCACAGGCACCACTGGGGATGCAGTGCAGTGAGTCCAGAGAGTGCACTGGCACCACTGGGGATGCAGTGCAGTGAGTCTAGAGAGTGCACTGGCACCACTGGGGATGCACTGCAGTGAGTCCAGAGAGTGCACTGGCACCACTGGGGATGTAGTGCAGTGAGTCCAGAGAGCGCACTGGCACCACTGGGGATGCACTGCAGTGAGTCCAGAGAGTACAGTGGCACCACTGGGGATGCAGTGCAGTGAGTCCAAAGAGTGCACTGGCACCATTGGGGATGCACTGCAGTGAGTCCAGAGACTTTACAGGCACCACTGGGGATGCAATGCAGTGAGTCCAGAGAGTGCCCTGGCACCACTGGGAATGCAGTGAGTCCAGACAGTGCACTGGCACCACTGGGGATGCACTGCAGTGAGTCCAGAGAGTGCACTGGCACCACTGGGGATGCACCCCGGCAAGTCCCGAGAGTGCACTGGCACCACTGGGGATGCAGTGCAGTGAGTCCAGAGAGTGCACTGGCACCACTGGGGATGCACTGCAGTGAGTGCAGAGAGTGCACTGGCACCACTGGGGATGCAGTGCAGTGAGTCCAGAGAGTGCACTGGCACCACTGGGGATGCAGTGCAGTGAGTCCAGAGAGTGCACTGGCACCACTGGGGATGCAGTGCAGTGAGTTCAGAGAGTGCACTGGCACCACTGGGGATGCAGTGCAGTGAGTCCAGAGAGTGCACTGGCACCACTGGGGATGCAGTACAGTGAGTCCAGAGAGTGCACTGGCACCACTGGGGATGCAGTGCAGTGAGTAAAGAGAGTGCACTGGCACCACTGTGGATGCAGTGCAGTGAGTCCAGAGAGTGCACTGGCACCACTGGGGATGGACTGCAGTGAGTCCAGAGAGTGCAGTGGCACCACTGGGGATGCAGTGCAGTGAGTCCAGAGAGTGCACTGGCACCACTGGGGATGCACTGCAGTGAGTCCAGAGAGTGCACTGGCACCACTGGGGATGCACTGCAGTGAGTCCAGAGAGTGCACTGGCACCATTGGGATGCAGTGCAGTGAGTCCAGAGAGTGCACTGGCACCACTGGGGATGCACTGCAGTGAGTCCAGAGAGTGCACTGGCACCACTGGGATGCAGTGCCGTGAGTGCAGAGAGTGCACTGGCACCACTGGGGATGCAGTGCCGTGAGTGCAGAGAGTGCACTGGCACCGCTGCGGTTGCACCCCGGTGTTTTCAGAGAGTGCAGTGGCACCACTGGGGATGCAATGCAGTGAGTCCAGAGAGTGCACTGGCACCACGGGGGATGCAGTGCAGTGAGTCCAGAGAGTGCACTGTCAGCACTGGGGATGCAGTGCAGTGAGTCCAGAGAGTGCACTGGCACCACTGGGGATGCAGTGCAGTGAGTCCAGAGAGTGCACTGGCACCTTGGGGATGCAGTTCCGTGAGTCCAGAGAGTGCACTGGCACCACTGGGGATGCAGTGCAGTGAGTCCACAGAGTGCACTGGCACCACTGGTGATGCACTCCAGTGAGTCCAGAGAGTGCACTGTCACCACTGGGGATGCAGTGCAGTGAGTCCAGAGAGTGCAGTGGCACCATTGGGGATGCAGTGCAGTGAGTCCAGAGAGTGCACTGGCACCACTGGGGTTGCAGTGCAGTGAGTTAAGAGAGTACACTGGCGCCACTGTGGATGCACTGCAGTGAGTCCAGAGAGTTCACTGGCACCACTGGGGATGCACTGCAGTGAGTCCAGAGAGTGCACTGGCACCACTGGGGATGCACCCTGGCAAGTCCAGAGAGTGCACTGGCACCACTGGGGATGCAGTGCAGTGAGTGCAGAGAGTGCACTGGCACCACTGGGGATGCACTGCAGTGAGTCCAGAGAGTGCACTGGCACCACTGGGAATGCAGTGCAGTGAGTCCAGAGAGTGCACTGGCACCACTGGGGATGCAGTGCAGTGAGTCCAGAGAGTGCACTGGCACCACTGGGGATGCAGTACAGTGAGTCCAGAGAGTGCACTGGCACCACTGGGGATGCAGTGCAGTGAGTAAAGAGAGTGCACTGGCACCACTGTGGATGCAGTGCAGTGAGTCCAGAGAGTGCACTGGCACCATTGGGGATGGACTGCAGTGAGTCCAGAGAGTGCACTGGCACCACTGGGGATGCAGTGCAGTGAGTCCAGAGAGTGCACTGGCACCACTGGGGATGCACTGCAGTGAGTCCAGAGAGTGCACTGGCACCACTGGGGATGCACTGCAGTGAGTCCAGAGAGTGCACTGGCACCACTGGGATGCAGTGCAGTGAGTCCAGAGAGTGCACTGGCACCACTGGGGATGCACTGCAGTGAGTCCAGAGAGTGCACTGGCACCACTGGGATGCAGTGCACTGAGTCCACAGAGTGCACTGGCACCACAGGGGATACACTGCAGTGAGTCCAGAGAGTGCACTGGCACCACTGGGGATGCAGTGCCGTGAGTGCAGAGAGTGCACTGGCACCGCTGCGGTTGCACCCCGGTGTTTTCAGAGAGTGCAGTGGCACCACTGGGGATGCAGTGCAGTGAGTCCAGAGAGTGCACTGGCACCACGGGGGATGCAGTGCAGTGAGTCCAGAGAGTGCACTGTCACCACTGGGGATGCAGTGCAGTGAGTCCAGAGAGTGTACTGGCACCACTGGGGATGCAGTGCAGTGAGTCCAGAGAGTGCACTGGCACCACTGGGGATGCAGTGCAGTGAGTCCAGAGACTACACTGGCACCACTGGAAAAGCACTGCAGTGAGTCCAGAGAGTGCACTGGCACCAGTGGGGATGTAGTGCAGTGAGTCCAGAGAGTGCAGTGGCACCATTGGGGATGCAGTGCAGTGAGTCCAGAGAGTGCACTGGCACCACTGGTGATGCAGTGCAGTGAGTTAAGAGAGTACACTGGCGCCACTGTGGATGCAGTACAGTGAGTCCAGAGAGTGCACTGGCACCATTGGGGATGCACTGCAGTGAGTCCAGAGACTTCACAGGCACCACTGGGGATGCAGTGCATTTAGTCCAGAGAGTGAACTGGCACCACTGGGGATGCACTGCAGTGAGACCAGAGACTTCACAGGCACCACTGGGGATGCAGTGCAGTGAGTCCAGAGAGTGCACTGGCACCACTGGGGATGCAGTGCAGTGAGTCTAGAGAGTGCACTGGCACCACTGGGGATGCACTGCAGTGAGTCCAGAGAGTGCACTGGCACCACTGGGGATGTAGTGCAGTGAGTCCAGAGAGCGCACTGGCACCACTGGGGATGCACTGCAGTGAGTCCAGAGAGTACAGTGGCACCACTGGGGATGCAGTGCAGTGAGTCCAAAGAGTGCACTGGCACCATTGGGGATGCACTGCAGTGAGTCCAGAGACTTTACAGGCACCACTGGGGATGCAGTGCAGTGAGTCCAGAGAGTGCCCTGGCACCACTGGGAATGCAGTGAGTCCAGACAGTGCACTGGCACCACTGGGGATGCACTGCAGTGAGTCCAGAGAGTGCACTGGCACCACTGGGGATGCACCCCGGCAAGTCCCGAGAGTGCACTGGCACCACTGGGGATGCAGTGCAGTGAGTCCAGAGAGTGCACTGGCACCACTGGGGATGCACTGCAGTGAGTGCAGAGAGTGCACTGGCACCACTGGGGATGCAGTGCAGTGAGTCCAGAGAGTGCACTGGCACCACTGGGGATGCAGTGCAGTGAGTCCAGAGAGTGCACTGGCACCACTGGGGATGCAGTGCAGTGAGTTCAGAGAGTGCACTGGCACCACTGGGGATGCAGTGCAGTGAGTCCAGAGAGTGCACTGGCACCACTGGGGATGCAGTACAGTGAGTCCAGAGAGTGCACTGGCACCACTGGGGATGCAGTGCAGTGAGTAAAGAGAGTGCACTGGCACCACTGTGGATGCAGTGCAGTGAGTCCAGAGAGTGCACTGGCACCACTGGGGATGGACTGCAGTGAGTCCAGAGAGTGCAGTGGCACCACTGGGGATGCAGTGCAGTGAGTCCAGAGAGTGCACTGGCACCACTGGGGATGCACTGCAGTGAGTCCAGAGAGTGCACTGGCACCACTGGGGATGCACTGCAGTGAGTCCAGAGAGTGCACTGGCACCATTGGGATGCAGTGCAGTGAGTCCAGAGAGTGCACTGGCACCACTGGGGATGCACTGCAGTGAGTCCAGAGAGTGCACTGGCACCACTGGGATGCAGTGCCGTGAGTGCAGAGAGTGCACTGGCACCACTGGGGATGCAGTGCCGTGAGTGCAGAGAGTGCACTGGCACCGCTGCGGTTGCACCCCGGTGTTTTCAGAGAGTGCAGTGGCACCACTGGGGATGCAATGCAGTGAGTCCAGAGAGTGCACTGGCACCACGGGGGATGCAGTGCAGTGAGTCCAGAGAGTGCACTGTCAGCACTGGGGATGCAGTGCAGTGAGTCCAGAGAGTGCACTGGCACCACTGGGGATGCAGTGCAGTGAGTCCAGAGAGTGCACTGGCACCTTGGGGATGCAGTTCCGTGAGTCCAGAGAGTGCACTGGCACCACTGGGGATGCAGTGCAGTGAGTCCACAGAGTGCACTGGCACCACTGGTGATGCACTCCAGTGAGTCCAGAGAGTGCACTGTCACCACTGGGGATGCAGTGCAGTGAGTCCAGAGAGTGCAGTGGCACCATTGGGGATGCAGTGCAGTGAGTCCAGAGAGTGCACTGGCACCACTGGGGATGCAGTACAGTGAGTTAAGAGAGTACACTGGCGCCACTGTGGATGCACTGCAGTGAGTCCAGAGAGTGCACTGGCACCACTGGTGATGCAGTGCAATGAGTCCAGGGAGCCACTGGCACCACTGGTGATGCAGTGCATTTAGTCTAGAGAGTGAACTGGCACCACTGGGGATGCAGTGCACTGAGTCCAGAGAGGGCACTGTCAGCAATGGGGATGCAGTGCAGTGAGTCCAGAGAGTGCACTGGCACCACTGGGGATGCACTGCAGTGAGTCCAGAGAGTGCACTG
Source organism: Anser cygnoides (assembly GCF_040182565.1). NCBI lineage: Eukaryota > Metazoa > Chordata > Aves > Anseriformes > Anatidae > Anser > Anser cygnoides. The sequence continues at coordinate 57,250 of NC_089880.1, read as the reverse complement.
GCACCACTGGGGATGCAGTGCAGTGAGTCCAGAGAGTGCACTGGCACCACTGGGGATGCAGTGCAGTGAGTCCAGAGAGTGCACTGGCACCACTGGGGATGCAGTCCACTGAGTCCAGAGAGTGCACTGGCACCACTGGGGATGCACTGCAGTGAGTCCAGAGAGTGCACTGTCAGCACTGGGGATGCAGTGCAGTGAGTCCAGAGAGTGCACTGGCACCAACTGGAGCTGCACTGCTGTGAGTCCTGAGATTGCACTGGCACCACTGGGGATGCACTGCAGTGAGTCCAGAGACTTCACAGGCACCACTGGGGATGCAGTGCAGTGAGTCCAGAGAGTGCACTGGCACCACTGGGGATGCAGTGCCGTGAGTCCAGAGAGTGCATTGGCACCACTGGGGATGCACTGCAATGAGTCCAGAGAGTGCACTGGCACCAATGGTAACGCAGAGCAGTGAGTCGAGAGAGTGCACTCGTACCACAGGGGATGCAGTGCAGTGAGTCCAGAGAGTGCACTAGCACCACTGGGGATGCACTGCAGTGAGTCCAGAGTGTGCACTGGCACCACTGGGGATGCAGTGCAGTGAGTCCAGAGAGTGCACTGGCACCACTGGGGATGCAGTGCAGTGAGTCCAGAGAGTGCACTGGCACCACTGGGGATGTAGTGCAGTGAGTCCACAGAGGGCGCTGGCACCACAGGGGATGCAGTGTAGTGAGTCCAAAGAGTACAGTGGCACCACTGGGGATGCAGTGCAGTGAGTCCAAATAGTGCACTGGCACCAATGGGGATGCACTGCAGTGAGTCCAGAGAGTTCACAGGCACCACTGGGGATGCAGTGCAGTGAGTCCAGAGAGTGCCCTGGCACCACTGGGGATGCACTGCAGTGAGTCCAGAGAGTGCACTGGCACCACTGGGGATGCACCCCGGCAAGTCCAGAGAGTGCAGTGGCACCACTGGGGATGCAGTGCAGTGAGTCCAGAGAGTGCACTGGCACCACTGGGGATGCACTGCAGTGAGTGCAGAGAGTGCACTGGCACCACTGGGGATGCACTGCAGTGAGTCCAGAGAGTGCACTGGCACCACTGGGTATGCAGTGCAGTGAGTCCAGAGAGTGCACTGGCACCACTGGGGATGCAGTGCAGTGAGTCCAGAGAGTGCACTGGCACCACTGGGGATGCAGTGCAGTGAGTAAAGAGAGTACAGTGGCACCACTGGGGATGCAGTGCAGTGAGTCCAGAGAGTGCCCTGGCACCACTGGGGATGCAGTGAGTCCAGAGAGTGCACTGGCACCACTGGGGATGCACTGCAGTGAGTCCAGAGAGTGCACTGGCACCACTGGGGATGCACCCCGGCAAGTCCAGAGAGTGCACTGGCACCACTGGGGATGCACTGCAGTGAGTCCAGAGAGTGCACTGGCACCACTGGGTATGCAGTGCAGTGAGTCCAGAGAGTGGACTGGCACCACTGGGGATGCAGTGCAGTGAGTCCAGAGAGTGCACTGGTACTACTGGGGATGCAGTGCAGTGAGTAAAGAGAGTGCACTGGCACCACTGTGGATGCAGTGCAGTGAGTCCAGAGAGTGCACTGGCACCACTGGGGATGGACTGCAGTGAGTCCAGAGAGTGCACTGGCACCACTGGGGATGCAGTGCAGTGAGTACAGAGAGTGCACTGGCACCACTGGGATGCAGTGCAGTGAGTCCAGAGAGTGCACTGGCACCACTGGGGATGCACTGCAGTGAGTCCAGAGAGTGCACTGGCACCACTGGGATGCAGTGCAGTGAGTCCAGAGAGTGCACAGGCACCACTGGGGATGCACTGCAGTGAGTCCAGAGAGTGCACTGGCACCACTGGGATGCAGTGCACTGAGTCCACAGAGTGTACTGGCACCACAGGGGATACACTGCAGTGAGTCCAGAGAGTGCCCTGGCACCACTGGGGATGCAGTGCCGTGAGTGCAGAGAGTGCACTGGCACCGCTGCGGTTGCACCCCGGTGTTTTCAGAGAGTGCAGTGGCACCACTGGGGATGCAGTGCAGTGAGTCCAGAGAGTGCACTGGCAGCACGGGGGATGCACTGCAGTGAGTCCAGAGAGTGCACTGGCACCACTGGGGATGCAGTGCAGTGAGTCCAGAGAGTGCACTGGCACCTTGGGGATGCAGTTCAGTGAGTCCAGAGAGTGCACTGGAACAACTGGGGATGCAGTGCAGTGAGTCCAGAGACTACACTGGCACCACTGGAAATGCACTGCAGTGAGTCCAGAGAGTGCACTGGCACCACTGGGGATGCAGTACAGTGAGTCCAGAGAGTGCAGTGGCACCATTGGGGATGCAGTGCAGTGAGTCCAGAGAGTGCACTGGCACCACTGGTGATGCAGTGCAGTGAGTTAAGAGAGTACACTGGCACCACTGTGGATGCACTGCAGTGAGTCCAGAGAGTGCACTGGCACCACTGGTGATGCAGTGCAATGAGTCCAGAGAGCCACTGGCACCTCTGGGGATGCAGTGCATTTAGTCCAGAGAGTGAAATGGCACCACTGGGGATGCAGTGTACTGAGTCCAGAGAGGGCACTATCAGCAATGGGGATGCAGTGCAGTGAGTACTGAGAGTGCACTGGCACCACTGGGGATGCAGTGCAGTGAGACCAGAGACTTCACAGGCACCACTGGGGATGCAGTGCAGTGAGTCCAGAGAGTGCACTGGCACCACTGCGGATGCAGTGCAGTGAGTGCAGAGAGTGCACTGGCACAAAAGGGGATGCACTGCAGTGAGACCAGAGACTTCACAGGCACCACTGGGGATGCAGTGCAGTGAGTCCAGAGAGTGCACTGGCACCACTGGGGATGCACTGCAGTGAGTCCAGAGAGTACACTGGCACCACTGGGGATGTAGTGCACTGAGTCCACAGAGGGCACTGGCACTACTGGGGATGCAGTGTAGTGAGTCCAGAGAGTACAGTGGCACCACTGGGGATGCAGTGCAGTGAGTCAAAAGAGTGCACTGGCACCATTGGGGATGCACTGCAGTGAGTCCAGAGACTTCACAGGCACCACTGGGGATGCAGTGCAGTGAGTCCAGAGAGTGCCCTGGAACCACTGGGAATGCAGTGAGTCCAGACAGTGCACTGGCACCACTGGGGATGCACTGCAGTGAGTCCAGAGAGTGCACTGGCACCACTGGTGATGCACCCCGGCAAGTCCAGAGAGTGCACTGGCACCACTGGGAATGCAGTGCAGTGAGTCCAGAGAGTGCACTGGCACCACTGGGGATGCACTGCAGTGAGGGCAGAGAGTGCACTGTCACCACTGGGGATGCAGTGCAGTGAGTCCAGAGAGTGCACTGGCACCACTGGGGATGCAGTGCAGTGAGTCCAGAGAGTGCACTGGCACCACTGGGGATGCAGTGCAGTGAGTCCAGAGAGTGCACTGGCACCACTGGGGATGCAGTACAGTGAGTCCAGAGAGTGCACTGGCACCATTGGGGATGCAGTGCAGTGAGTAAAGAGAGTGCACTGGCACCACTGTGGATGCAGTGCAGTGAGTCCAGAGAGTGCACTGGCACCACTGGGGATGCAGTGCAGTGAGTCCAGAGAGTGCACTGGCACCACTGGGTATGCAGTGCAGTGAGTCCAGAGAGTGCACTGGCACCACTGGGGATGCACTGCAGTGAGTCCAGAGAGTGCACTGGCACCACTGGGGATGCACTGCAGTGAGTCCACAGAGTGCACTGGCACCATTGGGATGCAGTGCAGTGAGTCCAGAGAGTGCACTGGCACCACTGGGGATGCACTGCAGTGAGTAGAGCGAGTGCACTGGCACCACTGGGATGCAGTGCACTGAGTCCACAGAGTGCACTGGCACCACAGGGGATACACTGCAGTGAGTCCAGAGAGTGCACTGGCACCACTGGGGATGCACTGCCGTGAGTGCAGAGAGTGCACTGGCACCGCTGCGGTTGCACCCCGGTGTTTTCAGAGAGTGCAGTGGCACCACTGGGGATGCAGTGCAGTGAGTCCAGAGACTTCACAGGCACCACTGGGGATGCAGTGCAGTGAGTCCAGAGAGTGCACTGGCACCACTGGGGATGCACTGCAGTGAGTCCAGAGAGTGCACTGGCACCACTGGGGATGCAGTACAGTGAGTCCAGAGAGTGCACTGGCACCATTGGGGATTCAGTTCCTTGAGTCCAGAGAGTGAACTGGCACCACTGGGGATGCACTGCAATGAGTCCTGAGAGTGCACTGGCACCATTGGGGATGCACCCCGGTGACTCCAGAGAGTGCACTGGCACCAATGGAGATGCACCCCGGCAAGTCCAGAGAGTGCACTGTCACCACTGGGGATGCAGTGCAGTGAGTCCAGAGAGTGCACTGGCACCACTGGGGATGCAGTGCAGTGAGTCCAGAGAGTGCACTGGCACCACTGGGGATGCACTACAGTGAGTCCAGAGAGTGCACTGGCACCACTGGGGATGCACTGCAGTGAGACCAGAGGTTGCAGTGGCACCACTGGGGATGCAGTTCAGTGAGTCCAGAGAGTGCACTGGTACGATTGGGGATGCACTGCAGTGAGTCCAGAGAGTGCACTGGCACCACTGGGGATGCAGTGCAGTGAGTCCAGAGAGTGCACTGGCACCACTGCGGATACAATGCAGTGAGTCCAGAGAGTGCACTGGCCCCACTGGGGATGCACCCCGGCAAGTCCATAGAGTGCACTGGCACCACTGGGGATGCAGTGCACTGAGTCCAGAGAGTGCACTGTCACCACTGGGGATGCAATGCAGTGAGTCCAGAGAGTGTACAGGCACCACTGGGGATGCACCCCGGTGAGTCCAGAGAGTGCACTGGCACCACTGGGGATGCACTGCAGTGAGTCCAGGGAGTGCACTGGCACCACTGGGGATGCACTGCAGTGAGTCCAGAGAGTGCACTGGCACCACTGGGGATGCACTGCAGTGACTCCAGAGAGTGCACTGGCACCACTGGGGATGCACTGCAGTGAGTCCAGATGTTAGCCTAGCAACCACATAATCACCAAGTGATTATATAAAGGTGCTTTATTCAGCGCTGGAAGCCGGGGCAGGTGCCCAAATCTGGCTTCAAGTCCCGTTACTTCCCAGCCATTATTTATACATACAATATTGCGTCAGTTATACATATTCATTACAGGTTGCAACAGCAGCCTCGCTTTTCATTCTAATTAGCTCCCCTCCCCTTTGCACATGCGTGGCGCACTCTGGTGGTCGTCCAGATGAAGTAAGGAGTCTTCCTCTCCGCTAAACTTTTCACCTTTCTTACTCGACGCGTGCTCCCTCCGTTTCTTGGTTCTGCTTCAACTCATTTCATCATTTCCAGGCCCTTATCTAAGGTCAGGTTGTACCTGTTCCCTCCCAAGGTTCCCCTTCAATGATTCTTTTGATTGTTCAATGTACTCCCTAAGTATCCAGTATACATAGATTAATTGATAATGTAAGTACATTTGGCAATGCTTAATTATACTGTAGGTCCCATTACCTAAGAGACATTAGTAAAATATCCATTCGATTCACCCCAACACTAACACAGAGACTGCACTGGCACCACTGGGGATGCACCCCGGCAAGTCCAGAGAGTGCACTGGCACCACTGGGGATGCAGTGCAGTGAGTCCAGAGAGTGCACTGGCACCTTTGGGGATGCACTGCCGTGAGACCAGAGAGTGCACTGGCACCACTGGGGATGCACTGCCGTGAATCCAGAGAGTGCACTGGCTCCACTGGGGATGCAGTGCAGTGAGTCAGAGAGTGCACTGGCACCACTGGGGATGCAGTACAGTGAGTCCAGAGAGTGCACTGGCACCACTGGGGATGCAGTGCAGTGAGTAAAGAGAGTGCACTGGCACCACTGGGGATGCAGTGCAGTGAGTCCAGAGAGTGCACTGGCACCACTGGGGATGCAGTGCAGTGAGCTCAGAGAGTGCACTGGCACCACTGGGGATGCAGTGCGGTGTGTCCAGAGAGTGCACTGGCACCACTGGGGATGCAGTGCAGTGAGTCCAGAGAGTGCACTGGCACCACTGGGGATGCACTGCAGTGAGTCCAGAGAGTGCACTGGCACCACTGGGGATGCACCCCGGTGAGTCCAGGGAGTGCTCTGGCACCACTGGGGATGCACCCCGGCAAGTCCAGAGAGTGCACTGTCACCACTGGGGATGCACTGCAGTGAGTCCAGAGAGTGCACTGGCACCACTGGGGATGCACTGCAGTGACTCCAGAGAGTGCACTGGCACCACTGGGGATGCACTGCAGTGAGTCCAGATGTTAGCCTAGCAACCACATAATCACCAAGTGATTATATGAAGGTGCTTTATTCAGCGCTGGAAGCCGGGGCAGGTGCCCAAATCTGGCTTCAAGTCCCGTTACTTCCCAGCCGTTATTTATACATACAATATTGCGTCAGTTATACATATTCATTACAGGTTGCAACAGCAGCCTCGCTTTTCATTCTAATTAGCTCCCCTCCCCTTTGCACATGCGTGGCGCACTCTGGTGGTCGTCCAGGTGGTCGTCCAGATGAAGTAAGGAGTCTTCCTCTCCGCTAAACTTTTCACCTTTCTTACTCGATGCATGCTCCCTCCGCTTCTTGGTTCTGCTTCAACTCATTTCATCATTTCCAGGCCCTTATCCAAGGTCAGGTTGTACCTGTTCCCTCCCAAGGTTCCCCTTCAATGACTCTTTTGATTGTTCAATGTACTCCCTAAGTATCCAGTATACATAGATTAATTGATAATGTAAGTACATTTGACAATGCTTAATTATACTGTAGGTCCCATTACCTAAGAGACATTACATCCATTCGATTCTCCCCAACACTAACACAGAGACTGCACTGGCACCACTGGGGATGCACTGCAGTGAGTCCAGAGAGGGCACTGGCACCACTGGGGATGCAGTGCAGTGAGTCCAGAGAGTGCACTGGCACCACTGGCGATGCACTGCAGTGAGTCCAGAGAGTGCACTGGCACCACCTGGGATGCAGTGCAGTGAGTCCAGAGAGTGCACTGGCACCACTGGTGATGCAGTGCAGTGACTCCAGAGAGTGCACTGGCACCACTGGAGTTGCAGTGCAGTGAGTCCAGAGAGTGCACTGGAACCACTGGGGATGCAGCGCAGTGACTCCTGAGAGTGCACTGGCACCACTGGGGATGCAGTGCAGTGAGTCCAGAGAGTGCACTGGCACCACTGGGGATGCAGTGCCGTGAGTCCAGAGAGTGCATTGGCACCACTGGGGATGCACTGCAATGAGTCCAGAGAGTGCACTGGCACCAATGGCAACGCAGAGCAGTGAGTCGAGAGAGTGCACTGGCACCACAGGGGATGCAGTGCAGTGAGTCCAGAGAGTGCACTAGCACCACTGGGGATGCAGTGCAGTGAGTCCAGAGTGTGCACTGGCACCACTGGGGATGCAGTGCAGTGAGTCCAGAGAGTGCACTGGCACCACTGGGGATGCAGTGCAGTGAGTCCAGAGAGTGCACTGGCACCACTGGGGATGTAGTGCAGTGAGTCCACAGAGGGCACTGGTGCCACAGGGGATGCAGTGTAGTGAGTCCAGAGAGTGCACTGTCACCACTGGGGATGCACTGCAGTGAGTCCAAAGAGTGCACTGGCACCATTGGGGATGCACTGCAGTGAGTCCAGAGACTTCAAAGGCACCACTGGGGATGCAGTGCAGTGAGTCCAGAGAGTGCCCTGGCACCACTGGGAATGCAGTGAGTCCAGACAGTGCACTGGCACCACTGGGGATGCACTGCAGTGAGTCCAGAGAGTACACTGGCACCACTGGGGATGCACCCCGGCAAGTCCAGAGAGTGCACTGTCACCACTGGGGATGCAGTGCAGTGAGTCCAGAGAGTGCACTGGCACCACTGGGGATGCACTGCAGTGAGTGCAGAGAGTGCACTGGCACCACTGGGGATGCACTGCAGTGAGTCCAGAGAGTGCACTGGCACCACTGGGTATGCAGTGCAGTGAGTCCAGAGAGTGCAGTGGCACCACTGGGGATGCAGTGCAGTGAGTCCAGAGAGTGCACTGGCACCACTGGGGATGCAGTACAGTGAGTCCAGAGAGTGCACTGGCACCACCGGGAATGCAGTGCAGTGAGTAAAGAGAGTACAGTGGCACCACTGGTGATGCAGTGCAGTGAGTCCAGAGAGTGCCCTGGCACCACTGGGAATGCAGTGAGTCCAGAGAGTTCACTGGCAACACTGGGGATGCACTGCAGTGAGTCCAGAGAGTGCACTGGCACCACTGGGGATGCACCCCGGCAAGTCCAGAGAGTGCACTGGCACCACTGGGGATGCAGTGCAGTGAGTCCAGAGAGTGCACTGGCACCACTGGGGATGCAGTGCAGTGAGTCCAGAGAGTGCACTGGCACCACTGGGGATGCAGTGCAGTGAGTCCAGAGAGTGCAGTGGCACCATTGGGGATGCAGTGCAGTGAGTCCAGAGAGTGCACTGGCACCACTGGTGATGCAGTGCAGTGAGTCCAGAGAGTGCAGTGGCACCACTGGGGATGCACTGCAGTGAGTCCAGAGAGTGCACTGGCACCACTGGGATGCAGTGCACTGAGTCCACAGAGTGCACTGGCACCACAGGGGATACACTGCAGTGAGTCCAGAGAGTGCACTGGCACCACTGGGGATGCAGTGCCGTGAGTGCAGAGAGTGCACTGGCACCGCTGCGGTTGCACCCCGGTGTTTTCAGAGAGTGCAGTGGCACCACTGGGGATGCAGTGCAGTGAGTCCAGAGAGTGCACAGGCACCACGGGGGATGCAGTGCAGTGAGTCCAGAGAGTGCACTGTCACCACTGGGGATGCAGTGCAGTGAGTCCAGAGAGTGCACTGGCACCACTGGGGATGCAGTGCAGTGAGTCCAGAGAGTGCACTGGCACCTTGGGGATGCAGTTCAGTGAGTCCAGAGAGTGCACTGGCACAACTGGGGATGCAGTGCAGTGAGTCCAGAGACTACACTGGCACCACTGGAAATGCACCGCAGTGAGTCCAGAGAGTGCACTGGCACCAGTGGGGATGCAGTGCAGTGAGTCCAGAGAGTGCAGTGGCACCATTGGGGATGCAGTGCAGTGAGTCCAGAGAGTGCACTGGCACCACTGGTGATGCAGTGCAGTGAGTTAAGAGAGTACACTGGCGCCACTGTGGATGCAGTGCAGTGAGTCCAGAGAGTGCACTGGCACCACTGGTGATGCAGTGCAATGAGTCCAGAGAGCCACTGGCACCACTGGGGATGCAGTGCATTTAGTCCAGAGAGTGAACTGGCACCACTGGGGATGCACTGCAGTGAGACCAGAGACAGGCACCACTGGGTATGCAGTGCAGTGAGTCCAGAGAGTGCACTGGCACCACTGGGGATGCACTGCAGTGACTCCAGAGAGTGCACTGGCACCACTGGGGATGCACTGCAGTGAGTCCAGATGTTAGCCTAGCAACCACATAATCACCAAGTGATTATATGAAGGTGCTTTATTCAGCGCTGGAAGCCGGGGCAGGTGCCCAAATCTGGCTTCAAGTCCCGTTACTTCCCAGCCGTTATTTATACATACAATATTGCGTCAGTTATACATATTCATTACAGGTTGCAACAGCAGCCTCGCTTTTCATTCTAATTAGCTCCCCTCCCCTTTGCACATGCGTGGCGCACTCTGGTGGTCGTCCAGGTGGTCGTCCAGATGAAGTAAGGAGTCTTCCTCTCCGCTAAACTTTTCACCTTTCTTACTCGATGCATGCTCCCTCCGCTTCTTGGTTCTGCTTCAACTCATTTCATCATTTCCAGGCCCTTATCCAAGGTCAGGTTGTACCTGTTCCCTCCCAAGGTTCCCCTTCAATGACTCTTTTGATTGTTCAATGTACTCCCTAAGTATCCAGTATACATAGATTAATTGATAATGTAAGTACATTTGACAATGCTTAATTATACTGTAGGTCCCATTACCTAAGAGACATTACATCCATTCGATTCTCCCCAACACTAACACAGAGACTGCACTGGCACCACTGGGGATGCACTGCAGTGAGTCCAGAGAGGGCACTGGCACCACTGGGGATGCAGTGCAGTGAGTCCAGAGAGTGCACTGGCACCACTGGCGATGCACTGCAGTGAGTCCAGAGAGTGCACTGGCACCACCTGGGATGCAGTGCAGTGAGTCCAGAGAGTGCACTGGCACCACTGGTGATGCAGTGCAGTGACTCCAGAGAGTGCACTGGCACCACTGGAGTTGCAGTGCAGTGAGTCCAGAGAGTGCACTGGAACCACTGGGGATGCAGCGCAGTGACTCCTGAGAGTGCACTGGCACCACTGGGGATGCAGTGCAGTGAGTCCAGACAGTGCACTGGCACCACTGGGGATGCAGTGCCGTGAGTCCAGAGAGTGCATTGGCACCACTGGGGATGCACTGCAATGAGTCCAGAGAGTGCACTGGCACCAATGGCAACGCAGAGCAGTGAGTCGAGAGAGTGCACTGGCACCACAGGGGATGCAGTGCAGTGAGTCCAGAGAGTGCACTAGCACCACTGGGGATGCAGTGCAGTGAGTCCAGAGTGTGCACTGGCACCACTGGGGATGCAGTGCAGTGAGTCCAGAGAGTGCACTGGCACCACTGGGGATGCAGTGCAGTGAGTCCAGAGAGTGCACTGGCACCACTGGGGATGTAGTGCAGTGAGTCCACAGAGGGCACTGGTGCCACAGGGGATGCAGTGTAGTGAGTCCAGAGAGTGCACTGTCACCACTGGGGATGCACTGCAGTGAGTCCAAAGAGTGCACTGGCACCATTGGGGATGCACTGCAGTGAGTCCAGAGACTTCAAAGGCACCACTGGGGATGCAGTGCAGTGAGTCCAGAGAGTGCCCTGGCACCACTGGGAATGCAGTGAGTCCAGACAGTGCACTGGCACCACTGGGGATGCACTGCAGTGAGTCCAGAGAGTACACTGGCACCACTGGGGATGCACCCCGGCAAGTCCAGAGAGTGCACTGTCACCACTGGGGATGCAGTGCAGTGAGTCCAGAGAGTGCACTGGCACCACTGGGGATGCACTGCAGTGAGTGCAGAGAGTGCACTGGCACCACTGGGGATGCACTGCAGTGAGTCCAGAGAGTGCACTGGCACCACTGGGTATGCAGTGCAGTGAGTCCAGAGAGTGCAGTGGCACCACTGGGGATGCAGTGCAGTGAGTCCAGAGAGTGCACTGGCACCACTGGGGATGCAGTACAGTGAGTCCAGAGAGTGCACTGGCACCACCGGGAATGCAGTGCAGTGAGTAAAGAGAGTACAGTGGCACCACTGGTGATGCAGTGCAGTGAGTCCAGAGAGTGCCCTGGCACCACTGGGAATGCAGTGAGTCCAGAGAGTTCACTGGCAACACTGGGGATGCACTGCAGTGAGTCCAGAGAGTGCACTGGCACCACTGGGGATGCACCCCGGCAAGTCCAGAGAGTGCACTGGCACCACTGGGGATGCAGTGCAGTGAGTCCAGAGAGTGCACTGGCACCACTGGGGATGCACTGCAGTGAGTCCAGAGAGTGCACTGGCACCACTGGGGATGCAGTGCAGTGAGTCCAGAGAGTGCAGTGGCACCACTGGGGATGCAGTGCAGTGAGTCCAGAGAGTGCACTGGCACCACTGGGGATGCAGTACAGTGAGTCCAGAGAGTGCACTGGCACCACTGGGGATGCAGTGCAGTGAGTCCAGAGAGTGCACTGGCACCACTGTGGATGCAGTGCAGTGAGTCCAGAGAGTGCACTGGCACCATTGGGGATGGACTGCAGTGAGTCCAGAGAGTGCACTGGCACCACTGGGGATGCAGTGCAGTGAGTCCAGAGAGTGCACTGGCACCACTGGGGATGCACTGCAGTGAGTCCTGAGAGTGCACTGGCACCACTGGGGATGCACTGCAGTGAGTCCAGAGAGTGCACTGGCACCACTGGGATGCAGTGCAGTGAGTCCAGAGAGTGCACTGGCACCACTGGGGATGCACTGCAGTGAGTCCAGAGAGTGCACTGGCACCACTGGGATGCAGTGCACTGAGTCCACAGAGTGCACTGGCACCACAGGGGATACACTGCAGTGAGTCCAGAGAGTGCACTGGCACCACTGGGGATGCAGTGCCGTGAGTGCAGAGAGTGCACTGGCACCGCTGCGGTTGCACCCCGGTGTTTTCAGAGAGTGCAGTGGCACCACTGGGGATGCAGTGCAGTGAGTCCAGAGAGTGCACAGGCACCACGGGGGATGCAGTGCAGTGAGTCCAGAGAGTGCACTGTCACCACTGGGGATGCAGTGCAGTGAGTCCAGAGAGTGCACTGGCACCACTGGGGATGCAGTGCAGTGAGTCCAGAGAGTGCACTGGCACCTTGGGGATGCAGTTCAGTGAGTCCAGAGAGTGCACTGGCACAACTGGGGATGCAGTGCAGTGAGTCCAGAGACTACACTGGCACCACTGGAAATGCACCGCAGTGAGTCCAGAGAGTGCACTGGCACCAGTGGGGATGCAGTGCAGTGAGTCCAGAGAGTGCAGTGGCACCATTGGGGATGCAGTGCAGTGAGTCCAGAGAGTGCACTGGCACCACTGGTGATGCAGTGCAGTGAGTTAAGAGAGTACACTGGCGCCACTGTGGATGCAGTGCAGTGAGTCCAGAGAGTGCACTGGCACCACTGGTGATGCAGTGCAATGAGTCCAGAGAGCCACTGGCACCACTGGGGATGCAGTGCATTTAGTCCAGAGAGTGAACTGGCACCACTGGGGATGCACTGCAGTGAGACCAGAGACTTCACAGGCACCACTGGGGATGCAGTGCAGTGAGTCCAGAGAGTGCACTGGCACCACTGGGGATGCAGTGCAGTGAGTGCAGAGAGTGCACTGGCACAAAAGGGGATGCACTGCAGTGAGTCCAGAGAGTGCACTGGCACCACTGGGGATGCAGTGCAGTGAGTCTAGAGAGTGCACTGGCACCACTGGGGATGCACTGCAGTGAGTCCAGAGAGTGCACTGGCACCACTGGGGATGTAGTGCAGTGAGTCCAGAGAGCGCACTGGCACCACTGGGGATGCACTGCAGTGAGTCCAGAGAGTACAGTGGCACCACTGGGGATGCAGTGCAGTGAGTCCAAAGAGTGCACTGGCACCATTGGGGATGCACTGCAGTGAGTCCAGAGACTTCACAGGCACCACTGGGGATGCAGTGCAGTGAGTCCAGAGAGTGCACTGGCACCACTGGGGATGCACTGCAGTGAGTCCAGAGAGTGCACTGGCACCACTGGGGATGCACCCCGGCAAGTCCCGAGAGTGCACTGGCACCACTGGGGATGCAGTGCAGTGAGTCCAGAGAGTGCACTGGCACCACTGGGTATGCAGTGCAGTGAGTCCAGAGAGTGCACTGGCACCACTGGGGATGCAGTGCAGTGAGTACAGAGAGTGCACTGGCACCACTGGGGATGCACTGCAGTGAGTCCAGAGAGTGCACTGGCACCACTGGGGATGCAGTGCAGTGAGTCCAGAGAGTGCACTGGCACCACTGGGGATGCAGTATAGTGAGTCCAGAGAGTGCACTGGCACCACTGGGGATGCAGTGCAGTGAGTAAAGAGAGTGCACTGGCACCACTGTGGATGCAGTGCAGTGAGTCCAGAGAGTGCACTGGCACCACTGGGGATGGACTGCAGTGAGTCCAGAGAGTGCACTGGCAGCACTGGGGATGCAGTGCAGTCAGTCCAGAGAGTGCACTGGCACCACTGGGGATGCACTGCAGTGAGTCCAGAGAGTGCACTGGCACCACTGGGGATGCACTGCAGTGAGTCCAGAGAGTGCACTGGCACCATTGGGATGCAGTGCAGTGAGTCCAGAGAGTGCACTGGCACCACTGGGGATGCACTGCAGTGAGTCCAGAGAGTGCACTGGCACCACTGGGATGCAGTGCCGTGAGTGCAGAGAGTGCACTGGCACCACTGGGGATGCAGTGCCGTGAGTGCAGAGAGTGCACTGGCACCGCTGCGGTTGCACCCCGGTGTTTTCAGAGAGTGCAGTGGCACCACTGGGGATGCAATGCAGTGAGTCCAGAGAGTGCACTGGCACCACGGGGGATGCAGTGCAGTGAGTCCAGAGAGTGCACTGGCACCACTGGGGATGCACCCCGGCAAGTCCAGAGAGTGCACTGGCACCACTGGGGATGCAGTGCAGTGAGTCCAGAGAGTGCACTGGCACCACTGGGGATGCACTGCAGTGAGTCCAGAGAGTGCACTGGCACCACTGGGGATGCACTGCAGTGAGTCCAGAGAGTGCACTGGCACCACTGGGGATGCAGTGCAGTGAGTCCAGAGAGTGCACTGGCACCACTGTGGATGCAGTGCAGTGAGTCCAGAGAGTGCACTGGCACCACTGGGCATGCAGTACAGTGAGTCCAGAGAGTGCACTGGCACCACTGGGGATGCAGTGCAGTGAGTAAAGAGAGTGCACTGGCACCATTGTGGATGCAGTGCAGTGAGTCCAGAGAGTGCACTGGCACCACTGGGGATGGACTGCAGTGAGTCCAGAGAGTGCACTGGCACCACTGGGGATGCAGTGCAGTGAGTACAGAGAGTGCACTGGCACCACTGGGGATGCACTGCAGTGAGTCCAGAGAGTGCACTGGCACCACTGGGGATGCACTGCAGTGAGTCCAGAGAGTGCACTGGCACCACTGGGGATGCAGTGCAGTGAGACCAGAGACTTCACAGGCACTACTGGGGATGCAGTGCAGTGAGTCCAGAGAGTGCACTGGCACCACTGGGGATGCAGTGCAGTGAGGGCAGAGAGTGCACTGGCACAAAAGGGAATGCACTGCAGTGAGTCCAGAGAGTGCACTGGCACCACTGGGGATGCAGTGCAGTGAGTCCAGAGAGTGCACTGGCACCACTGGGGATGCACTGCAGTGAGTCCAGAGAGTGCAGTGGCACCACTGGGGATGCAGTCCACTGAGTCCAGAGAGTACACTGGCACCACTGGGGATGCAGTGCAGTGAGTCCAGAGAGTGCACTGTCAGCACTGGGGATGCAGTGCAGTGAGTAAAGAGAGTGCACTGGCACCACTGTGGATGCAGTGCAGTGAGTCCAGAGAGTGCACTGGCACCATTGGGGATGGACTGCAGGGAGTCCAGAGAGTGCACTGGCACCACTGGGGATGCAGTGCAGTGAGTCCAGAGAGTGCACTGGCACCACTGGGGATGCACTGCAGTGAGTCCTGAGAGTGCACTGGCACCACTGGGGATGCACTGCAGTGAGTCCAGAGAGTGCACTGGCACCACTGGGATGCAGTGCAGTGAGTCCAGAGAGTGCACTGGCACCACTGGGGATGCACTGCAGTGAGTCCAGAGAGTGCACTGGCACCACTGGGATGCAGTGCACTGAGTCCACAGAGTGCACTGGCACCACAGGGGATACACTGCAGTGAGTCCAGAGAGTGCACTGGCACCACTGGGGATGCAGTGCCGTGAGTGCAGAGAGTGCACTGGCACCGCTGCGGTTGCACCCCGGTGTTTTCAGAGAGTGCAGTGGCACCACTGGGGATGCAGTGCAGTGAGTCCAGAGAGTGCACTGGCACCACTGGGGATGCAGTGCAGTGAGTCCAGAGAGTGCAGTGGCACCACTGGGGATGCAGTGCAGTGAGTCCAGAGAGTGCACTGGCACCACTGGGGATGCAGTACAGTGAGTCCAGAGAGTGCACTGGCACCACTGGGGATGCAGTGCAGTGAGTCCAGAGAGTGCACTGGCACCACTGTGGATGCAGTGCAGTGAGTCCAGAGAGTGCACTGGCACCATTGGGGATGGACTGCAGTGAGTCCAGAGAGTGCACTGGCACCACTGGGGATGCAGTGCAGTGAGTCCAGAGAGTGCACTGGCACCACTGGGGATGCACTGCAGTGAGTCCTGAGAGTGCACTGGCACCACTGGGGATGCACTGCAGTGAGTCCAGAGAGTGCACTGGCACCACTGGGATGCAGTGCAGTGAGTCCAGAGAGTGCACTGGCACCACTGGGGATGCACTGCAGTGAGTCCAGAGAGTGCACTGGCACCACTGGGATGCAGTGCACTGAGTCCACAGAGTGCACTGGCACCACAGGGGATACACTGCAGTGAGTCCAGAGAGTGCACTGGCACCACTGGGGATGCAGTGCCGTGAGTGCAGAGAGTGCACTGGCACCGCTGCGGTTGCACCCCGGTGTTTTCAGAGAGTGCAGTGGCACCACTGGGGATGCAGTGCAGTGAGTCCAGAGAGTGCACAGGCACCACGGGGGATGCAGTGCAGTGAGTCCAGAGAGTGCACTGTCACCACTGGGGATGCAGTGCAGTGAGTCCAGAGAGTGCACTGGCACCACTGGGGATGCAGTGCAGTGAGTCCAGAGAGTGCACTGGCACCTTGGGGATGCAGTTCAGTGAGTCCAGAGAGTGCACTGGCACAACTGGGGATGCAGTGCAGTGAGTCCAGAGACTACACTGGCACCACTGGAAATGCACCGCAGTGAGTCCAGAGAGTGCACTGGCACCAGTGGGGATGCAGTGCAGTGAGTCCAGAGAGTGCAGTGGCACCATTGGGGATGCAGTGCAGTGAGTCCAGAGAGTGCACTGGCACCACTGGTGATGCAGTGCAGTGAGTTAAGAGAGTACACTGGCGCCACTGTGGATGCAGTGCAGTGAGTCCAGAGAGTGCACTGGCACCACTGGTGATGCAGTGCAATGAGTCCAGAGAGCCACTGGCACCACTGGGGATGCAGTGCATTTAGTCCAGAGAGTGAACTGGCACCACTGGGGATGCACTGCAGTGAGACCAGAGACTTCACAGGCACCACTGGGGATGCAGTGCAGTGAGTCCAGAGAGTGCACTGGCACCACTGGGGATGCAGTGCAGTGAGTGCAGAGAGTGCACTGGCACAAAAGGGGATGCACTGCAGTGAGTCCAGAGAGTGCACTGGCACCACTGGGGATGCAGTGCAGTGAGTCTAGAGAGTGCACTGGCACCACTGGGGATGCACTGCAGTGAGTCCAGAGAGTGCACTGGCACCACTGGGGATGTAGTGCAGTGAGTCCAGAGAGCGCACTGGCACCACTGGGGATGCACTGCAGTGAGTCCAGAGAGTACAGTGGCACCACTGGGGATGCAGTGCAGTGAGTCCAAAGAGTGCACTGGCACCATTGGGGATGCACTGCAGTGAGTCCAGAGACTTCACAGGCACCACTGGGGATGCAGTGCAGTGAGTCCAGAGAGTGCACTGGCACCACTGGGGATGCACTGCAGTGAGTCCAGAGAGTGCACTGGCACCACTGGGGATGCACCCCGGCAAGTCCCGAGAGTGCACTGGCACCACTGGGGATGCAGTGCAGTGAGTCCAGAGAGTGCACTGGCACCACTGGGTATGCAGTGCAGTGAGTCCAGAGAGTGCACTGGCACCACTGGGGATGCAGTGCAGTGAGTACAGAGAGTGCACTGGCACCACTGGGGATGCACTGCAGTGAGTCCAGAGAGTGCACTGGCACCACTGGGGATGCAGTGCAGTGAGTCCAGAGAGTGCACTGGCACCACTGGGGATGCAGTATAGTGAGTCCAGAGAGTGCACTGGCACCACTGGGGATGCAGTGCAGTGAGTAAAGAGAGTGCACTGGCACCACTGTGGATGCAGTGCAGTGAGTCCAGAGAGTGCACTGGCACCACTGGGGATGGACTGCAGTGAGTCCAGAGAGTGCACTGGCAGCACTGGGGATGCAGTGCAGTCAGTCCAGAGAGTGCACTGGCACCACTGGGGATGCACTGCAGTGAGTCCAGAGAGTGCACTGGCACCACTGGGGATGCACTGCAGTGAGTCCAGAGAGTGCACTGGCACCATTGGGATGCAGTGCAGTGAGTCCAGAGAGTGCACTGGCACCACTGGGGATGCACTGCAGTGAGTCCAGAGAGTGCACTGGCACCACTGGGATGCAGTGCCGTGAGTGCAGAGAGTGCACTGGCACCACTGGGGATGCAGTGCCGTGAGTGCAGAGAGTGCACTGGCACCGCTGCGGTTGCACCCCGGTGTTTTCAGAGAGTGCAGTGGCACCACTGGGGATGCAATGCAGTGAGTCCAGAGAGTGCACTGGCACCACGGGGGATGCAGTGCAGTGAGTCCAGAGAGTGCACTGGCACCACTGGGGATGCACCCCGGCAAGTCCAGAGAGTGCACTGGCACCACTGGGGATGCAGTGCAGTGAGTCCAGAGAGTGCACTGGCACCACTGGGGATGCACTGCAGTGAGTCCAGAGAGTGCACTGGCACCACTGGGGATGCACTGCAGTGAGTCCAGAGAGTGCACTGGCACCACTGGGGATGCAGTGCAGTGAGTCCAGAGAGTGCACTGGCACCACTGTGGATGCAGTGCAGTGAGTCCAGAGAGTGCACTGGCACCACTGGGCATGCAGTACAGTGAGTCCAGAGAGTGCACTGGCACCACTGGGGATGCAGTGCAGTGAGTAAAGAGAGTGCACTGGCACCATTGTGGATGCAGTGCAGTGAGTCCAGAGAGTGCACTGGCACCACTGGGGATGGACTGCAGTGAGTCCAGAGAGTGCACTGGCACCACTGGGGATGCAGTGCAGTGAGTACAGAGAGTGCACTGGCACCACTGGGGATGCACTGCAGTGAGTCCAGAGAGTGCACTGGCACCACTGGGGATGCACTGCAGTGAGTCCAGAGAGTGCACTGGCACCACTGGGGATGCAGTGCAGTGAGACCAGAGACTTCACAGGCACTACTGGGGATGCAGTGCAGTGAGTCCAGAGAGTGCACTGGCACCACTGGGGATGCAGTGCAGTGAGGGCAGAGAGTGCACTGGCACAAAAGGGAATGCACTGCAGTGAGTCCAGAGAGTGCACTGGCACCACTGGGGATGCAGTGCAGTGAGTCCAGAGAGTGCACTGGCACCACTGGGGATGCACTGCAGTGAGTCCAGAGAGTGCAGTGGCACCACTGGGGATGCAGTCCACTGAGTCCAGAGAGTACACTGGCACCACTGGGGATGCAGTGCAGTGAGTCCAGAGAGTGCACTGTCAGCACTGGGGATGCAGTGCAGTGAGTAAAGAGAGTGCACTGGCACCACTGTGGATGCAGTGCAGTGAGTCCAGAGAGTGCACTGGCACCATTGGGGATGGACTGCAGGGAGTCCAGAGAGTGCACTGGCACCACTGGGGATGCAGTGCAGTGAGTCCAGAGAGTGCACTGGCACCACTGGGGATGCAGTGCAGTGAGTCCTGAGAGTGCACTGGCACCACTGGGGATGCACTGCAGTGAGTCCAGAGAGTGCACTGGCACCACTGGGATGCAGTGCAGTGAGTCCAGAGAGTGCACTGGCACCACTGGGGATGCACTGCAGTGAGTCCAGAGAGTGCACTGGCACCACTGGGATGCAGTGCACTGAGTCCACAGAGTGCACTGGCACCACAGGGGATACACTGCAGTGAGTCCAGAGAGTGCACTGGCACCACTGGGGATGCAGTGCCGTGAGTGCAGAGAGTGCACTGGCACCGCTGCGGTTGCACCCCGGTGTTTTCAGAGAGTGCAGTGGCACCACTGGGGATGCAGTGCAGTGAGTCCAGAGAGTGCACAGGCACCACGGGGGATGCAGTGCAGTGAGTCCAGAGAGTGCACTGTCACCACTGGGGATGCAGTGCAGTGAGTCCAGAGAGTGCACTGGCACCACTGGGGATGCAGTGCAGTGAGTCCAGAGACTTCACAGGCACCACTGGGGATGCAGTGCAGTGAGTCCAGAGAGTGCCCTGGCACCACTGGGAATGCAGTGAGTCCAGACAGTGCACTGGCACCACTGGGGATGCACTGCAGTGAGTCCAGAGAGTGCACTGGCACCACTGGGGATGCACCCCGGCAAGTCCCGAGAGTGCACTGGCACCACTGGGGATGCAGTGCAGTGAGTCCAGAGAGTGCACTGGCACCACTGGGTATGCAGTGCAGTGAGTCCAGAGAGTGCACTGGCACCACTGGGGATGCAGTGCAGTGAGTCCAGAGAGTGCACTGGCACCAGAGGGAATGCACTGCAGTGAGTCCAGAGAGTGCACTGGCACCACTGGGGATGCAGTGCAGTGAGTCCAGAGAGTGCACTGGCACCACTGGGGATGCAGTATAGTGAGTCCAGAGAGTGCACTGGCACCACTGGGGATGCAGTGCAGTGAGTAAAGAGAGTGCACTGGCACCACTGTGGATGCAGTGCAGTGAGTCCAGAGAGTGCACTGGCACCACTGGGGATGGACTGCAGTGAGTCCAGAGAGTGCACTGGCAGCACTGGGGATGCAGTGCAGTGAGTCCAGAGAGTGCACTGGCACCACTGGGGATGCACTGCAGTGAGTCCAGAGAGTGCACTGGCACCACTGGGGATGCACTGCAGTGAGTCCAGAGAGTGCACTGGCACCATTGGGATGCAGTGCAGTGAGTCCAGAGAGTGCACTGGCACCACTGGGGATGCACTGCAGTGAGTCCAGAGAGTGCACTGGCACCACTGGGGATGCAGTGCCGTGAGTGCAGAGAGTGCACTGGCACCACTGGGGATGCAGTGCCGTGAGTGCAGAGAGTGCACTGGCACCGCTGCGGTAACACCCCGGTGTTTTCAGAGAGTGCAGTGGCACCACTGGGGATGCAATGCAGTGAGTCCAGAGAGTGCACTGGCACCACGGGGGATGCAGTGCAGTGAGTCCAGAGAGTGCACTGGCACCACTGGGGATGCACCCCGGCAAGTCCAGAGAGTGCACTGGCACCACTGGGGATGCAGTGCAGTGAGTCCAGAGAGTGCACTGGCACCACTGGGGATGCACTGCAGTGAGTGCAGAGAGTGCACTGGCACCACTGGGGATGCAGTGCAGTGAGTCCAGAGAGTGCACTGGCACCACTGGGTATGCAGTGCAGTGAGTCCAGAGAGTGCACTGGCACCACTGGGGATGCAGTGCAGTGAGTCCAGAGAGTGCACTGGCACCACTGGGGATGCAGTACAGTGAGTCCAGAGAGTGCACTGGCACCACTGGGGATGCAGTGCAGTGAGTAAAGAGAGTGCACTGGCACCATTGTGGATGCAGTGCAGTGAGTCCAGAGAGTGCACTGGCACCACTGGGGATGGACTGCAGTGAGTCCAGAGAGTGCACTGGCACCACTGGGGATGCAGTGCAGTGAGTACAGAGAGTGCACTGGCACCACTGGGGATGCACTGCAGTGAGTCCAGAGAGTGCACTGGCACCACTGGGGATGCACTGCAGTGAGTCCAGAGAGTGCACTGGCACCACTGGGGATGCAGTGCAGTGAGACCAGAGACTTCACAGGCACTACTGGGGATGCAGTGCAGTGAGTCCAGAGAGTGCACTGGCACCACTGGGGATGCAGTGCAGTGAGGGCAGAGAGTGCACTGGCACAAAAGGGAATGCACTGCAGTGAGTCCAGAGAGTGCACTGGCACCACTGGGGATGCAGTGCAGTGAGTCCAGAGAGTGCACTGGCACCACTGGGGATGCACTGCAGTGAGTCCAGAGAGTGCAGTGGCACCACTGGGGATGCAGTCCACTGAGTCCAGAGAGTGCACTGGCACCACTGGGGATGCAGTGCAGTGAGTCCAGAGAGTGCACTGTCAGCACTGGGGATGCAGTGCAGTGAGTAAAGAGAGTGCACTGGCACCACTGTGGATGCAGTGCAGTGAGTCCAGAGAGTGCACTGGCACCATTGGGGATGGACTGCAGGGAGTCCAGAGAGTGCACTGGCACCACTGGGGATGCAGTGCAGTGAGTCCAGAGAGTGCACTGGCACCACTGGGGATGCACTGCAGTGAGTCCAGAGAGTGCACTGGCACCACTGGGGATGCACTGCAGTGAGTCCAGAGAGTGCACTGGCACCACTGGGGATGCAGTGCAGTGAGTCCAGAGAGTGCACTGGCACCACTGGGGATGCACTGCAGTGAGTCCAGAGAGTGCACTGGCACCACTGGGATGCAGTGCACTGAGTCCACAGAGTGCACTGGCACCACAGGGGATACACTGCAGTGAGTCCAGAGAGTGCACTGGCACCACTGGGGATGCAGTGCCGTGAGTGCAGAGAGTGCACTGGCACCGCTGCGGTTGCACCCCGGTGTTTTCAGAGAGTGCAGTGGCACCACTGGGGATGCAGTGCAGTGAGTCCAGAGAGTGCACTGGCACCACGGGGGATGCAGTGCAGTGAGTCCAGAGAGTGCACTGTCACCACTGGGGATGCAGTGCAGTGAGTCCAGAGAGTGCACTGGCACCACTGGGGATGCAGTGCAGTGAGTCCAGAGAGTGCACTGGCACCTTGGGGATGCAGTTCAGTGAGTCCAGAGAGTGCACTGGCACAACTGGGGATGCAGTGCAGTGAGTCCAGAGACTACACTGGCACCACTGGAAATGCACTGCAGTGAGTCCAGAGAGTGCACTGGCACCACTGGGGATGCAGTGCAGTGAGTCCAGAGAGTGCACTGGCACCTTGGGGATGCAGTGCAGTGAGTCCAGAGAGTGCAGTGGCACCACTGGGGATGCAGTGCAGTGAGTCCAGAGAGTGCACTGGCACCACTGGGGATGCAGTGCAGTGAGTCCAGAGAGTGCACTGGCACCACTGGGGATGCAGTGCAGTGAGTCCAGAGAGTGCACTGGCACCACTGGGGATGCAGTATAGTGAGTCCAGAGAGTGCACTGGCACCACTGGGGATGCAGTGCAGTGAGTAAAGAGAGTGCACTGGCACCACTGTGGATGCAGTGCAGTGAGTCCAGAGAGTGCACTGGCACCACTGGGGATGGACTGCAGTGAGTCCAGAGAGTGCACTGGCACCACTGGGGATGCAGTGCAGTGAGTCCAGAGAGTGCACTGGCACCACTGGGGATGCACTGCAGTGAGTCCAGAGAGTGCACTGGCACCACTGGGGATGCACTGCAGTGAGTCCAGAGAGTGCACTGGCACCACTGGGATGCAGTGCAGTGAGTCCAGAGAGTGCACTGGCACCACTGGGGATGCACTGCAGTGAGTCCAGAGAGTGCACTGGCACCACTGGGATGCAGTGCAGTGAGTGCAGAGAGTGCACTGGCACCACTGGGGATGCAGTGCCGTGAGTGCAGAGAGTACACTGGCACCGCTGCGGTTGCACCCCGGTGTTTTCAGAGAGTGCAGTGGCACCACTGGGGATGCAATGCAGTGAGTCCAGAGAGTGCACTGGCACCACGAGGGATGCAGTGCAGTGAGTCCAGAGAGTGCACTGGCACCACTGGGGATGCACCCCGGCAAGTCCAGAGAGTGCACTGGCACCACTGGGGATGCAGTGCAATGAGTCCAGAGAGTGCACTGGCACCACTGGGGATGCACTGCAGTGAGTGCAGAGAGTGCACTGGCACCACTGGGGATGCACTGCAGTGAGTCCAGAGAGTGCACTGGCACCACTGGGTATGCAGTGCAGTGAGTCCAGAGAGTGCACTGGCACCACTGGGGATGCAGTGCAGTGAGTCCAGAGAGTGCACTGGCACCACTGGGGATGCAGTACAGTGAGTCCAGAGAGTGCACTGGCACCACTGGGGATGCAGTGCAGTGAGTAAAGAGAGTGCACTGGCACCACTGTGGATGCAGTGCAGTGAGTCCAGAGAGTGCACTGGCACCACTGGGGATGGACTGCAGTGAGTCCAGAGAGTGCACTGGCACCACTGGGGATGCACTGCAGTGAGTCCAGAGAGTGCACTGGCACCACTGGGGATGCAGTGCAGTGAGTCCAGAGACTGCACTGGCACCACTGGGGATGCAGTGCAGTGAGTCCAGAGAGTGCACTGGCACCACTGGGGATGCAGTGCAGTGAGTCCAGAGAGTGCACTGGCACCAAAGGGATGCACTGCAGTGAGTCCAGAGAGTGCACTGGCACCACTGGGGATGCAGTGCAGTGAGTCCAGAGAGTGCACTGGCACCACTGGGGATGCACTGCAGTGAGTCCAGAGAGTGCACTGGCACCACTGGGGATTCAGTGCAGTGAGTCCAGAGAGTGCACTGGCACCACTGGGGATGCAGTGCAGTGAGTCCAGAGAGTGCACTGGCACCACTGGGGATGCAGTGCAGTGAGTAAAGAGAGTGCACTGGCACCACTGTGGATGCAGTGCAGTGAGTCCAGAGAGTGCACTGGCACCACTGGGGATGCACTGCAGTGAGTCCAGAGAGTGCACTGGCACCACTGGGGATGCAGTGCAGTGAGTCCAGAGAGTGCACTGGCACCACTGGGGATGCACTGCAGTGAGTCCAGAGAGTGCACTGGCACCACTGGGGATGCACTGCAGTGAGTCCAGAGAGTGCACTGGCACCACTGGGATGCAGTGCAGTGAGTCCAGAGAGTGCACTGGCACCACTGGGGATGCACTGCAGTGAGTCCAGAGAGTGCACTGGCACCACTGGGATGCAGTGCACTGAGTCCACAGAGTGCACTGGCACCACAGGGGATACACTGCAGTGAGTCCAGAGAGTGCACTGGCACCACTGGGGATGCAGTGCCGTGAGTGCAGAGAGTGCACTGGCACCGCTGCGGTTGCACCCCGGTGTTTTCAGAGAGTGCAGTGGCACCACTGGGGATGCAGTGCAGTGAGTCCAGAGAGTGCACTGGCACCACGGGGGATGCACTGCAGTGAGTCCAGAGAGTGCACTGTCACCACTGGGGATGCAGTGCAGTGAGTCCAGAGAGTGCACTGGCACCACTGGGGATGCAGTGCAGTGAGTCCAGAGAGTGCACTGGCACCTTGGGGATGCAGTTCAGTGAGTCCAGAGAGTGCACTGGCACAACTGGGGATGCAGTGCAGTGAGTCCAGAGACTACACTGGCACCACTGGAAATGCACTGCAGTGAGTCCAGAGAGTGCACTGGCACCACTGGGGATGCAGTGCAGTGAGTCCAGAGAGTGCAGTGGCACCATTGGGGATGCAGTGCAGTGAGTCCAGAGAGTGCACTGGCACCACTGGTGATGCAGTGCAGTGAGTTAAGAGAGTACACTGGCGCCACTGTGGATGCAGTGCAGTGAGTCCAGAGAGTGCACTGGCACCACTGGTGATGCAGTGCAATGAGTCCAGAGAGCCACTGGCACCACTGGGGATGCAGTGCAGTGAGTCCAGAGAGTGAACTGGCACCACTGGGGATGCACTGCAGTGAGTCCAGAGACTTCACTGGCACCACTGGGGATGCAGTGCAGTGAGTCCAGAGAGTGCACTGGCACCACTGGGGATGCAGTGCAGTGAGTGCAGAGAGTGCACTGGCACCAAAGGGGATGCACTGCAGTGAGTCCAGAGAGTGCACTGGCACCACTGGGGATGCAGTGCAGTGAGTCCAGAGAGTGCACTGGCACCACTGTGGATGCAGTGCAGTGAGTCAGAGAGTGCACTGGCACCACTGGGGATGCAGTGCAGTGAGTCCAGAGAGTGCACTGGCACCACTGGGGATGCACTGCAGTGAGTCCAGAGAGTACACTGGCACCACTGGGGATGCAGTGCAGTGAGTCCAGAGAGTGCACTGGCACCATTGGGGATGCACTGCAGTGAGTCCAGAGAGTTCACAGGCACCACTGGGGATGCAGTGCAGTGAGTCCAGAGAGTGCACTGGCACCACTGGGAATGCAGTGAGTCCAGAGAGTGCACTGGCACCACTGGGGATGCACTGCAGTGAGTCCAGAGAGTGCACTGGCACCACTGTGGATGCACCCCGGCAAGTCCAGAGAGTGCACTGGCACCACTGGGGATGCAGTGCAGTGAGTCCAGAGAGTGCACTGGCACCACTGGGGATGCAGTGCAGTGAGTCCAGAGAGTGCACTGGCACCACTGGGGATGCAGTGCAGTGAGTCCAGAGAGTGCACTGGCACCACTGGGGATGCAGTGCAGTGAGTCCAGAGAGTGCACTGGCACCACTGGGGATGCAGTGCAGTGAGTCCAGAGAGTGCACTGGCACCACTGGGGATGCAGTGCAGTGAGTCCAGAGAGTGCACTGGCACCACTGTGGATGCAGTGCAGTGAGTCCAGAGAGTGCACTGGCACCACTGGGGATGCACTGCAGTGAGTCCAGAGAGTGCACTGGCACCACTGGGGATGCAGTGCAGTGAGTCCAGAGAGTGCACTGGCACCACTGGGATGCAGTGCAGTGAGTCCAGAGAGTGCACTGGCACCACTGGGGATGCACTGCAGTGAGTCCAGAGAGTGCACTGGCACCACTGGGGATGCAGTGCCGTGAGTCCAGAGAGTGCACTGGCACCACTGGGGATGCAGTGCAGTGAGTGCAGAGAGTGCACTGGCACCGCTGCGGTTGCACCCCAGTGAGTTCAGAGAGTGCACTGGCACCACTGGGGATGCAATGCAGTGAGTCCAGAGAGTGCACTGGCACCACTGGGGATGCAGTGCAGTGAGTCCAGAGAGTGCACTGGCACCACTGGGGATGCAGTGCAGTGAGTCCAGAGAGTGCACTGGCACCACTGGGGATGCACTGCAGTGAGTCCAGAGAGTGCACTGGCACCACTGGGGATGCAGTGCAGTGAGTCCAGAGAGTGCACTGGCACCACTGGGGATGCAGTGCAGTGAGTCCAGAGAGTGCACTGGCACCACTGGGGATGCAGTGCAGTGAGTCCAGAGAGTGCACTGGCACCACTGGGGATGCAGTGCAGTGAGTCCAGAGAGTGCACTGGCACCACTGGGGATGCAGTGCAGTGAGTCCAGAGAGTGCACTGGCACCACTGGGATGCAGTGCAGTGAGTCCAGAGAGTGCACTGGCACCACTGGGGATGCACTGCAGTGAGTCCAGAGAGTGCACTGGCACCACTGGGGATGCAGTGCAGTGAGTCCAGAGAGTGCACTGGCACCACTGGGGATGCACTGCAGTGAGTCCAGAGAGTGCACTGGCACCACTGGGGATGCACTGCAGTGAGTCCAGAGAGTGCACTGGCACCACTGGGGATGCAGTGCAGTGAGTCCAGAGACTTGCACTGGCACTACTGGGGATGCAGTGCAGTGAGTCCAGAGAGTGCACTGGCACCACTGGGGATGCAGTGCAGTGAGTCCAGAGAGTGCACTGGCACCAAAGGGGATGCACTGCAGTGAGTCCAGAGAGTGCACTGGCACCACTGGGGATGCAGTGCAGTGAGTCCAGAGAGTGCACTGGCACCACTGGGGATGCACTGCAGTGAGTCCAGAGAGTGCACTGGCACCACTGGGGATGCAGTGCAGTGAGTCCAGAGAGTGCACTGGCACCACTGGGGATGCAGTGCAGTGAGTCCAGAGAGTGCACTGGCACCACTGGGGATGCAGTGCAGTGAGTCCAGAGAGTGCACTGGCACCACTGGGCTGCATGCTGTGAGTCCTGAGATTGCAGTGGCACCACTGGGGATGCACTGCAGTGAGTCCAGAGACTTCACTGGCACCACTGGTGATGCAGTGCAGTGAGTCCAGAGAGTGCACTGGCACCACTGGGGATGCAGTGCAGTGAGTCCAGAGAGTGCACTGGCACCACTGGGGATGCACTGCAATGAGTCCAGAGAGTGCACTGGCACCAATGGTAATGCAGAGCAGTGAGTCGAGAGAGTGCACTCGCACCACAGGGGATGCAGTGCAGTGAGTCCAGAGAGTGCACTAGCACCACTGGGGATGCAGTGCAGTGAGTCCAGAGTGTGCACTGGCACCACTGGGGATGCAGTGCAGTGAGTCCAGAGAGTGCACTGGCACCACTGGGGATGCAGTGCAGTGAGTCCAGAGAGTGCACTGGCACCACTGGGGATGTAGTGCAGTGAGTCCACAGAGGGCACTGGCACCACAGGGGATGCAGTGTAGTGAGTCCAGAGAGTACAGTGGCACCACTGGGGATGCAGTGCAGTGAGTCCAAAGAGTGCACTGGCACCACTGGGGATGCACTGCAGTGAGTCCAGAGAGTTCACAGGCACCACTGGGGATGCAGTGCAGTGAGTCCAGAGAGTGCCCTGGCACCACTGGGAATGCCGTGAGTCCAGAGAGTGCACTGGCACCACTGGGGATGCACTGCAGTGAGTCCAGAGAGTGCACTGGCACCACTGGGGATGCACCCCGGCAAGTCCAGAGAGTGCACTGGCACCACTGGGGATGCAGTGCAGTGAGTCCAGAGAGTGCACTGGCACCACTGGGGATGCACTGCAGTGAGTCCAGAGAGTGCACTGGCACCACTGGGGATGCACTGCAGTGAGTCCAGAGAGTGCACTGGCACCACTGGGGATGCAGTGCAGTGAGTCCAGAGAGTGCACTGGCACCACTGGGGATGCAGTGCAGTGAGTCCAGAGAGTGCACTGGCACCACTGGGGATGCAGTGCAGTGAGTAAAGAGAGTACAGTGGCACCACTGGGGATGCAGTGCAGTGAGTCCAGAGAGTGCCCTGGCACCACTGGGAATGCAGTGAGTCCAGAGAGTGCACTGGCACCACTGGGGATGCACCCCGGCAAGTCCAGAGAGTGCACTGGCACCACTGGGGATGCAGTGCAGTGAGTCCAGAGAGTGCACTGGCACCACTGGGGATGCACTGCAGTGAGTGCAGAGAGTGCACTGGCACCACTGGGGATGCACTGCAGTGAGTCCAGAGAGTGCACTGGCACCACTGGGTATGCAGTGCAGTGAGTCCAGAGAGTGCACTGGCACCACTGGGGATGCAGTGCAGTGAGTCCAGAGAGTGCACTGGCACCACTGGGGATGCAGTGCAGTGAGTCCAGAGAGTGCACTGGCACCACTGGGGATGCAGTACAGTGAGTCCAGAGAGTGCACTGGCACCACTGGGGATGCAGTGCAGTGAGTCCAGAGAGTGCACTGGCACCACTGGGGATGCAGTGCAGTGAGTCCAGAGAGTGCACTGGCACCACTGGGGATGCACTGCAGTGAGTCCAGAGAGTGCACTGGCACCACTGGGGATGCAGTGCAGTGAGTCCAGAGAGTGCACTGGCACCACTGGGGATGCACTGCAGTGAGTCCAGAGAGTGCACTGGCACCACTGGGGATGCAGTGCAGTGAGTCCAGAGAGTGCACTGGCACCACTGGGGATGCACTGCAGTGAGTCCAGAGAGTGCACTGGCACCACTGGGATGCAGTGCACTGAGTCCACAGAGTGCACTGGCACCACAGGGGATACACTGCAGTGAGTCCAGAGAGTGCACTGGCACCACTGGGGATGCAGTGCCGTGAGTGCAGAGAGTGCACTGGCACCGCTGCGGTTGCACCCCGGTGTTTTCAGAGAGTGCAGTGGCACCACTGGGGATGCAGTGCAGTGAGTCCAGAGAGTGCACTGGCACCACGGGGGATGCAGTGCAGTGAGTCCAGAGAGTGCACTGTCACCACTGGGGATGCAGTGCAGTGAGTCCAGAGAGTGCACTGGCACCACTGGGGATGCAGTGCAGTGAGTCCAGAGAGTGCACTGGCACCTTGGGGATGCAGTTCAGTGAGTCCAGAGAGTGCACTGGCACAACTGGGGATGCAGTGCAGTGAGTCCAGAGACTACACTGGCACCACTGGAAATGCACTGCAGTGAGTCCAGAGAGTGCACTGGCACCACTGGGGATGCAGTGCAGTGAGTCCAGAGAGTGCACTGGCACCATTGGGGATGCAGTGCAGTGAGTCCAGAGAGTGCACTGGCACCACTGGTGATGCAGTGCAGTGAGTTAAGAGAGTACACTGGCGCCACTGTGGATGCACTGCAGTGAGTCCAGAGAGTGCACTGGCACCACTGGTGATGCAGTGCAATGAGTCCAGAGAGCCACTGGCACCACTGGGGATGCAGTGCATTTAGTCCAGAGAGTGAACTGGCACCACTGGGGATGCAGTGCTGAGTCCAGAGAGGGCACTGTCAGCAATGGGGATGCAGTGCAGTGAGTCCAGAGAGTGCACTGGCACCACTGGGGATGCAGTGCAGTGAGTCCAGAGAGTGCACTGGCACCACTGGGGATGCAGTGCAGTGAGTCCAGAGAGTGCACTGGCACCACTGGGGATGCAGTGCAGTGAGTCCAGAGAGTGCACTGGCACCACTGGGGATGCAGTGCAGTGAGTCCAGAGAGTGCACTGGCACCAACTGGAGCTGCACTGCTGTGAGTCCTGAGATTGCAGTGGCACCACTGGGGATGCACTGCAGTGAGTCCAGAGACTTCACAGGCACCACTGGGGATGCAGTGCAGTGAGTCCAGAGAGTGCACTGGCACCACTGGGGATGCAGTGCCGTGAGTCCAGAGAGTGCACTGGCACCACTGGGGATGCACTGCAATGAGTCCAGAGAGTGCACTGGCACCAATGGTAACGCAGAGCAGTGAGTCGAGAGAGTGCACTCGCACCACAGGGGATGCAGTGCAGTGAGTCCAGAGAGTGCACTAGCACCACTGGGGATGCAGTGCAGTGAGTCCAGAGTGTGCACTGGCACCACTGGGGATGCAGTGCAGTGAGTCCAGAGAGTGCACTGGCACCACTGGGGATGCAGTGCAGTGAGTCCAGAGAGTGCACTGGCACCACTGGGGATGCAGTGCAGTGAGTCCAGAGAGTGCACTGGCACCACAGGGGATGCAGTGCAGTGAGTCCAAAGAGTACAGTGGCACCACTGGGGATGCAGTGCAGTGAGTCCAAAGAGTGCACTGGCACCAATGGGGATGCACTGCAGTGAGTCCAGAGAGTTCACAGGCACCACTGGGGATGCAGTGCAGTGAGTCCAGAGGTGCCCTGGCACCACTGGGAATGCCGTGAGTCCAGACAGTGCACTGGCACTACTGGGGATGCACTGCAGTGAGTCCAGAGAGTGCACTGGCACCACTGGGGATGCACCCCGGCAAGTCCAGAGAGTGCACTGGCACCACAGTGCAGTGAGTCCAGAGAGTGCACTGGCACCACTGGGGATGCAGCAGTGAGTCCAGAGAGTGCACTGGCACCACTGGGGATGCACTGCAGTGAGTCCAGAGAGTGCACTGGCACCACTGGGTATGCAGTGCAGTGAGTCCAGAGAGTGCACTGGCACCACTGGGGATGCAGTGCAGTGAGTCCAGAGAGTGCACTGGCACCACTGGGGATGCAGTACAGTGAGTCCAGAGAGTGCACTGGCACCACTGGGGATGCAGTGCAGTGAGTAAAGAGAGTACAGTGGCACCACTGGGGATGCAGTGCAGTGAGTCCAGAGAGTGCCCTGGCACCACTGGGAATGCAGTGAGTCCAGAGAGTGCACTGGCACCACTGGGGATGCACTGCAGTGAGTCCAGAG
Organism: Anser cygnoides; assembly: GCF_040182565.1. Lineage (NCBI taxonomy): Eukaryota > Metazoa > Chordata > Aves > Anseriformes > Anatidae > Anser > Anser cygnoides. The sequence continues at coordinate 25,985 of NC_089880.1, read as the reverse complement.
AGTGCACTGGCACCACTGGGGATGCACCCCGGCAAGTCCAGAGAGTGCACTGGCACCACTGGGGATGCAGTGCAGTGAGTCCAGAGAGTGCACTGGCACCACTGGGGATGCACTGCAGTGAGTGCAGAGAGTGCACTGGCACCACTGGGGATGCACTGCAGTGAGTCCAGAGAGTGCACTGGCACCACTGGGTATGCAGTGCAGTGAGTCCAGAGAGTGCACTGGCACCACTGGGGATGCAGTGCAGTGAGTCCAGAGAGTGCACTGGCACCACTGGGGATGCAGTACAGTGAGTCCAGAGAGTGCACTGGCACCACTGGGGATGCAGTGCAGTGAGTAAAGAGAGTGCACTGGCACCACTGGGGATGCAGTGCAGTGAGTCCAGAGAGTGCACTGGCACCACTGGGGATGGACTGCAGTGAGTCCAGAGAGTGCACTGGCACCACTGGGGATGCAGTGCAGTGAGTCCAGAGAGTGCACTGGCACCACTGGGGATGCACTGCAGTGAGTCCAGAGAGTGCACTGGCACCACTGGGATGCAGTGCAGTGAGTCCAGAGAGTGCACTGGCACCACTGGGGATGCACTGCAGTGAGTCCAGAGAGTGCACTGGCACCACTGGGATGCAGTGCACTGAGTCCACAGAGTGCACTGGCACCACAGGGGATACACTGCAGTGAGTCCAGAGAGTGCACTGGCACCACTGGGGATGCAGTGCCGTGAGTGCAGAGAGTGCACTGGCACCGCTGCGGTTGCACCCCGGTGTTTTCAGAGAGTGCAGTGGCACCACTGGGGATGCAGTGCAGTGAGTCCAGAGAGTGCACTGGCACCACGGGGGATGCAGTGCAGTGAGTCCAGAGAGTGCACTGTCACCACTGGGGATGCAGTGCAGTGAGTCCAGAGAGTGCACTGGCACCACTGGGGATGCAGTGCAGTGAGTCCAGAGAGTGCACTGGCACCTTGGGGATGCAGTTCAGTGAGTCCAGAGAGTGCACTGGCACAACTGGGGATGCAGTGCAGTGAGTCCAGAGACTACACTGGCACCACTGGAAATGCACTGCAGTGAGTCCAGAGAGTGCACTGGCACCACTGGGGATGCAGTGCAGTGAGTCCAGAGAGTGCAGTGGCACCATTGGGGATGCAGTGCAGTGAGTCCAGAGAGTGCACTGGCACCACTGGTGATGCAGTGCAGTGAGTTAAGAGAGTACACTGGCGCCACTGTGGATGCACTGCAGTGAGTCCAGAGAGTGCACTGGCACCACTGGTGATGCAGTGCAATGAGTCCAGAGAGCCACTGGCACCACTGGGGATGCAGTGCATTTAGTCCAGAGAGTGAACTGGCACCACTGGGGATGCAGTGCACTGAGTCCAGAGAGGGCACTGTCAGCAATGGGGATGCAGTGCAGTGAGTCCAGAGAGTGCACTGGCACCACTGGGGATGCAGTGCAGTGAGACCAGAGACTTCACAGGCACCACTGGGGATGCAGTGCAGTGAGTCCAGAGAGTGCACTGGCACCACTGGGGATGCAGTGCAGTGAGTGCAGAGAGTGCACTGGCACACTGGGGAAAGGGGATGCAGTGCAGTGAGTCCAGAGAGTGCACTGGCACCACTGGGGATGTAGTGCAGTGAGTCCACAGAGGGCACTGGCACCACAGGGGATGCAGTGTAGTGAGTCCAAAGAGTACAGTGGCACCACTGGGGATGCAGTGCAGTGAGTCCAAAGAGTGCACTGGCACCAATGGGGATGCACTGCAGTGAGTCCAGAGAGTGCACTGGCACCACTGGGGATGCAGTGCAGTGAGTCCAGAGAGTGCACTGGCACCACTGGGGATGCATGCAGTGAGTCCAGAGAGTGCACTGGCACCACTGGGGATGCACTGCAGTGAGTCCAGAGAGTGCACTGGCACCACTGGGGATGCACTGCAGTGAGTCCAGAGAGTGCACTGGCACCACTGGGGATGCAGTGCAGTGAGTCCAGAGAGTGCACTGGCACCACTGGGGATGCAGTGCAGTGAGTCCAGAGAGTGCACTGGCACCACTGGGGATGCAGTACAGTGAGTCCAGAGAGTGCACTGGCACCACTGGGGATGCAGTGCAGTGAGTAAAGAGAGTGCACTGGCACCACTGTGGATGCAGTGCAGTGAGTCCAGAGAGTGCACTGGCACCACTGGGGATGCAGTGCAGTGAGTCCAGAGAGTGCACTGGCACCACTGGGGATGCAGTGCAGTGAGTCCAGAGAGTGCACTGGCACCACTGGGGATGCACTGCAGTGAGTCCAGAGAGTGCACTGGCACCACTGGGGATGCAGTGCAGTGAGTCCAGAGAGTGCACTGGCACCACTGGGATGCAGTGCAGTGAGTCCAGAGAGTGCACTGGCACCACTGGGGATGCACTGCAGTGAGTCCAGAGAGTGCACTGGCACCACTGGGATGCAGTGCACTGAGTCCACAGAGTGCACTGGCACCACAGGGGATACACTGCAGTGAGTCCAGAGAGTGCACTGGCACCACTGGGGATGCAGTGCCGTGAGTGCAGAGAGTGCACTGGCACCGCTGCGGTTGCACCCCGGTGTTTTCAGAGAGTGCAGTGGCACCACTGGGGATGCAGTGCAGTGAGTCCAGAGAGTGCACTGGCACCACAGGGGATGCAGTGCAGTGAGTCCAGAGAGTGCACTGGCACCACTGGGGATGCAGTGCAGTGAGTCCAGAGAGTGCACTGGCACCACTGGGGATGCAGTGCAGTGAGTCCAGAGAGTGCACTGGCACCTTGGGGATGCAGTTCAGTGAGTCCAGAGAGTGCACTGGCACAACTGGGGATGCAGTGCAGTGAGTCCAGAGACTACACTGGCACCACTGGAAATGCACTGCAGTGAGTCCAGAGAGTGCACTGGCACCACTGGGGATGCAGTGCAGTGAGTCCAGAGAGTGCAGTGGCACCATTGGGGATGCAGTGCAGTGAGTCCAGAGAGTGCACTGGCACCACTGGTGATGCAGTGCAGTGAGTTAAGAGAGTACACTGGCGCCACTGTGGATGCACTGCAGTGAGTCCAGAGAGTGCACTGGCACCACTGGTGATGCAGTGCAATGAGTCCAGAGAGCTACTGGCACCACTGGGGATGCAGTGCATTTAGTCCAGAGAGTGAACTGGCACCACTGGGGATGCAGTGCACTGAGTCCAGAGAGGGCACTGTCAGCAATGGGGATGCAGTGCAGTGAGTCCAGAGAGTGCACTGGCACCACTGGGGATGCAGTGCAGTGAGACCAGAGACTTCACAGGCACCACTGGGGATGCAGTGCAGTGAGTCCAGAGAGTGCACTGGCACCACTGGGGATGCACTGCAGTGAGTCCAGAGAGTTCACAGGCACCACTGGGGATGCAGTGCAGTGAGTCCAGAGAGTGCCCTGGCACCACTGGGAATGCAGTGAGTCCAGAGAGTGCACTGGCACCACTGGGGATGCACTGCAGTGAGTCCAGAGAGTGCACTGGCACCACTGGGGATGCACCCCGGCAAGTCCAGAGAGTGCACTGGCACCACTGGGGATGCACTGCAGTGAGTCCAGAGAGTGCACTGGCACCACTGGGGATGCACTGCAGTGAGTCCAGAGAGTGCACTGGCACCACTGGGTATGCAGTGCAGTGAGTCCAGAGAGTGCACTGGCACCACTGGGGATGCAGTGCAGTGAGTCCAGAGAGTGCACTGGCACCACTGGGGATGCAGTGCAGTGAGTCCAGAGAGTGCACTGGCACCACTGGGGATGCAGTGCAGTGAGTAAAGAGAGTACAGTGGCACCACTGGGGATGCAGTGCAGTGAGTCCAGAGAGTGCCCTGGCACCACTGGGAATGCAGTGAGTCCAGAGAGTGCACTGGCACCACTGGGGATGCACTGCAGTGAGTCCAGAGAGTGCACTGGCACCACTGGGGATGCACCCCGGCAAGTCCAGAGAGTGCACTGGCACCACTGGGGATGCAGTGCAGTGAGTCCAGAGAGTGCACTGGCACCACTGGGGATGCACTGCAGTGAGTCCAGAGAGTGCACTGGCACCACTGGGGATGCACTGCAGTGAGTCCAGAGAGTGCACTGGCACCACTGGGTATGCAGTGCAGTGAGTCCAGAGAGTGCACTGGCACCACTGGGGATGCAGTGCAGTGAGTCCAGAGAGTGCACTGGCACCACTGGGGATGCAGTACAGTGAGTCCAGAGAGTGCCCTGGCACCACTGGGGATGCAGTGCAGTGAGTAAAGAGAGTGCACTGGCACCACTGTGGATGCAGTGCAGTGAGTCCAGAGAGTGCACTGGCACCACTGGGGATGGACTGCAGTGAGTCCAGAGAGTGCACTGGCACCACTGGGGATGCAGTGCAGTGAGTACAGAGAGTGCACTGGCACCACTGGGGATGCACTGCAGTGAGTCCAGAGAGTGCACTGGCACCACTGGGGATGCACTGCAGTGAGTCCAGAGAGTGCACTGGCACCACTGGGATGCAGTGCAGTGAGTCCAGAGAGTGCACTGGCACCACTGGGGATGCACTGCAGTGAGTCCAGAGAGTGCACTGGCACCACTGGGATGCAGTGCAGTGAGTCCACAGAGTGCACTGGCACCACAGGGGATACACTGCAGTGAGTCCAGAGAGTGCACTGGCACCACTGGGGATGCAGTGCCGTGAGTGCAGAGAGTGCACTGGCACCGCTGCGGTTGCACCCCGGTGTTTTCAGAGAGTGCAGTGGCACCACTGGGGATGCAGTGCAGTGAGTCCAGAGAGTGCACTGGCACCACTGGGGATGCAGTGCAGTGAGTCCAGAGAGTGCACTGGCACCTTGGGGATGCAGTTCAGTGAGTCCAGAGAGTGCACTGGCACCACAACTGGGGATGCAGTGCAGTGAGTCCAGAGACTACACTGGCACCACTGGAAATGCACTGCAGTGAGTCCAGAGAGTGCACTGGCACCACTGGGGATGCAGTGCAGTGAGTCCAGAGAGTGCAGTGGCACCATTGGGGATGCAGTGCAGTGAGTCCAGAGAGTGCACTGGCACCACTGGTGATGCAGTGCAGTGAGTTAAGAGAGTACACTGGCGCCACTGTGGATGCACTGCAGTGAGTCCAGAGAGTGCACTGGCACCACTGGTGATGCAGTGCAATGAGTCCAGAGAGCCACTGGCACCACTGGGGATGCAGTGCATTTAGTCCAGAGAGTGAACTGGCACCACTGGGGATGCAGTGCACTGAGTCCAGAGAGGGCACTGTCAGCAATGGGGATGCAGTGCAGTGAGTCCAGAGAGTGCACTGGCACCACTGGGGATGCAGTGCAGTGAGACCAGAGACTTCACAGGCACCACTGGGGATGCAGTGCAGTGAGTCCAGAGAGTGCACTGGCACCACTGGGGATGCAGTGCAGTGAGTGCAGAGAGTGCACTGGCACAAAAGGGGATGCACTGCAGTGAGTCCAGAGAGTGCACTGGCACCACTGGGGATGCAGTGCAGTGAGTCCAGAGAGTGCACTGGCACCACTGGGGATGTAGTGCAGTGAGTCCACAGAGGGCACTGGCACCACTGGGGATGCAGTTTAGTGAGTCCAGAGAGTACAGTGGCACCACTGGGGATGCAGTGCAGTGAGTCCAGAGAGTGCACTGGCACCACTGGGGATGCACTGCAGTGAGTCCAGAGAGTGCACTGGCACCACTGGGGATGCAGTGCAGTGAGTCCAGAGAGTGCACTGGCACCACTGGGGATGCAGTGCAGTGAGTCCAGAGAGTGTACTGGCACCACTGGGGATGCAGTGCAGTGAGTCCAGAGAGTGCACTGGCACCACTGGGGATGCAGTACAGTGAGTCCAGAGAGTGCACTGGCACCATTGGGGATGCAGTGCAGTGAGTAAAGAGAGTGCACTGGCACCACTGTGGATGCAGTGCAGTGAGTCCAGAGAGTGCACTGGCACCACTGGTGATGGACTGCAGTGAGTCCAGAGAGTGCACTGGCACCACTGGGGATGCAGTGCAGTGAGTCCAGAGAGTGCACTGGCACCACTGGGGATGCACTGCAGTGAGTCCAGAGAGTGCACTGGCACCACTGGGGATGCACTGCAGTGAGTCCACAGAGTGCACTGGCACCATTGGGATGCAGTGCAGTGAGTCCAGAGAGTGCACTGGCACCACTGGGGATGCACTGCAGTGAGTCCAGAGAGTGCACTGGCACCACTGGGATGCAGTGCAGTGAGTCCACAGAGTGCACTGGCACCACAGGGGATACACTGCAGTGATTCCAGAGAGTGCACTGGCACCACTGGGGATGCAGTGCCGTGAGTGCAGAGAGTGCACTGGCACCGCTGCGGTTGCACCCCGGTGTTTTCAGAGAGTGCAGTGGCACCACTGGGGATGCAGTGCAGTGAGTCCAGAGAGTGCACTGGCACCACGGGGGATGCAGTGCAGTGAGTCCGGAGAGTGCACTGGCACCGCTGCGGTTGCACCCCGGTGTTTTCAGAGAGTGCAGTGGCACCACTGGGGATGCAGTGCAGTGAGTCCAGAGAGTGCACTGGCACCTTGGGGATGCAGTTCAGTGAGTCCAGAGAGTGCACTGGCACCACTGGGGATGCAGTGCAGTGAGTCCAGAGAGTACACTGGCACCACTGGGGATGCAGTGCAGTGAGTCCAGAGAGTGCAGTGGCACCATTGGAGATGCAGTGCAGTGAGTCCAGAGAGTGCACTGGCACCACTGGGGATGCACTGCAGTGAGTTAAGAGAGTACACTGGCGCCACTGTGGATGCACTGCAGTGAGTCCAGAGAGTGCACTGGCACCACTGGTGATGCAGTGCAATGAGTCCAGAGAGCCACTGGCACCACTGGGGATGCAGTGCATTTAGTCCAGAGAGTGCACTGGCACCACTGGGGATGCAGTGCACTGAGTCCAGAGAGGGCACTGTCAGCAATGGGGATGCAGTGCAGTGAGTCCAGAGAGTGCACTGGCACCACTGGGGATGCAGTGCATTGAGACCAGAGACTTCACAGGCACCACTGGGGATGCAGTGCAGTGAGTCCAGAGAGTGCACTGGCACCACTGGGTATGCATGCAGTGAGTGCAGAGAGTGCACTGGCACAAAAGGGAAAGCACTGCAGTGAGTCCAGAGAGTGCACTGGCACCACTGGGGATGCACTGCAGTGAGTCCAGAGAGTGCACTGGCACCACTGGGGATGCACTGCAGTGAGTCCAGAGAGTGCAGTGGCACCACTGGGGATGAAGTCCACTGAGTCCAGAGAGTACACTGGCACCACTGTTGATGCAGTGTAGTGAGTCCAGAGAGTGCACTGTCAGCACTGGGGATGCAGTGCAGTGAGTCCAGAGAGTGCACTGGCACCAACTGGAGCTGCACTGCTGTGAGTCCTGAGATTGCACTGGCACCACTGGGGATGCACTGCAGTGAGTCCAGAGACTTCACAGGCACCACTGGGGATGAAGTACAGTGAGTCCAGAGAGTGCACTGGCACCACTGGGGATTCAGTTCAGTGAGTCCAGAGAGTGAACTGGCACCACTGGGGATGTAGTGCAGTGAGTCCAGAGAGTGCACTGGAACCTCTGGGGATGCACCCCGGTGACTCCAGAGAGTGCACTGGCACCACTGGGGATGCACCCCTGTAAGTCCAGAGAGTGCACTGGCACCACTGGGGATGCACCCCGGCAAGTCCAGAGAATGCACTGGCACCACTGGGGATGCAGTGCAGTGAGTCCAGAGAGTGCACTGGCACCACTGGGGATGCACTGCAGTGAGTCCAGAGAGTGCACTGGCACCACTGGGGATGGACTGCAGTGAGTCCAGAGAGTGCACTGGTACCACTGGGGATGCAGTGCAGTGAGTCCAGAGAGTGCACTGGTACGATTGGGGATGCACTGCAGTGAGTCCAGAGAGTGCACTGGCACCACTGGGTATGCACTGCAGTGAGTCCAGAGAGTGCACTGGCACCACTGGGGATGCACTGCAGTGAGTCCAGAGAGTGCACTGGCACCACTGGGGATGCAGTGCAGTGAGTCCAGAGACTGCACTGGCACCACTGGGGATGCAGTGCGGTGAGTCCAGAGTGCACTGGCACCACTGGGGATGCAGTGCAGTGAGTCAAGAGAGGTCACTGGCACCACTGGGGATGCACCCCGGTGAGTCCATTGAGTGCACTGGCACCACTGGGGATGCACCCCGGCAAGTCCCGAGAGTGCACTGGCACCACTGGGGATGCAGTGCAGTGAGTCCACAGAGTGCACTGGCACCACAGGGGATACACTGCAGTGAGTCCAGAGAGTGCACTGGCACCACTGGGGATGCAGTGCCGTGAGTGCAGAGAGTGCACTGGCACCGCTGCGGTTGCACCCCGGTGTTTTCAGAGAGTGCAGTGGCACCACTGGGGATGCAGTGCAGTGAGTCCAGAGAGTGCACTGGCACCACGGGGGATGCAGTGCAGTGAGTCCAGAGAGTGCACTGGCACCGCTGCGGTTGCACCCCGGTGTTTTCAGAGAGTGCAGTGGCACCACTGGGGATGCAGTGCAGTGAGTCCAGAGAGTGCACTGGCACCTTGGGGATGCACCCCGGTGACTCCAGAGAGTGCACTGGCACCACTCGGGATGCACTGCAGTGAGTCCAGAGAGTGCACTGGCACCACTGGGGATGCAGTGCAGTGAGTCCAGAGACTGCACTGGCACCACTGGGGATGCAGTGAGGTGAGTCCAGAGTGCACTGGCACCACTGGGGATGCAGTGCAGTGAGTCAAGAGAGGTCACTGGCACCACTGGGGATGCACCCCGGTGAGTCCAGAGAGTGCACTGGCACCACTGGGGATGCACCCCGGCAAGTCCCGAGAGTGCACTGGCACCACTGGGGATGCAGTGCAGTGAGTCCACAGAGTGCACTGGCACCACAGGGGATACACTGCAGTGAGTCCAGAGAGTGCACTGGCACCACTGGGGACGCAGTGCCGTGAGTGCAGAGAGTGCACTGGCACCGCTGCGGTTGCACCCCGGTGTTTTCAGAGAGTGCAGTGGCACCACTGGGGATGCAGTGCAGTGAGTCCAGAGAGTGCACTGGCACCTTGGGGATGCAGTTCAGTGAGTCCAGAGAGTGCACTGGCACCACTGGGGATGCAGTGCAGTGAGTCCACAGAGTACACTGGCACCACTGGTGATGCAGTGCAGTGAGTCCAGAGAGTGCACTGGCACCACTGGGGATGCAGTGCAGTGAGTCCAGAGAGTGCAGTGGCACCATTGGAGATGCAGTGCAGTGAGTCCAGAGAGTGCACTGGCACCACTGGGGATGCACTGCAGTGAGTTAAGAGAGTACACTGGCGCCACTGTGGATGCACTGCAGTGAGTCCAGAGAGTGCACTGGCACCACTGGTGATGCAGTGCAATGAGTCCAGAGAGCCACTGGCACCACTGGGGATGCAGTGCATTTAGTCCAGAGAGTGCAGTGGCACCACTGGGGATGCAGTGCACTGAGTCCAGAGAGGGCACTGTCAGCAATGGGGATGCAGTGCAGTGAGTCCAGAGAGTGCACTGGCACCACTGGGGATGCAGTGCATTGAGACCAGAGACTTCACAGGCACCACTGGGGATGCAGTGCAGTGAGTCCAGAGAGTGCACTGGCACCACTGGGTATGCTCTGCAGTGAGTGCAGAGAGTGCACTGGCACAAAAGGGAATGCACTGCAGTGAGTCCAGAGAGTGCACTGGCACCACTGGGGATGCAGTGCAGTGAGTCCAGAGAGTGCACTGGCACCACTGGGGATGCACTGCAGTGAGTCTAGAGAGTGCAGTGGCACCGCTGGGGATGCAGTCCACTGAGTCCAGAGAGTACACTGGCACCACTGTTGATGCAGTGCAGTGAGTCCAGAGAGTGCACTGTCAGCACTGGGGATGCAGTGCAGTGAGTCCAGAGAGTGCACTGGCACCAACTGGAGCTGCACTGCTGTGAGTCCTGAGATTGCACTGGCACCACTGGGGATGCACTGCAGTGAGTGCAGAGAGTGCACTGGCACAAAAGGGAATGCACTGCAGTGAGTCCAGAGAGTGCAGTGGCACCACTGGGGATGCAGTGCAGTGAGTCCAGAGAGTGCACTGGCACCTCTGGGGATGCACCCCGGTGACTCCAGAGAGTGCACTGGCACCACTGGGGATGCACCCCGGCAAGTCCAGAGAGTGCACTGGCACCACTGGGGATGCAGTGCAGTGAGTCCAGAGAATGCACTGGCACCACTGGGGATGCAGTGCAGTGAGTCCAGAGAGTGCACTGGCACCACTGGGGATGGACTGCAGTGAGTCCAGAGAGTGCACTGGTACCACTGGGGATGCAGTGCAGTGAGTCCAGAGAGTGCACTGGTACGATTGGGGATGCACTGCAGTGAGTCCAGAGAGTGCACTGGCACCACTGGGTATGCACTGCAGTGAGTCCAGAGAGTGCACTGGCACCACTGGGGATGCACTGCAGTGAGTCCAGAGAGTGCACTGGCACCACTGGGGATGCACTGCAGTGAGTCCAGGGAGTGCACTGGCACCACTGGGGATGCACTGCAGTGACTCCAGAGAGTGCACTGGCACCACTGGGGATGCACTGCAGTGAGTCCAGATGTTAGCCTAGCAACCACATAATCACCAAGTGATTATATGAAGGTGCTTTATTCAGCGCTGGAAGCCGGGGCAGGTGCCCAAATCTGGCTTCAAGTCCCGTTAATTCCCAGCCATTATTTATACATACAATATTGCGTCAGGTATACGTATTCATTACAGGTTGCAACAGCAGCCTCGCTTTTCATTCTAATTAGCTCCCCTCCCCTTTGCACATGCGTGGCGCACTCTGGTGGTCGTCCAGGTGGTCGTCCAGATGAAGTAAGGAGTCTTCCTCTCCGCTAAACTTTTCACCTTTCTTACTCGACGCATGCTCCCTCCGCTTCTTGGTTCTGCTTCAAGTCATTTCATCATTTCCAGGCCCTTATCCAAGGTCAGGTTGTACCTGTTCCCTCCCAAGGTTCCCCTTCAATGATTCTTTTGATTGTTCAATGTACTCCCTAAGTATCCAGTATACATAGATTAATTGATAATGTAAGTACATTTGGCAATGCTTAATTATACTCTAGGTCCCATTACCTAAGAGACATTAGTAAAACATCCATTCGATTCTCCCCAACACTAACACAGAGACTGCACTGGCACCACTGGGGATGCACCCCGGCAAGTCCAGAGAGTGCACTGGCACCACTGGGGATGCAGTGCAGTGAGTCCAGAGAGTGCACTGGAACCACTGGGGATGCAGTGCAGTGAGTCCAGAGAGTGCACTGGCACCACTGGGGATGCACTGCCGTGAGTCCAGAGAGTGCACTGGCACCACTGGGGATGCACTGCAGTGAGTCCAGAGTATGCACTGGCACCACTGGGGATGCAGTGCAGTGAGTCCAGAGTGTGCACTGGCACCACTGGGGATGCAGTGCAGTGAGTCCAGAGAGTGCACTGGCACCACTGTTGATGCAGTGCAGTGAGTGCAGAGAGTGCACTGGCAATACTGGGGATGCAGTGCAGTGAGTAAGGAGAGTGCACTGGCACCACTGGGGATGCAGTGCAGTGAGTCCAGAGAGTGCACTGGCACCACTGGGAATGCACTGCAGTGAGTACAGAGAGTGCACTGGCACCTAAGGGGATGCACCCCGGTGAGTCCAGAGAGTGCACTGGCACCACTGGAGATGCACCCCGGCAAGTCCATAGAGTGCACTGTCACCACTGGGGTTGCAGTGCAGTGAGTCCAGAGAGTGCACTGGCCCCACTGGGGATGCAGTGCAGTGAGTCCAGAGAGTGCACTGGCACCACTGGGGATGCACTGCCGTGAGTCCAGAGAGTGCCCCGGCACCACTTGGGATGCAGTGCAGTGAGTCCAGAGAGTGCACTGGCACCACTGGGGATGCAGTGCAGTGAGTCCAAAGAGTGCACTGGCACCATTGGGGATGCAGTTCAGTGAGTCCAGAGAGTGCACTGGCACCACTGGGGATGCAGTGCAGTGAGTCCAGAGAGTGCAGTGGCACAACTGGGGATGCAGTGCAGTGAGTCCAGAGAGTGCACTGGCACCACTGGGGATGCACCCCGGCAAGTCCAGAGAGTGCACTGGCACCACTGGGGATGCAGTGCAGTGAGTCCAGAGAGTGCACTGGCACCACTGGGGATGCAGTGCAGTGAGTCCAGAGAGTGCACTGGTACCACTGGGGATGCAGTGCAGTGAGTCCAGAGAGTGCACTGGTACGATTGGGGATGCACTGCAGTGAGTCCAGAGAGTGCACTGGCACCACTGGGTATGCACTGCAGTGAGTCCAGAGAGTGCACTGGCACCACTGGGGATGCACTGCAGTGAGTCCAGAGAGTGCACTGGCACCACTGGGGATGCACTGCAGTGAGTCCAGGGAGTGCACTGGCACCACTGGGGATGCACTGCAGTGACTCCAGAGAGTGCACTGGCACCACTGGGGATGCACTGCAGTGAGTCCAGATGTTAGCCTAGCAACCACATAATCACCAAGTGATTATATGAAGGTGCTTTATTCAGCGCTGGAAGCCGGGGCAGGTGCCCAAATCTGGCTTCAAGTCCCGTTACTTCCCAGCCATTATTTATACATACAATATTGCGTCAGGTATACGTATTCATTACAGGTTGCAACAGCAGCCTCGCTTTTCATTCTAATTAGCTCCCCTCCCCTTTGCACATGCGTGGCGCACTCTGGTGGTCGTCCAGGTGGTCGTCCAGATGAAGTAAGGAGTCTTCCTCTCCGCTAAACTTTTCACCTTTCTTACTCGACGCATGCTCCCTCCGCTTCTTGGTTCTGCTTCAAGTCATTTCATCATTTCCAGGCCCTTATCCAAGGTCAGGTTGTACCTGTTCCCTCCCAAGGTTCCCCTTCAATGATTCTTTTGATTGTTCAATGTACTCCCTAAGTATCCAGTATACATAGATTAATTGATAATGTAAGTACATTTGGCAATGCTTAATTATACTGTAGGTCCCATTACCTAAGAGACATTAGTAAAACATCCATTCGATTCTCCCCAACACTAACACAGAGACTGCACTGGCACCACTGGGGATGCACCCCGGCAAGTCCAGAGAGTGCACTGGCACCACTGGGGATGCAGTGCAGTGAGTCCAGAGAGTGCACTGGCACCACTGGGGATGCAGTGCGGTGAGTCCAGAGTGCACTGGCACCACTGGGGATGCAGTGCAGTGAGTCAAGAGAGGTCACTGGCACCACTGGGGATGCACCCCGGTGAGTCCAGAGAGTGCACTGGCACCACTGGGGATGCACCCCGGCAAGTCCAGAGAGTGCACTGTCACCACTGGGGATGCAGTGCAGTGAGTACAGAGAGTGCACTGGCACCACTGGGGATGCAGTGCAGTGAGTCCAGAGAGTGCACTGGTACCACTGGGGATGCACCCCGGTGAGTCCAGAGAGTGCACTGGCACCACTGGAGATGCACTGCAGTGAGTCCAGAGAGTGCACTGGCACCACTGGGGATGCAGTGCAATGAGTCCAGAGAGTGCACTGGCACCACTGGGGATGCAGTGCAGTGAGACCACAGATTGCAGTGGCACCACTGGGAATGGAGTGCAGCGAGTCCAGAGAGGGCACTGGTACGATTGGGGATGCAGTGCAGTGAGTCCAGAGAGTGCACTGGCACCACTGGGGATGCAATGCAGTGAGTCCTGAGAGTGCACTGGCACCAATAGGATGCAGCGCAGTGAGTCCAGAGAGTGCACTGGCACCACTGGGGATGCAGTGCAGTGAGTCCAGAGAGTGCACTGGCACCACTGGGGATGCAGTGCAGTGAGTCCAGAGAGTGCACTGGCACCACTGGGGATGCACTCGGGTGAGTCCAGAGAGTGCACTGCTACTACTGGGGATGCACTTGGGTGAGTCCAGAGAGTGCACTGGCACCACAGGGTATGCAGTGCAGTGAGTCCAGAGAGTGCACTGGCACCACTGGGGATGCACCCCGGCAAGTCCAGAGAGTGCACTCTCTGGACTCACTGACGTGCATCCCCAGTGCACTGGCACCACTGGGGATGCACCCCCGCAAGTCCAGAGAGTGCACTCGCTGGACTCACTGACGTGAATCCCCAGTGGTGCCATTGCACTCTCTGGACTCACTGCACTGCATCCCCAGTGGTGCCAGTGCACTCACTGGACTCACTGCAGTGCATCCCCAGTGGTGCCAGGGCACTCACTGGACTCACACTACTGCATCACCAGTGGTGCCTGTGCACTCTCTGGACTCACTGCACTGCATCCCCAGTGGTGCCAGTGCACTCTCTGGACTCACTGCACTGCATTCCAGTGGTGCCAGTGCACTCTCTGGACTCACGGCACTGCATCCCCAGTGGTGCCAGTGCACTCTCTGGACTCACTGTACTGCATCCCCAGTGGTGCCAGTGCACTCTCTGGACTCACTGCACTGCATCGCCAGTGGTGCCAGTGCACTCTCTGGACTCACTGCACTGCATCCCCAGTGGTGCCAGTGCACTCTCTGGAGTCACTGCACTGCATCCCCAGTGGTGCCAGTGCACTCTCTGGACTCACTGCACTGCATCCCCAGTGGTGCCAGTGCACTCTCTGGACTCACTGCAGTGCATCCCCAGTGGCGCCAGTGCACTCTCTGGACTCACTGCACTGCATCCCATTGGTGCTAGTGCACTCTCTGGACTCACTGCACTGCATCCCCAGTGGTGCCAGTGCACTCTGTGGACTCACTGCAGTGCATCCCCAGTGGTGCCAGTGCACTCTCTGGACTCACTGCACTGCATCCCCAGTGGTGCCAGTGCACTCTCTGGACTCACTGCAGTGCTTCCGCACTGGTGCCAGTGCACTCTCTGCACTCACTGCACTGCATCAACAGTGGTGCCTCTGCACTCTCTGGAGTCACTGCACTGCATCCCCAGTGGTGCCAGTGCACTCTCTGGACTCACTGCAGTGCATCCCTTGTGGTGCCTTTGCACTCTCAGGACTCACTGCACTGCATCCCCAGTGGTGCCAGTGCACTCTCTGGACTCAGTGCACTGCATCCCCAGTGGTGCCAGTGCACTCTCTGGACTCAGTGCACTGCATCCCCAATGGTGCCACTGCACTCTCTGGACTCACTGCAGTGCATCCCCAGTGGTGCCAGTGCACTCTCTGTACTCACTGCACTGCATCCCCAGTGGTGCCAGTGCACTCTCTCAGCTCACTGCAGTGCATCCCCAGTGGTGCCAGTGCACTCTCTGGACTCACTGCACTGCATCCCCAGTGGTGCCAGTGCACTCTCTGGACTCACTGCACTGCATCAACAGTGGTGCCAGTGCACTCTCTGCACTCACTGCACTGCATCCCCAGTGGTGCCAGTGTAGTCTCTGGACTCACTGCACTGCATCACCAGTGGTGCCAGTGCAACTACTGGACTCACTGCAGTGTAGCTAAGTGGTGCCAGAGCACTCTCTGGACTCACTGCACTGCATCCCCAGTGGTGCCACTGCACTCTCTGGACTCACTGCACTGCATCCCCAGTGGTGCCTGTGCACTGTCTGGACTCACTGCAGTGTATCGCCATTGGAGCCGGTGCCCTCCCTGGACTCACTAAACTGCATCCCCAGTGGTGCCAGAGAACTTTCTGGTCTCACTGCAGTGCATCCCCAGTGGTGCCAGTGCACTCTCTGGACTCACTGCATCCCCAGTGGTGCCAGTGCACTCTCTGGACTCACTGCACTGCATCCCCACTGGTGCCAGTGCACTCTCTGGACTCACTGCACTGCGTCAACAGTGGTGCCAGTGCACTCTCTTGAGTCACTGCACTGCATCCCCAGTGGAGCCAGTGCACTCTATGGACTAACTGCACTGCATACCCAGTGGTGCCAGTGCACTCTCTGGACTCACTGCAGTGTAGCTCAGTGGTGCCAGAGCACTCTCTGGACTCACTGCACTGCATCCCCAGTGGTGCCAGTGCACTCTCTGGACTCACTGCACTGCATCCCCAGTGGTGCCTGTGCACTGTCTGGACTCACTGCAGTGTATCGCCATTGGAGCCGGTGCACTCTCTGGACTCACTAAACTGCATCCCCAGTGGTGCCAGAGAACTCTCTGGACTCACTGCAGTGCATCCCCAGTGGTGCCAGTGCACTCTCTGGACTCACTGCATCCCCAGTGGTGCCAGGGCACTCTCTGGACTCACAGCACTGCATCCCCATTGGTGCCAGTGCACTCTCTGGACTCACTGCATTAAAACCCCAGTGGTGCCAGTGCAGTCTCTGGACTCATCGGGGTGCATCCCCAGTGGTGCCAGTGCACTCTCTGGACTCACTGCACTGCATCCCCTGTGGTGCCAGTACACTCTCTGGACTCACTGCAGTGCATCCCCAGTGGTGCCAGTGCACTCTCTGGACTCACTGCAGTGCATCCCCAGTGGTGCCAGTGCACTTTCTGGAGTCACTGCAGTTCATCCCCTGTTGTGCCAGTGTACTCTCTGCACTCACAGCACTGCATCCCCAGAAGTGCCAGTGCACTCTCTGGACTCACTGCACTGCATCCCCAGTGGTTCCATTGCACTCTCTGGACTCACTGCATTGGATCCCCAGTGGTGTCAGTGCACTCTCTGGACTCAGTGCAGTGCATCCCCAGTGGTGCCAGTGCACTCTCTGGACTCACTGCAGTGCTTCCCCACTGGTGCCAGTGCACTCTCTGGACTCACTGCACTGCATCCCCTGTGGTGCCAGTGCACTCTCTGGACTCACTGCAGTGCATCACCAGTGGTGCCAGTGCACTCTCTGGACTCACTGCACTGCATCCCCAGTGGTGCCAGTGCACTCTCTGGACTTACTGCACTGCATTCCCAGTGGTGCCAGTGCACTCTCTGGACTCACTGCACTGCATCCCCAGTGGTGCCAGTGCACTCTCTGGACCCACTGCAGTGCATCCCCACTGGTGCCAGTGCACTCTCTGGACTCAGTGCACTGCATCCCCAATGGTGCCAGTGCACTCTCTGTAGTCACTGCACTGCGTCCCCAGTGGTGCCAGTGCACTCTCTGGACTCACTGCAGTGTACCCCTGTGGTGCCAGTGCACTCTCTGGATCACTGCACTGCATCCCATTGGTGCCAGTGCACTCTCTGGACTCACTGCACTGCATCCCCAAGGTTCCAGTGCACTCTCTGGACTCAACTGCACTGCATCCCCAGTGCTGCCAGTGCACTCTCTGGACTCACTACACTGCATCCCCAGTGGTGCCAGTGCACTCTCTGGACTCACTGCGCTGCATCACCATTGGTGCCAGGGCACTCTCCGGACTCACTGCAGTGCATCCGCAGTGGTGCCAGTGCACTCTTTCGAGTCACTGCAGTGCATCCCCAGTGGTGCCAGTGCACTCTTTGGACTCACTGCACTGCATCCGCAGGGGTGCCAGTGCACTCCCTGGAATCACTGCAGTGCATCCCCAGTGGTGCCAGTGCACTCTCTGGACTCACTGCGCTGCATCCCCAGTGGTGCCAGTGCACTCTCTGGACTCACTGCATTGCATCCCCAGTGGTGCCAGTGCACTCTCTGGACTCACTGCACTGCATCCCCAGTGGTGCCACTGCACTCTCTGGACTCACTGCACTGCATCACCATTGGTGCCAGTGCACTCTCCGGACTCACTGCAGTGCATCCGCAGTGGTGCCAGTGCACTCTTTTGAGTCACTGCAGTGCAGCCCCAGTGGTGCCAGTGCACTCTCTGGACTCACTGCACTGCATCCCCAGTGGTGCCAGTGCACTCTCTGGACTCACTGCACTGCATCCCCAGTGGTGCCAGTGCACTCTCTGGACTCACTGCAGTGCATCCCCAGTGGTGCCAGTGCACTCTCTTTACTCACTGCACTGCATCCCCAGTGGTGCCAGTGCACTCTCTGGAGTCGCAGCACTGCATCAACAGTGGTGCCTCTGCACTCTCTGGAGTCACTGCACTGCATCCCCAGTGCTGCCAGTGCACTCTCTGGACTCACTGCAGTGCACCCCCACTGGTGCCAGTGCACTCTCTGGACTCACTGCAGTGCATCCCCAGTGGTGCCAGTGCACTCTCTGGACTCACTGCACTGCATCCCCAGTGGTGCCAGTGCACTCTCTGGACTCACTGCACTGCATCCCCAGTGGTGCCAGTGCACTCTCTGGACCCACTGCAGTGCATCCCCACTGGTGCCAGTGCACTCTCTGGACTCAGTGCACTGCATCCCCAATGGTGCCAGTGCACTCTCTGTAGTCACTGCACTGCGTCCCCAGTGGTGCCAGTGCACTCTCTGGACTCACTGCAGTGTACCCCTGTGGTGCCAGTGCACTCTCTGGGTCACTGCACTGCATCCCAGTGGTGCCAGTGCACTCTCTGGACTCAGTGCACTGCATCCCCAAAGGTGCCAGTGCACTCTCTGTAGTCACTGCACTGCGTCCCCTGTGGTGCCAGTGCACTCTCTGGACTCACTGCAGTGTATC